>NC_138906.1:7415314-8015314 GCF_965231255.1 Vanellus vanellus | reverse complement strand
TATTGGATAGAATACAGGCTTCTGTGGAACCCTCTCTAAAACCCTTCCAGTTAGATAGAGAAATCTTACTGCCTTCCTTGTGAATATTGTTGTGACCTTTAGCAGTCATTTCATCTAGACTATCTGGCTTGCTTGCGTGAGTGTCATGCAAGATAGTGTCAAAAGTCCTGTTAACTCCTGCTGCATCTGCTCACCACAAGACTTCTAGCCTGTTATTAAAGTGATTGAGATTGGCTTGGCATTGCTTATACACGTTGGCTGTTACTGATTATTTTCTCTAACTACCTAAAATGGGTATATTTATTCTCTTATCCATCTTGGAATCAAAGTTACACTGACTAGTTTATAGTTTCTTGGCTCCCTCCCCACACTGTCCCTTACAGATAGCTATGCTAAGCAGAATGAACCTGACCAAATGGAGATGCAGAGATCTTAGTCAGTACAGCAACTGCAAATCATTTTATCCTAAGTAGTTGTCTAAAATAGGCCATATGAATGACGTCCTGGAATTGTTTGTTTCTCCACCGGCTGCAGAAGCAGCAGCCTAGGGTAACTTGCTAAACATGAAAAGCTACACAGTAGGTGTCATTCAAAGCATTTTGATATAGCTGATCTGATGACTGCCACTGATAGGTCCCTGTCCCAATGGATGCATTCCTGCTAATTCAGGGAGGCAAGACGTCAGGAAACTACATCAAAAATAACATTTTGCAGATGCTAATTGCTGTTCGCATCCCTGGACCATCACTACAACTTAAATACTTAGGTGTTCTTATGAAAATAGGACATAGGACTAAAAGAACTCCTAGATTATCAGATATGTTTTAACATTTTCATTATAAGTGCATATATAATTTACAGGACTAATTTTACTTCTACAGAGTATTAGTAACTCCCTTTACCCTAGAAAGCAAACAAAAACAGGCAGAGACAAAGTAAGCAGTTACCTATTAAAATGTACGTTCTAGCCCTCCCAGGAGTCCTAAAACCTCTTTTGTTTACATCCACCTTTTTATGACTTTTGCTGTTGTATAAACCTTGAGTTGTTTTACTTTGCCTCTACAAAGATTGCTGGCACTGCTGTATTAAGCTTCTTTATAAGCATTATGTTGTAGGTCCATGTTTTTTGACATAAGCAACGCCCCTGTAAAAAACGAATTGAAACCTGGCAAAGCAGAAATGTATTCAGGCAGTTTTGGTTTTGCATATATTTCTCTTCTAAACTTTTATATATAAAATTTATTTTGCTTAGCAGTATTCAGTATACAAAGTATATACTGTCTTGTTGCATTGGGTATCTCAAACAGTTAAAATGGGTTACCTGACATGCTCTGATAGCAAATATTTAAGCCATAATCTAGACAAATCACTTGGTTATAGAATAGAATAGAATAGAATAGAATAGAATAGAATAGAATAGAATAGAATAGAATAGAATAGAATAGAATAGAATAGAAACCCCCCCCCTGTGGCACTAGAACAAATAGTCACAATAGATATTAAAATGTTACAATGTGTACTGTCATCTTGGTGGGAATTACAGGTCTTTTTAAAAGACACATCTTTTCCCTATCTTTAATCAGTAATCCTTTTGTAAAATGGCAGGCGGGGTTGTAGAGAGAAGCAATACCTAAGACCATTGAAAATATCTGCTAATTTGTCTAATGCTGTAGTAGTTCACAATGATTAAGACAGTCTTTTCTCCACGGATTTAAGCAGACTTGAGTGGGTTGTTTCCAGAAGGTGTGGTCCCACTGCCACTCCAGCCATTGGCACTCCTTGTGCCACTGCTAGCTGGTACAACTGCGCAGTGAATTGGATCAGGAACTGATCTGGACAAAACCCAATCTTTTCTTTTGGTCCGTTTGGTTTTCAGCTGCATCAGTTTCCTGTTCTGACTCACTGTGTTGCCTGCAAGCCAAAAGGAGCTAGAATGCAAAGTGAGGAGCAAAATGAACACCATGGTCAGCAGCTTGTTCCACAATTGGTTTAAACAAATTGTGAGGCTCCAGGCAGAATGAGGGATAGAGTTTCAGCCTGTGCTTCTCAATTTCCTTTGGGTTTTTTTGAACAGTATGGGTTTTACAACATAGCTATAATGTTTCCATTACAAATCCCTGTTATATGCTATATTACTGCCTTTATATTATCTTGTGTTTCTCATAGTACTCTTGGTCTGCATGTAGATTCTGCTGCTGTAAAACTCTGATCTTGCAGTAAGCTCTGAGGTTCACAGCGCCATGTAGTTCATTGCATGAAACAGGCTTAACTGACTCCTTATAAATATGTCCATGTTTTGTAGCAGGTGAAATGCAATGCATATCTTTGAAGACTCAGTGTCACTTCCAGCTACTGACAACCTCGGAGTTGTATTTCCTCATGGCTGGTACTTACTTATGGGGAGTAAATACCTGTTTTAAAAAAAAAGAAACAAAATCATGACAGTTATTTCCAATCAGAGATGTCATCTTACTCTTCTTTTCGTTAGCAAAAGAGATTAAAAACTCTTATCAATATTAAGGTACATGACATGGAAGGTAAATTATTTAGAGCTTTTAAAGATAGCTCCCAGAGATAATTAAAAGCTTCCAAAGCATTTTAATTAGTAGACTAAAAATATTATAAATTAATATGAACTGCTTTGGTGTCTTCTGTGGCTGGTCAGTTAGAGTATTTATTGAAATCCTAGAAGTCTTTTAAAAATATAACTAAGAATGTAGTATTTCAGGATTATCTTTCCAAAAGATCTTTACAGTAAAGAACTCGATATTGCTAACTTCCTACTCTATCCTTTAAAGTGTCCCTAGAAAGAGGCAGCTTGGAAAAAAGAAGCCATCACCAGCGGTTAGCTTCCTGGCTTGAAACTCCTCTGGATGTGAGAAATAACAGACAGCTTTCTGTTTTCCCCTAATTTTTGGCTCTCCTCTCATCATAGCTTTAATTTTAATTATCTTTCATACTTTCCTAGTTACTGTGCTATCCTAGATCTATTCAACCTTCCCTCCTTGAAGGGCTTGCTGAACCTTTGAAGCTTGAACCTCTCCTTAGGGACCAACAGATTTTAAATGTTCTCTAATGGCTCCTGTGACTCCTTTGGAGCACGATACATGTGTGTCTGCCCACAAAATCTGTTGTCGTTGCCAAAGAAATAATCTTTTTATCCACCTCTACAGCATCCATGTCTGAACTGGTCCTGCTGGGCTTCTTGAACAGTCAGTGGGGACCTATTCATTATAGTTAAGGAAGCCTAGCTATAGCTTACCACATCTCACTGTCTAAATAGCTCTAGAGGACAAATGCATTTCAATATTTCAAATATTTCCTTATTTCCATTGATTCTGCTGTAGCCTGGCTTACAAGCTCAGCTGCAGACTTGTAAAGCTGGGTGCAATAAATCCTATTCTTGCTAAGCAGAAGCCTCCCACGGCGTAAACTCTGTCCTTCAGACACTGGCAAGAGCGAGTGGTTCGGGCTGTCGGGCTCAAGTGCCCGAGGACAAGCTCAGGGCATTAAGCCACCTCACATCCAGCGCGGCTGCGAACAGCGTTGAGATACCGCTCTGCAGTGGCAGCAATGGTGGGGCAGTCTGTTATTTTTTGCTGTTGTGGTTCTCCAAGAGCGATTTTTAAAAGTAGGATCATCTTAAGTCTGATCCGCTGCACAATGTAAACTAGAATTTCAGTCACTAATCCCTGGGCCAAGTCCTCCCTAACTTCTGGCCGAGCTGGAGCCCGCTGTGGGGAGGGCGCTCCGCCGCCAGGCCGCCCCCCTCCGCCTCAGGAGACGGCTCCGAGGGTTCGCCCTCGGCGCCGAGCGAGGCGCGCCACTTACACAGAAGACGCCGACATTCGGCCTAATCTTGACTTGTAACTTCTCGAAGGCTTTAAATGGAAACGAGTGCGTCTGTTCCCAGAGCGGGTACCCCGGGACAGCGGGTCGGCCCAGCGCGGGAGCTCCCTCTCACACAAGGGGGAACTCCCTGCTCCCCCCTCCCCCCCCCGGAGGGCAGTGGAACAGTCGGCTTCCCCGCCGCTGCCTTGCAGGTGAACGCGCGGGACCATACCAACCGCGTCTCTCGGGGGGAGCGGAGGGCTTTCCTCCCCTCCGCCTCCTCTTGCACCGCTCTAGTCCAAAGCACCCAGGCGAACACCCGAGTCTGGACAACGGGCTGCGAAAAGCAGTTGGCCTGGCAGGGCTCCTGGGGCCGTAAACCTCTCTCTCCTCCCCCTCCCTTTTACGCGTGGAAGTGGTAGTTACTTTCCCCTCCCGCTGCCGACCAACGGGCTCGACTGCAGCAAAATGGAACGTACCAATCCCTCCACTGGGGGGGGGGGGGGGGGGGCAGGCGAGAGGCGGCGGCGAGGTGTGGCGGGAAGCGCCGTCCTGCGAAAGGGCGTCCGGCCTCCCCGCGCGCCCAACGGCCTCCAACCGCCGCTCCCTCCGTGAGGGGGGAGAGGCGGCGCCTCCCGGAGGCACGGCGGCGGGGAGCCCGGGGGCCGCAGGGTTAATGGGCTGGGCGCAGCCGCCGCGAAGGGGGGGGGAGGAAGGGCGAGTCCCGGTTCCTCCCCCCTCAGTGTGCGCGGTGTGAGTGAGTGAGTGTGTGTGAGAGAGAGAGAGAGAGGCAGCGCGCAGCACAGCCGTGCCTCTGTGGGGCGGGGGGGGGAGAGGCCGAGGGGCAGCCGCCGCCGTCGCCCGGCCTCAGCGTCGTCCCGCCTTCCCTCCCCTCAGCGCTCGGCGGGAACCGGGCCAGCCGCCCCCTCAGCGCCGCCACTCCCCTCCGCCGCGCTGGGCTGTTCCTGATGCCGCCGCGGGGCCGGTGAGTCCGCGCCTGGATGCTCATCTCCTTCTCCTCTCTTCCCTCCCGCAGGCGGCGGCGGCGGCAGCGGCGGCTCCGGCTCCCTCTCAGCTCCCGGCCGCCTCCGAAGGGATGCTGGAGAAACTAGAGCTCGAAGATGAAGGTAAAAATTCAAAGAAGGGGGGGGGAGGGGGCGGGTCCGTGGACACCCACGCAGGCAGCGCGCTCTGGGCAGAGGGACGGGAGCGGGGTATCCCCCGGCGAGGAGCCCGCCCGGGGGAGGGGGTTGCGCCGTGCCCGGGGCGGCCGCGGTGCCGCCGCCTGCGCTGGCCGTGCCCTTGCGGGGCGGGTCGCAACCTTCCCCCCCACCTCCTCGCCTGATCCCTCGGCGGTGCTTTTGTCCCGGTGGCTGCAGCCCGGGCTGTGGCTGTGGCTGCAGCCCGACTCGCTCGCCGCCCCGTAGCCGATGGCAGCACATGCCGGCGCCTCCCGGGCCGCGGCCGCTTGGGCGGTGCGTGCTTTGAATGTGCGGTTCCAGTCAGGCAGGGTCCCTGGCACCGGGGGGGAGGCAGCCTTCATAGCATCCCCTCCTCCTCCCTTTAAAACACTCATTCTCGAATACGTCTGCGATACCAAATATAGACTTTGAGAGCGAGGTGCGAGCAGTGATGGCGAGCTTTTTCAACTACAGCTTCTACTCCTTATGGATATGCATACATCTGTTTAAAGCGGACAGCTGTATACTAAATTTTCCTTATGTGGCTGCTCTCTTAGTTCTTCGCTGTCCTATTACGAGCTGCAGTTTTAACAGAATCTGCTGTTCTTGATAGAGGAACTCCTGGCAGGTTTTCCTATCTTGCAAGCACTAAACTGTGCTGTGGAGAAGCATGAATGTATTTTCTCGAATTTGCACAAAGCATTCTCTTACCTCTGAAAGATCCGTATTGAGTATCTTGAGCTTTCATTTTCAGAAAGGATTAGATTAGTGGATGCAAATGCGGACACACAGCTAATCTCTCTGCGCAGTGTTGAGAAGTGGCTAAGACTTTATGGGATATGTTTTTCTGTAGTTGGTAACTGCTATTGTAAGATATAGGACAAATATTTAAGGAAAACTTTGAAAATAGTAGGCTGAGTCATTCTGTGAAAAGAAATATCTAAGCAGAAACATCTAAGCTGATATGCTAATAAGCCAGCTTCTTGGTTACTAGCATGCTGTCTACGGTTGTGGGACTGGTCTGAAAAGGTAACACCTTTTATTTTAAGCTTTCTGTGTGTGAGAAAAGGAAACTCTTAACAATTGGATTCTTTAAGCTTTTGTTTAGGAGTCCAGTCAGAGTTTGAATTACAATGAAATACTTGTGCCTTTGTGAATCTTGAACATGATTAAATAAGAATATTTGGTGCAAAGGATTTGTTGCTAACTTGTAGCTTCTTTTTGCCCTCACACTGGTTAACTGTTTTTAGTTAGGCCTTCATTTTATGCTTGTGAAGAGTTAGAAAGTTACCGACTTAGGTATTTCTTTTTACATAAAACTTGTTACTGCTAGATAGGAGATCCTGAAACCTGCTGAATCACTAATAGTTAAGCCATTTTAAAAGGTATTTTAAGCATCTTATAAATTTAGATATCTGAAAAGGATGTCTAGGTTAATAAAATATCAGTTTTGAAACGCCCTTGTGATTTTAACAGTGTAACATAGTATTATTTGGAGTGACTTGATTAGGTTGGGTATCTGTACGTGTCTTCTAAAACACTGCAATAAGATAACACATAACATGAGTTCTTCAGAAAATTTGGTAATTTTTTTCTGGTTTTCAAGCTTCTGTTTCGCTTTCTCTTGATTCATTTAGCTTTAAAACTAAGGCTTTGTCTGTGGGTACTCAAGCTGAGTGGGTAAGAGCAATTCAGGGATCTGTCAAAAGATAATGCCTAGTAGCAAACCTGTGACTAGTTTAAAGTACTATGTGAGTTTTGAAAGTAAGCAGTCGCCTTACTAGCCTTTCAGACTTAATGAAAACCTAGTTCTTTGCCTAATTTTAAATCCAAGTGGATAGGATGTAGACAGCTGTATTCAGAAGGTGAGATGTAAGTAAAATTAAGAATGAATATCAGACTGAAAATTACTGCCCAGAATGCTTCTACGTGGGGAGGCCTATAGAAGAAGAATCATAGAAAATTGACATGCAGGTGGAAACGCAGCAGCTTAGTTGCAGTACGTGTTTTATGACCTAATTTTTTGCACGAGTTGCTGTAGTTGTATTTGTGCTAATATTGGGGGTGGGGGAGTAAAATGACGTCTGATGGTGTTCACTTTTTTGTTTGATGGCACGTAGTAAGTGCTCAGAAGTTGAGAAACTTCTTTGAAATCTTAGTAAGATTTCATTAAGTGGCTGTAGCCACACTGTAACTGATGATCTTTTGTCAGACAGTCTCTCCACTGATACCTAAAACTGTGAGTTAAATGAGAAATTTGAGACTTGTTTTGAAACCGCTCTTCCAACTACCTCTACTTTTGAGTATTTGCTCTTGCTAGCTTTCCAGTTTCCGTATCCATCAACGGTTGCTAACTATCTTGTGTATCAAATTATGCTGCAGTTTTCTTGAAACAGAGTTTAATAAAGAGAGCTGAAAAATGAGGTTCAGTGTGTGCACTGAATGCCATTGAGTATGCTGAAATGAATTTTTGTTTGTCATTCTCCTCAAAGGTTACACAAATGAGAATTTGAAAGCACAGAAGGCATTCATTTAATTTGTTTTCTAATTAAGATGGTTAAATTGAAAAAATGGTACTAAAAAGATTTATAGTCTTAGTAGGACTGTAATGAAATATGCAGAGTCTAGCCTGATGCTGTGATTTCTAAATAAAATGGTACTGTCAACTGAAGGGCAATTTTTTTCATTATATGCGTTGTATACAAAGAATATATGTAAACTGTTTTGTCCATTATTAGTGTGGATGGTATTAGACATGATGTTATTGTTGCAGAAAGAAGTGCTGGTCATCTTTTTGCTTTAAAACACCTTTGCTGCTTATCTGTGGCTGGATTCCCTAGGATAAGTGCAACTTCTTATTGTTGGGTCACTAGTTCTGTCTGGCATTGGCTCACTAGTACTGCTCTTGGGATATGTAAGAGTGAGTTTTAGTGACATGCTGTTAAACAGCATCAACTGCACTACAGCTGAAGTAGGATGGAATGATTATGTGGACAGAGGAGAAGGACTGCATGGGTCAGTGGATATTTATTTTTATTTAGGACTCCCTAAAGGACCTTTTTCCTCACAGCAATCAGAGCAGGAAAGTAGAAACTCTCATGTAAGAAGTCCAGAGTCTCTTTTTAACTGAAGGGTGCTCTGGAATAAAATATTCTGAACTCATCCTGCTCAGTATTCCTTGGATGGGAATGACCTACCTACGTCTCCTCGAAACGTATGAAAGCTACCTGTTGATGGATGTGGAGTTTCTCATTGTAGCCTGAAATAGATTAACGCTGAGAAACCTCTCATGAATGTATATAAATGATCAAAAAGTAGTGGTCTTCATGCATATTGTGGGTTTGCTTGTTCAGCTCTAGTGTTAGTGCAGTCATGTTTCTACAATACAGTTGGTTTTACTTCTGATCAATGTCAAGAGTAGTTCTGGGTTTTATTTTATGGAGGATACGATGAGCTTGGAGAAGAACAAGGAGAAATTATTCTGAAGATCTAATATGAAAAAGGGCTTTAGTTAACGATTTACACTTACTGGCTTTAATTTGTTAAGCTGGAATTCCAGAAATGGTCGTGTTCCAACAGCTACCTGTGCTGTGAGAGGGGAAATTGGATTAGAGTAGCAAATAAGCAGCAAGTATATGCCTGTCAATATATTGGTTTAATTGGTATAGTTTATTTTGGAAACTACTTTTGTTCCAATGTTGTCTCTCACCTGTGCTAATCTCTTCCATTTGCTCAGCTTGGGTAATAAAGTAGTAGCTACTGAAAGTAGAATTAACTATTTTCTGTAGCATCTGCTAACTTGGGGAGTCTTTCCAAAGTATCTTCTGTGCACAAAGTTAAGTTAATTGCAGGGTTCTCCTGTATCTGTGCTCAATTCCTAGTCTGGAAAAAAGAATTCTGCAAAGTGCATGCAGCAATTGTAGCATCAGCGTCATGGGACTAATGTGCTTCTTCTTGAATGCTCTACTTCTCTGGATTGTTGCACAAAGCAGCATTTAGACAGTTATTTGATAAACAGTTTGCATTAGTGTGGAATCTCTCCTAGTAATGCTCTGGCCTTCATCTCGCTCTTCCCGTATCATCCATCTCTTCTGTCATGTGCTCGTTTCTGGCTGTCTCCTGAAATAGACTTTCAAGCAGTAATTGCATCTCCTCTTAACTAATTGTTGTGTCTGGGGTCATTCCTTCCCTGCTCTGCAGATTTTCTTATTGTTTCTTGTTAAAAGTAGCTTCTTACGGAGCTCTTCCTGTCTGCCTGCCTCCCACTGTCAACTGAATATCTGAATCAAGGTATGAAAACAAATGTCACTTTGGGGCCAGAAATAGTCAAAAGAAGCTTGTAATAAAATGCATGTTAATGTGCATACTAGATTTTTGCTTAATTCTTAAGACTAAAGGATCATGTGCTCAGGTTAGGAGATAGTAAAGTGTTCTTTTGCGACTGTAATTAATTTCTAATAAACATTCATTGTGTGTTTGTTAAAGCTGATGCTCTCTGGTGTACAGAAACGGCATTTTGCCCACAAGATGTGCTTTGCGATATCACTGTACATGGTGATGGTGATAGGGGGATGTTTTACATGAACTTTTTTCCACAGCAGATTAGAATTGTAAGTGGACATAGCAAGAACTTACTAAGCAGAGATGGTAATTGATGTTATTAGACTTCATATGGTCTTAGAGTTTCAGATTGTTTTCTCTTCCTGCTCTAGCATTACTTTGTGGTGTAATACAAGAGGCACAATAGCAGATTCTAAAAGATCTTATTCTTAGTGCTTTTTGCCCTGGCTATCTGATCTGAAGTGATACTGAACACTTATGTTTGAATCTAGACAACTGCTTATTCCACTGAATTTACTCAGCTTATATTTTCTGTCATTTTGCAAGAAAATGTCAAGGGGACAGTGGGCTTTCCTGTGATGTACTTTCCAGAGTTGTTAAAGAATAACATATCTGAAGTATTCAAATGTTCAGCTTTACTAGTTTATGCAAGAAATTATGATCAAGTGCACCGCTGTCCTAGGCAACCTCATGTCCTTTGTCTGCCAGTTTGCTATATAGTAGCATCATAGATATTTTTTTTGTTAGTCTCCTAGAAATTTCCATCTTCATAGTTGAAAGGTGAAACTTACGTGTAAAATGATAGGTAATTGAAAGTATAAAACTTTAATTGAGCAGTGCAAAAGAAGCTATTGGGAGTTTTGTTGTCTTAGATGGAGGCTGTTCCTGCAGTCCACGCACGCGCCTTTACCTTGAGCAAGTATTGCACATGGGTCATCTTGTCAGCCCAGTGTTCATTATCTGCAAGCACTCCTAACTGTTATCCTAGTCTTACATAAGATACGACTCTTTTATTATTAACATGATATTAGTCTTACCAATCTGGGAAGTGATGTTTTAGTACAGCAAAAGATGCAGCCCTGTTATGCAGGGCGTGTGCTAAAACTCTGTGTTGGGTCTTGGGGGATGCGGGAGCTTCTTGATGGAAAAGCTTCATAAAATTTTAATGTGAGCAAAACATTTATTTTCCCTAATTTGTTCTTGGAAACAGTGAAACCATTCAGGTTTCAGTCCTAGAAATAAAAACTATGGAAAAATGCTTACCATGGCAATGAGTCCATGTAATTGCTTTGGCGAAGCTGCAAGCAACTGAAAACAGTTTTTCAGGAAGTGTTGGGGCTGATTGTGTCTAGGTAATGTTGCACCTGCATGATTTGCAAATGTTATCTTCCAAGCCATTATTGGCCAGCAGCTGTCTGTGAGGAATATTAAGACAACCTGTTATTCTCTTACACTTGAAAGGCATTACTGCTTCGTGTGTGTATACACATTAGTATCTGGTTGCCAATGTGAAGTACTGTTTGACAATAACCTTTACTAGCCACTCTTGCTACTGCTATCACTTTTGTATGCATCAGATAAGGGACAATGTCAACTCTGCTAGTAACTTACATGCAGAACTTCCTTGATCCAGAAACTCTTTGGTTTGATAGTGGGCTATCGCAGTTAGTAAACAACTGCTTGATATAAGGTCGCAAGCCTTGGACAATATCATCTCAACTTCCAAGTTTCCCAAGAACCCCCTGATTTATACAGCATTGTGTGCTTGAGTAATGATAGACATAGAAGATGTGACAGTATCAGTGTTGCCTTATAGATGACTACAAGATGCTGTTACTTGCCTGTGACTGCTTTGCTGAGCATTACCAGGATTGAATGTGGTGCCTATAGAGTCCTTTCCTCAAGAAACTTCCTAGGTGGTGGGCTGCAATGTTCTACCTGCTAGACCTCACCAATGCCCTGTGTATACAGGGAGGACAGTATAGATGAAACAATATTATTGTCTTGGTGGTTTGATAACCTCAACTGTTAAATTTGGCTGGTGTGGTCAAGTCAATGCTCTTGGAAAACTTAACGCCTTGGGCCAGGACTGAGTACTAAATGCAGGTGACTTGGTTTAAACTGAAGTAATGCCAATGTGACAAGAATGATAGCGGAATATCTGCATACATTGGCTCAATCTAGCTGTTGCTAAACAATCATAAGAAATGTCTCTGCTTACTAATCATCTGCAACAGGTGTGACTGTCCTTTAAGACAGGACTTTTTGTAATGTTTTTTGATAACTTGAGGGTGGAAGATCACAGGGCTTTGTGGAGCCTTTCTTTAAGTCAAGTCGCTTGATTTTAGTTAGGAGCTTCCTCTTTGGGTAGCACGTAAGCTGTCTGCATTACTTTATTGATTTGAATATTTTGACTTCCAGAACTTAAAACTATACTAGCATTGCATGGATTTCTTGATGAATGTAGCATTTCCAACATACATAGTGGAGCTGATGTTACTGTTTTTTGTAACAGTTCTTGCATGTTGAAACAAAATGTACCTCTCCATACTGAGACAGTTTGCCTTTGTGTGCATGTTGTGGTGGACTTTACTGTGACTTGTCTATGAGCAGAGAAGACTGACAAAAGTAAAATCTGGGAGCTTAGGGGAAAATCCTTCTGTGGAAGAGTTGCTCCAATGGCTAGGATTAACACATAGCCAAAGCAGTTTAATACAAATACAAGCACAACTCTGTTAGACCAAAGTTGAATTTGACTTTTAGGTATCCAGCTTGGAATCTAGATGGAGCTTTGGAAAGCTTAAATAATCCTATCCTTCTAAGAGTGAACCACATCTAAGAGGTTTTTGAATGTGATGTGGATATCTTCAAGGTAGCTTTCAAATACTATTTGAATAAATCTAACTTGGTTTTAGATTCTTTCCTCCTCTGCTGAATTTTATATGGATTTTGCTGTTTTATGTGAACCAGTCTGGTGAATTTGCCAATTTTGACTGTGGCAGATGTTAAATGACACTCCTACATTTTGTCTAAAAGCAGTTTTCATATGCTATAGACCAGTGGTTTTATTTGTGATGTGATTTTTTTTTTGGGGGGGGGGCTTTTTTAGAGTATTTTTTAAGGGTTTTTTGACAATATTATTTTGCTTTTCTCTGTGTATTGTGACTGCGTGTTTAGTTCTGACACTGGGCGTTTTAAGAAACAGACTCAAACTTTCTTTTTTTTTTTTCCTACCATTCGTTTACACTGTAGTATTCTACTGCTTAGTTTGTTTGATGAATTTCTACTGATGCAAAGACACAGAGGAAGAAGATACCTGATGTGCTGGAGAAGGGAGCAAACTGGGATAGGCATAGAAAAGGGCCACTCATGAAACCAGGAATATAGAACTTGTATTAAAGAAGGAAACTAAAAGGCTTTGTTCATTTAGCTTAGTCAAAGGAAAGCCAAGAAGGGATGTGATAACACTGTATATATGAAAACATCATGTAAGGGGTGAGAAGGGGGTAAACACCAAGGAGGAAAATTAACTGAAGAACAATGAATATAAACTCTTCCTGTATAAGCTTTGAAATAGTATTCTAACTTCCAGCTTAGTTACTACAGGAGCGAGTTTGTAGGATAGACTTCTAAAGCTTTCAATCACTTCATGATGGAGTGGGATCACTCAGTGAAGGGGATTGTGTGGTTACCTTTAACAGAAGACTCTGAATGTTGTAGTGCAGAAGGTGCATGCTTTGCTCTAAATAAGCAGTTGCGTGTATCTCTCCTGCTGTAGGCTTGCTTGAACTCTCTGCTATTTTTGAGTCCGTTCCTTTAAAAAAAATAAGCAAAAAAAACACCAGACAAAAAAAAAAACAAAAAAAAAAAAACAACCCACAGTGGTGCTTTGTATGGGCATAGTGAGAGTTCAGCAGAAGATCAGCTTTGGGTGGAGCTGCAGTTTGTCTGTGGCATAGAGAATGGATTAATAGACCTTCCAAACTAGTTTGCAGAAAACTGTATCAGAATATACTGTATTGAATATGTGTTGGATCTCACCTGCTTTACTTAGGAAACCGTTAATTCTTTTTCTGTATAGCTTCAAGCTACACCTGCCATTAGGTAAATCTCTGAAGTGGTATATTGAAACAGAACACTTCATAATCTATTAAAGTGTGCATACAGATTCATATAGTCTAATAAGACATAGCAAAAATAGCTATTTAGAAAATGTTGGCATGCATGGGGATGGAAGGAGAAAAAATGTGTAAGGAGAGACTATATAGAAAT
Organism: Vanellus vanellus; assembly: GCF_965231255.1. Lineage (NCBI taxonomy): Eukaryota > Metazoa > Chordata > Aves > Charadriiformes > Charadriidae > Vanellus > Vanellus vanellus. The sequence continues at coordinate 8,001,689 of NC_138906.1, read as the reverse complement.
AAAAATAGAAATACTGAATTATGGAAACCTTCAAGCTAAGATATTGGAAGTAGTCATTCAGGATTTGAGACCAGCAGTTTTTTGGACATGACAAAACTGTTTCTCCAGCAAACATAATCCAAAGTCCTTAAGACTTAAGCCTAAAAATTTATTTCTTCCTTAATGTATTATGTAAATGATGCTTTGAGTTTAGATTGTTAGTCTTCAGTGGCAGATCTCTTAAAGATTAGATACTTGCCCTGTTCATATGACTGTGGCTTGTGAAGATGCTATGTACTCCTTTTGAAAATGCTTGTCTTGTGAATAATACTTTGGTTAAGCTGCTTGTTTAGGTTTGATCTTAAACTAATTTCTAAAAGACTTAAATGGCTATCTTTTTCCTAAAGTGTGTGCAAACTGTGTATGTAGTAAGACTTATGGTTGCTTTAAAGAAATAGCAAAAGTTCAAAATTGTTTACCAATCTTCCAGTATAGATATTAAAGATACAGGCTGATTTATTCTTTCATTAATCACATACCTTGGACCTTCCTTGAATTCAGCTCTCCAGTGTATGGTTGCTGATATTAATATTCAGAGGCTTAATACCATTTTTAGTTTCTTGTGTTTTGTGGCCTGCTTCTTGCAATCTTGAAGAGCATGCCTGCATTCCAGACAGGCGACATCTTAAATTAGATCTTTGTTTGGGATGCTTAGGGAAAAATCGTAGTGCTTGTTGTCAAGGGAGGATCTTGAACATGTTTTAGAAAATTCTTCAGATCAACTTATTCTTTATTGTGGTGAAAATCTTAGAAGCATTATTAGGTTGCAGGATGAAGTTGCTACCTTTATTCACAAAACCACAGTGATGTACCTTTCCTCAAAATACAAATCTTCAACTTTGAACAAAAGTTGATTTAAGTGACAGTGGGCTGTTGCAAAAGTATCGGTTGGACTTCTGATACTGTTTACCAGTTAGTCCCTAAACAAGGCAGCTCTTGCTTGTAAACAAATAAGTTTCTCTGCCTGTCCAAACAAGAAACTTCAGAGTTACTATGATTAGCTCTGGAATGTGAAGTTTCTTAAGCTGATCATCACTTTTTTTTTTTTTTTTTTTTTGTGGTCTGCCTTGAATCTCATGTAATCATTTGCTTATCCACAGTGCCTGTGGAGAGCTACAGTAAAAAAGAAGTGTTAACTTCTCAACCCATTTACCAGGACTTACTGACTCCAAAAATGAGAAACAAAATTCAGTGTAGGATTTTGAAGTGTGCTATGAATATAAGGAAGATTGAAACACAACCTGAATCTTTTATTGTTTCAGGCAGCTATTTGTATTAGTTTCCTCTTACAAGTCTTTGCTACTACTGAAGTTTGAAGAAGTGGAGATATTTAAGCCTCAAAAGCAGAGAAGTGGATTTTTTGAAGTATACTCAGGAGCTTTTGTTCTTCCCTAAAGCAGCATGTGCTTATGCAGTTGCGGACACTTGTCTCATTCCATGTTTAGGACCTTTAAGGAAGGAGACTGTACAGTGTCCTAAAGTTGCTTTGTTCTGTCTAACCAGCTTCTGGAATGTGTTAATAGCTCTCTAACAGCTTGGGTGGTTTTTTTTATTTGTTTGTTGTTTTGTTTAAGCAAACTGTGCCTTTTCTTCCCTATTTCTGCTATAGCAAATCAAATTAATAACAGGGTAATTCTTTGTTAGTGGTAGTGATATTTAGTCACTCCCCTAATTTGCATTCATTAAATTGAGTGTTTCCTTCAGATTCTGGTATTCGCTGAAACATCATATTAACTCCAAACCACTTATGAATTCAGTTTGAAGATATCGTGAGGTTTAAAGTCTTGCAACCATTTCTGACTTTTACTGCAAACTCTTTGAAGCGAAGCATGTTCTATTCCTATTTTGAAGATCACTAAGGAGAATGCTGAATGAAATGAAGCCCCAGTTCTCTGAGACTGTCTTGCAATGTTTTCCCTGTAAAATACCAAGCTATTGATAAAAGCTCTTCCAGAGTGACTTGTAGAAAACTGAGGACATGTAGCATGAACTTGCATGCCATTCTGCACTAGCTGATTTGCATAAGGTGGACCTTGCAAATGTTTCAACTTTGAGAAGAGTTTGAACTGAAGTTCATATCTTCTTAAAAACACAGTTGTCATACAGTCTTGCAAACTCACTGAAAAAAAAAAGAGACATCTTACTAGTTTTGCTGCAGCTGGGATTGCTTGTTATGCAGCTACCTTGTTGTGATTCTATCGTATCTTTTCCACATGTGGTAGTATCCAAGCTTGCTTTGAAATTAGTGTCTCAAGCATAGTATGATTTATTTTTTTAATTTTGTGTCCACCCTCGATTTTTTTTCACCTAGATGATCATTTTATCCTGAATAAAAACTGATTAGACTGAACTATTCTTGACACAACCATATTGGCTTTCTTCTTTGCTTTTGATGATCTTCTTTTGTAGGTGTTTGCAAATACACTGGTTTTAATAACTCTCTTCAATACATACCTACGAATTTTGACTGGTTTTGAATTTGTGTCTCCTTTTGACTAGTACTGTATCTTTTCCTTCATGAACTTGCAGAGTTCAGGAATGGTTGTTCTTAACTAGGGTGACTCCTGTTTAAGCATGTAGTAACCTGCTGTCTCTGGATCAAGCAACTCCTTGTGACAAGGGGAGAAAACATCTCAATTACCTTAACGATCTAAAGTGACTGAAGAGCTGCACAAACTCCAGAATTCAAATGACATACTAAAACATGTGCAAAAAAAAAAAGGTGTAGATGCAAGCAATCCTGAATGTTATGTTTGAAAGTGTCTTAAGCAATTGCGAACATAATTCTTGAACTGAAATGTTTTAAGATGTGTTAGGTTTCTTTTAGCTTGTCGCTATTAATAGAAATTATTAACCTTTTTCTGAAGACTTGAGCAACAAGACAGTGTGCACTAAAGTCTCTATTTTTATTTACCTGTTAATGTACCTATTCCCCTCTTTTATTTTGTGTAACTGTAGGATGAGATACAGTTAGCAGGGTAGAGCTTACTTGGTCTAATGTCATCCCTGTGTCCTCATGCTTCTTTTTAAAATCCTGTTCTTCCTGTCATGTCATGTATTCATACTGTAATACGTAATTGAATTAATCTTGGATCACTGAAAACACTTCCGATACTGATCTCTAGATACACTTCCCATCACTTCTTTGTATCAGAGTATCTTACATCTGTAAACTTACTGTGATCTTTATTCAGCTGCCAGCTCGTGCATTCCTTTAGATCAGGGTGGGAAATGTTCAATCTGCAACATCCATATTATATAGCCTGTGGCTGCATGAATAATACTACTGTGTGACTTTAATGTGTGGTCTGCCAGGATTAAAGCTCTTTGCAGCTTTCTGAAAGAAAAGAACTTGTCTGTGTCACTACATCCTCTCTTTTTGGTTCCTTGCATTTGAAATCCTTTCATCTTATGATGGAATAGTCATCTCCTATTGCTGTCATATTACTTCCTGTGTATTAGGCTTTAAACCTGTTTGGTTTTTTTTTTCACCTCTAAAATTGGAAGTAGTCCTTTGCTAGCCTTGGTTGCCATCTCTGCAACAAAGTTGTGCTGAGCATGTTCTAAAAACTTAATGATGATTTATCTCCCACCACTTAGAGTAGGCATCCTTGTAACCATCTCTTCCCACTTTTTCCATCCCTTTTTTTACCGCTCAGTTTTATCCTGTGACTGATGACATGGGTGGTTATTTTGGTGGGGTGTTTTATTTTTTTTCTGAGAAAAGTTTCCTCTTGAATAAACAGAAATCAAATGACACGGTACAATATCACTTCTTTTTTTCTGTGCTTGTCCTTCTTAAACTATGTTAGTATTCTCCTACCAAGTCTGACATTGATTCAGCTTCTGGTGTCTTTTTTCTTGTCCACTGTTTTCAGTGTTCTTGGCTCTTTAGCAGACAGCTCAGCAGACTGAAAAGTCATGCCCTCTGACTGCATTATTCTGTGACAAAATTGCAGTTTCTTGTTTTCTCTCCCAGTCCCTCAGTTTCCATGCTTTTCACAAGATATACCATGTACATTTTAAGTTGTCTGTGTATCTTTCAAACTTATCTAGAAACCTAGCAAATTAGTCATATTTCACTTATAGAAGGTAGGTTGAATTAAAGCTGTTGCTGTGATCAGAAGCAACATACTGTACACAGCGTAAGACTAGATTCCTTTTCAGAATCTGTTCCTCTCTGTCCCTTAGCTGAGGAATGCTGATAAAATCCTACCTGAACATTTGATTCCTGGAATGTTGTTCTTGAAACTCCACTTGTTCATTCAGATGCCTCCATTTGCCTTAAAAGTCATGTTTCGGGGGTTTCTGGTGAGCTTGGTCTGAGGAATAGTTTGTGGTTCTTAGTGTGTAGTGTCACTGTTGCTCTTGGAGTGGATTAACTATACCCATTCTGGATGTTTTTTCAGATCTATTAGGTGTTGTGTTAATGACTTACACTAGAACTACTACCATCTCCTGCACTGTCAAAGTTGTGGGAGAGGTTATCACAGATATTAAGAAACTCATTCAGCAAGTTCAGACTGAGGGGGGACAGAAACTTCATAGCCAGTTTTGGTACAACTTCAGATAAAAATGCAGGCTGAAGAATAACTTGCAAGGTTAATGACGTCTTTTACCTATTGTATGCTCTGCCAAGGGTTATCTATAACAGTAGGGAGAGAGGGTAACTTGCGCTGGCTTATTTAAGTGATTAGTCACCCTGGTGTCTTCTGGCACCATTTGACATAGTTAAGCTGATCTAATGGCTAGTTGCCACAGCAAAGATGGTGTCCTTGTACTATATAGGTTCTAGTGTAAGCAAAGGGCAGGAATAATCTGCTTGCCACATGGCTAGATATGGGAGCTAAACAGACCTAAAACTGGCACTATCAGGAAGCTGATAACTTCTGACAAATTTAGCCTTTCCAGCCAACTTATGGAACAGTTTTGTATAAATCCAGAAGCAGTGTGAGGCAGGGAATGTGTGTATATGTGGTTTCTGTTTTCCTTTATCTTTTACATACTGTTTTTTGAAGGGCTTTTTAAATTTGGCAGTTGATTTCATAGTAAACTTAGAAAAGTCAGTTATACAAACAGTTGTTTAGGTCCATAAGAAGGGTTTGTTGTGCTCCTCAAATGTTTGAGAATTACTAGAGCTACCAGCTCTCAAATCTAACCATAAGGAGCAGGGTTTCCCCAGAGAGCTACAGCGGCATGATTGTGGTCTGTGGTGGAATTAACTCTTTAAAGCAGATGAGGGAAAACAGTCTCTGTGGAACCCTGTGTCTTTCATTTCAAACACAGACTAAACTTGAAATGTGACTGGATACCAGTGCAGAAATACAAGACCCTAATATAGCTATAATAATTATAATTGTAATTTCCCTGGGAAACTGATGGAACAGCTTATCCTTGGTGCCCTCTCAAGGCATATCAAGGATAAGAGGGTTATTAGGGGCAGTCAGCATGGCTTTTCCAAGGGGAAGTCATGCTTGACCAACCTCGTAGCCTTTTATGAGGAAATAACGAGGTGGATGGATGATGGCAGAGCGGTAGATGTGGTCTACCTTGACTTCAGTAAAGCATTTGACACGGTCTCCCACAGCATCCTCATGGCTAAACTGAGGAAGTGTGGACTGGATGATCGGATAGTTAGGTGGACTGCGAACTGGTTGAAGGAGAGAAGCCAGAGAGTCGTAGTCAATGGGGCAGAGTCCAGTTGGAGGCCGGTAACCAGTGGAGTGCCTCAAGGGTCAGTACTGGGGCCCATATTATTCAATATATTCATCAATGATTTAGATGAGGGAATTGAGTGTACTATCAGCAAGTTTGCTGATGACACTAAGCTAGGAGGAGTGGCTGACACGCCAGAGGGCTGTGCTGCCATCCAGAGAGACTTGGACAGGCTGGAGATTTGGGCAGGGAATAACTTAATGAAATACAACAAGGGAAAGTGTAGGGTCCTACATCTGGGCAGAAACAACCCCAGGTTCCAGTATAGGATGGGGAGCTACCTGTTAGCAGTGTAGAGGAAAGGGACCTGGGGGTCCTGGTGGACAGCAAGATGACCATGAGCCAGCACTGTGCCCTTGTGGCCAAGAAGGCCAATGGCATCCTGGGCTGTATTAGAAGGGGGGTGGTTAGTAGATAGAGAGAGGTCCTCCTTCCCCTCTACTCTGCCCTGGTGAGACCGCATCTGGAATATTGTGTCCAGTTCTGGGCCCCTCAGTTCAAGAAGGACAGAGAGCTGCTGGAGCGAGTCCAGCATAGGGCAATTAAGATGATTAAGGGAGTGGAGCATCTCCCTTATGAGGAAAGACTGAGGGAGCTGGGTCTCTTTAGTTTGGAGAAGAGGAGACTGAGGGGTGATCTTATTAGTGTTTATAAATATATAAAGGGGGAATGTCATGAGGATGGAGCCAGGCTCTTCTCAGTAGCAACCAATGATAGGACAAGGGGTAATGGATTCAAGCTGGAACACAAGAGGTTCCACTTAAATTTGAGAAGAAACTTCTTCTCAGTGAGGGTGACAGAGCACTGGAACAGGCTGCCCAGGGAGGTTGTGGAGTCTCCTTCTCTGGAGACATTCAAAACTCGCCTGGACGCCTTCCTGTGCAACCTCATCTAGGTGTTCCTGCTCCGACAGGGGGATTGGACTAGATGATCTTTTGAGGTCCCTTCCAATCCCTAGCATACTGTGATACTGTGTGATACTGTGATAATATAAAATATAATTGGAAAGGTCATAATTTTGTATTGTTGAAATTAAGAAGCATGTACAGTCCAGGATCTTGTTGGGGCAGCCCATTACGAGTATAGCACAGAAACACAGCCTGTGGTTTGCAGTAAACACTTCTCAGGAATTTTCTATAGGTTTTTATGTCACAGTACTTGGAAGCTTTTCAATACATGTTGACGATGTGTGTTACTGCATGTTCCTGTTCACCATCTGCAGGCACTTTTTTTTCCCTCCTCTTTTTCTTCTTTTGAAGGCCTTGAAATTCTGAGGTGAAAGCTGCAGTAGAAAAGCACCCTGCATGGTGTCAAAGGTATGAGTGGAACTGAAGGTATCTGTTTAGTAGATCTCTGAGGAAATGGCTTCGAGAATGCTGCAGAAGTTTCCCTTTCTTTTATGAGGAGTGTTCAGATGATAGTTCTACCTTAAGAGCTCTCTAAATAGACAATTATACTTAGTACCAAGTCCCACTGCAATCTCTGAGTCAGTATCGCTGAATAGTTAATCTGTTAAAGCTGTGATGTTTTTTGTAAATGATATTTACTGCCTGAAATAAAAAGTTAAAGCCTGTCTCATGTTACAGTGAAGGGTGGGAGAAAGGAAGGGAGTAAAAATCATTTGGTCTTAAGTGAATAAGGTTGGAGAGTAGAGTGACATAAATAGAAATAGATTGATCTTCCATTCTGTAATGGATCTCTACTTGTAGGAAAAAATAAAATGCCGATGCAAACAGAGAATTTATTCTGTAAAAGGCTGTATGATGATGCTTTCAACTTCAGGGGTTAAACTGTCAAAAAAAGTCTTGTAACCTTTCAGGTGACTTCTGTTTGTGTTCTGTTAAAAATTGCAGGAAACAACACTGGGGATTTCAATGTTTTTGCCTTCATCTGTCTATTTTTTGCCAAGAAAGACTGGACCAGATGATCCTTGAGGCCCCTTCCAACCTGGGATTCTATGATTTGGGGACAGGGGGTGCACATAGAGAATGTCCACTTGCAAAATAACTGTCAGATGAATCTTAAAGAAATAAGCTTTCATGAGTGAACACCCACAGGGAAATACACATTCAACCACTTATTAGTGGACTCTTCTCTTCCCCTGATCCTGCGCTAGATTAAGATGCCTGCTGCTGCAAATCTGATCTGTCTGTGAGCCAACTAACTTCCAAATCATGAGCTGTAGAAAGCTGAGGTTTGGCTAGAGGCAGTATCCTAAGTCTTGGTCTAGACCTAAGCTAAGGTCCAGCAAATATACTCTCTAAGGCTTATCTGCAATTGCCTTTGCCATGCTAGGGCAATTGTAATTGTCTGGTGCCTTTCCATTTTCCCACTCCTTGGAGGAGTTGTTGCAGAAGCAATATGAGAAACACATACGTGGGGCATCTGACCAAGGGATAAGGAATACAATGGACAGGAAAGTCAAGGACAGATGGTGCTTAGCACAGTTGCAACTCCATCTTCCAAGGAGGAGGAGGACTCGCTTAGGAAGTCTCTGATCTATGAAGTTGAGCTGTAGCATGTAGTCCTTCTAATCTGTGGCCCATCAGTGTGACACAGCTTAGGACATTTTAAGCATTAAATTAGTGTAACTGGGGGTTCTGCAAATGGGTTTTCTTATGCAAATCTAATTTTGGATACCTCAGTCACTTCCTCAAGCAGGAACAGAGGTTTTATGTCACCTATTGTTCATGTAGTGCATCATTGTCGTATCGGCATCTGAATATGTTACTGCCTTTATGGTTAAAGAACAGCCAGTATATATTCATAGCTCCTGCATGTTGGGCAGATGATCTCCTATGCAGATCAGAGATGACATGTAGAGACTGAGTGAGATTTTAAGTCAAGCTGAAAGGCATCTGTTCTTGCCCATTCAAAGGGAATACTACTTTGCGGGTACTGGATAAGATTGCAGTAGCCAGAAAGGATGAGCGTTTATCAGAAAAAGACAACTTGAACTAGAAAATAAATACGTAATAAAATAGAAATATCCTAGAGGCTAAGGTGTTTATATTTGATTGTTTGTATTTTCAGCACAGTGGTGGTTGGATACCACAAAAAGCAGTAAGTTCAGAAGATGAAAGGAACTGTAAAGAAGACTATGCCCTGTCCTCTTGTGCTGCGCAGGAAAGATGGGTGTGAGTGTGCCCCTGAGATGTGCTAAGCCTTCAGCTTGAGAGACCTTTTCTCCTTTGAGCAGCTCTGTATACATAATGCACATACAATACCTGTGCAAAGAATTAGGCTACGGCATCTGTTCAGTAATCCAGAGTAGTTGAAGGTGTTAGAAAGTCTTAAATATCCTTTCCAACAGACACTTGATGAAGTCATGTAGGCCATATGAGTTAAATCAGTGCTGCTTATGTTTTGCATGTTTAGTTGGTAACTAATAAAGTGGTGCATTATACTTATTTATAGTATAAGGATCTTCTGTAGAAATAAACCTCAGTGCCAGCTGGACAATTGGATCCCTTGTTCAGATCCTGCTGGAGTTTCCTAGCTTTTTATGTGGGTGTTAAACAGTGCTTACAGATAGCTATCTTGTGCTTCTGAATATTTTAATTGTAACTTTCTAGTGTCAGTTTGGGAAGCAGTTGCTTTGTGGTGCCTCCTCTGAGTTGGAAGACAGCGTAGGGTGAGAGAGAGCACCTAACCAGTCCCATGCACCCTAAAAGGGTGAGGATTGTTGAGGTCTAGTTGAAATTGTGTTTGAAGAGTGGGAGTGTATGGTGAAAGAAGGGTTTATAGGCACACCTTCACTGTGCTTGTAAATACAGAGTTCTTAACTGTGGCTGCCATTAAGAGCCTTACTTGACTAAATCTGGCAACATGTGCTGCTTCACAGTTACTGCACTTGCTATTGTGGTATGTTAAATTCGCATAATTGTTGGTAAGTTGGCAAGACTGTTGATCAATGATGTGCTCTGCTAAGAGTGTAAATTTTTTTGGCTAAAAATACTTGCTTGTTCTGTAGTTTATCAACTATTTGAGGTGTTCCTATGCTTCTTTCCATCTGTAGTATACTTAATTGTATAGAATGTCACATTGTTAAGGCTACAGACTCAATAGGAAGAGCAGATTCAGATTTAGAATAGTAACTTTCCTGGGTATATATGCTTGTAATTTCTGGGTACTTGGTGGAGGTTTTGGAGAACTTCTGTTTCAGTCAGCGTAGGGAATAGACTTGGTCTGCAGGTGATTCAGAACTGTTGGACCAATGTCTTGCTTGTTGCGGCAATTGGAATGTATCTAATGAAGGAGGCAGGGGACTAAAATTGGAAGAAATTGTTTTTGTTCTGGTCTGTGGGATGACTGTTGTAGTTCTTATAGTGCTGGGGGAAGACATGACAGTGCAGTGTCTATCTAATGGTTACTGATCATGTTAGTAGCCAGTCTTATTTGCTGGTGATCTGACTTACCATTTCAAATGCAGTTCTCATTGTCTACTGTCCCATGGAAAAAGTAGAGGTTAAAGTAAATAAGGACTCTTGATACTGCACATAGGGACTGCATTTATGCTTGTAGAAGCAGCCTTAACTTCCTAAAGACCAGAGTTCTCAGCGTGTCATCTAGAGGTTCTTGTAATATTATTTTTAATGCTGTGTCTCATCCCCTCCCCACTTCTAGTTTGTGTATTAAAAAAAAAAACAACAATGAAACAAAAAGAAAAAAAACCAAACCAACAGCTCAGTCTGTCTCAGAGTCATTAAATACATTTTGTACAGACAGTAGCTGTTTATGCTATTGCGGAAGTTAGAGGATGATAAGATGTTAGTATATTATGGAGTAAGATAAAGGTTTCTCTGTCCCAAACTACCCCTTTTAACCTCTTCTATACGTGCCCTTGATGAGGCAGTACCAGTTCCCCTTTGGGATCATCTCATAAAGGTTACTTCCTACCAGCATTGTCCAAGTCTGTCCCTATCATTTTGCTCACATAATTTCCTAATCTCTTATCAATTTTTCCTAGCTCCTGCTATTTTCACTTCTGCTCCTGACCTTTATAGGAATTTAAATCCAACAAACTATTCCTCTTTTTTTTCCCCCTTCTGTTTCATCCCGTTGAGTTCTCGCTTCTGTATTCCTATGGAACATCTATTTCACATTGCTTGTGTTTCAGTTGGTAAAAGGCTGTGGTTTTTTGTTGTTTGGTTTTTGGTTTTTTTTTTGTTTTTTTTTTTTTTTTTTAAAAAAAAAAAAGGAGTAATGAGAGTTGGAGATGAAGGACTTGCTTAATACATAGAAGAGACAGCCCGTGTCTTAGAGCAGCCACTTGCAGGGGAGGTCCAGCTTTGAATCTGTAGAATTCGACTAAAGAAGCTGTATTAAGCCACTCTGTCAAAGTGACAAATAATCCATCCAGTACTAGAGGATTGGTTTTAAGCAAATCTAGCAAACGAGGATTTTGAGTTTTTTAGCTTCCTAATATGAAGTTCTTCAATGATCAGTAGGTATTACAAGGGGTTTTTTTGTTTGTTTGTTTGTTTTCCACTCTTCAAAAGTTTAACATATGACCAAGTTTCTGTGCATTATTACAGGGTCTAAAGGGTGCATGTCTGATGGAGGGGTTAACCTCGACCAAGCTCTAGGTACCTGCTGTAAAGAATGGAGCAGCCAAACTGCTTTTAAAAAAACAAGTTAACATACCTGAGCAGATCTGAAGAATGTATGCATATGCGTCTAATCTCTGGCAAATGCAAAGTAAACTTAAGTTAATATGGACTGGACATGCCACACTAAAACCATTCCAGCCAAGTGGATCCTTTACTTATAAGTAAAGTGTCAGGTTCATAATGCTGTATGTGAAGTCAGGTGATGAGAATGGAACTGATTATGTAAAATGCCTGTTGCCTCTTCAAACTATGTGAAAAGTGGACTGCACAGCGATGAGATTGGAGAAACATTACTTTAAGGAGCTTGAGTTACTCAAGCATGACAATACTTAAGTTTCAAACTGGCTTTCTCTGTACATAATTACAGTTCAGATGCATACTCCAATAGTTTGCTGTTAGAAGACCAAGATTTTTTTAAATATAACTCTTCACTATGGAAGTCCTTTCTCACCAAGGAAAAGCATTTTGTCTTTGTTCTATTTAATTTAAAAGGAAAGATGAGTCTGAAATGCAAAGTGCAAAACTATGACTGTCTGTCCAGATCTGAAAGTGTAAATTTGAGTTTTCCTTTAGGCTTGTCCTTCTGCAATGGTGTTCAGTTGATTTAGCATGTTTTTTACTTTTTTTTTTTTAACTTTACTTGAATAAAACAACATAATGTTTTTACTTACAGCACTTGAAGAATCGGAAAGTGACATTTATGTGCGATTCATGAGGTCACACAAGTGTTATGACATTGTTCCAACAAGCTCTAAGCTTGTTGTTTTCGACACTACGCTACAAGTGAGTATTCTCCTTTCAGTCTGCTTTTGCTTGCATTTCATTTGTTTAGAGTGTTTCCTGAGTGTTAAATGATATTTAATCTCTTGAAGAGAAATTCTCCCATAACGCTGTGCTTTGACTGTACAAAACCATATTGTTTCAACTGTATCTTTCATGTTATACTAGAGGAGGAGCTTGAGGAAGACTTCCTCTCAGAACGGAAAGAGAGGATATAATTTGTTTTGCTGTTGGAATCGCTATCTAAAAAACTTTCAGATGAGCCCAAACTTATATTGGCTTCTTCGTGGCTATCAGAATTTACAATTTATGTAAAGAATTTACACTTTACGTAAAGATCCCTGTGCAATAGCTAGAGTATCCAGGTGTTTTGAGCCTGTTCCTGCTGTATTGGTAAGACAATTTAGCACTAAAATGGATGGCTTAACTATGCAAATTATTACATTCTCCAGAAAATTTTTCTTTTCAGTTTCTCATTTTGCTCTTAATCAGAAAATCATCTGCTAGACTCTTGGCTCTGTCTGAAGAATTTGTTTGCCAAAAGAAGGCATTAGCTGCCTGCTATAGAAACAGACTAATCTGTTCTGCAGTGGTAGAAAGCTGTGACTTTCTTTTTGTTTCCTGGATTTTGCAATTGGTGTTTTTTGGCTTGTTTTGGTTTTTGTTTGTGTCGGTGTGTTTTTTCTTTTAAAGATGCTCCAATTCTGGCTTATCTAAGCCTATTAAGTAATTTTGGTCTGGAATGTACTGCTCAATTACACTTCAGCTTTCCACAGTCAGAGGCAACCATGTAGTAGATACTGAGTCCCAAAATGTTCACAGAAGCATCTTGCGTATCAGATAATCATACATAATGCTAGATTGAGTGCTAAAATCTAAAAGGTGGAAAGCCTACATTGCACAACAAGGCAAAGTAATGAGGTGGATCAAGAGCGCTGCACACGTATTAGTCTATTTGTACAATGACCAACGGCATTCTTGAGTTGTGCAGCACAACTAAAAGCCCTTAAGTTTCAGTTACTGCTCAGTACAAAAAAAGCAACTTTTTAACTTCAGAACTCAACTTTTTTGATTACCTAGGCATCTCCCCAGTGAGGGAGTTTCCTTCTTCTCTTGACTCTAGACTCTGAGCACACTGAGGCTTCAATGTGTTGCCTCTGATACCTTGACTGAGTCCTTAAAGGTAAGTATCCTTCCTATCCGGTATTTGTATGATGTTAAAACTTGAGCAGGGCTGTTGTTAAGATTCTGCCTGTGTGATAAAGTACCTCCTGCTGTTAACTGATCTGGTAGCCAAGAAGGTAACACTGATTGTAACAGTTGATCCCCAGTGTCTCATGTCAGATTATTTCCTCCTTTACCCAGAAGGCCAGATTTCTACTGTAAACTTTCTATCCTTAAGCACCTTGATGTCAATGGAACAGTTTCCTTTATTTCCTTAGGATTTTTCCATGTGCTTTACTGGACACTGGATTTTGTAGTGAAAAGACACCTACCTGATCTGTGATTAGAGATGGAAAAAGGTAGCCTGTAGTCTTAGAGGAAGAGCTTTCAAACACACAGATGTCAGCCCTACAGAGTTTAAATATTCACATTGTTGATTTTCTTTGTATATTCCACTTCTTGACTGTTTTGATACAGTCTTTCAACTGCATCTGCTCTTGCATTTCACCAGTCACGTGGACTCTAATTATGCAAGCACTATAAGCTCTAGTGAAGAATACCTGTTACATTTAGATATAATACTAGTGAATACTTTTTGCCACTCTCCTTTTCAGAGGTTTCTTTCTCTGTCTCTCAAAAGCTTGCTTCTCTGGGAGACTGATTGTGTTGAGTTCTTCACCAGCTCAGAGGGAAGAAGTTCTGCAGTTTTTCCTTTTTTCTGCCCAAAAGAGAGAATGACTGTCAAATCTGGACTAAAGAATTCGGACTCCTTTCACCAGAAAGGTCAAATTTGGGATAGTAGTGTTTACTGTCACTCTTTCAGCTCTTCTCAAAGGCTATTAGCTTCCTTTTGATTCCAGGGGGTATTTATTCTTACACTATGAGATAATCTCTTGCAAGTTGGTACCTGCAGCTTATTAGCATGACACACAACCTGTTGATTTCTCAGCTGTCAGTGGTCACCTGGGTCAAAGGCTTGAGCTCAGTCACTGTTGCAATTGGAAAGATAAATTTTCCTTATTCCATGAACCAGTTAATTTTGGGGCCGTTGGGGTGGGTCACCCATTCCTTTTGGATTCACCAGATCTCTTGATGAATTACATGAAATCATGCCAGATACCACTTTTCATTGCTAGAGCTGTGTTGAGGTAATGCTGTTAATATAAAGAAACGAGTTTCATCTCCAGTTGGTGAGCCAGTGGGAGGTAATACTTGGAGAAGTGCAGAGTATGAGTGAATGAACCTTGTGAATATTCACCATAAAGGAAAACAGGTGACTTAACAGTAATGGAAAAACTTTCACCAACATCCCTGTCTTACTTGTAATCTGTGACCATCATTAGGGATCACAAAAGGAGAAGAACAAGGCATGCCTTGGTCTATGGTCATGAGGTCATATTCTCAGTCCGCTTCTCCAGGTATTTGAAAACAGTGGCGTAGAAGGGGATTCTGTAGCTGTTTATTCAGACTCAGGTACGTGACAAATGTAGACCATGTCTGGAACCTGGATTACTGGTGAGGAGGTGTTGGGTTTTTTTTCTTCAAACTGCAGTTTTTGGACTTTGCACCATTACATTTAATCCCATTTATATTACTCTTAATTTATAAATTTGTAAAGCAGTAATCCTCTTCCAGCATTGGCACTGTCTTCCAATTTTGCAGGTTTTGCAAAACTACTACATTAAAGGGTTATTTAAGAAAGCATTAAAACAGGTTGATGTGAATGCTCATCCTGGGCTACGCTGCTAGGAGGTCTTCTAAATACTTCTCTTCAGTATTTCCCTTTGTAATTCTTCATCGAGCACCTTGTATTAATGTTCTACCTTCAGTATCTTCAAAACAGAATACATTTCTTTGGCTTGATCAGTGTGGCTGGTGCACATACATGTGTTTGGAATATAAAAATAAATTAGCTTTTTAAAAAAAAAAAACCAAACAAACAACAACAAAAAAAACCACCAGAACAAAACCCCCAAACAGCTGAGTAAGTACATGGTGGAGAATGTACTTAATAAGGGTAGTCAGACAAAAACTTCTAAAATCATAGAATTAGGGTTGGAAGAGACCTCAAAGAAAATCTAGTTCCAATCCCCCTGCCATGGGCAGGGACACCTCCCACTAGACCAGGTTGCTCAAAGCCCCATCCAACCTGGCCTTGAATGCTTCCAGGGATTCCTACTGGGATGGGGCATCCACAGCTTCTCTGGGCAACATGTTCCAGTGTCTCACCACCCTGACAGTAAAGAATTTCTTCCTAATATCTAATCTAAATCTCTCCTCTTTCAGTTTTAAACTGTTACCACTCATCCTATTGCAACACTCCCTGATAAAGGGTCCCTCCCCATCTTTCCTGTAGGCCCCCTTTAAGTACTGGAAAGCTGCTATAAGGTCTCCCTGGAGCCTTCTCTTCTCCAGGCTGAATAATCCCAACTCTCTCAGCCTGTCTTCATAGCCCTCTGATTGTTTTTGTGGCTCTCCTCTGATCTCACTCCCAACAGGTCCATGTCCTCCTTATGTTGGGGGGCCCAGAGCTGGATGCAGTACTGCTGGGGGAGGTCTCAGGAGAGCAGAATAGAGGGGCAGAATCACCTCCCTTGACCTGCTCGCCATGATTCTTTTGATGCAGCCCAGGATGCAGTTGGCTTTCTGGGCTGCAAGCACACATTGCCAGCTCATGTTGAGCTTCTCATCAGCCAAGTCCTCTCCTCAGAGCTGCTCTCAATCCATTCTTCACCCAGCCTGTACTTGTGCTTGGGATTGCCCTCACTCATATGTACATGGCCTTGTTGAACTCATGAGTTTTGCATGGGCCCACCTCTCCAGCCTGTCCAGGTCCTTCTGGTCCCTTCCCTCCAGCATGTCGACTGCTCCACACAGCACAGTGTCATTGGCAGACTTGCTGAGGGTGCAGTCAATCCCATCCATGTTGCCAGCCAAGATGTTAAATAGCACTGGTCCCAATACTGATCCCTGAGGAATGCTACTGGTCACTGGTGTCCACTCAGACATCGAGCCAATGACTGCAATTCTTTGAGTGCGGCCATCCAGCCAATTCCTTATCTACTGAGTGCTCCATCAGTCAAATCCATGTCTATCTAATTTAAAGACCAGGATGTCATGCGGGACAGTGTCAAATGCTGTGGACAAGTCCAGGTAGATGATGTCAGTTGCTCTTCCCTTATCCACCAATGCTGTAACACCACTGCAGAAGGCCACCAAATTTGTCAGACGCAATTTACCTTTAGTGAAGCCATGTTGGCTGTCACAGATGTTCTTTGTGTTTTAATTTTTAAAATATATATAAAATATGGTTTTTTTTAATGTATAAATTACTTGTCTTCCAGTACTTCAGGACTTTCTATCAGTTCTTATTTTTAAACATAGTATGCAGCTTTGTGAAACATTCACTACCCGTGAATCCTCTCAAACTGAGAAGATTTTGCAGATATTTGTCTGTACTGGATCTGTTTCACCACTGCCCACCTTAGTGTTTCTACTAATTTAAAACAAACAAACAAACAAAAAGGCTGGTTCCTTGAAAAAGTTCTCCAGAGATTTGAATTCAAGTTTTTAATAATGCTAGAGCTAGGCCAGAATATATGAGGGCTTACTTTTTGCCTCCCTTAGTATAAGCTAGTAGCAATTAATGGAAGAATTAAAAATGGAGCTGCCTTGTGTTCTAACAGCATCCTTTGAAAGATTCTGCCGTTTGATTTTGACTACAGCATCCTATCTCCCTCTACTGGTCAGCAATCACAGCACACATGACATGTTTCTACCGTGGAAAATTATTCATGAGATACTGTGGAAAGTATTCTAAAACTGTTGTTAGCTGGGGGAAAACTAGAGATGTTAACTTTCATAATGTGGCACAAGTCATACTGATGAAGCAACATCTATTAACAAAAGTAAATGTTTAATCTCAGTGTCTTTGAAGGATTTAGTGTAAAGATTTGTAAGGAATCTTGTTTTAACCCTGAATAAGAAAGGAGATGGTAAAGTACATTGGAAACAGAAAGAAGGGCTTAAATAACAGAAATGGTAGCTAATAAAGGGTAGGAACTCTTCAGTCCTGTTTATTTGTCAGTCAGAAGGCATGGCGGCTTCTATTCCAGCAGCGACCAAACGTCTTGCTTCTAGTGCTAGCACACCGGTCTGGTTTTGCGTGTCAAGAATACACCTGTGCAGCTGGCACCTACACTTGGCTGTTGTGAAAGCAGTGGTATATCTCATGCACTTCCGTTAGGCATCAGGTCTTATGGTAAGGGAGAACTGTGCTGTGCTTCAGCTGGAGAATGTGTCACTGAGCCAAGGTCTGTTTACCTGCCTGAGGCCAACTGGCACAGCTCGATTTGCCTCAGTATAGCTTAGCTTATGTTTCCCCCCAAACAGAGTATCTGCATCTAGTCTGCCTACCTGAAATGGTCCCTAATCTGTACTGAACCTTGAGAAGTGACAGGTATTGTCTGGGAGAGTGCTACCTGGCACAGTTCTCTTGATTTAGACTGACAAGTGGACTGTTCTTTCATTCTTTTAGTTTACTAATACAGATGTAGCCTGTAAGTATTTGCTCCTCGTAAATATTTATAGAATCATATTGAAGTCCACTTCAGTGCTGTGGCTTTCCCCTGCCTGTCACCCACGAATGCTCCTTGTTTGTCACAAGCTTCAGCCTTTTGCTTTTCCCAGAGAAGATGCTATCTTTGCATGAAGCACATTAAAGAAACTTTTTAAAGCTGGATCTGACCAGGAAAGGAGTCAAGAGACAATTAGATGTTATGAGCTATCCTGTGAAGTTTGGAAATTTGACTCTGTGGATGGCGGAGAAACTGAGCAAGTTGCAACAGTGTGCAGCTCACAGTGGTTGAATTGTCTTTCTAATCTCTTGCACATCTCTCAAGATGCAAACAACAGGAGAATAAACACTTCACAGCCCCTTTGAGGGGGTTAGGTGGGTTGTCCCCTGAAGGGCTACTCTGTGAATGAGCATTTGCTTATTTTTCTTCCTCATTCTAATTACTCAATAAATTCATCTGGATTATCTTTATAGTAGACTCCAGGAAAACAGGGTGCTGAATGCAGATTTACTGTTTACCAGCTTGTGTCTTCAGCACAGTATTTGAGTACTCTACAAGTGTTAATGCATTTAATGTGGCAATAGTCTGGGGAAATAAGGTGATATCCCCATCTGCCTTTACCTTCTGTTTGTTGGTTTTAACTTGTTTGAGGGACACACAGTAACACAGCAATCTGATATTTTCTTTTGCTTTGAAACTGTTATTAGTGCTTTGATGGAAAATAGGAATTTTAGTAATTCCTGTATTAAATTCAAATGTCAACAAAATATAGCGCTTTGTTCACATTCTATCAGTCAGATTACTTTTGTCTAACATCATCTACTAATGTGATTTCACGTTTTCCCTTGTTACTGCATACGTTTGACTTTCATGTTTTCATTAGAGACCAATGCATTCCTCCCCCCTATCCCAATCTCTTTGAATTTTTGAAGGAAATGGCTTTCACCTAGCTTATAGCAGTCTCAGAAGCTTAGCTCTGTAAGCTTACTTAAGGCCAGATTTTTGTCTGGCCTTCAAACAAATTTATTACTTAATTTGTTTTGACTTTGCCCAGCCTACATAAAGATGAGAAGGATTAGCTTATTTTGTAGTGCAAAGCAATTAACCCTTCAAGACGAATGTGAAAGATATAAGACAGGGACTTCCCTGCTCCGTATCAACCAGCAGTCCCAAGAATGGTATGTTAGCAAATGTAGTGGCTGCATCTTGTGAAGTTTGTATGAGCTCTCATGGGGTGAAAAGCTGTACTTAACCTTTGGCTAAATGATATTCTTGCCAGTTAAAAGTAAACTTATGTTTTAATACTAAAACATATGTAGCTTTTGCTCACCATGACCTTGAAGCTGTTTTTGTAGTATTTGTCCAGCACTTCTTCATAAACTAATAAAAATCATGTTTATGTGGAAACAGTCATCAAAATAAGCTTTCAGAATCCTCTTTCCTTTTATATCCTGAAGAAATCTTGGGCGATTGCGTGACTTGAAGGTTAGATTATTTAACCTTTCTGTTTAATGAATTATCTAAGTTGGTAATGGACCAGATGTTATCACTAATATAGGCTTTTGTCAGTAACTGTCACACGCCAATAAGGGCTCAAATACTTATTATTCTATCACACAGCTAGAAAAATATTTGGAACAATCTTCTGGAAACTTCTTTAGTGGTTTAACAAGCTGGAAGTAAATACTTCTGCAGAGCACACAATGGATTCCACATTAGAAGAGTGGAAGAGGATTTGTATTTGTCTTCCTTGTGCTGACTCTATTCAGTAAATGGATTTATTATTGTTCCCTCCAGGTCATTCTTGACAGGGGTGTTGCCTCTCTCCAAGGTAATGAGATAGACCAGGCTTCCAGGAAGAAAGCTCTAGAATCTTTTGCTTCCAGAAACACACAGCAGACAATGGGTCTGCTGTCGCAACAGAGTTCTCACAGCTTTACAAAAGGGTTGACTGTCTGTTCCTTAATTGGCTTTGAGGTTTTTCCTCTTCGAAGTTGCTAAATTTAAACTAATGTACTGTGTGAATTTCTGAGGAGTGTGAACACCCCTCCTTGCTTACCCGTCCCATAGAACTGTGAGAGAATAATGTAATATAACTTCTAACTGGCATGTGGGCTGAGGCAGTTGAGCAGGTCACATAAAAGCTCCCTTCATTGAGAACAGGCTGGAATCAGTAGCATAATACGGGAAGACTCTTGTGCTTTTTCAGAACTGCTCCTGTTGCTTGTACACAACAAGCATAGGACCTTAATTCTTGCAGCTCTCAAAACCAATAGGAAGCATTTATTCCTGGCTCTTATGAGTTCATTGTACTAATTAAGCAGAAATTTTTTGGTCTACACAGGGTGTAGGTAAGGTATTTGTGCTTGGCTGAGTGAAAGTCATGCATCATTCTTCCTGCCTTCCCCACCCCATCACCACTTTTTCTGCTAAGATCTTAATCTGTGAAAGAATTTCTGTACCCTTCCCAATGCAGCTGGTCCCGGTGGCTCTGCCTCTGAGGCTTACCTAATGTATTACTTGTAGCCGATTGTGGCATGAAACCTAGCAGCAGAAATTCTGGCTTGAAGTGATTTTATTTTTTTCCCCACAGAAAACAGAGCTGTGCTTTTTTCTTTATTTCTTTTTTTTTTTTTTTCTAGAATGCTTAGGCTCCCCTCAAACAGCAGGTGGAATTAAGTATCAGCAGAATACCTTATTGAGATGGAATAATAGAGCTTACTGTAATCATGAACCAGCAGCTGTCTAGGAGAGGTCCTGATTAAATCAGCACATGTGGTGTTAGAGGGAGAAGGAGAGCCCTTAATTGCAGTTACAATATGGGCATATTGATGTATAGTATCAGTTAAGGTCTCTGTTTGGTGTCTTCAGTTGGACTGGGACCTTTTTATGTGGATGCGCTGTGGGGAAGACCTCTGCAGGTGGACATAGTACCCACTCTCTGGGGAGAAATCTAGAATGTGTGCCTGCATACTTTAACTTAAGATACTGCCTATTATTTCTGAGTTTTTGCTTGGTTCTGAAGGGTATTACTCCATCAGCTCTTAAATTTTACTAAGTACTCTATGGTCATTAGTAGTACATCATCTGCCAGGAGTGTTCCCTTTCCATCTCCTGTGAATGGAGAAGAGAACTGAATTTTTATCTGGTTTCATGTAAGCTTTCCAAAATTCAACATGAGCTAGAGGAGCTGCTTATGGATGTTTGTTGATTGACGTTTTTCAGATGTTAAGGCAAATGTAACCTCTCAGTTAATAACAGGTTTGTCCAATTTTTCTGTACTTTACTTGAGGGTGTGATAAGGTAAAGGAGGAAATTCTTCTCTTCAAGACTTGCTTGGCCCTTGCCCCAGGCAAAAGTCTTTATTGTTAAGTCTCTATGTAGCCTTTTTTTTTTTTTTTTTAAAGGTATAGTCCTTTGAGGCGGAAATGCTTCTACCAAATTCATAGACCAAAGAAGAAAATAACTGGAAAATAAATTTGAATGCAACAGTCATCACGCTGAGATGGTTGGTTGTAGTCTTGCATACTGGTTTATTCCCTCCAGACAAGCCATTTTATAAAAACACTGAACTATATATACGCACTACAGAAGGGGTTTTTAACTTTTCAAAATAGCTCCTTTTGAGTTTTTTATAACTTAATAAGTTGTCTAGACTGGACATTACAGCTTTATTTGAAGAAAAAAAAATGGAATTGCAAGTTAACGTTTAATATTCTTCCCAATGTTTTGTTGGCCACTCTTTGGGAAACATCAAGACAAAGGAATTAATGATCCCCTAAAACAGAGAGCATTTCCTGTGAGAACTTTAACTGATTCCTGATAGTAGGTGTCATCCCTAGATTACAAGTTAGAAGTGCTTTTCAGTTTCCTCTTGACTGCTTGGAAAGCTGCTGTGGAGATTCTCTGGAAAATTGGTCCATGTCCGTGAAATTGCTTTACTTCGGATCTTGTGTTTGGGAAGAATTGCCGCCTTCTCAATTGAAGGTGTTTAAATGTCATTGCCATCTGGGCGTGAATTGCTTCAAAGCAAAAGTGCATGACGTATTTGGAGAATATTTAGCTTGTACTGCATTTGTATTATCAAGGTGATGGTCATGGAAACTGGGGATGAATGCTGGAGTCCTTGACTTCAATTTAGTTCGCAAAAATATTCAGGACGTATAAATAAATCCTTTGAAGATCATGCTGACAGCATGGAAACAGAGGATTGCCCAAAGAGCTTTCTGTGGCAAAGTTGTATTTTCAACATAATACTGTGTTTTTTCCTGTGTTCCCAAATTGTTCAGGTGAAAATTGGGTGGTTAGCTTTCTCCAGTGGACTGTGTTGCATTACCTGGGATCTGAGGACTTTCAGTAGAAGAAGAGAGTGAGTAAGGGATGGAAAAGTCCGTGTGAGCACCTCCAGTCATTGTATTTTTCAGATAAGAAAAGACTATAACTTGCTGGACCTGAGAGTGGGCTTACACCCTATTTGACACTGTGTTAGTGTGACTCAAGTAGTTTGTTACCTTGTTTTGCCTCTTCACTGGTTGCCTTATCAGACAAGTACACAAAACCAGTCATGAATTCCTTGTATGATATTTGTCTTACAGCCTCTGATACAGAAAAAACACTACCTGAAATCCTAGTGATGTGAGGGAGTAGCAGGGGAGACGTGTTATGAACCCATCTTACTGCAGCTAGATTATCAGGCTTGCCTCTCCCTCATGTGCAGTAGTTGGGACTCTTCTTTCCCCCCCGACCTCTTGGACATCTACCAAGATTTGGGCAGCCAGAGAACTTGCCATGCTACTTAAAGAAATACAGTCCTGTTTATGTTGGGCTAGAAACTGTTGCCCCATTCCTCACGTTTTCACATCAAAAGCATTTGAGAGTCAGTCAGCTCATAAACACATTTAGACCAAGGGTGTAAAGTGGATGTTGCCTGGTTTTTATGCAGTACAAAGGTCACAGCAGAGGTCTGATGGTTTTCCTGTTACAACAAAGACCGGTTGTACTACTCTTGGTCTTCTTACTTGGTAAGAACTGTTGAAATGCAAGTGTTTAGCCTCTAAGAGAGAAGTCTCGGGGTAACTTTTTCTTGTGTCTTCTTACTCTAACAGTGAGAACAAAGACTGTATTCTAGAGTGACTTTGTCATATTTGCTCATATTGTGAAGATATATATGCTGTTATCCCTTGAAAATGGAAAACTTTTTCCCCTTTACAAGGGACCCATTGAGAAGGCACTCCGTGCCTTGCCGTTTCATGCATAGAGCCTGTAAGTGTATGGACATATGAGTTTAACCTTCTATGGTGCTTCTTCAGCTGTTCTTATCCAATTTGCTAAGATTGAATGCCTTCCTCTTGCAAATGTCTTTGTATTTTGTTATGCTGGGAGGGGTTAGTCTTTCTCAGTGATTGCCTGAAAGATTTGGGTTTGATACTGTGGTCCACATGCAAATTTTCCGAGGCATGTGTTCCCTCTCCACTTTGTAGCCCTTAAAAATCATCATGAGACAAGACTGGGAATTTGTCAACTTATCCAGTGAAAATGATGATGAATATTCTAGCTCACCTTTGAGCATCCATCCATCAGGAATCAGAGATGATAAAAGTGTCAATGATCAGCTGAGTCTGTTACTGCTTTTACTGGATCTCTGTGCCAAAATAATAAAAGGTGCTTCTTCCTTTCTCTTCTGATCTGATAAAATAGATATTTCTTGGAGTTACATTACTGGCTTTTCAGGCAAGTAAAGCTAATGCCCTGGTATTGGTTTATGCAGTGAAAGATGAGGCAGGAGAGGTACACATTTTTGTCATCTGGCGCTTGGATGGCAGCCATACCACCAGAAGTTCTGGCAGATGTTTTAACACTGTCCATGCTACTAGTTTTTTTGCATCATCCTTTTGCCTGGTACTGACATATCTGAAGGTGTTGCATAACGATGTTTCTTACTTCTGTTACCTTCCAGCTTTTCCAGGTTAACTTTGGCATTGAGACAATAGCGCTGAGTTGTCTGTCTTTCAGCACAGTAGCATTCTCTGTTCTACTCAGCTCTGACCCTTTAGCACCAGGAACTGTGATTGTAACACCCTCCTTACCTTATGGGACAGTCCTGGAAGACAAGTTTGAAACCCACCAGTTGTTTATGTATGTAGTTACAGTTTTTATAACATAGCGTTAGCTAAAACAAGATAAAAGTTTTTGTGTATACACACGCTGAATTTTTGGAAACAAGTGAATCCTCAGTTTTCCTTTCAGATGCTTCCCTCGTTCACAGATGTTTACTTGAGAGAGCATTTCCGCAAGGGCTCATGAGATTACTGGTCTTGTATATCATGATGAGGAGTGTCCCTTTCAGTATTTTCCATCAGTGAAGAAAAACTTTTTCTGTACTGTGGTGAAATTTTCTATCTGCTATCACCCTTTCTGGTGTTGCTGTCTCATAATCAAGGTATTTTGGAGCTTACTAACCATGAGGGACAAGGTTTTCCAAATATTCTACTACCTGAAAAACAGGACTTCCTATGTATGGGTCTACCTCAGTCTTCCTCGGTAATGACTGTTGTATTGGAAAAGGCTACATCCTCCTTAAAACTTACAGTGGAAATATTTGGATGGTCTGCAGAAACTATGATCTCCAGAAGTCCTGTCTAACCTAAATTAGTCAGTTCTCTTATTCTGCATATTCACGGTTGGTGTGACAAGTTCCTGTAGTAAGGAAAGCTTGTTCCTGTTCTGCTCTCTGTAGTATAATAGCACCTATCGTTGAGGTGATCTGTGATGCATCTAGGGTTTCGGTCGCCGTGTTCCTTTGCTATGATATGACCTTTCTACTTAAGGGGCAGAATGTTGGAGAAGACAAGTAGTCACATAAAGTGGGATTCCTCATCTAATTGTAAATGTCTAGACATGTTATAGTCAGTGAGAGGGGAAACGGCACCTGTGGGATACAATTTAATCTCCATCTAAGGCTGGTGAGTCACGGCACAGAAATGACTGTTTCCCCCAGATGGCTGTGAAGAGATGTGGTGAATATATAAGGTCAGCATATATGTCAGAACAAGCTCTAAATTTGGGGAGATAAATCTCATTCTTAATGGTTCATTGTGTTTGTTAGGACCGCTACATGGTTAATAAAAACAAAAGTGCTTTGTTTAAAGAATGTTTGTACATGGTGTTGAACAGCAACAATCTATGGGATCTGGCTGACGAACAATGGTTTTGTGAAGGTCAGGCCAGTCCAACGCTCAAGATCAGAGAAAAAGCAATGCTGATGGGGTCAAGAATTAACAACACTGTTGGAGGTCCAAAGATGGGACATGGTAGAAATCTTCAAAGGCTACGAACTATATATAATCTGAAAGGATGGTCCTCGTGGGTATTTTTTGCATGATCATCACTGAAACATCTAAATGTGCTGGATGGAGGCCCAGCTCCACACCCCAGTGCTTTGGCTGGCCACCAAGCAGTACTTGGGCAACTGAAATTGGTAAACCACAGAAACTAAAGGAAAGTGTGAGTGGATGACTGTATGTTTGTGCATGCAAGCAGTTTTAGCAAATAAGAATGAAGTTTTTTTGCTTTGTAATTACCTTACTTAGAGACAAGTATTAACGTTAAGAACTGATGGCATTGCTATTTTATTTAAAAGGTAACTGTATAACACTTTCTACTATAAAACTGAAGAAAACAATACAAATGTCTCTTAAGCTGTGGTCTAAGAGGACAGCCCAGAGGGATAAGTTTAAGTATTTCTTTACTAAATTTTGGTGATTTATTACATCAAATGTTTAATATCCTATTACCCAAGCTGAACTCGTTTTCTTTTTATGAAGGATTTAACACCAAGCTATCTCAGTAGCTGTATCTGTTCAGCAGCCTTCAGTTTTTCCAAAGTACATCTTTTAAAGCTAGACAAGATGGCATCTAACTGAAGATTCTTGAGATTCTTGGAGACAGATAACTTGCAAATAAATCAGAGTCAGGGCAAGAACTGATCCTTTGAGGAAACTTTCTTTTCCTTGAAGTATCATTTCTGAATCTAAAATAATACCTGTATTTTACCATCTTGCCCATCTGAACATTGTGCTAGGTGGTGTTCTTTGCTACTACTGCGTCTGAGGAAGAAATAGTGGCAAGAATTTGGAGATTGCCTGGAGCCCTATAGTTGGCTGTCCGTACCTTTTCTGTTGTGGGCATGTTTCTTTTCCAGGTTTTCAATTACAGAGTTTATAAACTTGCATGAGGAGTTCTGTTGCATGATGACTATCTGGAAGAAAGCTACTTCCCCCCTGGCTTTAATAGATTAGCTGTTACCTTATTGCTCTGATACAGCTCTTGTGGAAGACTTGGGACATAAGTTGACACTGACTTTTAATTTGTGTGATAGCTATTCTTAGAAAGGTATCAAAGCGGAAAGCTCTCAGTTTCAGGCAGTTTGAGTGTATTTTCTTCTTTTTTTGATGAAGAATGGTTAGAACTTACTTGCCCCCAAATGGAGTTAGTCAGTGTGAACTCACTTCTGTCTCATCTGCTCCCCAAATAGCTCACTGCTGTTAGCTTTCACTGTATTAACTCTAAGTGTGATGCTGTTATGTGGGAAGACTTCATGTGTCTGCCTGGAGGGTTTCTTTGTGGTTTCAGTCTTCTGTATGACTTAGTATGCTCCTGCGGTGGGTTTGGTAATGTTTGTGTTACTTGACTCCTCCCTATGTCAGCGAAGTGGCTGAATACCTCTGGGACCTTTCTCTTTAACCGTTTTCTAGATAAATACTATGTGGTGTATATCTTACGGTCTTATTTATTGTCCTGGGTATTTTTCCCCCCATACAGTTTCTTCAGTTTTAGTGCAGTTTAGGGTTGGTGGTTGTTAAGCGCATCATTATTCCTGTTCATTGCTGATATGGCAGAAGCATCTGTGAAGTCAGGAGGCAGCTTCGAAAATTATCATCTGCCGACGTCAGGAGAGTAGATTTGCTTCTGATGGTCAGAGGGAAAGCAGTCAGGCTGTATAGAGGTCACAAGAAATACAGGTATGTTTTTTTCAGAAGTCTAATCTTAAAGATTGGAGTTCACGTACAGTAGGATAACACCAGGTATCTGAAACACTCACTGCAAATCACCGGAGTGTAGACGGAGGTGGTTCTAGTGCAGAGTAGAAGTCTTACTAGCTTTTAGAAATTTAAACTGCTACGTTATAACACTAAGTAGAGTCTAAATGGAGGTTCTGTCAAATATCATAGGACACTGACTATGACATGGAATGGCTTTGCAAACTTTTCCAAGTAGATGGTAGCTAACAGTGGCAGACTTACTTTTTTTTTTCCTACCTGTATTTTTGTTTTCCCCTACTTTTGTGGTTGCTGATTCCATTGACTGTGAAGCCCTTTTATTCGTGACTCTGTTGTGGAGAGGAGACTCTTGGCACAATTTAAAGTGGACATGTAAGATACCACCGTGTAATCACAGTCTGTTCAGATTGCAATCGTCAAAGAATTACTACTTCTGTGTTATTTGGACCAAGGACCAATTTCATGGATGTAGAGATTGGCTATGTCTGAGTTTTGTACCAGGTCAAGACCTGGACAAGAACCATCATTTCTGTATTGTGTTGTCCATGCAAAGGTTATTTAGGGGTGTGGGCAGGACAGGAATGACAATGTGCTGAAGCATATTGCCAAGAGATCAGGATTTTGAGGTGCACTAGAGCCTGACTGGTTCATGTTTCAGAGAACTAGCGTTCACAGGGAAGTTCTTTTCTTTTGAAAATGATAGTATAACCTTACAACCTCTGATTCAGAGAGATTGGGGAGCGCTAACTCATTAAAAAATGAAAGCATTTGGTTACATTTCTTTGTCAGCAAAACAGGCTAGTTAGTCCTTTTAACTTTCAGTCTTATTTAAAATCATCAAACAATCCCTTTTAATTTGTACTCATGTAATCATGAGTCTAAAAGTGAGAGAGGAAACGAGTTATTGAGTTGGGGTTTTTTTATGCAACTGTTGCTATAGTGAACGTTAACTAGAATGTAGCGCAATCTTCAAATTTTAAGCTATATCCGTAAACTGGACACTTGTGATAATTATGTTCATTACAGATTTATTCCATGTCATGATTTGAGGGGTATAATTTTTATGGATAATATCAAATAGGAATAAATTCGAGGTTAGCAAGCGCACCTTTTCAGCTGTATCAGCTTACTTCTTCATCAGAGGCTTTCACATAAAATATTCACATAGCAAAGCAAAACAAGATCTGGTTTTGCTAAGCTTTTTTCTAAGCTTTTTAACCATTAGAAGTAAAAAACATTTAACCATTTAGAAGTGAAAGGCTTAAGGTTTTTATTTGGTGTGTGTGGGTTTTGTTCCATTTTGAATACTAGCTACCTGTTTATGCTGCATTTTTTCCTAGTAACTGGGGAAACCCTCCTGTTGGTGTCTGGTATGCTAAATTAAGAGCAAAGATTTGTTTAGTTGTCCGTTCTTTTTTGCAGGTGAAGAAAGCCTTTTTTGCCTTGGTGGCAAATGGTGTGAGAGCAGCTCCACTGTGGGAGAGTAAAAAACAGAGTTTTGTAGGTAAGTAGTTCTAACATTATTCAGCCTTACTTGAATTTCCAGGGTGCTTTACTGTTGCAGACAATGGTCTGGGGCTAGCCATGGTCTAACATCCTAGAGATAGCCGGGCAAAGAGGGTTCCTTTTTCCTCCTTGTGAGGAGTGAAATGTTGCCAGCTTTCATGGTGTTGCTGTACCTTGGAATCGTGATGATTCTTTTAGGTCCTGACCTTCTGAAATTTGGTCTCTAATATGTGTATTTCACTGTGTATTTAAAAATAAAGGTAGCGGTCACAAAAAGAAAATTTGAAAATAAGAACTATAAAAAGAATTTAAGGTTACAGTATGCTAATATACATGTGATCCAAGCATTTCTTTCTCTGCACGTTCTCAGTAAGGTGCACTGAGAAATCTTAATAGCAGAACTAACGTTGAATGCTTCAGATATGTCCCATATTGGGAGAAAAACATTAGATCTATGTATTGGGTTTTGTTTTGTTTTTTTTTTTTTTCTTTTAAATCATGTAATTAATTGCCACAACAATAATCTTCCAAAATTAGATCTCTGTTGCAGTTAGAAAACAGGGTCATAGTGGCAGTTACAAATATTATTGTATGTACTTTTTGTGACCTGGAATGTAGATTGAGGATTCTTGGAAATGAATGGTAAATACTTTATAAAGCATTTGTTAAAATATTTTTAAATCCCAGGGGGGAGGAGCAGTAGTTTCATGCAATACATCATAAGAATGCTGTCTTTTATATTTCATTTCATTTTCTGTCTGTAACTAAACACTAGTGATTTAAAGCTGACCTCCAAATTAATTTTTCCCTTCCCCATTTCTTAGTTTCTTCAGTTTAGATGTAAGAGTAGTAAACAGTGGAGCAATTACATCTTCTCAAATTTAGAACTTGAAAGCTCAAAAAAAGATTAATGTTTTCAGGTAACTAATCATCAATATTATATTACGTAGTTTGGTGTTGGTTAAAATGTATATACTATGGATGTACTGTCTCTTTAAAAAAAATAAATCGCATTTCAATACAGATATTGAGGATTACAGTAGAAATGATTGAATTAAGTTCTTTAATAAGTAACACTCAAGAAAATTAATTATACTGTTCCTTCATTTGTCTGAGAGTCTGCCTGACTTGGCAAAAACATAATGAAAGTGTGTCTTATTTGAAAAGAAAACAAAAGGCAAGGATAGATCTCTAACCTTTAAAGATGTTCTAAACCCCCTTTCCTCTTTCCATGTTTTTGGGGGTGTGGATGCAGTCTGGATTCAAGGTTTTCTTTGAGTCAGATTGGAAGAAGAGGAAAAACACATAAGTTATAATTTTGAATATTAATTTAGATGTGTGTTTTTATTCTGAAGTATTGTATTAATGTGAAAGTGAATATACGAAGTTTGGAATTCCATTGTTGATTAGTCCAGTACGAATAGTATGTTAAATGGATTTAATGTTTATTAAATTATATATTGTGAATACAAATAGAGAAAATAGCTGGAAGTTCTATATGTTAAGTATATATCTGAAGAACTTTTTTTTATATATCACTTGTTACAGGAATGTTAACAATTACAGATTTCATTAACATACTGCATAGATACTATAAGTCTCCAATGGTAAGTATGATGTTAAGCTATACTTTTATCATTTACCATACAGCACAGAGACTGAAATATCAAACTGAAAGATTGATGATGATGATTATTCTTATATAAGTCTTTGGAAGCTTAGATATGTCATGGGTATACTCACTGCAGGAGTTGTTTTGGTGTTGGTTGTTTTTTTTTTGTTTTGTTTTGTTTTTGTTTTTTTTAAAGAGATTGTTTTGTGAGCAAAGTAATAGAATGGTATCTGGATATGTAAGTTCAGTTCCCAGCTTCAGCCATGAAGGTGCTATGAGCTTAGGCAGGTAACCTAATCTGTCTGCTTCAGTTATACATGTATAAACATGAGGAATTTCCTTAATGAGTGCTACCACGTATTATGTTTTGTGTGGTGTTTACCATAATGATAGCCTTCATTTTGGATATGAGGCTCCACTTAGTATTGCAACTAATGAATAATGCATTTGGGATGAAGGACTTGACCTAATGTACTTACTAAAAACTAGATGTGATATAAAAAGCATGAAGGAAATACTTGATTATTGATCACTGTGTTTATTTTTGTTGTGCTTGTTTCAAAGCACACAATTCAATAGTAATCAGAGCTCTATGTAAATGGCAAATATCAACCAAAAAGCATTTGGGGAGGATGTCTCTAAGTTACAGGAAAAAGTTCATTGCATTTGAAAATCAATTATGTAGCTATGCATGGGTCGCATGTTTATATAATCATCTTTGTCTCATAACTGTGATAGAGCTATTCCAAAAGGAGTATGCAGAGTTCAGCAAAATGCTAGCTCACAGAGGCTTGGATGCATGAAAAGTTTACTCTGTTCTTGGAGTGATGGTGTAGAATAAACAATTTAAACTAGTTAAATATGTGCAAATCTTTTAGTTACATGGCTGAGATGCACATCAGTTGGAGATCTGTTGGCTTCAATTAACTGTAATTTAAAATTCCCACTGGCAGTCAGTTGATGAAATTCTCTAGCTTGCATGTTCATACAAACATTTATATCCCTTTCTTGTTCTTGTCAAATCACAATTCCCCCTCTACCATTTAAAACACACATATTATGTTTTACTAGCTAAAAAATCAAGAGCAGCTGGATGAAGCAGACATCTCATGTATTAGGCTTCTCAAAGCTCATGATAATTTTTTAAATTTATAGTGAAATTCTTGTCAAATGCCAATATTATGGTGTACTGTCCTTTCTTCTTGTTAAAGATTATTACAAGGGGTAGGGGGAGAAGCAAATGAGAAGTGATTGCATGCTGGTAACTTCCTTAAAATGGTTTCCATATTGTAACAACCCTCAACCTCAGTACTACCAAGGTTTTCATATAACTTTACGTAAGGTCTGATTGTTGATACTCCTGCTTTCATTGTCTAATGCCCTGTACCATAGGTTGTGCTTAAAATGGCAAAATGGCAGCAGTAAGGACGAATAGTTGAGAAGCGACAACGTTTGACTTAAATGATCAATGCAGTCTTCTACAAAAAAAAAAAGTTCCATCAGGGAATGCTCTAGTCTTAATAGGTAAAATTATGCTGAAAATATTATTCTTAAGTGTTTTAGTCATTCTATCTAAATGCCTCACAACACATACAGTGTGAAGCATGTTGCTGTTCGGGTACTACATGTACTAGATAATACCTTTAAATGACTGATGAGGAACATCCAGGTAGTTTCTCCCTATAGTGTGATCCAAGAACTAGGTTTAACCTCATCTCATCAGCATCTAAAGCAGTCTCCTATTCTTCCGACCACTTCAGTAGATCTTCTGAACTGCACTCCACTGTCTTAAATGCCTTTTTTTTTTTTTGTCAATTGCCCTTAAAGATGATTTAAGTTACTTACGTAGGTATCTTTTATATCAGCCAAAAATGGTATATTTTAGTAGTCCAATTATAGTATATCAATTTAACATTCCCTTATACTCTTCAAAGGATGCTAATCCCAGAGAGCAATCGAAGCATTGTCTCCTTTAGCTCAAAGATAAATGTAGTAGGCTTTATGGAGACTTCTACCCCTCACCTGAAACCCCTTCAGCCTAAGCAATGTTTGCAGAGGTGCCTGACAGAGAAGAGGGATAACGGGCACCTTTGGCCTAGGCTATAGCAAGTACAATTACTATTACAAGTGGCTGTCCTGCAGCCTGATACCTTTAGAGAAAGGCAGCTTTCACATCTGGAACATTTTTTAGAAAACAATCAGCAAGATGGGAGGAGCTACTGTAGGGAGGTGATACAAACTTTTGACAATGAACTTTGTGGAACAGCTGCTGAACAGCAGGAAGTTGGTGTTGTGACAGTGGTTGGGGTTTTTTTTGTTTGTTTTGGTGTGTTTTAAACTTCAAAGACTGGACTCTTGAGGGTGGTTTGATGTTATTGCTAATCTAATCTGATAATAAGCTGCCATCAAAAGGTGCAGACTTGCCACATCCTTTGTCCAGTATCATTTGCCTGTCCTTTTTGCGTGCTAGTTAAGGAAGCAAAACTAGCAGAAAACTGACAGCTTTTTTGTAACTTGTCTTGACTGTTTGGTTCAGATGAGTGCAGAAGTGCTGAGAGCATGCATGGCTTAGATGCAGTGTCTGAAACAGTTGAAGAATCTCACATCAGTAAAAGATTAAACTTGAGGCCGGGGGGGGAATACAATATTGGTTCTTCTGATTGAACTGAGCACTAAACCAATTGCTCTTGCTTGTTTGTCATCAAGTAACAGTAAAATTCATCTCTTAAAATTAAGAAGTCAAGTGATCAGGGTAAGCTTTTTACTGGTTTGGGGGTGTGAGTAATCATTAGAGGGTTTACTCTGGCATGATTGTGTTAAGGTGAGATAAATTACTGAGGAGATGCCTTTGAGTCTGTAAGAGATCTAGACTACAGACCTAGGCAGGTAAAAGATCTTTCCTGTCCCCTGAAATGATAGGTCCAGTGTGGTACTCTGCACTGAGCAGGATTGCACCCTGTCGTCTTGTTATTGTTGAGAAATGTTATTGTGGACTGTTCTTACTCTGTTAGATTGCCTACAGTGAAACGTAAGGAAATTATTCAGATATTTATAATATTGTTAATGATGTTGGGTTTAAAATTAATACTTCAAGCTAAACTTTCCATCTGCCCATTGTAGGTTCAGATTTATGAATTGGAGGAACACAAGATAGAAACTTGGAGGGGTAAGAATATTTACTACTTGGTTGATAATTTAAAATGTTCTAATGTTTTTCAGTATAGTGGATTTTTAATTAATCATAGACTTAGCTTGTCTCTACACATACTTTTTAATGAATGCAGAAATAGTAAAGGCTTGTCTTTTGGCTCCTGCTGCTTATTTTTCTACTTGAAACAGCACATGGACTAGAGTCGTCTGGGTTATATACTACTTTACCACTTGTTCATGATTGGTACCATCTTGCTCTTTAAGAAAGAAAAAAAGAAACTGGAGTATGTATGGCTGTAGCGTTGATGAGTAGATGTGGAATGGAAATGTATCTGAGCCAGGATGCAGAATTAGTAGATGACACTAGGTATTGAGTGAACTGATGGATGAGCAACAAGCTATGCCTGAGTGAATTGTGTGATGTGACTAGAAATTCATAGAACTTGCTGGGTGTGAATAGAAGTGCTGAATGCAGGGAGGAGGCTGTATGTCAAAAATAGACTATATGCCATGAAATAATATTTGGAAGTACTCTATGCTACAGACCCTCTCAGAAGAGGAAATCGGTAAAGAATTATTTGCTGTTGTTGCAGTGACCCCTGGTGGTAATCAGTCCTGCTTTTAAAACTTTTGGGTTTAATGTCAATATAGAGGAATGTGCATAAGTGGTAGAATATCTGAAGTAACTGTATGTATCGCTCTCTTTTTCCCACTTAATTTTCTACAAATGAATTCATAAAATGCTTTCATAAAAAAAGCTAATGTTTTCATATAAATTGGTAACAGTCTATTAATTTTTGATACACAGAGCTTTATTTACAAGAGACGTTTAAACCTTTAGTGAACATCTCCCCAGATGCAAGGTAGGATTTTGCTTTTCAGTCTGCTTAATTTGAAATAAGCTAACTCCATCTCAACACTGAACTTAAGACTTCTTTATATGATAAGAAACAATTTACATTGTAAACTAGAGTATAATAACGGAGGAGTGTCTTTTAGTATAATCAAGGTGTGGGACCTTTTTATTGTGAGTGAGGACTTTTTTTTTAATTATCCAAAGAGAATTTTTAGTTTAACTTTTGCCTTTTGTCAGTGTAACTCTTCTGGTAAACAAACTAGACA
Organism: Vanellus vanellus; assembly: GCF_965231255.1. Taxonomy (NCBI): domain Eukaryota; kingdom Metazoa; phylum Chordata; class Aves; order Charadriiformes; family Charadriidae; genus Vanellus; species Vanellus vanellus. The sequence continues at coordinate 7,967,353 of NC_138906.1, read as the reverse complement.
TGGACCAAAATTAATTGCCAAAAATTATGTGAAAAAGGCAGCATGATGACCCTTCAAACTAGCCTGTGGGTCGTGTTTGTTTCATGAAAATCAAAAACTATACAGAGCCTTTCAGCTGTCTTGTTCTCAGTTTTCATAGAATTGAAAACTTAGAGTACTTTTCAACACAAGTAACTTTCCTTAACTAAAGGGAAGGCAGTATCTGTGTGTTTTGTCCTGCTCAACTACTAGGTTGTGTTCCTTAAAGTATAAATGACTGTCCTTTTTTCTTCTTGATGGAATTTGAAATAAATAGTTTTTAAACTGCCATTATTCCTAATTTACCAATGATAACTTCAGAGAGAGCTTTAGTTGATCACTTACTTGAGTACTGCTTAATTGCTGCATCAGAGAGTGAAATTCTGATTCTTGCTTTCAGTTTGTGGAGTAGGATTGTTATGCCCTATCGAAGGAAACTGGTGAAGGGAACTCTAGCGATTACCTCAAAGTAACGATATGCTGTGTCCTCAATAGAATTGCCACTAAGTCATGAATAAGACATTCTGTATGACTTAATTGAATGAATTATGAATGGTAGCTGGTTGCAAAGTCATATAATTGCTTTCAGTCAAAGGTGCAGCAAGAGAAGTATTGCAGTAAAGAAGATGCGGTAGGACATGTATAAAAGGATACAGCAAGTCAACTTAAGACCTGATCCAGAAATGGCCTTGGGTTCTGTGACAGTCAGGCTGCAGCACTCTAGGAGCAGTTACATGCTTACTCCAGGAGTGGAATCTCCAGTGGGAATCTTGACTTCATGTATATCAAATGGGGATAGTTCATCCTGTCTGTAATGGACTCAGAACGTATAGTTTACTGTGTATGGGAAGAAGCCTACTCCAGCAAGTAGGTGTTTATCAAAGTTTTACTGACTTTATTACTTACTAATTTATTGCAATTGGTGGTCAGCTGTTTTTTTCCCCCCTTGGTCCTAGTAAGACTATAATAAAAGTGTTACTTCCAAGAAGAGCAGACTTATTCAGGTTGGAGTATTGCTAAATTGTAGTCTGCAGTATCTGTAGGAATGTTTCAGATCTCCTGAAAAGAACTTTTTGCCAATCCCTAATGATAATTCAGTGAAATGATTAGATAATTGTTTTGGCTTAATTGCATATATGCACTTATCCATAAAAATGCTCTTCCTAGAAAATGTTATAAAAGTTTGGGATTGAGATGCATTAGGAGCAAGAACACTCCGTTTTCTACTGTTTGCCTGTCTCTGAACAGAATTATCCATTCTCAGTGCAGGGATACTGTGAACACAGCACTTGCTGGAAAAACAATTTATACTTCTGCAGAAATATTTCTGCTGTTCTTTCTACCACAAACAGTCACTTTCCATCACATTTTCTTACTGGTTTTAGATGTTCATGAGCATATCGTTGTTGATCTGTTTTACCAGCTGCAAATGTTGATTTGAAATCCTATACTTTTTCTGTAACATTAAATATAATACAAATAATTACTCATGATATGTACTTCATGGGGGTTTGTGAATATGTGTATATATCACTTGACAGTACTTATTGTCGGCTAGAATTCATTTTTTAAAAAGAATAATATTTTTCTTCTCAGCCTTTTTGATGCTGTATATTCATTGATCAAAAACAAAATCCACAGATTGCCAGTTATAGATCCTGTCAGTGGAAATGCACTTTATATACTTACCCATAAAAGAATCCTCAAGTTCCTCCAGCTTTTTGTAAGTATTTAAAGTTATGCTTTGTTTAACTGTTTGGTTTTTTTTCCCCCAGTAGACTTCTTTAAGTCTCAGTACAGAAAATTCTTGATAAACTTCCATGTTCATTGTGTCTGTGCATATCTTTTGATAACAGGGAAATTAAAGCTTGATGTAGGACCTTTACTTTGTTTCAGTCATTTAAAGAAACCTAAACACCAAGGAAGATCTACTCAGCTGCAGAAGCTTGTTTACATGAATAGAAAAAGGAATTGTTTCCCAGAGACGAGATTATCGTTACTCACTGTAGTTTATGTTAGTCACAGGAATGAATAGGAGGCCAAACAAAGCAACAAGAGTTCAAAATAAGCATTCAGCCCATATTATGTTTTGCTTTCTTCTCTCTCCAGTTTCAGTGGGAATGATAGAGCTTAGGATCTAAAGCTTTTAGTGATGGGTTACTATAAAGATAAATAAATGAGCAAAAAACTTAGTTAGATAGTGTTAATTTAGAGCTTCTTTGAACAGAAGTAATGTCTCTAGATCTGAGCTTGTGTTGGGTTTATGTGAATCTAGTAGCAGATTACTGTAACAATCGTTTGGAGTCTGTAGATGGATGAGTGAATACAGATTTCCTAATGTATATACCAATCACATGGAAACATGGTAGGTGTAGAAAACTGAACTGTAAATACATTCATTCTGTCTTTCCTAGATGTCAGAGATGCCAAAGCCTGCCTTTATGAAGAAGAATCTGGATGAACTTGGAATAGGAACTTACCACAACATTGCCTTCATACATCCAGACACTCCTATCATTAAAGCCTTGAATATATTTGTAGAGAGAAGGATATCGGCATTACCTGTTGTGGATGAGTCAGGTTTGTATTGGGTCTTGTGTATACAAAAGTGTGGTAAGATAAATGGTGCTGAACCCTGGATTGATTGCAGGGGGAGAGGGGGGAGAAAGAATAAATAAGAAAAAAAAAAAGGCAGGGGGACAAAGGGAATATAAAGACACGTTTATGCAAGATGTAGGGTGATAGGCTTGGAAGAACTTAATGATTTTGTAGGTTGGGGTTTTTTTATTATGTTTCCTTCTTGACCTGTGTGTTTTCTGTGTAATTGTAAGATCACAAATAAAAGCAGGAAGCAAGAAAACTAATTTTGTATTTTAAGTACTTTAACATTTGTTTTTCTTTTTAGGAAAAGTTGTAGATATTTATTCCAAATTTGATGTAATAGTAAGTATATATCTTAAATTCTATTAAATATTTTATATTCAGTAATCATTGGCAAATTTATTTATTAATATGTCAATTTTGGCTATTGTGTTCCTTAGGCTTTAGTTAACAAACGGAATAAAACAGATTCAATTCACCCTGCACAGCATTTCTTAATTATTTTTCATTTGAGCTATCCTTAGTGATACTACTTGCATATAGGCATCTACTGCTCTGGATGTTACCCAAAATTAGATCTGGCTGTACTCTTAGAAAAAGAGAGCATGGGCTTTTTATGTTTGTTTCTATTTTTGAGAGAGGATTTTATTTTTCCAGCTGCTGCCATTCAACGGTCTGTTTTCAAAGGGAATGCAGATTTCTCCATGCAGTCTGGGTACTTTGTAAGACTTGACCTTCTCAGTGAATTAAAACGACTTGGCCCATTCTTTTGTGTGAGTCTCTGACTCCAGAGTATTGCATCTGTATTATTCCTTCTGGTTTAGATATAATTCAGGCCACTATTTCTGGTTTTCCCTCAGGAGTGCAACAGCGTAGTCAGATTCATGCCATGATTTGTGAACCTTGAAGAGCAAAGGCTCTTCTATTCTTGTGGTCTTCAGAAATATGAAAAATATATTTAGGGTTTGGGTTTTTTTGTTTTTTTTTTTTTTTTATCCCTGTCCCCTCCCACCTGTATGCACCTGCCTTCTAACAGGGACTTCCAATAGCTATATTATTTTTTAGATATATAAGTGCCCAAGTTGCTTATTCCACCAGTCTGCTAGTGCTGATGAAGAATCCAGATATCTGAAACATTGCGTAGAATGCTTTCAGAAATACGAATAACAGTCCCAAATGGAAATACTTTAAGCTTATAAATATCTCTGGCTGCAAACTATGCTCTTAATACTGAAAATTTCATGATGTCGCTGTTCTTGCTTGTCTTTTCTAGGCATTTGTCTCTTTGTTCTTTGGGATTCTCTACTGTCTAAGAGCCTGTTCTGCCGTAAAAGCTGGTCAGGGAATAGGTAGTAGCTGTAGCGAGAGTGATCTAACATATCAAAGACAATGACGTTTCACAGCTGGTGGGTTCAGTGTTTCGATTTATTTTGTAACTGCATAAAACTTTGAGGCAGGACATGTTTCCTTTGTTTCCCATTCTTTTTCAAAGACGCCAAAAGGAAGAGGGTTCCTTACATTTTTCATATCTTTTCTCATTTTAAGCGATGGGGCAACAAAAATGCTGTATCATTTCTTTGGAAAAATTATGCATTGGGATCAGGAAAGAAAAAACACCACAAAGGCCTTAGGATATAATTGTTTGCTCCCAGCTAGTAACATGGGAGACAGTTAGGGCATCTATCAATTATTTGAGATTTTCCTAACATATACTAGTTTGCTTATTAAATCGGGGAAAAAAGATTCTATTCTTAAAAGATAATCACCTCTGAAGCTTCCACGTTTTCATCAGTCTGCTTCAACCTGATATTCAAAAGAAGAGGAAAAAAAATCTGAAATATACAATCTGATCTTCCAATAAATATAGAATTTGCAAGATTTAATTGGTGATTTTTAACTTTAAACCATGTGGCTAATATGCTTAGTTAAATCAACGCTTTAAGATGTGCCTGTATGTGCAGCTGGCTCAGTCGATAGATTTCTTTCATTTTAATAGAGTTCTGAATTCATTTTCAGGTTCTTGATGGGAGAAACCTGGAAATGGTGTGATGGTACAGAAATAGCTTTATATTACCGTAGTTATTGTGTGTAGGGTGACTTCGGTTTTCAGAGGCTTTTTATGTTCTGATGTCCTTCATTAGGAATTAGTTAAATGAGTTAACTAAAACGGCTTGTATCATCTTCGTAATCATCTCAAGCCTATCTTGTCATGTTCAGCATAATTCAATCCAAAACCTTGACCAATCACAGTATATTTAGCCAAAAATTAATTTAATTTTATTGCCTGATCCAGTGTTTTCATTTTAAAGGTCTGTCTGTGTTGTTCCTTCAGTGCTTCAGTACAGAAAATCAGTAGGCCAGGATGTGCCAACACTGTCCAAATATCGCTATGGTCTCACCTACAAATGAGGTGTAGGTGTGGCAAGGTCTGGACAAAGTCCTCTTACTACAAGCATGGTCCTGTGTTTAAAATGAAAGTTGAGAATGTCAGCTTTCAAACTCTTTTTTAATCTTACTACTTTTAGTGGTGGTGATGAATTTTCATTTACATTGGTTTTATAGTACTTATTAAGATATATATGCACACACACGCGTTGTTGTGAAATGGCAGTGCCAGCACAGTCCAGGAGAGGGAGTTTGAGCCCACAAATACGAAAGGTGATGAAAACCTTTAATTTGCTCTCTCAGATCTCCACTAAGATCTACTTCATGAGTGGTGTTCAGAGCAGTTGGTGTCCTCCCCTATCCTATGAAAAACAAACAACCAAAAATTGTATATTCCTGAAGTATATTCTGTACATTCTAAAGTCTGTAGAACGTCATCTTTACATTTTCTGCTCATGGCAAAAGCAGGATGAATCACAGCAAGCCAAATACCAGATAGCAAATTGGCCTAATGCATATCACAAAACAGTTTTGCCGGTTAACCCTTTCTGTCATATGGTGTTTAACATAATTGCATGCTTGACTGTTCCCAAAAGCCAAAGAGCATCTGCTTTGTTTAATATGGAACTCAGAACAGACTCAATTTACACCAGAAATGTGTATCTACTTGATGCCAAAGAGTACTTTATTATGAAATACTGAGATGTGCCTTGGGCTTTGTTGTTTTTTTCAGAATCTTGCTGCTGAAAAAACATATAATAACCTAGATATCACGGTGACGCAAGCCCTACAGCACCGTTCTCAGTATTTTGAAGGTGTTGTAAAGTGTAGTATGCTGGAAACACTGGAGACCATTGTGGATAGAATAGTGAAGGCTGAGGTGAGTTTGCTTTTTATTTTTCCCCTTCACTGTAAATTTAAAGTTGTATTACCAAACTAAGAAATAATACTAAGAAATAATACTTTATCCTAAGTTATTTTGGTTACTTGGTGAAAGTATTTTTTTTCTTAACTGCATGTGTTAGGTATCAGTTTGCTTTATAGACTTATCTTATAGATGCTTATAGGGCTGTACAAAATACTGTACAGTACGTCTGTAATAACACTCGGTTATTTGTATTTCTGTTTTATGACATTAAGTGAACTGAATGCAAAGCTTTTCTGAAAGAATCAAGTTTCTTCTAAGCCTGCCATAAGTTTTTCAGACAAATAAATTCTTTAAAATCTATCTTATAGCTAGGTTGATTGGCCTATTGTTCAGGAAATTTAATGGGTACAATTAGTCAATGTGTACAGAGCCCTGCACTGTTCTCATACAAATACTGTGAAACAGGGCCAGAAAGTAAATTCTTGTGAATAAGGCTTCACTAACTGCTCTTGTAAATGCTTTATCTGTGTGCTTTCCATTCTTTTAGTGCTGTTTATCTTGTTTGTTAGTACTGGGAACTTTTCTTACACACGGAGGTGAATGAGTATGTAGGTCTTCCTCCCGTTACGCCTCTCTGCAGAAGAAAATCAGTATTACCAGTTGCAGTTGATTCTGAGGTGTGATCAAATCCATTTAGATGATTTAACTTCTTCAGTTACAAGATTTTTTATTTTTTTTTTCACCTTCAGGGCTGTAACAGTACATATACTTGATATAAGTGAAACTTCCACTTTGTTAATATGCCCTTAGAACCTCCATTAGGCAATTTTTACTTTTAACTTTCTACATTTGCTTGAGCTTCTTCCTGAAATTGGATAGTTTTAGCATTGCTGATATAGACATTTCAAATTTGAATAATTTGACTACTATCTTAAGCTTTAGACATTTGTGTTTTAAGAACAACTCCTACCCTTTGGTTCAGTCTAAACATAGTGAGATTATATGTAAAAATGAGTCAAAACTAAAATCTATTTTTAGCTGCCAGATGAGTGCTTGATCTTACTGGAAATGAAACAAATGAAACAACTGCATTGTCCGTTTTTCTTGAATGCATTACGCTGAGAGAAGAATAAAATGATTAAATGTTTGTATATACAAAAACTAATAACCCTGTCTAAAAATATCACCAACATTGTTGCATTTTCTTTTTGATGAAACTATATTTTCTCTCCCTTTCCCCCTCTTTTTCTTTTCTCTCTGTGTCAGGTGGGTATGACTGTTCAAATCATTCAGAGCTCCTCTTTTCTTGTGTCTGACTAGCAACGAGGTGGTTGACCTCAACCATAGTAACATACCTATTAAGTCAAGACTGATGCAGCTTTTTTTTGCCATCACCTCTGTGAGAAGATGAGAAAAATTCTTTTCACTTTCTTCACCATTATATCTGGTTATTTGAACTTTCAGTACTGAAGAGAGATAATTCACTTAGGTAAAAAGTAAACACATAGTAGGCTCTCAACTCTTGACAAACACCCTAATTTAGGATCGCTTGCTTATGAGCTGGTTCAGCTGTGGTGTTTAGGTTACACAACTCTGTGTGCACTTGCAGTGGACTCTGGTGCCAGGACTGACACGAGGGCACTCTCCTGGTTCTGTGGTGGTCTTTTGCTGCTGGATCCTGCTCTGGCCGATGAGCCTCAGGATATAGGAGCATCCACTGGCTTTCCCCACAGATAGGACGAAAATTTTGTAGTATATAAGTGTTTCCTAGAATAGATTTGTAATGATAAAATCATTATTTAAAAATGCAGTCTTACTGTTGATAAATCCTTCTTCCAAGTTGTGTCCTTGTGTTTATTAACCCTACAGTGAGTTTGCACAAATAGGTTGAATCTTTTTTTCTGTCTTTATACAAAATAAGAATTTTAAAACCAATCAGATTCAATTGTCTAGCCCTATGAGAAAAAAATAGGTTAAAACCAACTTGGACATGTCAAGATACAACATGTTTTAGTGCCTCTCTCTGCTGAGAAAGTATTTTTCAGAAGGAAGCCTCATTTTATACTGTATCTTATTTTTGGAGATCGCAGGCTGAGTTGGGCAGAGCCTGTAAGTTGAGCAGAAGCATTTGATGTGATGCCACTTTTTGAGAGCAGAAGTATCTAAAGACCCAGATCTTGGCTTAGCTGTCACTTCAAATCTGATTTTGTTGCCATGTCACATAGCTGTGTGCTTTTTAAACATGCGCTAGTTTTCATTTATGTAGGGTAAGCATGTTCACACTGCTGTGTGAGATTGATATTGCCAACACTTTGAACCATTCTTTTTGATTTTTTCTACTTGTCTTCATACTGCATTACTGCAAGATGGTTTTGTTTTTCTTTGCTTTAGCTATTATTTTAAATCAGGCAAATATCTCAAAATATTTTCCCTGCTTGCAGGTTCATCGTTTGGTGGTAGTGAATGAAGCAGATAGCATTGTGGGTATCATCTCCCTTTCTGACATTCTACAAGCTTTGGTACTCACGCCAGCAGGTATGGATGTTGCCTTCTGAGCTTTGCCACAAGTCATTTGGTAGTACATAGAAGCTTCATGTCATTGCTGTTCATATATCTTCTTTTTAGAAAAAAAAGGTCTTGATTAATATTTTAACAGGAAAAACAGGATGAAGTTGAATGTTACATGTATAGACAACATCTACAACAGGGCACCTTCCCCACCTCCCTGAATTTCTCTACTCTGGCCACTGCTCCCACTGTGGGTGCAGCTGGGCAAAACCGCCTCCTTGGAGCCGTGCAGTTGTCCAGCTGTGCTGTGGGTTTTGGTTGGCACAGCTATGTCGGAGACTTGACCCCAGGACCACCAGAATTATTCTAGTAGAAATCTCTAGCGTATTACTAAACGTGATCTGGTTCCTTTTAACAAGAGTATCCAACAATAGGTTTATTTCTGCTACTTTTATGCTGGTTTCGGGGTGGGGGAAGGGTTGGTTTTCTTCTTTGTTGGTTTTTTTTTTTTTTTTTTACATTTTGCCCAAGTTACTAACCTGCTTTATGTCCCTAATTGGAACTTCACTTTGACCACATAAATGACTTCAGTGTAACAACAACTAAAGCAAAGCCCTCTTTTGGCTTTGGGAGGAAGACAAAAAATGTCTCGAGGATTACAATTTTGCCTCAAAAAAAAAAATCAGACTAAGCAAATGGAGCTGGATACATCCTTCAAAAAAGGAATTCTAAATGTGAGCTTAACTGGGATCTCTTACTTGCACTGATAGATATCATGATAATGTAGAAGTCTTTATCCTCTGTAGATTTATAAAAAGTTAATGTAGCTTTTTAAAATAGTAAGATTTCTCCTCTGAAAAGAAGTAATCAGTGATACTGCGTCAGTGAATCTCGTTCCTTTTAATGACCTGGAAGAGCAAGTAACCCAGCTTTCTGTGGGAGGTACAGATGAGCATGAGGAATCAGCCCAAAGGCCTGGGTCAAGTGGGCTTGTTGCCTAGGAGGAGAATGGAGGGCTACGTGTCTCTCCTAAGAGGGAGATGTAAAGACGTGCAGACAGTGTCTCTCCAGGCAGAGGAGGCAGTTTACCCCATGACTGGATGGTGGAAGGATCCAAGGAAGGTAGATCTTACTTATTAGTGGAGCAAAGTTTAGACAGAAAAGATGAATCTGGATACTTGCAAACCAAGAGCTTGGTTATACTGGAATTACACGGACACTTAAGTTGCAACTCTGTGAGCTGATGTAACAGTGCTCTGTAATTGAAAAGGGCATTTCCTGCCCCCATGCTCTGGGCCACGTGCTTCTGGCATTTAGCGTGTGACAGCACCCAGCCTCGTGAGATCCCTCTGTGAGCTGCTTTAACTCTTTGATCTAAGAAAAAACTGAGCCAGCAAAAAAGCTGCAGAGTTTTGTCAGTCTGGCTCACAGAAGAGTCTAGTACTGAGTACAGGAGTTAGAGCAACAGAGGGGGCAGGATTATGCCACGGGAAGAGGTGAGGTGAGGGAAGGCACTGTTAGGAGCAGTTAGGCATTAGATTGCAGTTCCACAGGCAACTGCCCCATTTTAAATTGGGATTTGTCTTATGAAGTGAGGGTGTCTGCAATGTAGATCTAGTTTGTAGAGTCCGGAGTGTGATTTACCTCTTAAAGTGGATGTGTAAGAATGACCAGATAAATCATGCCCTAAAAGACTTCTTCACAGACTAGAAAGGAAAAGGTATTGACTGGCAGGAATTAAGACCAGCCTATGTTAGGGGAAAAAAGTATCAGTTGTGATGTGAAAACTGGATGTATTTAATGAATCTTTCAGTGTTTGATTACACGTTACAAGCAGTAACTCCAGGTTGCTGGCAAGAGATCGTTGCTGTCTGGAGTTGGATGCTGAAGCCAAACTCACCATAGGGTTTAGTCATCGCCCAGCATGTGGCTAGTCTGAGTACTTGGAGAAGAAGAAGATGCTATTCGGTCCTGCTGAAGAGGTCTCTCAGCTCCCTACTGTAAGCAAAATCTGCCTCTGAGCCAGGAAAAAATGGGTCCATCAACACAGTGTAGTTAAACTGAATTCTACTATGGTTTGTTCTCAAGCAGGACTTCATTTTTTGAGGCTATTACGATGATTAAGGTTGGCTTCTAAGCTGATGGACAGGTTTGGGGTGTGGCTTTTTGGTTGGGGTTTTTTAAACTAAATTTTTGTACTGGGGAGTATCTTCAAAGCCACTTTTAGTAACTTCCCAGAAGAGTTACTTAGACTACCTTGCCAATGAAGTTAGAAGCAATAAGGGTCTCAAGGCCTTCCTCACTCTGTTCCCGTCAGCATTTCACAATCCTGCAGTCTCTTTATAAATGGTAACCAGTACTGAGGTTCTGATAACATGGTCAGACAAAGTTGCAGCATTCAGAATGAGCCGTGCTCTTCCAGAAGCTGAGTGCTACCTGCGTAAGGAAATCACGCTTGTTTTCTCTTCTGTTAACAGGTGCCAAACAAAAGGAGAATGAAAGTGAATGACTGCTGTGAATGTATACACGTCTGTAGGAGAACTTGAACAAAGTTTCTGGGTCAAGTTTGTCTCAAGAACAGTGACTGCAATGGAAACAGAGCAGGATGGTTGAGAATGTGTATTGGGACTTAGTGATGGATGATGAGTCTATTCCCCCCAGTGATGTCGCAAAAAAAGCAGCATGACAAAAGCTTATGTTAAAATGTAGGCTTGTATTTCAAAATGTCTTCAAAACATTTGCTGGAAGACTTCACATGATGTCCTTCATTAAAATGCACTGTATTCTGAAACTTTTTCATTTTGTATTTGACAGAAGTCACTGGTCAGCAATGGATATATGTGACATAAGGCAAGTGTATGGCATATTCATATCATAGTGCCTTATGTCAAAATACAGCAATATGTCATCACTGTTGCCCATCACTGTCAAAGGAAGTATTGTGCTAAACGAGACACTGTATTTGAATGTGAAAGTCTTTAAACCTAAAACCAAATCAGTTTCAGTTCTCATTAGATTTGTCATAAAAGCTGTAATTTGAATATCAGTAGACTTCTTTAAAACTTTAATGACAGTTTTGTGTTAAATGTTGCATTCTGAACTGAGATGTAAAACAAGACTGATTTTAAAAACGGCTTTATTTATTTTTACTTTCATGACAATTTTTTACACATCTTTGGTGGATAGCTAAAATTTCACCATATCCATTAATAAACTGTTGATTGTTATACAAACAAGTGGTAGATTTTCTCATTATTTAAAACTTTGGAGTTGCAGTAGCTGTGGCCTGTTGATCAGTCCATATTACTTGAGCTGAAGATTCCAGAAGTGCAGATCAAGAGAGCTCTGTACTGTAATACACAGGCACTGCGGAGGAAATGAGGTGCAAGAAAACAATATTTTCATCTGTATTAAAGTGTAAAACGATGTTTGTACAACAAAACTGAAACTTTTTATTGTGTATGATTTGTACAGGAGTGGAGGAGTGAGGAAAGCTGTGGGATATTTGCTAATGTAAATGTACTGTAAAGTTTGAAGATGAGACTTTTATAATTGTAGATTCTTGTAGATGGAAGAAATTAAACCCTACAACATCAGTTGTTTTTAGCAGTTCTTGCCGAGTCCTTTTGCATGTATAAATGTACGTGCATTCTGATTACTGTAAACTAGGTACAGAAGCATTCTGACCTTAAAGGTGGCTTATGCTAATGGAATAATGCAGGCAGTACTTCTTGCTGTGTTTCCAGGCTGAGTATTGTACCAGAATAATGGCAGTAAATGGATCCGTTATTTTTCCATTTATAAACATTGAAGTAAAAGGTTAACAGGTTTCAGTTTGCTTATAAAATGTGAGGGTTTTAATAGTAATGAAAAGCCCTTTCTTCAGAACTTTTCCACTTTCTATAAGAATTTAAATTTTGAACTAAATGTGTGAAAATATTCTTTGTATCTTTCATGTATAAAAATGTTCCTGTAGCACATAATGGGAGCTGTTCTCTTAGACTTTATCTCACTTTCTTATTCTGTGAAAAATATTGTCAAGTCTTCTCCACACCTTTTCTGACTAGGTAAATATCGACTCTGTTCCCTGCAATTTTGGGTGGTATTGAACCGAAATAACTGTTTTGGCCTAACAGCAGCGACCTTAGGGTCCGGTGCTGATTGCTGCCATCCGAGATGACATCAACACAGCTCTGATTATCTCTGCTGGGGTGATGGAGTGCTAGAAACTAAAAATAGTGGCTCTTGTTCTTTGCGGGGTGTGCGGAGGGGATAATTTGTGGTAGACGAGAACTTTGTATTAAGGAAAAGCGGTCAGCAGCACTACCTGCAAACGCCACCCAGGCCCCATAGATGCAGCTGCGTGAAAGCCCAGATACTGCTCCAGCACCTGCAGGGCAGGCTCCTCGGAGGTGGGATGCCAGGGAGCTGCCTAAATCCATCACAAGATCTCTCCCTCTTCCTATCCCTAGTCTGCATAAGCGTGTTCTTCAGCCCTGTATTTGGGGTGTTTTCAAAGATGATGAAGAGTTGAGCCAATGCTACTTTTTTTTTTTCTTTATACATATATACACACTTTATTTTTTAGCATAAAGTCTTTTGGCCCTTTTCCATGCAGACAGCTTTGGGCCTGTCTGTATAAATTAGTATGCAGAAAGCCAGAATGAATTTGCAGTTTTTGAACAACTGTGCACAGACTTCCTATTTTAACATTATTACAAGTGCTGTTGACATGGTGGACACAGGACTGGCAAAATCACGGAAATCAGCCTTCTCAGTGATGCAAAACTGTATTTAGAGAATTTCCACCCTCACTTTCTGGAATTTAGTTCTGAATTTTGAATTTGTGAGAAGTAGAATCGCAGCGTAACTCCACAAGCATGAATAAACAGCAGTGCTATCAAAAAGGCACTCTGCTTGTACTGGCACAAGTACCAGTGCTGATGCAGTAAACAAAACTAAAGAAATCATGTCATTTTTAATACAGATCAGTTTACTATGAAGCTAGAAAAATGCTTGTTCCAGCATAAGGGAGGGACAGGAATAAGTAAATGAGGGTAGAGAATGGAGGAGTGACTGCAGCAGTGCCACATGTACCAGATTTAAGTGACAATGCAACAAAAGCTTTGATGTAGGACTCTTCACCCCTTATGAAACTTATTAGGGCTGATTTCCAGAGGAAAATATCATTCCGAGTAACTTAATAAGTACCCTTGTACCCACATAATGCATTTATGCAAAAGAAATGTTCTGCAGACATTGCTTTTTACTTTTACCTTCAGGTCTTAAACGGGGTTTTCAAAGTCACTTTCTGAGTCCCCGTGTGTTTTATGATGATTGCAGTCAGACCGGTTCCCACTGAAGGGAATGGGGACAGGAGGTGACCTGTACTCATACATCAAACTCCTTCCTTTAGGAAAAAATTATCTGCAGAGTGTGTCCCTGCCAGCTGTGTACCAGCACCTGCATGGCAGGAGCCTCTGATGGCAATGGCCCCTGTGAACCGAATTAGTTCCTTAATTATTTTCCTACTACCGTTTTGCCACTGTTTCTAACTGAATATTGGAAAATACAATCATTGTGAAAATGCAGGAGGGAGCAGGAACAATTGCAAGATTTACCTAAATGTACTGCTCTGTGGGCAGCAAAGTCTGTGCTGTCCATGTGGATGCGTGCCCAATACAAACACTGGACACGCTGGAAGAGACTCCTGGGCAAGGTCCTGATCTGCCAAAGGACAGTGCAGGTGATTACACTGGCAACTGCTGTTACGGGAGTTGAATGTACAAGTCGGAGCTGTTCAGCATTTGGACTCCGAGTAGCAGCGTGTCTGTGGGTTTGTATGTACTGTGTTATTAAAATACTTGACTGTTGAGCTGTGTTTACTACATTAAATTTGTCGCTGTTTTTCCTCTATCACATATTTTTCCTCCATCACAGCGGAGCAGATACAGGCAACAACAGACAGACATGTTCCCTTTCCTCAGCCTCCCTTAACGTCTGTTCCCGATCTCACTGCATACACATCCTCTGTTGGTGCTTGCAGTTCTCTCTTTTGCTATTTTCTCTTTTTCAGAACCTAGGCCACGCCTACTGTGTCGCATTCATTGATCATGTCTGCTGCTAACTCATTTACAATAAAATTAATATAATTTATCATCTGAACTGATACAAAGGCTGCATGTGATTTGAAGGAGTATCTGGTGAAGCGAGATATAAAGCAAGCCTGGAATACAGCCAGTGCGTAGGTGCATGGCGTACATCACTTGTGCCGAAGTTCTCCGAGCTCCTTTGTAGCTCACAGCACAACTTGCTAACCCTGCAGAAATGAAGCTGGAGTAAGACCCGGGAATGCACAGGCAAAACCCTAACGCTCAATGCCACCACTGCTACAGAATGCCGCACTGTGAAATCACAGCCTGAACATCACACTTTGATTGTTAAAGGGGGAGAGAATATCGGCCACTTGGTGAGCGTGTGAAGCTGTTCAGCCCTAAACATATGAACAGTAAGAGTTCAAATAAAGCGTAATGCCCTGATTAGATACATATGACACAAGCGTCACAGCCAAAGGTGTGCTCTCCCTCTGCGCCAGAGCACATTTAAAATTAACCGGGCCAGGAGGAATGCAATGACAGCCATATCGGCATCCAGATCATCTCATCTCTGCTTAAGCCAGTATCACTTGAGTAGCAGTGTCCCAGAGTGCGCCCAAAGGCCACCCACCGGGGAGAAATGAGAGTTCCCTGAAAGCTCTGTATTTGCCTGTATTTCGAGTGTCCCAGTCAAGAGAGAACGAAGCGCTTACGTGATCCTGATGGAGTAAGGATTATTAGCCAATTCTTTCCAAAGGACCAGTGGAAGAAAAGAAAGTTTAAAACACACCCACGCCCAGGAAGGACGAGTTCAGGGTTCCTGCTGCAACGCAGGCTGAGCAAGCATGGAGGGTATCCTGAGGTGGGACAACTCTATTGCAATTAGAGGCAGTAAATAAAGCAGCTGAAGGGGGGGGAGGAGGAACCCTGTGGTAGTGAGCTCTCCTAAATGAGCAGATTACTCAACAAGCACAAGTTAACAGAAACAAGAGAGATGAGGGTGCAAAAGGTGAGTGGGATAAGAAAAAGAGAGTAAGGGAAAAGACCTAATCAAGAGAACTGGGGTGTCAAGGAGGGAGCAAAGCCAGCTCTCACAAATGAAAAAATACTGATGCTTAACACTGAGCATGTGGAAGGGTATGCATATATTTTCTGAAAATGCAGATTAGGTTTCAGCAGAGTGAAAACCACACTACCTGAATGCGACAGGCAAGAAATAAGAACCGTAAGGATATGGAAGTTGAAAGTGTAACTACCACATGTTTCCAAATCCATTTATGTCATCGGAAGGTAACTCTTAGCTCCGTTCTTTCAGTCCTCTGGCTCTGTAAATGGCCCAAATTTTGGACCATGGCATGGTTCCAGAGGGAGCGGGTGCAAAGATGGCAGCACAGCTGCAGAGCTACTCAAGGGATGGTCCTGCAGGATTATGGCTACTGCCATCCTCATGTCTTTTAATAAGGCACATCTTTTAAAACACGCAAGGCAAAAAGGAATGCTGCGACCTACATAAGCAGGACTGTCCCTCCACACCTCTTGAAGAAATTTGAACAATATCACTGTTCACAACAGCATGATTTCCACATGCTACTCTTTCTTGCAGGCCCACCAAATCCATCTCTGTGGTAGGATCACACCAATCCCTGTGGTGTGGCACTCTAGAGCTAAATGAAGTGGGAATCCATACTGTAGTGAGTGGAAAAGAGAGAGGCTGGACATGGAGGAGCACGCAGAATGACATCCACTGCAGCCATCACTGACAAAGTACACAAACCCCCTATATTCTCATAAAATAACTACCTTTTCATCCCGTACCTATTCACTAAAGGCCGTCATACCTGCCATTTCAGTTACCAGTACTTAGCCTTCAAGATCCTATAATCCAGAAGATGAAGATCAGACTATGCCAAACAATGCAGATACCTCCTTAAAGCTTGTCTGCTTCTTCAGAAGCAAATTGCTTTTGTGTATAAATAGCTTTCTTTTCACAGAATGGCAGGGGTTGTAAGGGACCTTCGGAGCTCATCTAGTCCAACCCCCCTGCCAAAGCAGGGTCACCTACAGCAGGCTGGACAGGAACGCATCCAGGCAGGTTTGGAATACCTCCAGAGAAGGAGACTCCACAATCTCTCTGGGCAGCCTGTGCCAGTGCTCTGTCACCCTCAAAGTAAAGTTGTTTTTCCTCACATTCAGGTGGAATTTCCCATGTTCCAGCTTGTGCCCGTTGCCCCTTGTCCTGTCACCTGTCCGGGCACCACTGAAAAGACTCTGGTCCCATCCTCTAGACACCCACCCTTTAGATATTGATAAGCACTGATGAGATGCCCTTTCAGTCTTCTCCAGGCTAAACAGACCCAGGTCTCTCACCCTTTCCTCATAAGAGGGCCATTCTCTTGATCATCTTTGTAGCCCTCTGCTGGACTCTCTCCAGTAGTTCCCGTCCTTCTCAAACCAGGGAGCCCAGAACTGGACACAGTACTCAGATGCAGCCTCACCAGGGTACAGTAGATGAGGAGGATAACCTCCCTCAACTTGCTGGCCACGCTCTTTTTAATGTGCCCCAGCAGACCACTGGCCTTGGCCGCAAGGGTACATTGCTGCCTCATGGCCAAATTTTAGTCAAGTTTTGCTTTAGCTCCCTTCCCTCTTACCAGGTTATACAAATGCTAGTGCATAGGAATGAATGGTTGAGATCAGGGAGAAGAAAACCCATCTCCCTTAACATCATCAAGCTCTTAGGTTGGTTTAATCACATGAATCGTTGCCTAATATAACTGCATGTTAGATACGAGCATACCCCCCAAAAAGACAAGATGCATATAGAAAACATTATTTTTACTTCTAAATAATGGTAATTTTTCAATAAAATGTGGAATGGGTAAATATCACCAAAAATGTTTGCAAAACAAGTAGCAGTAAACATGTAAAAAGGCAAGTTTCCTGTTCATGCCTTTCTCCCTCAAACTCTGCATCCATTAGTGCTGAAGTCACCGTTAGCACATGTAGCACTCACTTCTTCCGCCGTCTAAAGCTCACCGCCGCACGGACCCCATAGTTAACACTTTTCTCCCACCCCTCACCCTTCCCTTTACGTGCGCTTGCCAGCACTCCACAGGTGCTCAGATCCAGTGCTTCCCCAGAACAACCAAATTTATCTGCGTGCAAAGGGAAGGATTCGAAGAAGCACCGAGAGGACTTTTTAAATAAACGTCGCAGTCCGGCGGAGGGACCCTTCTCGGGACAGCCGGCCCGGCAGCGCTGGCCTTGGAACCTGCCAGCGCGGCCCAGAGCCCGCCGGCTCCCCGCCGCCCTGAAGGGAAGGCCCCCGCCGCCAACCGCCTGCAGCGCTCCGGCTCACCGACCGGCGCCTCCCACGCACCGGGGCAGCGCCGGATCCCATTCCCGGGGTCGTCATGCGACCACCTTCCCAGTGAGGAGCCGCGGGGCACCAGGCACGGAGGGGCGGGAGATGGGCTTGGCTCAGTGTCCCCTCAGGCGCGCGGCGGCCGTTGGACGGCCCCCACCGCCGCTGCGCACGCGCAGACAGCTAGGCGCCCTCCGCCCAATCCGCGTCCCCGCTCGCCCTCGCTGACCAGCCCCGCCCCTTTCTTTGAACGCCGTCTGTTACCGCAGCCGCCGCTCTCGGCCAACCGCCGCTCTCCCTGCCGCGGCGCCGCCCAATCGGCGGGCCGTGGGGGAGGCATGACGCAGCGAGTTTCCCCCCCCATCCCCTTCGTCGCGCCTGGCGCCGGCTCTCGGCGGCGGCGAGGTCGCCGCTCCGGCCTGTGACGCGTGACGCACAGGTACGTGAGGGGCTGGCGAGCCCGGCGGTCACGTGGGGCGGGCGCCGCCGCTGCTGCCAGGCGCCGCGGGTCCCGTGCGGTCGCCCCGCCGCTCCGCCGCCCCTCCTCCTCTTTCCCCCCGCCGCATGTCGCTGGCGGCGCGCCCCGCTCCCCGTCAGCCGACCGCCGACCGCCGCCTCAGCCGCTGCCGCCCTTGATGTGGTTCGGGGCCGGGCGGGGAGAAGATGCCGCCGTCCAAGTCCCGCAAGATCGCGATCCTGGGCTACCGGAGCGTGGGTGAGCGCGGGGCGCCGCCGTGAGGGGGAAAGGGGGGTGGCGGGCCTCCCCCCGCGGCGGGCGGGCCGAGCCGGGCTCCGCAGCGCCCTCCTGCCGGCGAGTGGGGGGGGGGGGGGGGGAAGCGCGGCCCGGCCCCGCCGCATCGCCCTCCCCCGCGGCAGCAGGTGCAGGGGAGGGAGGGAGGGGAGGGCCGCCCCGCTTCCCGCCGCCGGGAGCGCGCAGCCGCGGCGGGCGGGCGGGCCCCGCCATGGCGGCGCCGCAGCGCGCTGCGGGCCCGGGGCTGCGGGGCCGCCGTGCCCTTAATAGGAAGTTTCGCACCTCCCCCACCCACCCCCCCTCCTCCGCCGCCGCGGTGCCGAACGGCCCCGCGGACCCTGGAAAGGCGGGGCGGGGGGCGGTGAGGAGGCTGCGGCCCCGCCGGGGGCTGTCGGGGTGCCGGCCTCCCCCGCGGCGGCCGCCGCTGCTCCCCGGGAAGGGGGGTCGGGGCTGCCCGCCCCGGGGAGAGGTGAGGGAAGCGGCGGGCAGCGCTGCGGTCCCCGCTGGCTCGGGGAAGCGCTGATCGAACTCCCTCCGAACGCGCCCCTGTGTGGGATTCACAGCCCAATTCTGAAATACCGAGGGGAAACCAGGTTGGTCGGTTCCCACTTTTGGCTTCCCCTCAACCCCCCCCACCCCCGCGAGATGCTTCATGTCAGCATCAGCAGCGCGGTGAGGCCGGTTGTACTCGTTAGGGCCGCGGGGTTGTATCGAGTGTGTGGTGTGTCCCCAGCACGGGGCCGTGTCGCTCTTGCAGGGTGCTGCGGGAGCACAGGCTCATCCGCGGGGAGCAACGGCCTGGAAGCGCCCAGCACAAGTCTGTAGTGGCTGAGAGGGGGTTTGTTCTGTAACTGTCCACACCTGTAATCCTTTCTGCTTCTGAGTTCGCCGTCTTTGACGGAAAACAGTTTAAACCTTCGGGTTCTTAAAGCAGAGGAGAATAAGCCATAGTACAGCTATCCTCATCGATCAAACTTAAAAGCGTAGATCAATGTTGAAGATAATGTGCGGTTGGAAAAAAAAATGCTGCAGAGAGATACTACGCTGCTATAAAAGGGGTTTTTACATTAAAGTAGTGGCTAAATCAGTAATTATCTTTTGTTATGCACTCAGCAGAAAGAACCCATAAAACAAAGCTTTTTTTCAAGATCAAAAAAAGGCTAAATAAGCCTTTCTTACTTGTTTTGTATGTAACTGCAGCCAGGCTTCGAAATGGGCTGATGTAAAAATGATGCTGCATTTATCTAGTCCTTAAAAGGAACGGCAAGTAGTAGATTTGGTCAGTTTGCACAGTATATTTGACATCACTTGTTGCAGTCCGCTCCATTGTCTGTCTTGTGTGTTATGTTTTGTTTTCTGTTTTCTTTGAGCACTGGTGAAAGCAAGCAATGGGCCGTCTAAGTGGGAAGGAAGAATGGTTGAAATTCTGTCATTTAGAAGTCTGCGATGGGGACTGGATGTACTGTTGAGCTTTGGTCTTTCATCTGTTGGCAATGACAAGCAGCAGTCAAAAAATGGGATGGTAGTAGGGTATATATTCCACTGAGGAAAAACAGAAGAAATAGTATAGTATTGTTAATCTGGTTGGATGTTTTGAGCAATAGTACTCACACTGAAAGAATGGGCAAATAGTTACCTGACGTCTATTAAGACCTACTGCTGAACTTCAACTTTTTGAGTTTTCTGAGACTAGGGCAATATTAGGATTGACGGGACAAGATCAGTTTTATTAGGACAGCTACAAGTTTTATGAATGTAGAATTAAGGGAGGGGAAATTCTGTTTTACTGTAGTTTTCTTTTTGTTGTCATTGACAGTTCTGTGTTGCCTCTTAGGTAAAAATCTTGCATGTTAAAACTGCAAAGTTACTCTTCTTAAATACGGGAGCATTAAATTTCTAGGCAAATACTTATGTAAAAGTTCACACGGCAAAAACAGGTCATTGGGGTCTTACTTCATCTTGTAAAGCTGTTAGAAAAACAAGAAAGTTAAACTGTGAGGTTTAGGTTGGGTCCTCTGCTTATCCAGTTATGCCTCCTGAAGTCTGGGAGGATAGCGACTTAGTTTGGCTTCAGAGAAGCTTTTGAATAAGTCTTGCTTTGTATCATGATGGCAAGAATATTACTTGAACCCTGGGTAAGAAAGGGTCTGATCTCTTCTTAGGACGAGCTTTTGGGTGCTAGCAAATGAAGAGCATTTCTTACAGGGGAAATGCAATGTTTGAATAGAGCTAATGTTCATTAAGCTGGGGAATAATTCCAAAATCTGAAGAGCCGGAAGGAAATGTTTTCTAAATTTCCTTTTGTAATTAGGGAGCTACATTACTTTGCCACTAACATTAGTCTTCACCCTGGAATGAGGGAGGCTAACTCTGGTAAGTTGTAAGATGTTTACAGTTCTATAGGTTAGCATAAACGCTTAGGTGACTTGCTCTGTCAAGCTGCCTGCTCTCCTTGTACTTTGTATGGTGTTAGAGATGAAGCTCGTCAGAAAATGGCGAGCTTTTTATTCCCCTGTGTCTCTTTCAGTTATGTGTTGAAATAACCAGGTTTTGATGACATATTTCAAGCAGTGAGCTGTTGCCTACAGTTGATGATTCAACAATTTTGCGGATCTTTCAGGTCGTGAGCGTGTATAGTAATGGACAAGCATGTCCTCCACGGGGATTTGTGAAATGGAGTCTGAATCTTGTACTGGTGTCATGCTAAGCCCCTGTTTCTTTTGCTTCCATTACATTTTATTCTTACCCCGGTGCTGTTGTCAGATAGACCAGAGGTTGGGAGTGGTATTCTCATATAATAGTTCTCGGAACAGAAAATTCAGGAGTCTGCTTGTTTGAATACACTCCCTCTATCTTTCAACACCACTGTCAACCCTTTCATATGTGAAACTGGTATTCATTGCTGATGGGAGATATCACGGTGGAAACCTCATGAATTCCCAGGCAGACGTACTTTCTGAGATGCAGACGGAGTATTTGCCAGGAACTTCGGGACTTGTTTTTTGGTGAGGAAGGCCAATTATGCGTGGATGTAGCATACAGGTTGTGGCATGACGCTAGGCAAAATCACACAAGAATGTCTCCTTTGGGTTTTGCTCAGGCTTAGATCGGTCTAAGAAAGTTAAATTCCATTATATAAAAGTGCTTGTCTTAGTGAGGTTGTGAGTAGAAATTGGATGGATTTCATCCCAAAATTTGAGTTACACAATGGGAAGAACTTGACTTTGGTTACTGTTGTTTGATAAATGACCAGAGTGGATCAGCTGCTCAAGATTTTATTCTGGAAAAAAATCTGGTTTATGCATGATGAAGCATAAAATTTTAAAAAGTTATTGCCTTAGCTAAGAAGAATCCTCGTACTTGTGTTTTGGTCATAATTTAATATATCCCAACTATAATTGGAAATAATGGCTTTGCATGGAAATAAATCAAGCAAGACTAAGATTTTCTGAATCTCTTCAGAGTAACAGCCACTCTAAAAAGCAGCATATAGTTGTCCAAAATGGTTTGTGCTCAGTTTGCTTCTTTTTTTTATTTATATATATTTGCTGTTCATATAAATCACGCTGCTGGTATTTACAGATCTACTTGCAGAAACTGGAATTCTGTTTCTGAATTTTACACGCATGGACTGGTGATCTGAAAACGTTCTGTTGGTCAGTTTATAGCTCTGAGGGGGAAATCCAAGTTAGTGGTGACTTATCTATTTTCTTCTCAGGTAAATAAATCAACTTTTTGGTGTAGGTGGAGAGCAGTCCATACTGCAGGCAGAAGTGGTCACAGTCTGTGCCTGTGGCATGCAGGTAGCAAATAAACTCTGATGAAACAAAATTATCTGCCAAGGTTAGATTTATATGGAAAGGCTTCCAGGTGGTTGCATTAAGCTAAAAAACGCTCCTTCCCCCCCCCCCCCCCAACTTACCTAAAAGCAAGAAAGGCAGAAAACGCAGTACCTTTAACACTTACCTCTAAATAGTAAGAATAATTCTTCAGACAAAACACAGTTACTGGTTTTGAAAACATGAGGTTTTTTTAATATTGGGAGGTTTGTATTGTAGAATGGAGTTGAGGCTTTGCTTTTTGCTTCTGAAAGATGGCATCTGTTTGCACAGTAGTATACCGCCCTGAGGAGGTATCCCTTTGATATTGGACGGAGGGAAGTGGTAATTTTAGCAGGCAATAAATTGCCCATGTAAATGTCAAGAGAGAAGGAATCGAGAAATTACTGCTGTCGTGTGCTGTAATTTGGTTTACAGAATTGGTTGTGTCCGCAACATTGGAAAGCGTGAGATTTAACAGGAAAATTGAGCGCTTCAGGATCCAGCTGATACCTAAGGTTAAAATTTTGCCGAGTCTCTAATAAGCGCCAAGATTATTTTCATGGCGCTTCCCCTCGTTAGGACTGCATTCGCTCTGCCGGGGCGCAGCGATGCTGCGGAAAGGAAAGGTTGCAGCTACCGGGGGACTGAAACGGGGCTGGAAATGCCAGCTTTAATTGCATTTCGCTGCGGCTGACTACGCTGTTCAGCAGTGAAAGTTGCTACAGCGCATTTGATAGCAGTAGCTGGAAGCACTAGAGGCAGCATGTTCAGCTGTAATATCAAGCCACAGTAGGGTTATTTGAGGACATCGTTTCAGGATTAACTCTTAAATTGCCTACTCCAGTCTCTCTTAATGGTAACACTTGCAGCTTTTGCTGGTTTATTTGAGTGTTTTGGTATTTGATTACTCAACTTAGAGTTACTGTCGCTGGGAGAAACTAAATGAAACGTAGATCCTGTAATTTATAAGCTATATAAAGTCGAAGCTCTTCATTTAGATATACTACACTGCCTTAAGTGTAGGTTCTGGGTAAACCACCCACCTCTGTGGCGCACACTGCTGCGGAAACGTAGCGTAACCACGCGTTTGGGATTAGAAGAGCAGGCTAAAATGTGATAAACTACTGATTATGATTAACTTCCTGTAGCTCTGCTGAAGGTGACATTCAAGGGCGTATTGTAAAAACTGCTCGACTTAATTGTGTATGCAGTCCAAAATTGAAACAGCTTCTCTGTGGGATGTTTGTAACGCACTCGAGCTCCGCGAATCTGCATGAGTCAAAACTGCTTGGTGTCAACCGAAATTATCCTCAATCGGAAGCTGCAGCCATGAAGCACGGTACGGAAAAACACGAAGCTGCCCTTGTCAGTCATGGATCTGTCTCCTTAAGGACTTCATAGGTCTCCTTTTGTTTTCCAAGGCCTGTATTGGAAGTGAATGGCAAACTTGTTGTGAATCTGATAACATGAGAAACTAAAATGTGCTTCCTGAGACTGGGGGGTGGGTGGTGCTTAAAATTTCTCTCCTCCAGTCCTGGTCAGGAAATTTACGTTCCTAGATGGTTCTTGCATGCTGATGGCAGATGTCCTGCAAATGAGGGTGTGTGGGATGGGGCAAACGAGAAGAATGTGGAGAAAATCTGTGTTGTGTGTTGCCTGTCGGACCTCTTAACAAGATCTAAGATTAAGTTTTCCAAAAACATGTCAATGCGGGCCATTAAAGACTGCATTTCCTTCTTGAGAAATACGAAGTACAGTGGATGCTGAACTGTTTTTTTGGTGGAAAAGATGCCTGTGTTGAACTTGTAAAAAGGAGGTGAACTGAGGCAGGTTTTGAACAAAGTGCTAAAACAGGCTGTCAGGTGCAGCTTTTCTCGAGAGAGATGTCCCTGCCACTTTCTTTTTTAATTGCCATGTAATGAAGGCAGATGCAAATGAACTATGTAGGCTGGGGCTTCCCTTGGCCCAAGTGGAGCTAATCCTGCACCGTGGGGACAGTTGCGCCTCCAGCCGGGTGGGCACTGGCACGCTGGAAGCCCGGTCGCCAGCATGGGGAACTGATTTCTTTCAAAAGAACAGCAACCAGAAGGAGAAGTTTTTGTATGGCTCAGCGGGTCGGCTCTGCAAGTACAACCCTGGCAGAGGGATCGGGGTCAGGAGCGTGAGCTGTGTGGGGAGGGTGGAGTAGGCTCTTTGTGGCTGTGCAGACTTGGGTTCAGTCAGACCTCTTATGAAACCACATCTGTAAGTATTTTCCTCCGCCACTCCAGATAAGCGTGAATGCTTTTTCGTAAACTTTCAACAGCGGGCCTTTTGAACTTTCTCTCGATGGAAAAAGATAGCCTTGTAAAGGTGGCGGACTGTGCATTAGGGAACCTTGAAGACATCGAGTCTCTCCGAGATTCTTGTTTAAATAACCTTCCGTCGTCAAATCTAATGCTTTCCTGCAGAATCAAGGAAAAGTAAGGTGTTTGACTTGCGGTAGATTCAAACCTTATTCTGAAGTCTTCAAATTCAGATGATGCTTCAAGTGATATGATCTGCTGGAAGTTTCTGGAAACGCTTAGTGGTAAAGATGTTGCAGTGGAGCAAAGCCAAAGGTGCAGACTACAACGTGCGGGGCATTCAGAATCACTGGTTGCCCCCTGCTTTAAAAACTAATGGAAACAAATCTAAAGGCTCTGTTGCTTTTCAGCATTTGCTAAGATATCCTACAAAATACCTGTTGCCTGCAGATACCAGTTGACTTCTCAGCCTGGTTGATGACTCCTTTAGTCATCCGGATTTATCAACGCTGGTGCAGCATAGAGGTGATTCACAACTACTTAATCTGTTTAGATGCGCTGATTCTTCCTCAGTTTACCATATGCGATTCTTCCTCAGTTTACCATATGCACTTTAATCGCTGTACACGCAAGTTTTAAGTATAGTTTTTTGAAGGACGCAGGGTGAGACAATGGTGAAAAAGGTAGTGGTATAAACAAATGATAAAAGATCTCGAAGTGCAGATTTTGGGTTACCGAGCATGACATACCAGTCAAGACGAAGATGGGACAAGCAAAGAATAGCTTGTGAGCCTTGGGGGCTCCTGCAAAAGGGAAGGCTACGTGGAATTTCTTATGGGAATTCTTATGTGAATTGGAAAACTTATGACTAGAACATGAGGAGAAAATTTATAGCGATTTAATTTGGATTAAATCCTGAAGAGTTTGTGGATAACGGCCAAAGATAAATCTTTTGAGGTATAAGACTAAGTGAATGATTTTTGAAGGCCTTTTAAGGAACAGAAGACCCGAATGTGTGACGCTCGGAAGACTTTTTCAGAAAAGTTGCGGTGCTTCTATGTTACGTGGAATCAAGATTTCTTCAGTTTGTATCCCTAATAGATTATGCTTTCAACAGTAAAGTTTCCTTTCAGCTCTGTCTTTCAATATTAATTTTAATATTTAATTTAATTTTAATATCACACTGCAGTCTTAAAAAATGAGGAGTCAATGCTTCTGGAGTGGTTATCGGTATCGTTAGGTATTTTGGGTACAGGAACCAGAGCAGCATGCATGACAAATCTTAGCTAGTTATTTGTATTCTGTGGAGTATTGAGTTAAATGAATTTTAATTTGGAAAAAGAGGGAATACATTAGTGGTCTTCAGTGTGTGGGTGTGAACATGTGCAAGTGTAATGCGAAATTATGATACGAAAGTGTCTCTTGACAACATTGTCTCCTGAGTTAGTGGGATACATCTGTCTAGCTTCAACAGCTTGTCAGATTGTATTGCCAAAACTTCATTCAATGTGTGCGACCTTCGTTAAAGGTACTCTTGCTATATGCCGAAGAGCTGGGGTGCATAATATGCAGGAAAACTCCATTGAATCTGTCCTACAAACTGTCAAAACAATCAAGCACTTGACATCAATGCAGTAAAGTGTATTTTGCTTTAAGGCTTGGTCCTTCATTTCTAATAAATTTTTGGTGTTCAAAAAACTGTTTCAAAAATTAGCATTTTTAATTAGAACTGGAAGTTTCTGCTTTGAAACGTGCATATGAACAAGCATTTGCTGGAGTACCTTCTGCATTGCTTTCTTGGAAATGTCCATTTCTAATAGATGTTCTGCTTCGTCTGTATGGTTTGACACTGGTGAATAAATTCTGAAGAAGGGTGTTAGTTGTAGTTTTACTGTTTTAACTTTTTCATGTTTGGAGAAAAAGGTTGTCAAAATTCTTGATAAACCTTTTGTGGTTACTAAAT
The DNA here is from genome assembly GCF_965231255.1 of Vanellus vanellus. Lineage (NCBI taxonomy): Eukaryota > Metazoa > Chordata > Aves > Charadriiformes > Charadriidae > Vanellus > Vanellus vanellus. Next base: position 7,940,694 of record NC_138906.1, on the reverse strand, counting down.
TTAAGTCTAAAAATGTTTAAATATGAGGTAATTCAAGTTTTCCTGAAGAGTAAAGCTAGGAAGAATAAGAAGTTGTCTGAATGTTTCAAAATCATGTTCTTTATACAGAGTGTATCAAGGAATCTTATGACATCTAAACCATTTTTCTGCTTGTCCTTCCTCAACTGCAAAATATATTTTATCCCGAAATACGATGGTAGGACAGAGGGAGAGTTAAAGTGAAACTTCCAGAACTGTTTTAATGACTACCTTGCTGAAATTTCTTCTAGATGGGTGTCTTGGATGGTGTTCCTAAGCCTAGCGTTGGGTTCTGCTTTTGTCACAACCAACTGCTATGAACAAGTGTAAGTTAATGGTAGTACAAAAAAATGAGATTATGTCTTCTCACTGTGCATTCCCAGGCAAAAAGCCTGTGATCTTAAAAAGCCATTACCTCATATACAATTTATAGCTAATGATGAGGCTGTAGAATAGACATTTCTTTGTTCTAAAGATGGTTATTTGAACATCTCATCAGTTTGGAGTCCAACTGCTTATGTGGGCATGGGCTGTACATCCTAAAGGTTGAAAGGTGGAGGTGGTTAAGGAGAGTCTGTATGAGAAGGGCTGTAGGGACCCAAGTTTTAAGGGCAGTTTATTGTGGGGAAGGTGGGGCCATGCCTCTCTGGTTCATACAGCATGGAAGTGCAGAAATCAAAAATGAAGATACGGGTTATTTCTCAAATAGCCAGGCTAAGGAAGTAAGCAACTTCTGAAAGGCTTTGCTGTACCCATAGAAAATCTTGGCCCTTGACCTGTTTGCCTGTAATAGTTAACACTTTATCCATTTCCGCCAAGTAGGTGTGATGTGCTTAATTCCCTAGCTACTGTTTAAAATAGACTTGAATTTAAAATTAGCTGGATTAATTTAAGATTTAACTGGATAATAATCACTATTATAAAAATAATAATCACTATTGTACTTTGAGAATTCTGTGTTGATGTGCAAAGACTTGTATAGCAGATAAATACAATGCACAGCTCCGTCTCTTGAAGGTCGGCCTGAAGTTGGGTTGCCTTAAACTGCGGCTTCATACTCCACTCCTTGTCCAGGTTGTGTGGTTGTGCTAGCGGAGTGCTGGGAAGGGAAGAATCCAGGTTCTGTTGGCGAGTGCTTCCTCGGGGCTGGAGCTGGGCTGGCTGGAAGACACTTCACTTGTGAAAGACAGTCTAAATGGGAAAGTAGTTTAATGTCTGGTTGCAAGTATCCTCAGTTGTCTCCCTGGGCTATTTTCAGGTGGTCGGGGGAGGGTCCAGTTAGTTCTGTGTTTTTGTTGTTCTTCTCTGCAAATATCGGAGTTCTGTGTTGTGACCTATTGTACTAGATATTGTAAAAACTGAAAATAGGGAAGTTTGATTCCTACCCAAAAACTCTTAATTTGAAGTACCTTGTGAGCCAACAGATGGATACACACTGGAAGGTAAGAACGCCAGCTGGCTGTCATGACAGGCAAGAACCTTATAGTATGCTGTAGCATACTTCTCTGCCCTATGGCAAAATCAACTATGTTATGTCATATCTGACGGATCTTTGGCTTAAATTCCCTTGAAATTTCCCAAGGTCGGGGGCTCTAATCATTCTCCTGGTATTCTGCATGGTGTTATCCTTACCCTGGAGTCTCTTTTTCTTGGTGTCTTACCCACATCTGTCATGCTGTGATATTGGTACATGATTACTTTGAACCTTCCTTACTGTTAACAGGTTGTCCTCTGTATTCAGAGGCTACTCTGTTACGTTGATCGGGTAAGTGTGTAAACGAAGAAAGCTTGCGATTGGAGTGAGTGGGGAGGGGTTACCGGCTAACTCCAGGTGCATAAAGTATGGGATGACGATGGCATTTAACAGATTGTGGCTTTCTTCAACCCTGATTTATAGAGGGGAGGAACTTTACATGTTACGCAGAAGGAACATGGAAGATGCCTTTAAAGTTAATTCAAATAAGATCTAGAATTGAATTGGAGGAGAGACAACAGTAATTTATCAAAAGTGGATCTCAATCTGATGGGGGGAGACAGTTTTGGTAGAGGAAGGTACAGTTCAGGCATACTGGTTTTGATGTTGGCATGGTTATGTATAGATCCACAGCATCCTTGTGCTAGCACAGGAGAATTAAAGTGGTCAAAGCTCAACTGTATGGTCATTAATGAAGACTATCTGTGGCTACCTGTGTGTTTGTTGATGGAGGTGTGATGGAGTTGACCATGTCCTGCTCCACTAGTGGAAGAGAGAGTCAATGCTAATCTCTGTCAGTACCCCTAAAGACCACCTTCTCTGTTTTGTGCTAAGAAATGTTAGTGTTGTCAGGGTTGGTATGGCAGTTCCTGAGGCTTCATGCAGCTTTGAGAACTTCCGCCCGTGTAGGTCATAGCAGGTAAATTGTGCTCTGTGTGTTGATGTTGAGTGCCAGTAGCAGCATGCTTTCCATGAAAGTCAGGTTTTGGCTGCCACGTCCATTGCTGGCATTTGTTGACATGGGGTTCATCAGGCTTTGGACCATCAGTGAAGACACAAAGAACCTGTAACAAGCTTCTAACCTCAACCTGCTAACCTTAGCAACCTTCTGTTGCTGAGATCTTCTAGTGATTATTATGCAGTTAGATTTATATATATGTTTAATATGTTGTAAAAGTAGCCTGGATTTGTTGGGACAAATCAGTAATATCTTCAGGTTTTGCTACAGGTTGACAAAGAGCTCTGTGGACCTTCCCTCAGAGTAAGATTGAAATTTCTTGGCTATAGTTGCTGGATATATATCACATTTTTTGCTGAAGTGATGTTACCAAGAGAGGGGATATTACCATTACAGTCTTGTCAGGATTTCGTCAGGTACTTGCCTTCTGTCATCCTACAACAAGGAAGAGAGAAATACATCTCTTACTATTGTTCTTTCAATTCCAAGAAGATCCTTGAGGCCCTGCATGGTACGCATTTTGGTAGTACTGCCAAGAGGGTCCATTCCTCACCATTTCAGCTGCATTTCTGACGGTTTACTTGGCATTAGGATACACTCAGGGTCAAGTTCCTAGACTTGCCTCTTTAAAATGACACCAGGAAAACTTCACTGGTGTTTTCAGAGACTTAGCCCTCTGCTTGGTGGTGGTTATAAGCAACAATGAGGTATGCTGGCCACAGCGTTGGCAACAGTGACTGCTATGGCTCCAGACCTCACAAAGATCCTTACCAAGGAAGATCCTTAGGGAAGACCTGCATTTCAGTGAAACAGTACTCATCTGTTGAAAAACTGAGGCCTTTCATCTTGGTAAGGGTTCTGTGCCATTAAAGCTGTTGCTGTTACTGACATAGATCGGGTGGTGTAAAAATGTGAGATTTGCAGTGAAAGCAAGAGGAAAGAAGAGTTTATCCCATTTTCTTACAGAAATGTTAAGTTTAAAATCCTAATTTGTACCTGTGCGCTCTGGCGTGTTGGATGGCACACTGCTTTCCCAGGTGGTCACTAGTAGCCGTGTAACTTAACGTGGCCGGTGTTAACTTCAGCCGGATGTGTAGAAATTAAAAAAAAAAAAAAGGAAAATGATGGGTGCAAACCCTCAGTAAACCTAAACAACTGCTTTATCCCACATGATGTGCATAGAGTGGAGTTCATCAGCTTTTGCCGTTAAATTCAGCTGTGCTGCCAGTGCAGTTAAGGCAGTGTCTGCGCAGCGGAGGGAGAGCTGGTGCTGGGAACTGCGGCTGCAAAGACCCACTTCTTGAAGAAGGGCTTAAAACCTGCATGTCATGATATTTAAGTATTTAAATTGTACACCCCAGTGATCTTTAGCGTCAAGGAAGAACTGACTGGAAGTTGGGGGTTCATTCCCTTGTGTTGAAACTGAAACCTTAAAGATGGGAAAGGGGGAATGCGTGGAATGCATTAAAGCAAGAGATATGCATTTCTATTGCTAATGACATAGCATTTTAAAACTGATTTAATGATGAAACAATGACAGTTACTAAAAATATCTTTCAAAGACATTTCATGTTGTACATAACCGATGATCCAAGAAAAGGTCAAGTTTGCTCAGACACCTAATTAGCTGCTTGAAGTGTGTGCACAGGGAGAGAGGACTTGGCTTTTACCCAGCAGTACGACTTGAATTTTGCCTCTTCAGGGGAAAATCAGTACAAAGTTCAGGCTCTTTCCCTCTAAGTGTGTCATAAACTAAAACATTAGAGTCTGATCTTTAAGCTTAATAAGCTTCCCTTTAGAAATCCAGTATGTCAAGTAGTACTCCCTAACTTTTAGTTAAGGAATAAATTTGCTAATTAGACTAGCAGACGTGCCCGGTAAGTGAAGTTGCCTCTGAACTTCTACAGCCACCTGTGATGTTGTGGGCATGGTGCTGTGGGGAGGGAGGTGGGAAGGTGCTGCAGGCATGCACAGTTTCTGCAGGAGGTCTGAAGGCAATACAGAGGATGGGATTTATCTGAGCAAGTACTGGTTGACTGTCTTGGATGTGAATGTCTGAATGGCCTTCGCAGTTAGGAGAGCCCAGGATGCAGTTTCCCTCACCTGTTTAAAGCATCTTGGATGCAGCCATCCATGCACATGTACCATGGCTGGGTGAGGTGCATGCCACAGGTTTTCTGGATTTCTTTAAGCCTTGTAACAATTTTTCCATCTTTGACAACTGATAGTAAACACGTGGAATTAAAATTGGGTTACCTCGCTGTCGTGGTTTAGGCCAAATCGACGACTGGAGGACCCCAGATAGGACCAACAGATGCTCCCCTCTACCCCTCTTCAAAGACCCCTCAAACCAGGACACTCATTAAAAGGGAAATACCAAGCAAACTGTGGCACATACTTTTCTGCCAGCAGAGGTAACTGGACTGTGTGCTAAAATAACTAAAACGTTTCTTCTGACAATCCTTTGCTGAGGTTACGGACTTAAATGGAGACAAAATGGACACCTGGAAGTGGCAACTAAGCTGTTGCAGAAAAACACTGGGATTTTTCTGTACATACTTGCCTGGACATCTAATACAATGCAGCAAAGCGCAGGTGAGCGTTGAGGGGGGAGCGCTGCGGCAGGATGGAGCAAGCTTGCTGTTGCATGTCAGGGAATAAAGCACATGCTCTCTTCTTGCTTTCCTTACAGCAAATATGATCTAGAGAGCATCATTAGGACTCTGGTTTGTGTTTTGAAGGCTTATTGCTGCCAGCCTTGCAGGGGCCTGCAAGTATGCTTGTGAGTTTGACCAACTGCTTTGGAATCTGAAGAAAATAAAGGAAGCCATCTGACTTCCTTGCTAATTGACTGCCTCTCAGATTTCTTCTGGTTTGCAGAGGAATACCTTTGATAAACCTCAAGAAGATTGTGCAAGGCAGAAGGAAGGGAAACCAGCAAGTGTCCTTTTCTCCCTGCAGGCTTGTGTTCTTGGTGTTACTGACTGTCATCTGCACCTCCTCTTCCACAGCAGGAGTGGTTCATGCTACAATGCACTTGCTTATATCCTAATATAAAAATAGATCGGGAGAAGGCAGGGAACAGTTGTAGCAATGGGATAGAGTGCCATAGAAGTTGAAAAAGAGCTTGTGTTGTACTGAAATGCTGATCTACTGATGGTTTGTTGTGAAGGTCTCCTCTGTTCTTGAGGTCCCTCACTACCAAAAGATGCCTCATTGAGGTCCTCAGACTTTCACTCTTACAGGATTATAAGGGCGGATGCTTTAGTCTGACCTTCAGGAAGCTCAGACAGCACTTTGAGAGGAGTGCCACCACTCTTTGTGTTGCAAATAGAGGAGCAAGTGCACCAGCTGAGCTCTGTGTCAGCAAGAGTTTTCTCTGTAAGTATCAGAAAATCATTTTTTAATCCTTGTGTCATGTTTACATCGCAAGGAAATCTCTACAATATGGATAAAACTGCAGCTCAAAGTAGATGTTTATAAGTGATAATTTTTCATGATTAAAAGTCTAATGGTAGAATTACGTTGCGTCTGAGTATAACACAAACTACTCATTGTATCACTGTCTCCAGAGGTTTAGGAACAGAGTTCTTTATTGACCCAGATGTATTGTATTTATAGTCATTAGAGTGATTCACTGAACTACATAGCAGCGGACAGCAAAATAGCAACTACATAGCTATAATTAGTACCTGGGGGGAAAAATCTTAATTAACCATAGAAAGTTGCTAATGATGAAGCCTGAGATGAATGATGAGCTAGTGATGGGTTCTGAGATCATCTACTATCTTGTGAAAAGATTTTTGTCGAAGAGTGATGCTGTAATTCCCTTTGCTACCCAGTTAAACCTCCATCTGCTCCAAGATGTTCTGTCCCTTTCTGTGCTCTGAGGACATACAGCTGCTCTGCCCCATGGAAATGCTGGTTTCTCCCTTTTGTGCATCTTCATATTCTGAATTAAAGCAGATAAAGATCCCAACGTTCCAGTTAAATCGAGTGTAACTTTCAGTATGAAAACTTCATCTCTGTGGAGTTGGAGTAAGTAGAACATAGCTGTGTGTGGGATAGAGAGTTGGGTATGCAGTAAGGCTTGTCTAATCTGATATGACTGACAGCATTTCATTATGAAATTTCTAGAACCCTTTTGTGAGAAAACCTAAACTAGTTTGTTCTGTAGGTAAGACTGAGTAGATCTACGTAGAGACTAACCTAGGTAAGATGCTAGGCTTGTGGAAGGCTTGTGCCAGCTGTTGTTTAATAATTAAGCAGAGTACATAAGCAGATGTTTTAATGGAAAAAGATGGGTTGAAGAAACTGTGCATCTAAAAGCCTAACAGAAAGGAGAATTGCAATTCTTCAGTAGTTGTTGTTCTTGACCCCATCAAACTGTTTACTGATAGCTTGTGCAGACGATTTTGAGTATTGAGAAATTCTTCCTGTTGAGATAACTGCTGTGTGCTGCCAGTGGCTGTCATCGGGGGGGATGCCACGTTAGAGGGCAGCTGCAGAACCGAGCTTGCACAATGCCTTGCTTGTGGAGCTGTTGTTTGACTTGCTGGCTGGCCGGTTGCATCATTTCTATCTCCTGGGTTTGGGGGGGGGGGGAGGGGGGGAGTTGGCTGCCAACGAGAATTTCATCTGGGCTTTCCCTCTGCCTGTGGCAAGGAGCACAGCGGTGTGGGACGGGGATGGCAGGCAGGTGATGGTGCACCGAAGAGAGGGCACGGTCTATCCGGGGAGGCCAGCTGTTCGTGAGCCCCCCCGCTCCGTTACTTGGCTTCTTGGTGAACTGCCTAGTGTTGTAAAGCTTGAATTTTAAGGCTAGATTAAATACCACAGCTCTTGTCCAAGCAGTAAAAGGATGAGTAAAAACTCAATTTGGCAATTGTTTTGCCTTGACAATTGCAATGGCATTTGAAACGGATGTGCTATGACTGCACTACGCAGAGTGTTTATGGGACCTTCGGCTTTATGTAGCGAATAGTCTATTGTGTGAGCAGAAATACAACAGCTTTATTTTTTGAAATGGTTTTCTGTCTGAAAACCTGTTCCTTTTCTGTCTTGACAGTGGAAAACTTTTCTTTACCACTCCCGCATCGTGTCATAAATAATGAATTGTGTATGCAGATATGCTTTGGGTAGGTCTGGATGACTTGAGTTGAGCTTTTGGCCGCCTGGGACTCATATTCTAAATGCTTGTAAAACCCATTCCTCCCGGCCCTTACCTTCTCTCCTATTCCTCTAGGGAGAGGGAGAGTTAGTAAAGTTGGAGGATTTTGCTTACAACTCCTCTGCTGCAGAGTACCTGGTGCTTTGAGTTACTATAGTAAGTACAGCTGGAGGAGCCGTCTCATCGCCCTGCCTCAGCATTGCCCTTAGTTGATTAATTTTTTTCTTTGTAGTCATCTTGAGCTCTCTGATTCTGAATAGAGTCAAAAGGTTAAATCATAATCCTCTCCAGGAAGGTTTTGCAAGTGTGGTTTTTTTCATCTTAAAATCACAGGTCTCCATCAATTTAGTGAACTGCTTCCAGCAGACTTTGTCTTGCCTTGTGCTCATGACACTTTTCCTTTTGGTCTCAACAGATGTTTATTTTCCTAAAACTTGAGGACAGTGGATGCACTAAAAGTACCAGCGTGGAGGATGTTACAAGGAAAAGCTTAGCGAACTAAAAAAACATTAAGCTCTTGTTCCAAATACTAGAGTTGAGCCTTTCTTGAGGTATGCACCCTTGAGTAATCAATTAATCAAGTCTTTGCTGCTGATGTCAGGCTCCCTCATCCTTTTAGGCTGAAGTGTGCTAGTGGCATATGCACATCTAGACTGCAGTGTCTCCCCGTGTCCTTCTCCCTGCCGTGCTCTGAGATGGAGTTAGCACATCACTAAACGCAGTTGCGTGCAGTTCCTTGGCCCCTGCCTCACAGATGTTATGTTTATGTTGTAATTCTCTCTGAAAATGTTGCCTGATCTTTCTGGGGAAAGAGGAGATAGGAGCTAAATTGTCAACTTAATTTTCCTCTCTGCCCTCGAGCATAGGTCAAAGGCCTGGAATAAAACCTGTAGGACAAAGTTCAAGCCAAGCTGTTGTTTACATGGTCCTGCATGCTTCTTGGGCACGGGCTGAGACAAGGCAGGGGGTGTTAATGACTTTGGTTTTAAATTTCCTGCGTCCCCTTTGGTTTAGTGGGATACTATTGCCTGCACTTATTCCAAGGGGGTATGTGACTGAATCCAAGACTGGAGAGCTTCCTAGAGGAGCCACAGGGAAAGCAGGCATCCTTCTGCGATCACAAAGATATCCTTACTGGAAGACTTGTTACAAAGCTTGGAGGAATTTAGAAGAAGAGTGTTGGAACGCTCGTTTTGTCTGGTTTTGTTTCCTTCTCTTTCACTGTTGGGGAAAAGCAGTGATTAATACAGCTGGATGTTTAGTGCAGCATTTTCTGTTGGCTCTGACTTCTTTCTAGTACTCAGTTTCCAGACTTTGCACAGACAGGCAGTGGCAGTCAAGTCTTTCAGTTTAGGATCCTTCTTAGGAGGAAAAATGGTCAGTGATGATCTGCGCTTAACTTAGCTCGTCTTATCTTGAAGATATGTAACAGTCTAATATAGGAGTAGCTAACTTTGTTTTAAAATGGAGTTCTTCATTTGCTGGTATTGGAGAAGAATCTAGAAGCATGAACTCTGGGTAGCAATGTCATAAGCTTATAGCTGCAGAATAAATAGCTTGAAAGTTCATTCAGTCTCTAAGTGGTGTCCAAAATACACAGTTTCAGAAAGTTGCTGGGATGCATAGTCTCAATTCTAAGTCTGTCCTTATTAGGATGATTTCAGATGTGCATGATTGCCCCCCGCCCCCAGCTGGAGCAGCAGTTTAAAGGGCAGTGTTCTCTGTAAACTCATGCCCAGTGAGTATGACACCTTTAGTTGCGCTGTTAGATGTATCAGAAAATGGTATCCAAAAGCTCGATTTGAGAAAAAGCAGATCTTAAAAGGTTGTGTGCTCATTGGTCTTTTGCAGGTTTGTCTGGGTTTTTAGCATTGTATCTTGAATAAACTGGCATGATTGGTAGGAGACAGCAAAGGGATAAGCATGGCAGAGCTGGGCGGTGATGTTAAAAGAAACCAAGCAATGAGTTGGTGAAAGTTACGACTGTTGGAAAATACCCAAATGATGGTGCTTGTGTAACACTTCTCTTCCTTCCTCCTGGAGAAGTAAATCGTGGAAGTGTTGCAGTTAATGAAGGAATTGACTGCATGTTTAATTATAAATATTAAGCCAAACTTCCTTTGCATCAGTTTCATCCTTGTACTTTGTCTGACTTGCCATTTTTTAGAATGTCTTTAACAAAATGACTTGCTAAGTATGCTGCTGATGATAAATGTGAACAGGTCAAGAGCCTTGTGTGGTGAAGCAAAAGTGGAAAACTGTGTTTTAGTATTTTCTGAAGGAATGCTTAGGAAAGAACTTCTTCTACAGAAAAGTATAAACTTAGCATGGTCTGAGCACTGCAAGTGGGCAATCTTTATCCAGTGCAATTAGTTCTTGAAAATAGTTTTACTATGTAAGTAACCAACGCTGTGGCTGCACTATGACATCATTGAAAGGCTTCCAGTGAGTAGGATGGTCTGGAGTCTAAATTTTAACTTGAGGTCATATTTTGTTTGTGCTTCTTGCTGATGAGAAGAGTATAAAGGAGCATGAAGAATATGCTCATGTGCAAAAGCAGCTAATGCACTTGGCAATCTTTATAAGAGTGTATTTGTCCAGTAAACATAATGTAATAGGATCTGGTAGATTCCCAAATGTAGAAGATGTGCTGTAATGGGAATTGTGTTAAGACTTCAGTAGTGCTTTGAAAAGTCTTGAGTTGCAGAGCTTTAAAGGTGCTTTTTATGGTCAATGTGTGTGATTTGTTTTTACCGTCTTGTAAAATCTTTCAAGACTAAATTAGTTTTCATTTTTTCAATCTGCTACTAAGTGCAGCATTTTGCATTACTCTTTATTGGGGGCTGTATGATCAAGTCAGCGTAATTGAAATTGGGGACGTTGTCTGCAAAAGTAGCAGTTAAAATTGCCTCCAAAAGAAATAATCCGATGATGCCCCCCCCCTCAATCAGTATGCTTGTAATACAGTGTCCGGTGGTCTGTTGTAGTGTGGCATTAAGAGGACTAATAGGAGAGTATATTGATCTCAAGAATTTTGAGATCATCCTTTTGTCGTGGGAAATATGTCCAATCTCCTAATCAAACCAAATTTGGCTGATTCTGCCCAAGTTCCTAGTTTTGTGTGCAATGACTGAAAATTATTTCTTTTTCCTTGCTTCTCGACAGAAGAATCTTCCAAGTATAGCAGTTTGTTAAATTTAGTTTTATGGGGATTGGACGCGGCTACTTTTAGATTTGTTTTAAACTGGAGGAGGTGCTTAAATTATGCTATGTTAAAACAAAAGCAGAACACATGCCGGGTAGCTTTTGTGCTATTTTTTAAATGTTCAGGAGACCCAGTTACTAGGAATAGGCCCTTAATTTAAAAATAGGTCAGTTGTCATGTATAGCTAGTTTAAATGACTATACAAAGGTCATATTAGCTCTTATAAAAGCATTAGTGTATCTGGTAGTAAGTGTAAAGTGATAACAGCCTGAAGACTTGTTTCAATACAGATCATCTTTTCCTTCCTCTACAGGAAAATCTTCACTGACGATTCAGTTTGTGGAAGGACAGTTTGTTGATTCATATGATCCAACCATAGAGAACAGTAAGTAAATAACTGACAAGCTGCTTTTCTGTACCTAATTAACTTTTATCAGAAGTCACGGTGGTTATATGTATTACTTATGTGGGCATTTACGTATTGACATTAAAGCTCATTAATTTACTGTTAAGTTTTATTACTCTTTTAAACCAATGCTTACCCAGCTTGTAAGCTGGGTATTGCCGTGTGGAAATCACATATTTCTCTTTTAATACTAAATGAAGGAAAACCTAATCAATTTGGCTAAAATGTGTCTCTTTGTATTACATGTATGTTGCTGGACATCTGCTTCCCCTAATATAGCCGGGGCACTTCCAATTAAGTATGTCATATCTATATGAAAAAGTACCACTAGATACAAGTATTCCAAAGTCTCAAACGTCTCGTTTGATCAGCATATCCAGATGGACACAAAGCCAGTGATATCAGTCAGGAGTAAATGACTACCTCAGAAGGTAGACATGCTGTGGCCATGATAACGTGATAATCTTTTAAATTACTTGTTTCCAACTGCTTGATAACAATCAGCTTGCAGCAGATGCTGGGTAACTGACTTCTCAAGCATCCTTTTTCTCTTGGCAATTTTTTTAATGTTAATGCCTTTGTGAATAGCTAGCATAGCAGGTGAGTAAAATACTAATACTGAAAATGCTGCCGCGAGCAACAAGTCGCTTCAGAGGCGAGTTAAACCCGGTATTCGTTACAATCCAACCAGCCCTTTCTGAGCTAGCAGTGGTCATAAAGTACTCGAGCAGCTGTGGCGCTAGGCTGAGTAACTTGATCGTATGGTCTCACTCCAGTCGTGTGGCAAATAGAACTTTGATTTCATGATCGTAGCCCTGGCGGTTTTTGTATTTTAATGACTTTGGAAATGCAGGGGTAGCACGCATTTTCACTGTTTCGAACTTGCGCAGTAGAATGTGATACTTCAGGAATTTGAATGAAGTAATCAGCAGAACAAAGTTTCTTTTGGGTATATATGGTAATAATTACAAATCAGTAGCTGTCAGGATAGTTTAGTCAGGATTATTTCATTGCTTAGAACTAAAATTCAAATGCTGTTTTTTGACAAAGCTCTAAATTTGCTTTAGTGAGTCAGGGTGGATAATTTGTCCCTAGACCTGAATGATCTGTTAGTCCTTATATGGATGTCATTAATATTAACACTTCCCATCATCACGTTTTACTTTAGAATTATAAGTAAGGTTTGTTCGAAATAAAAGTTGCTAACAAAATATGGGGGATTAAGTTTCTTTATTTTAAATCTTAGTATCAGTTGGGACAGGCTATTTTTCATGGTTTGTGCTATATAAATGTAAAATATTTAAAGTAATATTTTAGTTTTATGCAGGTATGTGAGAATGAATAAAGCCTGAGAGACAAAGTCAAAGTCACTCCAAAATATGTGTCGTCTTTTAGGATTTTCACACCTTGGTACAAGGTTGGCTTGTTTCATCCTTTACAAGCTGTTGTCCACAGAAACCTGTTGTCTGTAACTGCTGTTAAGAACTCTGTAGTTGTATGTCTCCCTCTGGTAGCATTTCTTAACTATATGAAAATACAGCCTGGATGAATTCTGTGCTTATTTGACTCTTGTAGTCTGCGCTGTTTGATCCGCTCTCCAAACATTGCGCATGTCATGGCCATGAAAACTTTGTTAGGAGGGAACATCTTGAAAAGACTTAACTTTCACTTGATTTCTTATTTGTTTGGAAAACATGCAGCATTATTCATTTGCTGAAAGTCTTGTGATCTGCGACATGGCTGGAGGAATTTGCTTTCTGAAAGGTAGAGAATTGAAGGGCTCTTCTTGCATCAGAACACATTGCTGGGAAAATAAGGGTTGAAAATGTAAAAGATGTGCTCTGAGGCATAAAACAGTTGGTCTGTCCCTTTCTTAATCCTGTAGAGAGGATATAGAGAATGGTTCAAAAATTCTCTGTGAAGAACAGAAGGGAAAACACTTTCAAATTTACCACTAAAATTTAAAATGTATTGACAGTATTTTTTTTTTTTTAATTTTTTTATTTTTTTTTTAGAAAAACATGTGCAACTAGTTTTGATGACATTAGTATAAAATCACTTTTTGGACTTAGGTTCTTAATCTTTTTTTAAATGCTTTTTCTACATAAAAATCTTTGAGTCCAGTCTTTTGAGACTCCCAGCTGTACGTTTCTGATTCTGTGCAGGGTCATAAGACACCAAGTATGTAATCAACTCTTTTTATTGTTTTCCTAGTTTGTAATTTCAGGTCTGGTTGACCATGCTGGCAAAAGGGGTTGAGGAGCCTGTGTCCCTGTGCTAGGGGCAGGAGGGAGAATGCTGCATTTTCCCAGTGCTTTATAGCAGCTTATAAAAACTTTTCAGTTTCATCTCGTGACTGGGTCTACTTTAGTGTCACAAAACTTGAAAATGAAAAAAAAAAAAAATACAGGCTAAAGAATAGTCTGTCCTATTTGATTTCTGTTTTGTCTCCAGAAAATTGTTACTGATAATTGATTATAGTATTCTGCCAGTACTGATGAAAGGTTAGAAAGCTGCAGTACTGTTGGTAGCTTAATCTTTGATTTTTGTCTTCAAATAATAAAACTTGCACAAAAAATGGAGCATAAAGCGAAATTGTATGGAAGGCAAGCCATAGTTAAGCTCTTACAGGAAAAAGTTGCATAGCATATAAGCCTTGAACAATAGGAATAAGACCTAATATTCCAGTAGTTTAGTTTTTTCAGTGTGAAAATCTCTACCTTCTTTGGAAGTGGTACAGGGAAAATAAGCTGCATCAGATTTCACTTAGTGTTTGTTAAAGTCAGCACTGCTTCACTGCTGCGTTTTCCTTTGCTTATATTACATTAGAACCAGAAAAGTTAGTTAACGAGCGTGCTGAATTCAGTTGCTTCTACTAAACTTGTGTATCAAGAAGAGTAACTTGTCATGTTTTGTGGCAGCAGCAGAGGTGAAATTTAATTGCTTAGCAAAATAAATTTTTCCCCTTCTGAATGTCCCAACAGGAGCGATACCACAATGGGTGGCTAGTCTTGAGACAGCCAGGTTGAGAAACCAGTGGAACCATTACCTGTGGGACTGTTGGGAAGAGGAGGAAGATCCCTGCAGAGCAGGAGTCTGTGTGGACGCTGAGCTGCTCTGAAGGCAGATTAGCTCAGATGAGCCGAGACCAGAACAATACAAAACTAAAGTTTTCCTGGAATAAAACCCAGAATCTTAACTTGGAATTCAAAGCAAATAGGTCAGAAGGAATAGATAATGATGATGTGCACATAACTCTCCCCACCCCCATCTTTGCAGGGATGTCTTTGGTTATCATTAATTCAGTGACTTTGTGTTGCAGGAAAGCTGACTTGGCTGCCCGAGTCTCAAAAATGTTTTCTCCACCTCCTCTGAGGCCTGCCTGGCTGCTTTCTGCTTTTCCTTGCAGTTTCGGAGAGGCTTCTAGCAGTGTGCCCCAGCTCTGTCATCTTCCCTTCTCCCTTAAACAGGCTCAGTAGCTCCCTAAAGAAAGGAACAATCTTCTGCCAAGGGTTTCCTACCTTCGTCCTGTGTTTTTTAATATAATTGTGAGTAGGAGCATATTAGAAATGGGGAGTGGGCTGGAGGCACCCTAGTAATTTTGGAGGGGATACCTGTAGGTTTAGATGGGTCTACTAGAAGCATCTTTAAGGCTTAACTTCTTCCATGCGTGTCATGGCAGCTGCACTGGAAGGGTGAAGTGTGCTTCTTCCCAGGAGTTGCTGATGAGCAGCCTTCTCAAGGTGTGGAAATGAGGTTTTTGAGAAAAATTAGAAATAACTGTGTTGCATTACACATCTCAGTGTTGTAAAAGATGTCCTGACAGAACAGGGACAGGCATTGACTTTGGAATGAAGACTAGTGGAAAGGGATGCAGAAGGTAGTAACTGAGGAGCCCTTACGAGGTGGTTGTATTTAGCCACCAGCCAGGAGCTCTGTGGGAATAACGTTACCCCCCTCTCATACCTTTACTCAGTAGCACTATTGATTTAAAAACCTGCATACAACTGCCTGGAACTGGTATTTTTATCACAATAGCTTGTTTTCACAGCAACTGTCGTTTGAGTTGCACGTGCAAATCACTTCATTCATGTTAGCCTAATTGAAATGTACGTGATCTTAGGGTAACGATGATCAGCAGCCGATGGAGTGGCTGCATAAGTTACATTTCTGCTGAGCTGTAGCAGCCTTACGTACTGAACTCTGCATGTAATTTTACCAGAACTTTCTCTGATGGCAAAGTGGCTTTAGTTTTGTTGCAACGCAGTTGTTGGCTGCTGCACCCTGAACTGTACATGTATATCTGTTTGGTGCTGTGCTGTTTGCTGCAGCACCAAATTCTCCAAGATTCAGGAATGCATCCAAACTAGGAACAATTGTAGGTGGTAAAGGTGGGGATCGCAGCTTTCTTCATATAGCTACACTCGAGCTATGTGTTGCAAGGTGTAAGCGTGTCCTGCTCCGAGATCTGTGTGCTTCATGGAGCTAAAACAGGCTTTGCCCATGCTTCAGCTGATGAGCAGCGTTTCGCAGATGCTCACATTATGAGTAGGACTGCAGAGATTGTTCAGGTCTGCTGAAATCTGCCCTTGCCGTACCAGCAAGAGCCGTACTATGCCGTGATCGTGTTATCGGTTGGTTGTCTTGCTCATAGGCGCAGCAGAAGGCAATATGTCCCAGGATGGTAGGTGATGGAATTGGAAGTGAAAACTTCCTCTGGGTCCAGGGGACCTGTGGATCACTAATCACATTTAGTACAGCTGCAGGTTTTTCCTGAGATGAAATTCTTCCCAGGAATATTTTTAAAAAGCTTCAGCAAAGAAACAGGAGTCATTAATTATGACTGCATCAAAGCAGATTTGTGTTCGTGCAGTGGGCTTTTGCTAGTGCTACAACCCTCTGCACTGAGCTAACAGTTCTCTTCACCCAGTCTGTGGTGACTCCTCCACTGTTTCCCTTCCCCTGGCTCTGTCACACTCTGCTTCCAGTACCGATGATGACGATGTCTTTGCTGGCTCTATTCTAGGCTTCTAGAATAGTCTGAAAAAGCTGCCATCTGTCCCTGTCCCTTTTTAAATATTAACTTCATGAAGCTCTTGAAGCTACTTTGATTGCAGAGTGCTTTGATGTGTATGTGAAGTGTCAAGAGACCAGAGACTGTTATTTTTAATATACCTGTTAATGCAGTGTGTCTCCAGATGAGTCTGTTTTCCTTCTGACAGTGATATTGTCTATAGCAATGCTGCATGCTAACATCTGTTCAAACAAACGCTTGCTTCTGTCCCCACCACGGTATTCATCCAAGGCAAAGAGCTGTTGTGGATTCTTGCTTCATAACCCTAAAATTTTGTGCAGCGATGACAACAGCATCCAGAGAGTGACTTGAGAGTGGCTCGTGTGGCTGTGGGCTAAAGCAGCTCTCTTAGGGGACAGAGAGGGTAAGGTAGGGGATCTTTTTGAGGCTCCATTTCAAATTGCACTTGTTAGTATTGTAGTGGCAACTGTAGGTACGCTTTACACTGTTTATTTAGACACTCTCGGCTAGTTTGAATTGCTCCCTTTATTTAAAAAAGGGTGCTTTCATTTACTAGGTGGGTTGAAACCTCCACTTTCAGATATTTCAGCCCACTTACTCAAGAGAATACTCCTATTGTGGAGACTCAACAGGGCAACGAGTATTGGCAGGGAGGAGGAAAGTTGGCCAACTTCAGCTTCTAGGGGACCCTGTACAAAACCCAGAAGGCGTAGGCAGGAGACAGCACAGCGGGATCGAGAACATTCAACTTTTCAGCTTTGAGAAGCTGTTGGACAACTTAGAGTATGGTGAACAGGTCACTACAGTGTTGGCTGTTTCCCTGCTCGTCACTGCAGTGAAAGGTGAAGCTACGTAGGACTGTTTGTATTTGGGAAAACCACCTCAACCAGAGGACAGCACAAACTTCACTTAATGTATCGGTACTGTCCAGTAACTGTGTCTTGAGTGCAACGCTAAGGCCGGAGTGGAGCTCTGCAGCCAGGTCTGTGTGCTCTGGTGGGTACACGGAGTGCTCGGTAGGACATTATTCCTACAAGGGCCGTGACACTGTTTGCTTTTGCAGTTGCGTAATACAAACACTGAGTAAGATTCCTCAGCTCACAGTGCGTTGGCATTTCATGAATCCGAGGAAGAGAAGCAATTCTCATGGCTTCTAGGGACTGAATGTACTTCCTGACTAGGAATAGATAGGCTGGTAGCTACAGCAAGTGTGGAAGCAACGTGGAAGCAACAAAATTTTCTAGCTAAATTCTTATTGTTTAGTATATTCAGAAGTTGGGCTGTGTGAGTTTTAGCCCCCTAAGATTTTTATTTATTTTTAATCCAGATCATTTACTTCATGGTATTTACATTTAGGAAATTAATATGCTAAACTGCTTGGAAATGGGGGAAATATCCTATAATAAGTTCAAACTTAGCTTTGATGCTAATTGTGTCACCATGAATTATAGTTGCATGGAAGTCTGTTAGAAACACATGTAAAAACCCTTTTTACTCTTTCTTTTTAAGTAACTAACGGAGAAACTGCTGCATCCAGTGTGAGAATCTTCTGATATTTGAAATCTTAAAGTAGATTTCTGAGTTTCAGTAGCTGCAGTGTGCTACTTAAAAGTACAGCCACCTGATCTAGCCTTTTACTGCTACTTTAAAGCCTATAACTAAAGTTCTTTTTCTTAGTCCCTTGGCTGACGATGGCATAGATAAGTGACTTCTGACCCCTTCCTTGTGTATAATTCTGACATGTTTATGTATTTGTTTGTTCTAGCTTTTACAAAACTGATCACAGTAAATGGCCAAGAATATCATCTTCAGCTGGTTGACACTGCTGGCCAAGTAAGTCACCTTTCTTTCTTTGAATCTTTCTTCAGAGTTAAGACCACCGGTATTCATACTCCTGCAGAGCTAAGTTGGTAGTGACCATGCGTTCAAAGGTGAAGGTTAACCTAAATGATTCTGCCTTGTCGTTTAGTCACTGAGGAGCAATGTTTCTATAGCATTTATTTAAAGGCTTTGGTTTGTTGGTTTTTTTCCCCCCCCGTCTATTGAATGTATGTCTAAAAAAGTGAAGAAGGAACTGCTTTAACTCTGTACCAAAAGTTCGTAAGTAGCTTGCTTGCTGTTTACAGACTAAACTAGCAGTCTTGCTTTAGGTGGAAAATGTCACTTCAATAAATTCCATGGAGTTTTTCATGACTTTTTCCTATTTGTGTGCTCTAGCTACACCACCATGACTTTTATCCATGAAATAGTCGTGGGGAATAGACAGAAATGCATATAGGTCATACTTACCGGGCTAGCAATAAACTACTGCGGTTTGTTGACACTTTTACATGCTGGTTCATGTGTGCTTCTGAGCCTTTACGTAATGACAGGGAGCGCAGGAGACGGCAAACGCGTGGCCTGTAGCGTGGTCAGTAGCTTCATGAAGTGCAGGTGTTCATTATATAGTGCTGCTTGGCTGAACTTGCACTGCACGTCCCGTGCACGGGAGTGCTCTGTCTTTTGGAAGACTCTGTATTAGGAAAAAAAACAAACAAACAAACAAAAAAAAAACAAACACCCCCCCCCCCCCCCAAAAAAAAAAAAAACCAGAATAGGGGCTGTTAACCCCCTGTATTTTTATCCTAGACTTTTTATTGCTTAGATGATACTATGCCTTTGGGTTTTTCCAAACTAGGAGTACTGTTAAATAATGTTAGTGTTGTAAAATACGCTGCCAGCGCTTAAGACTTTAAAGCTGCAGGATGCTTGCTCATAGCTGGGAGACTATTCAGAAGGGTTGTAACCTTCTAGGTAATGTTTGATCGCTTTCTTGGAAGAGAGCTATGTGACTTAAGAATAACCATGCTGTATTTGCACGGTGTCAGCTTGTGGTGCTAATCAGCAACACGATATCCATTTATAATCTGTTGGAGGTGTCTGAAGTGATTAGAAACACAATACTGGCCACACGTTCTGGGGCGAGATTGTTTGATGGGGAATGTTCCGCAGAGGGGAGCGAGGCTGAGAGGTGGGCTGGCAGAGAAAGAAGTGTGAGCAGCGGCACAAGCTCCGTAGGTTTCACTCTGTGCCAACGTAACCGTGCTTGCCTACATCTGCAATTGTACCGTAGTGGTGAAAGTAAAATTTGTCTTTGAGGAAGAAATGGGCTTCTGGGAAGGCAGTGTAACTTCACTAGTAACATATCTCTATTGCTGAGGTTTATTTTCAGGGTTGATTTAATGTTACACAGTGCTGTAAAACCAAAATAACTTCTTTCCCAGCCTGTGGTTATTTTCAGATTTGATTCTTCTTATGAATGACTTGAACTTTGAGTTCTGGCTCACTGGGTTGGAGGGGAGAGATGATGTTGGGTTATGGAAGGTGTGGCTTGGACAGATTTCTTAAAGTCTGTCTTGCTTAATGATCCATAGGGAGTCCTCGTGTATACAGCATAGCAAGGATTATACTGTAGGTTTGCTACATACTTGAAAATTTGGCTGTGACTTGAAAAGTTTGTAGCTACGTTGTTTAATCACTTGGCAAAGTTCTTAATTTGGCCCAGGAGTTCCAGGAAGCATAGCAGCTTTTCGTCCTCTATCCAACAAGCTAAAAATTAAGTAACGCATTAGAAACAGTTGAGGTTATGGCACTTACTTTTCTTGGTATTGCTCTTGTGTTCTGTGCCTCTTAACCTTTCATGGTTATCTGTTCAGATTTGCGTAGTTCAGTTAAACAAGAGTCTTGGTACAGGATCAGAGAAGAGGAGTGCAAAAGGAAATCTTACCTAACACCAAATTCCGGCTGGGGCAATCCTGAGAAATTCCGGGTAAAGTCAAACAACTGCAGAGTTGCACTTTCACCGGTTTTACACGCAGACTAGCTCAGATCCCTTCTGTATTGACTTTGGGATTACAGGGCCAACTGAAGTGGCAGTTTGGCATTTCAGTGAAGATGGGGGAGGGCTGCCCTCAGCGTGTAGCAATAAAGGCAAATAAGGGCATCTTTTGTCAAGTGTTACTCTTTCAAACTTTTTTGGCTGAATCTGTGAAGTTGATTTATAAAGGGTTTTTCCTCATTTGCCAGTTAAGGAAGTTTGATTCCTTTTGGCTGTCTAGATTTAAGCTGCGTAATTGCACTGTTCCATCTGTTCAGTCATGACAATATACAGAGAGGTTATGTGATCTTAAGCTAAAATTAACATCTTAAGAAGCATAGGTTCAAAAATTTGAGAACTCGTACATTAAGAATTATGGCTCTTGTCAAAGTGGAAATGTTTCCTGGAAATATCTATTAGAGCAATTTTGATTTTTAACATGGTATTCACAGTATTTGCGCTGCGTTACCTGTAATATGTCAGTTTGTTTCATTTACCTGTGTGGTCAGTTCCTTTTCTACAGTGGTAATAAATTCGGTGATTGAGTTTCTGGTATTCTGTTTTTGGTGTGTTTGTTTTTTTGTTGTTTGTTTTTATTTTTTAATTAAACACTTGCTTTATGACTAGAAGTTTACATTATACAACTAATAACTATATTTCTTGCATCTGTAGTTGATCAACATTAGTTAGGAAGCCACAGTTATTCACTTCCGAACAGATCCCTTAGGTAATTTAGATGTGATCAGCATCACTTGAAATTATGAACTGCTAGATCCTGTCGTCAGCTGTTGAAACTAGGAATTTGAAATGTATCACTGGCAAGATAAGAGGCATAATTGCTAATTAGTGGTAGGACAGAGTGGATGTTTTGTACTAATACAAATTGATAATTAAGCAGGATAAGAGGATTGGGAGTAGCTTTAGCTGATCCATAGTCTTAGAGGGAATAAACCAAAAAAGCTGTAGCTTAAATTTTAGAATATACAGACTGACTCAGCCTTCTGTTAATTTGGTGAAGATTCCACATCTGACATTATGATGAAAAAATGTCTGACGTTATGATGAAAATTTGGAAAGCACTAGCTACACAAAATGGCCCTGCACCTCATGTCTTAAAAACATAACCAACTTACCTGATGGTGATCTGCTAACATCAAGTTCTGAACTGTGGCAGTAAGTAATTTTAAATGCAATGTTTCTTCTACAGGATGAATACTCCATATTTCCTCAGACGTACTCCATAGACATCAATGGCTACATTCTTGTTTATTCAGTCACGTCAATAAAAAGGTAGTAAAATTTGTTGTGTTCTTCTGGTTCAGATATTAACCAGATATATTCTGGGTTCAGCTCCTGCCTCTGCTATGTTTTATGTGTTTAATTCATTCAATTTCTCTTTCCCTTAGAAGTATAATGGAAATTAAAATACATGTTTTTTCAGAAACTTCCCCTCAGGTCCAAATGTCACAGACACATTGCAGACTAATATGCACATGTAAGAGTTGAGACAGTGCTGAAATACATTGTTTTGAGGTGTAAGTAAAAGTACATAGAATGATTTGAGGAATAAGTGAAGTTCATTGTTCTAGCATCAGATACAAAGGCAGACTTAAATATGAACCTAAAGGGCACAGCACATTTATGTGAAGTACCCAATTAGCTACTAGATTGGTCCCTCAGCCTCAGTACTGAGATTTCTTTGGCTTTTTTCTGGGATTGTTCTGGTTAACCATTAGAAATTTTCACATAAATAGCAATATATGAGTTTTGGCCTGTAGACTCTCTCTTTGAGGTACTGCAGCAAATAATCTTACATGAAAATTTTCCCAGAGTATCTATTTTGTCGTTGCCATTAGCTGTCCATTCTGACATGAGGACAGAGTCCATCATAGCTGGAGTAATTTACTTGCAAGACGCATCTCAGCCTTCATAAGGCTTTGTCATCTTCTGTTGTTTTGCCCCTTCCTCTGGTTGTCTTGCTTTGTTTAAATACTGGACATTCATGAATAGATGTTAATTTTGTAGTATTGTACAGCATCTTTGTTATGACAGCCAAAACAATACTATTTTCTTAAATTTTTGTTTGAGTAAGACGATTAAGAACTTAGACCTTTCACTCTCAGCAAGTAGAAGAGAAGTTGATGCTTCCCTTCTACTTGCAAGGAAGCTGATAAGCTTTTTACAAGTGCTGAAGCATTCCACGTCTTTTCCTCTGAACCAAACAAAACTGGTCATCTCAGGTACTCTTTAGTAGACCATCATAAAATATAGGTAAAACAACTTACCTGTTGGTTCTCCTGTGCTTCTCAAAGAAGGGGTATGGTCTGGTTGTGTTGCTTGCGAGGTCTTTAACGTTGAACAGATTTTCAGTCCTTCGTTCTTGGTTTTCACCTTTAGTTCTGAAGTAGTGAAGGTCAAGCTCACGTGATCTGGAGGAAATGCAACAGATGTTAGGCCTTCATGTGTGTCTAGAGATTACCTAACTCTTTTTTCCTTTTTTTTTTTTTTTTTATGAGAGGTTCAGTGTTGGTGCTGAGTAATTTGCATGAAATAGGAGTTAGTATTCTCAGCTTTAAGTAGACAAACCTCCACTCCTAAAGTGAACAGAAGAATGTTCATTGCTAAGTGGTACTGTGAGGACAACAACATCTTTGACTAAAATCAATGTAGATCGCTTGGAGGCTTCTGCAGCTTGTGCTGTTCCCTGGTTAGCAGCTAAAGAAAGGACTTGTTCTTTTTCAGCTACTCCAGTTGTTGCCTCATGATGTCTTGAGCTTAGCAGCACAGATGAAGAAATGAAAATCTGGTTTCTGTGGTAGCGTTCAATCAGTTAAAACAAACCAAATTATGGTCAAAATACTAACAGAACAAGGTATGTTAAGACTGTAGGTAGATAGTCTTTTCATCAGTATTTTAGTCATGATCAATTTATTCCAAAGTTTTTGGTTCTTCCTTTAAATTTCAAAGTACCAATGATCCTGTCTTGTTCAATTCCTTGTGTTCTGTATCAAGACAGTGTTTAGGCAATGTGAAAGATCTTCCCCAATACTTCGCGTAGATGACTTGCCCAGGCATTTAAATTACCATCACCATCTGTCTTGACTTCTGTCGAAGTGCGTATATTGATCCGAGCATTGATCCAGCAGGGGTGAGAGCTTTGACAGCAAACTTAATAGAAGTGCCCTTTTAAAATTATCATCCTCCCTGCTAACCTCCAGTGGGAAGTTTAAATGGGACTTGAGTAGAAGCTGGCGCCCTGCATTTTTCATATTCCCAGGCTCTCAGCAGCAAGGTTTCTGGAAGGCTTTTACTCTAAAGCAGCTTAATTAAATTCCAATTTAGTATCTTGCTTGGTACCATGATCTTGTGTAACACATTTATCTGACAGCTAGTAACTTTTTTGTTGTGTTTCACACATTGAGCGGTTTGCTGTAACCCTGTTTGCTTGACAGAACTGTAAGAGACTTCTTATGGTCTCCAAATCTCTTGCTGTTTCGTGACTTGATGTGATGATGCCCTTTTTTGATTGGTCAATCTCTGTCTTAAAGTGTGTCCCAGCTCCTTCTAGACTTACTAATTTGGAAAGCTTTCTAGAACATTAAATTAATCTGATCAAGTCAGTTTCATTCCTGGCAGTTGTTAGTTGTTAGCAACTTCTTTCTGTGTCAGAACTGTCTTTGAGTTTAAATAGCACTTCTCTTTTGGTTTCCACCTTGATCTGTTAACAAAGATCATAAATCATAGGATGGTTTAGGTTGGAGGGGACCTTGAAGATCGAGTTCCAATCCCCCTGCCATGGGCAGGGACACCTCCTACTAGACCAGGTTGCTCAAAGCCCTATCCAATGTGCCCTTAAACGCCTCCAGGGATGGAGGTATTCAAGATCAATTGTTTATTTGTAGTATTTTTACTAAAAACTGAGCTCATGTGCTATCCTAGGCAAGCAGATAGGTACACAGAATTGGCAAGTGAAGAGCCCAAGTTGAACAAGAACGCTTTGCGGCATTGTGCGCTGGCGACTCCTCACCTGAGGTTCCAGGCTGCTGTGCCGTGGCATGGCGTTTATTCTGGCTATTCCGGAAACAACATGCCTAATAGTAGCAAGGAAACAGTGATTGTACTGTGTTAGTGATTCAGTTATCCTGTGGCTAGTGTGCTAGATCTTTCCTGTTGCTTCAGACTGAGAAACAGTTTTGTGGTCTGTAGCAGATTTGTTTTTGTAGTATTTTTATTCTTCTGTCAGTTTGCAGGGTCAGCGATGTGTAGCAATACCTCTCAACTTTGTCACAACCAAACTCCATTTAACTCTTATTTTTGGAATAATTGTAAGAATGAAAGTCCAAGACAAGTTCTCAAGACCAGAATTTCACTAATACCTTTTTGTAACTCTGAAGTCCTTTCATTGCTTCCACATTTTTATGTAATTTGTAGTATTGTACTTGAGTTAGTAACAATAAGTTTATTTGAGTTACTAATAATAAGTTGTGCCAGACCAAGTTGCGCTTTTGGTGCGAAGAGCTCGGTTTCTTGGTAGGGTGTATTAAAACTATTAGCTGAACATGGAGAAGTATTGTGTCCTACTCAGTCTCGAAAATTATTGCTGAAGTCATCCAAATTGACCTACTTGACAGAAAATCCTTCTTAAATATGGTAGCGTTTATTGTTCCAGAAGTGAGAAGTTTTAATGATTCAGATAGCTTGAATAGTGTTTTTAGGCACCGGTTCTTTGAGAGCTCCGAGTTGGAAGTGGTTTTGAGTGCTGCTCTATTTCTAAGAGTTACGATTCTCATTGAAATGCAGTGCAAGTCAAGGCACTGCCTGTAGCTAACATCCTTGGAAGCTGGAAAAGCTTCGGTCACTTTTTTGTTCTCTAGTTGTGTGTCTCATCCATGAGCCCGTGCCTGTCTCTTAAAACAAATCTGAATTGTGCACGTCATGTACCAGCATTTTTTCTGTAATGTGATTAGAGGAGCACAACACCTGCTCTTCAACCCCATTTATAGCATATTCTCAACAGTACTAAATGTCAAATGCAGTGGATTTTTAGTGAGGTTTTTGGCTTCCTGGTATTTCACAGTACTGCTTCTTATCTCCCGTCACCCAAACTTCACGTACATGGTAAGTGAACAGACAACAAGTATTTGAATAACCACTGTTTCAATACCATCACGCAGATCAGTTTACTCACTTTCCATAGAACATTAGAATTCAGGCTTCTTTTGGCTTTCACATAAGTAAAACTAAAGAATTCTATATGAGCTAAGTGTTCTTAAAATAATGTGTTCTTTCAAGATGGAGTGTGCTTAACTGAGTAATTTTTCTTTGAAACTGCTTTAATTTGCCATGCTCGTCCAGGCTTGTTGGACTCAAGCAGTTAAATTACTGCAGATACAAACCAGATGAGAGGTGGGAGGGGCTTTTAAGTGATTCTGTTAGATGCATCGGTCCTGGGTAATGTAATTTATTTCTGCAAATGGTTGTAACTGGGGAGGCTATAATGGTAGGCGTAGACTAGTCTTCACTGCTTCTGGGACCGTTTTGTCTGTTGTACACAAATCGGTAAGACTTTCAGCATCTTTGTAGTTCTGCCACTATACGTAGAGTAAGTTTTAAACACAGCAACCTACATATGCATTTAATTGCTTGTGTATTGGGTATTAAGGATAAACATCGGAGTGCATGTGTGACTTCATCCCTTTATTTTGCAGTTTTGAAGTGATAAAAGTTATCCATGGCAAGTTATTGGATATGGTGGGAAAAGTCCAGTAAGTAGTGACACTTTCATCTCATTTCATTGCAGGCATGTTACTAGTACTTTGTTCAGTATACTGTAACTGTTCTGAAGTTCTGAACTTTCTTTCACAGAATACCCATTATGCTGGTTGGAAATAAAAAAGACCTGCATATGGAACGGTATGTGAACTCCAGTATGTGTGAAATGCAAGACAGCAGCCGGCATTCCTGTGGCTGCAATGAGCTAGTTTTGTTCTTGGCTTTCCGTAACTAAAAATCAAATTGGAGGTTAAAATAAGGTACTGGCAAAGGAATTGTGTCCAGAATGTGAACTAGGAGCCGTGAACTTCTGTTGTAATGTTGACTTTTGCTACAAGGTTCCAGGGATGGTCATTTAACACTCTGGGTCTTCAGGGTTTTTTTTGAAAACAAGTAACAGAAGAGTAATTTCACAACTGTAAAATACCAGATGATACTACAGATTATGAAAACAAAGCAATACTTTGGGACAACTGCTCTTCTGGGTCGTATAGCAGTTTTACCTGGCCCAGTAGTGTATTTCATTGCAGCCAAAAGCAAATGCTCTGGATCAGACTTCACAAAACATTCCTATTACATGCATTTATGTGCTTCAGTACTCTGAGCTCCTTCCTGATGTATCAAATTCCAATTCTTTTGCAAGTTATAAAGAAAAGTATTTTTTTTCCTTTGGTCAGGGTGATCAGCTATGAAGAAGGGAAAGCTTTAGCAGAATCCTGGAATGCGGCTTTCTTGGAATCTTCTGCTAAAGAAAATCAGGTAACGGATTTAAGATTCACTTTATTTGAATAGCAATGTAATGGAATGACTCATAGTTTCACTTAATAAAGGAAGCGAAAATATTTGCTTGTACTCTACAGATATTTTGTGTAGATGGTTGGAAACAAAATGGCTGTTTGCATTCAGGTTTATATATACAAGATTTTCCATCTGACTGTAAATGGAAGGAGGAAGTGAAGAACTGAAAGTTAAGCTTCACCGAACATAGCAGAACACTTAATGACAAACTAAAACTCAAATCCTTGTGGTGGATGGAACAGGGTCTGTGATCTGCTGCAGTTACCTTAAATAGGAGGTCACTGTGATTGCAGAGGAGTGAGTTGGTATAAGGCGATGAACCTCACATTTTAAGGTGCTAGGCAAGGCTCGGTTTCTCTAATGTGGGGAATAATTGTTTTCTGGGTCCTTGGGGGGGGTGCAAACAGAAAAATGTTAGAATACAGCAGAGGCTGTCGGACACTGTGCGATACAGCCGTCAGTGAAGTTGCACAATCTGACACAATACAACCAGCACGCATTTACACTAATTGGTTTCTTATCACAGAAAGAAAGTGTTTAATTAAATGTTAAATAGCATCTTATTCTTGGTTGCTCTAACTAACTTTCTTTTAAAATGCCTCCTAAATTTGTTCTGGTATTTGAATTTATTCCTGTGGCTATTAATAATACTTTGTCATTGATTTGACACCTTACGTGTCTAAGGTACAAGAGCCTCCTACTTTGGCCTTGAAGTAATGGATAACTGCTGCGCACTGGGGGTGTGTGTCTCTTTTTCCTCTGTTCCCCGTGCCCCCTCCCCCCTTTCTATTTTTTCCCCTGTAGGTCTCAACAGCATCAAAGCTTTTGCTTTTTGAAAATATAGACATATGATAAGTTCAAAAGGACATTGTCGGGCTTATTTTAAACGAATTAGCCCTTATGCAGAATAAATACTCACATTGTCTCATTTAACCAAGGATATCACACCCTTGGCCTCCTTGGTAACGTTAGCACAATCAAGAGGGCAATCCTCTAGCTAGGACAGGGCCTGTTTAAGCAGCCTTTCTTTCCCTCTCCCCCATCCCCAAAAGCAAAACGAATAGCTTCTGTCCAGTGTCTGTTGTCAACAGTTCTTCAAGTTACTTGAGTAAAGTTGGATTTTCTCTGGAAGAAAAACTTGGAATTTTTTTTTTTTCCCCCTCCGGATTTGGAGCACTTGGAGTTAGTTTATCAGTACTTCTGTTTCTGGCTAAGATTTTCATTAACCTGTCAAAATAGGGCATGATGAAAGCATGAAATTTCTCAATATCTTCTCTGTACTGCTGGAGATCTTCAAATGCATACCCAAGGAAACTAAATTGACAGTGTAAAGAATAAACCAGTTAAAAGCACCCGATTTCCCCCCCCTCCCCCTTTACTTTAAACAACTTAATACTTCTGGAATAGTCAGAGCTATTGCCTGTTCTCTTTTTCTTTTGGCATATGTTCGCAATGCATAACAGTGTAGCGATTCATATCTAGCAGAATATCTTACTGATAACTTTTCTGAAGTTTGTATTGTTCTCGGTTCAAGAAAAAAAAAGTTGGGTATATTTATGCAAAGCAGTGACAAGCTTTATATGATACTTGGCATGTCTTGCATATTAAATTGCTGCACGAACAAAGTCCCATTGACTGCCACGTATTTGTGTCTGTTTCTTAGTCTCAGACTGTCTGTATTAAGTTATGCTGCCAGCATATATATATATATATATATAAAACATAGCAAACTTCGTAGCCTCCAGGGAAATCGGAATGGCAATTGTATGTCAAATACTCAAAATTCTGTAGTCCTGTACAAATCCCACAAAAAAATCAGAAGTTGTGTTTATTCTTGCTCTCAAAGGTGTTCTTACCAGGTCTTCCTTCCAGCAGGATCCTTCAGAATAGCAATCGCAGGTCACTGTAGATTCTCTCCCTCTGGATTTAAACACAGGTTGTTAGAAACAGGTCCTTGAACACAATTCCTCCTTCATGCCTCTTGCATAATACACTGGGTAAATTTGTGAAGTTTGAGATCATAATGTCACTTCTGAGATGGGTGCCCACAGCACGTGACCATCTTTCAGGCTCTCTGCCGTGCTTCCTTTGGAGGCTTGGGATGCGCAGAAGAAAGCATGAAGGAGCCCAAAACTGGCTGTAGTCTTTTCACAAATGGTTGTAGAATGTGGAGTCCAGAGCTGTGAGGCGCTAGGGGGAACAGGAGGCACCAGGCATTGTAGCATCCATCCCTTCCTATGAGTTAAGACAAGGAGCACTTCTGAACTCATGTTTTGTTTTTTTTTCCTCCAAATCCTAATTTTACAGAATTGAAACAGCTGATACATAGACCTCTCTCAAGACGGGATATTGTCTCTTGCTCTGAAACTGCCTCTGATTTGGAGGGGGGAGGGGTTTATTTTGAACTTAGTAGCAGGGTGTGTTGTCATTCTCCGGGTACTGAGTGTTCACCTTACATAAGTCAACATTACTGGAAAAAGAAGTCTGTCGGCACTTTTGTTTGGGGGTTCATACAAATCACCACCTGTAGTGGCTTGGTACAGCACATGTAACTTGCCTATCAAGATTAAGACTGAACTCCTTCCAAAACTGCTTCAGATTCTGTTTGCTTTACAGAAAGCTAATTTGATGCTTAAAGGGATGAGCTGGACTGGATTGGGAATTTAGAGCTTAAGAACTTCAGCAGAGAGCTCAAACCTTCCGGACTGGGGTGAAGTCTGTTAATCCTTTCTCTCTGCAACCTAGCCATCTGTGTTTGGTGGATGTGGAGCAAAAGTATGACAATTTCTAATATGCTGGTGTGAAATTGGTTTTGTACACGATGTTCTTCGCAGCAGCGAGGAGAATAGGTCTCCTTGCTACAGAGGTTGAACCAAACTCAATCAGTTATGTGGTCTATCCTTTGTAACAGCTCTGTTTGCAGGAACTGCTGAAAGCAGAGAAGGTACTCTCTAGAACGGGTTCCGAGAGCGAATGCTCCTTCTTCCTGTACAAGGGGGTGGGAGAGCATTGACTCTTCTTCCTTCCTGCTTTGGGCAAAAATAAAATCCTTTTTGGAGCATCTATGAGAGTCCTAGGAGCATATCCCTACTATACTGGGCAACTGAAATAGTTCTACAGATTACCTTCAACAAACTAGACCTATTTTGCTAGGAGTTATCAAAAGATACCATGTTCCAGAAATGGCGTGACTTTGAATAGATGGAAAACAACAGAGACAAAGATCAAAGCTGTGGTGTTGATAAATGGTAGCGGCTGGCAAGAGTTCTTGAGGTCAGATATATTTGAGGCTATGGATCAGCTCCTCCAGACAAGGGAGACCTGGTAGGACTTTTGGGAGAGCCTGCGTATCAGCAACACATCGGTCATCTAGGGAAATCCTTGGGCTTTGAGAAGGCAATTCTGAGACTCAATGGAAAAGACCTCCTTTAGATTGCTGTTGGTCTATTATTGTCATATCTTCTCAAGCTCCTTAATTATTACCAGATACGTTGAACTGCTTTGGCCGGCTTCAGGAGCTTTCAGCCTTTCTTGTGGAATTCCCTACTTTGTTTCACCGAAGCCATAGTATAGTGCTTCACCTTAATCCCAGTACAATAAATTGGTGACTGTTTGAAATACAACCAGAAACTAA
The DNA here is from genome assembly GCF_965231255.1 of Vanellus vanellus. Classification (NCBI taxonomy): domain Eukaryota; kingdom Metazoa; phylum Chordata; class Aves; order Charadriiformes; family Charadriidae; genus Vanellus; species Vanellus vanellus. The sequence continues at coordinate 7,910,368 of NC_138906.1, read as the reverse complement.
ATTGGTCTTAAACCCAGTTGAAACTGGGAGCCAACTTTTACTTGAAGAATTTAGGGAGTAATGAGCAGCCAAATTGTGTTCATCCAGTTATGCAAAATCCATTAGATAAACTTTGTTTTAGAAGGGGTGAGGTAGTAGCAGAAGTTTACTGCTCGCCAAAATGGAGCTCTGTTAAAGGGCAATTGTTTGGGCATTGTTTCTTTTTCAAGAGCAACTTCATCTTCAAGCTCAGAGGATGCAGTGCTCAGTAAATGCTCCAGAGAGCGGTTTGGGATCTCAGCCCCTCTTCAGGCATCTGACGTGTTTAACTGGGAGAGTGTTTGTGCTGGTGAAGGATGGGGGAAAACACCTCTCTTCCTTTACCTGACTATTATTCAAGTTCCTTTGCCCAGTTCTGTGCCAAGATAAACTATCACTATGAGCAGTTGAGTTTGTTGAGTTTCCTCTTTCAAAGTTTCACCGTTTCCTCTTTGAAATAATAAAACAGTTGCATAGTTGAAAAATACAGTCTACCGAAGGATGACTCCAGCGGCTGTGGGCTGGATTTGGGTGTTTGCGCCTTCCAGCGCTGGCTCCTGGCATCGACTCGTGCAGAGAGGATTGCACCTCCCGAGCTGGCCGTCCCGCTCGCACCGAGGGGCGCTTCTGCAGAAGCAGTTGAGCCTCTCGTGCCTCTTGCACGGTGCTGAGCTCTCTAGGCAGCGTGCCTTGCCCAGGCTGACATCTATTTCGTTTCCTTGGGGGGGGGGAGGCAGAAGAAAGCCAGATGGCTTTCTGTAGGCTAGGTGTGACCCACATTCTGTAATTGGGCCATATGGAGACAAATGCATATAAAGTCTGGCTGTGTTCTTTATTCCTTGTCACAGAACGCAACTTTCTGCATTGTTTAAAAGCTCATTCTAAAATTCTTCCGCATATTTGGCCTGAATTACAAATTCCTAAGTGTTAACTGTAGGACAGTGCTTAAACCTTCTCAGTGAATACGTTTTCTGTGAAATGAATTAACAAGCCCTGTGAACTCCTACGTCTTAGTATTTCAAACAGCACGTCTTTGACAGAATGTACAGCTTCGTGGTTGACAGAGTAAGTTGTGGAGGTTTTTTTTAATAGATGCTTTGAAGCAGAGGTATAAAGAACTTCCGCATTAAAATGAAACCATTGAAAATGTCAGCTCTAAGTAGGGAAACGTCGCAGTGTATTTGTAAATCAGTATATCCCCAAGTTTTGATTAAGGGAAACTCTTCATTAGTGACACCAGTTTGATAGCAATCGCAGTCCTGACCATAGTTCTAGAACCTAATTTGCCCAGGAAATGCATAGTACTGGGCTAATGAGCCACTTCTGTCAGTCAGTGGGGATTGTATGGAAACTTTGTTATATGGAGGAATACTCTATTTCCAGCTGATGAAGTATCTTAAATAGTTCCAGAGATAGTACTGTGCCCAAATGGTGTAAATATGGGAAACTTCAACATTCAGTCTAATCTTGTTAAGATTGCTTTAAGATTGTTAGGGCTAATTTGGTCAATGGGATTAATTTGGAAGTGATCCAGTTAAGAATTATACCTTGTGGAGGCAGAAAAACATCTGTCGGGTCAGAACACAGTCATAAATCACCGGGTACTGATTAAAACCAACAAAACTCCCTTTTTATCTTATTCCATATTGTGCCTGCTTTTATATAATCAATATGCTTTCCTCCTTCAGGAGCGTATGCTTGGAATTCATGCAACGGGCGGCTAGAGGTTAGATAAACTTAAAATGCCATGTCTGAGATGATCAGGAGACCGTTTCCAAGTTGAAGATTCACGTGCTGAAGTACTGATCACATGGTGAATCTTCAACTTGAAAATACCATAGAGAAGAAAAGTACTTTAGAGTTGTCCTTGACTGTAGTATAGATTGTTTTATTCTTAAGTTACTTCTAGGCTGTTACTTCAGATGCTGCATGCTGTAGTTGTAGTTTCTGTGTATTCTGACGGAGGCCAGTGTACAATTTTGAGACCCTTAAAACTAAGTGAATCCTGAAAATAAGCGTAAGGTGTTTACTGCAAGTAGCATTCATGATGTTGTCCCAGACACCTTACTCTCCCCGTCTTTCAGTATCCTTGAAAACAAACAAAAACCCACCAAAACCCTAACTACACATAATCGAACTCTTCCATAAAATCTGCTGAATCACTCAAGTAGTTTGACATCCTTTCTTAGCGTCTCTGCTTCACTTAAACTTATTTTCATGGGAAACTGTGTCTTTCCATCCCAAGATTTTTAATTTGCACTCACTAGGATGTGTGCGTCTGGGGAAGCATCGCCCCTCCAAGCCCGTGCACTGCGTTTCGGCGCCTGGAGCTTCGCTAGGGGAGAGCCTTTTTCACCAGACTGTTCTGTGTTCAGCGTGGAGGGGAGAGACTCGGTGGAGACCGAGCGGAGCTGAGAGCAGAACGAGCGACTCCTACTCTGAGAGCGCTCACTGCATTCCCTCTGAAGGAGAGAAGGGATCCGTAGTGCTGGTGTGGCTCGCGATTTTGTAGAGAAACTTTGTAATCCTATTGGTTCCATCCAGTAAGCTCAGATGTTTGTGTGAGCCCGACCGTGTTAGCAACAGCTATTCTATAATTCAAACTGTTTAAAATATAAACCCCTTTTCTCTCAGAAGGGCTTTTTCAAAGGATACTGCTCCATACTGGACGGTGGCTAGTTTGGCTTGTGTTTTCCCCTCGTGTTCTTTCTTGCACCGTGGCTAATGTTCGTCTTACCTATAGGTAAGATGAGAAAATCAAGAATATTGAAGTAACCCTCGTACTGGGCTGTGCAAAGTCAGTGTTTAGAGCTGAAAAACCTGCTGCCTTCTGGGATTACTTAGAATCCTAATGATTATTTAGAGGAAATGAATTGGTTTATTCTCCGGAGCAGCACAGCATCAAAGTCTTCTATGCAATCAGTCCCTCAGCACAAGCTTACTATGTAAAATAAAGCTGAATTACAGTTATTAGCTCTGTTGTGAGTATGGCTCGGTTTAAACTCGCCCTCCCTGCAGTGACAGAGAAAACGGTTGCGGATTGCTGTGGAGAAGGGGGTTACACTTTTCCAAAAGGTGGTGTTCAAAACTGAAATTACCGTATTTTGCCTCTTTGATTTGGGAATAAGTGTTGGACGGGCATTTATCTGTTGGTGTAGCCAGTAAAACTGCTAATTTGTGGTTTGTTTTTTTTTTTTCCCAGTAAGTGGGCAGTTTCTTCTTGCCTGCTAATCTTGCACTCTCTCTTTGCAGACTGCCGTTGATGTTTTTAAGAGGATAATTTTGGAGGCAGAAAAAATCGATGGGGCAGCTTCACAAGGGAAGTCTTCATGCTCAGTAATGTAATTCCACTGCAAAACCTGAAAACACTGGGAATACATTCTACCTGAAGAAGCAAAACTGCCCATTATCTTTAAGGATAAACTATGCTTCTTTTTTTTTTTTTTTTTTTAATTTTTTTTTTCTTCTGTTAACCTGAAAGATAAACAGTTGGTTTGGAGCCTTTCCCTTCAGATTATGTTAAACTCTGACTCCTGTGCAAATGGCTTCACTTCCATTTTCAAATTTTAAGCAATCATATTTTCAATTTATATATTGTATTTCTTAATATTATGACCAAGAATTTTACTGGCATTAATTTTTCAGTGTAGTTTGTTGGTTAGAATAATCATCAAAATGATGCATATTGTTACACTACTATTAACTAGGCTTGGATATCAGTGTTTCTTTGTGTTAAATGTATACTTGTAAATAAAATAGCTGCAAACCTTAAATGTTCTGTTTATAATTTTTTGTTGATTACTCCATATCAACTTTTTTTTTTTTGCGTGTATGAAAAATGTTCACCTGCTGACCTTAAGAGGAGGCGTGAGATCCTTGGAGCCAATGGATTGTTTGACTTATCCCTTGGGAAGCTGTTTGTGAGCAAACTAAACCGTTTTTGCCAGTAGAACCACCGGCTGGCCAAGTCGCTCAGCTGGGCGTCGTGCCAGCTCGGGGAAAGAAGGCACAAGTGACACCTTTGACGTGGAAGGGAATGTGTGGGTTTTCAGTCAGACAGCCTGTTTTTTGGGGGGTTTTGTTGTGTGGTTTTTTTTTTTTTTTTCGTCTGCAACTCTTAAGAGTGACGGAGTCAAGGGTCCGCAGAGCTGTCCCAAGCAAGGGGCTGGCGTACACCTGCACTACAGACTGTTCACGTGGACTTGTAACTCGGAATGCTGTCAGGATGGAGTGGATTTATCCAGGTCACGAGCGTAGACTTGCGAAGAAAACAAAAATGTCATTTTAAATAAATTGCACGTCCTGAACAAATCGATGTGGATTGTTTATCATGCGATTCCGTATTTTTGCATCTGGACAGCACTGGTAGAGGTGAGTGGTCTCCTGGCCCCTGACCTTGCACAGCGTCAGGGGCACAGCGCAGCTCTGGGCAGCGTTCCCCTATAATCACTTGCAAGTTTTTGCTTAGCTTTTGGGCTAGAGGCTTAACGAGCCTTTATCTCTGAAATCTGGAAACAAACTACTTCAGCTATATATTTAAAAAAAAATGTGCGGTTGACCTACTTTGCATTTATAAACAAAACCCAAAACAACGACAAAAACAAACGAGGCTGATTTGGGGAACAGTTAATTAAATGAAATGTTTCTCATGCGTTTTCGTATCCATTTGAAAAATTAATTTCTGGCAGACGTAAAATGGAAGGGAAAGTTGCAATGTTTTTGCAACCAGAAGTAGCTTTTGCATTTCAGTCTGTGATAAAAGATAGAAATTCAAGCATCTCCATTTCTTGTACTGTGGTTCCCTTGTTTTATGCAGAAGATTGTCTAAACCCTCAATTAACGATGTATGTAGAAAAACTTACTGTTTTCTTTGGTCACCATGAGATTAACTGGCTTCTTGGCAAAAAAGTTGCCTTTTTTTCTTCTAACATTTAGGATATTTCCCAAAGTTTCTGAAAGCTCATTTCTGTTACTTGAATTTTCATACCCTGTGCCAAATACGGCTTCCGTAGGTGGACGATTGTCACACGCGATAGATCGCCGAAGATCAGCACAGTCAGGGGTGCTCGTTCTGGGAAACTGGTACACGCTTTCATTTCGGAACCAGACTGATCTGGGGCTGTGCAGTAGGTTTCCTTCACAAGAACCTGCGACACTGGAACGAGGGTGGTTTGGCTGATAATGAAGTTGCTGAGGATTTAGAAAATGATCTTCTGTGGGACTTGGGGCAGTATGCATCTGTTTGGTAGTATCCTTCATTGCCTAATCTTGAGGTGGTAGATGATGCGTGGCCGGAGTTGTTGGCATCGCATCCTGGACACAATGTCATGTGGGCTACAACAAAAGGTAAAAGTTGTAGAATACCAGAAACCTCAAAGACCACGTTTACTCTTTTTTTTTTTTTTTTGGTAAAATAGTGGCCTTGTGTACTGGTGATCAATCTAAAGCCTGAAATAGCCGCTGCGTTGGTGCTAAGGCTTTACAGGAGATGGGTGAGGAAATGTGCAACTTGATAGTGGTGGGGTCATCAAGGCCCTGCCTTCGGGGGTGAGGCTTTTCAGGAGGGCTTAAAGGCAAGTGCAGGTTCTCCGGATGATTTGCGAAGATGAGTTCTAAGGCTTGATGTACTCGGCACTGTGAAGCCCGTACTGCTCTTGCGTTTTCTGTAAGAGCTGAAGAATTGAATTCATCAACATACGTTGTTTCCTTTCTCCTACCACTGACTCATCCAGTAAGAAATGCAAATTACTCCCCTTGTCCAAGGCTTTCTCTGCTAATAAGATCTAGAGAGCAGCCATGTGCGATAGTCCTGCAGTTTTAATGAACTGTGTAGTGAAGCGTGGTCAGTGAACTATTTGTCCTTTGCAGTTTGGAGGTTTCAGTTGGCTTCTGGGGATGGCGCCTTCCAGCAGCAGGAGTCCAGTGGGGGCTGGGGCAGCCTCCTGCTTCCGTATCCTCACTCAACAGCTGGCACGGGTTGGGCTCTTCACCGTGAGAGCCCGAAAATGGGGTGGTGGGCAATCTTGGAAGCCCTTATGTACAGAAGCAAGAAATCAGTATCTAGCAAAGTGCTGCTTGCCTGGAATTGATGAATTTGCGCAGCCTTCTCTGGCAGCTGCCCTGATCCTTCGGAGGCTTCTGGAGGATTGTGATAAATGGTGCACGGATTAAAAGGTAAGTCACAAAGGAGCTACGTTCTCTGGCCCAAGCTAGAAAAAGGTTGATACGCACTTAATGGGGCCCTGCCTTATTTGTAAGGGATGACTGTTGGCAAAGGGGAAAGTGCAAAGATCCTTTTCCTGTTGAGGAAACGAGCAATATTTAACTACCATAAGTCAAGTCAAATTCCCATCGGCTGGCATGGATTTAAAATCTATTGTTGGAAATGATTCCTGCCTTGCTGGTGCTCCTGTCCAGCTCCATGCTTTGCTGTGCGAATACTGAGAAAAACCTCTCCGTATCCTGAGCTCAAGAGACTGCGCCGCCCGTGTCCCCGTCTGCCGCGCACGAGAGTGCGGAGGACCAGAGGGTAGATGGGGCAGGAACGGAGGATGGACTGCAGGCGGAAAGTGGATACGTGATCCTTCTTTTTCCTCTTGTTCTCGTTTCTATGCATAGCAAAGTTTATCCCTGCTTGATTAACTCCGCGATGGGGAGGGCTTGGAGGCAGTCTGCTTTGGGTCTGTGGAGTCTTCTGCCTAATGTTTCTTCCCAGCTTCTGGAAGGGGTTGGTGAATACACGCTGGAGAAGGAAAAAAAGCTTAAAAACGAGGTTTTACTGCTCCTTTGTGTCCTCGGTAGTTGTGTTGCGGTATCTGGACCAGGAAGCCCTATGTTGTTCGTCAACCGAGGGCAGAGAAGCGTGGGCTGAAATTGGACTTCGCTGAGGAAGTTCTCACAGCGTTGGAGGCAACGGTGAAGACTTGGGGCTGCCCGTTTTCTAGCTTCTGTCAACTGAGAAGTTTCTACCTCCAAACTTGCACCCTGGAAGCGATAATGGACAACTTTTGCAGTTCCTGTTGCTTCTGGCACAGGTGAGCGTGAAACACCCAGCTGGGTCTGTCCCACCTCGCAGCAGTTTCCTTTGAAGTGGAAGAGGGGCAGCAGCCCGAGATGAGAAGGGCAGCCTGTGTCATGGTGCGTATGTCGTATTTTAACCTTCTTTAAAAGAAACGTGCAGTCTTACACCTTTGCTGCTAAAGAATTTGTGCTGCTGCTCCATGCAGATGTCACAGGCTGTGGTGCAGGCGGTGACGATGCACCGGGGTGTGCTGGGCTTATCCCGCTAATTAGCGCTGCTGTGCTGTAGCCTCTTGGGAAGGAGAAACCAACAGGTTCTAATTAGTCCTTATGTAATCAGTACTGTTCATCTTTTGAGCGTTTTGCTAATACTGACTAATCTTCACAACCTCATCTAATAAGGTTGGCATTACTCCCCTTTCACAGCTGGGGAGGGGGAGTGAGAACCCTCACACAGATGCCTTCAACTTGTTACGGGCACGACAGGAACGGGGCTAAATGGGTCTGAGCGAGGGCTGTCCTCAGCATCCAGCTTTTTCTTGGGTGTCCTTAGATTTCCCTACTGGAACCTTTCCTTTTTGAAATAAGATGAAAACTGCAAGGACTTCACCCAAAACCCTGAGCTTTCTGATGTTTTCCAAAAATGAGAAATCCAAGCTCTATCTCAGTCAGATAGAGGAGCTATGTGTGAGGAGCTGCACCAATACTGATCCTTACACAACAGTACTTGGAAAGCTTTTGCAGAATTTTTTCAATATCCATCTCTGCAATGCTGCAAATAAATATTTGGCTGAACCTGACCAGCAGGTCCCAACCTCAAGGCGAGGAGTTATTTTTCCTAGGAGGAATCTGGCCAGGTCTGAACCATCATTGCATGGCAGGGTTTGCTCAGGCATGAAGAGGTTTTTTGGAGTCTGTGCTCCACATGGGGCAAAGCAAGGTGTTGCATGGCTGGGGACGGGTGGTGGGTCAGGGTGTGGGATGGCCACCCGTGGTAGAGATGTTGCATAGACTCTTTGTGTTGGTGCATCTGAGATGAAGACAATGCGTTTGAGCCCAAGACCATCGCCTGGCACCTGATTCCCATTTCCAGCAACAGGTGATGTATTCTGCCAGTGAGGGTGTGGGTTGGAAGATGCTTTCTCTGTTTGAATGGTTTGCGGGGATGTCCTGCAGTTAGTGTAACCACCTTCCCCAGCAGCTCTGGGAGGCAGCACGTGGTGTACCCAGGCACTGGGAATGGGTTAATCACCAGTGGAAATTAGTGCTTTGGCAATGGGCATGAGGTGGGCTAGGTCTTAATTGAGCAACGTGAATTTAATACAGAAACTTTCCCTTGAGTCATAAGGATGGTTTCTCACTCTGTTGCTGCTCTGGAGTGGCCCACAAGACGTGCTTATCCTTTTCAGCGGTGAGCCAAAAAATTTTCCATGGGAAGGAGCTCAACCTGTGTCTGTTCCATAGTTAACCAGCTAGAAGCATCTCGTATGTGAGACGTGAAGAAATCTGTGAGCTTTTTTAAGCAAGATGGCCTTTTCAAAGCTGTGGATGTTTCTTGTGCTGGGTCTTAGGCTGCTTTGCAAATAGTAAAGAGCTCCTCCGGAAGCCGGAGTGTGGCCCTTTCAGAGGATGTGGTGCAACTCCTTGGCCGTTGCTGACTTCATGATTTGCATGGGGTTGTACTGGCCGTAGCAGGTACCTCTGAGTAGAATGTGAATCCTGCTCAGCCTCTGCTATGAAACATTGCTGTTAGCATTAGCGAGGTCACTCCCAAAGATTCCCCTCCAGGAGTCACGCGCTGCTCACTTGAGGAAATCTCTGCGTCACAGAAGGAGCGAGTTTGGTATCTTCCTACTGTAAGGTGGGTAGTTTGGGAGCATCCTTCTGCCAGCACCACCGAACACTGTAGATTATTGTGAGGCGAATTACTGTGCAGGATATGTGCGATGGCCAGTGTCTGCTGAGCTGCACGGAAACACCACCCCCATAAATCCTATATAACACCCCGTGGAAAGAGGTGGTGGCATCTGTCAGCTGCGTTTCGAAGGCTACCCAGCTTGGGCTTATTTGTGCCGACAGGACCTTGCTCGGAAACCCTTGGCACGTAATGGAAATTGCTTTGTAAGAGGACAAGAGCTGTGCCCACATCCTGTGTGTAGGTGGGATGCAGGGAGGAGAGTGGGAAGGCAGTTGGAACCACCACATTTATCCAGACAGCGTGTTTTGGTCCTAGATGACTGAGTTCTGGTTTCTAGTGTGGCCAGGTCTATCTATGAGACTGGTGTTGGCACCAATGGTGTCCCACAGCAGAGTCCTTTCTGACCTGGTTTTGTTGGGGATGTAACCGCAGGGTTACAATGGACCTGAAATCAACCTTGGCCATCTTGCGTGGTTGGGGTGTTTTGGTGTTCTCACCTGGACTCAGAGCAAATCGCCTCTGAGCACCTCGCTCTTTGGCACCCAGGGCAGGCAGGGATAGCACAGCCCGGAGCCCTCCCGGTGGATGTCAAGCTCGATTTCTCACTCCCTTTACACCAAAATGCTCAAAAAAAGTCTCAGACTTTTGGGTTTTGTCTGTTAAAGCCAAACGCTCAAACTTGTAAGTTCATGTCTCCGTTTCATCCTTTAAACAGCCGCAGCAGAGGAGAGCTGCCCACGATCCTGTTAGTTTGGGGCAGCACAGTCGGATGCAATCCCGCACCCGGGCACGAGCGGGAGGCGAGCTCTGCCCCAACATCCTGTGCCTGAAAGGTTGATAGTGGCCATGGGCTCCTCAAGCTGCTCTTCTACCTCCTCCATGGGCAGCCATTCTGTCCTTTGCAAGGAATGAGAAGTTGGGGTTTGCACTTGTTTGGTATTCTTTTTTTCCTGTCATCTTCCTTTTTCCTAGAGATGGGCCCTTTGTTGTTTCATATCTTTAACGTGGTTTCTCAAAGAAATGAGAATAAAGTTGTCACACCCTCTTTCCATCTCTCCTAAAATAGCTTTCGAACCTGCTGGACAACTTCTAACATATCTAACAGCCAGGCACAAGTCTCAGATACTTCAAGTTCCCGCAGATTTAATTAAAGCTCACATCTTAGGAGAAACAGGAAAGTCCCATCATGAGACAGCGCCGGAGGAAACCAGGCTTTTGTGGGTCCATAAAAACCTTCTCCTGCAGTAATATTTGCTTTACTGGGTATTTTAAGGCCGGGTTGTTATGGATGTTGTGGGTCTTCCTCTCCAGGCACCAAACAGCTCATGGCCAATGCAACGAGCGTGTGGACCATTACAACCCCAGCGGTTGAGAGTGTGGGGTCCCAACGCCAACAACGGTGCCATCTCCTCACCGTGCTGCTCCCAGCCATGGCTCAGAAGAGGGACACGTCTCCTCCTTCCCTCCCAGGGCACCAAGTGCACGGCTGTGGGGAAGGGCTGGTCTTGGGGATGCCGCTAATGCCCCCCCGCTCTGGCTGCTGCTCTTCCAAGTGGGACCTCCCGTGCACTGTTACTTTTCTGACACCATCTGGAGACTAATTTAGCCCCTGGAAAATACCAAAATACCACCATCATTTCAATGGGGGCTTGGGTAGCTTTTTTTTTTTTTTTTTTTTTTTTAATCAGATGGCTTTTCTTTATTATCTCCCACCTCCCAGCAGAACATGGAAATGTAAACAGTGTTTCTGCGACGCCAGGGCAGGTTTACCTTGCATCAGCTGAAGGATGCGTTTCTTCTCCAAACACAATGTGCCACCTCCCTCCTTCCCCCTCCAGCGCGTCCCAGTCAAAGCAACGTCTTCCAGCTCAGCCTACGTGTGTGCGCACACGCGCTTATTAACTTTTACATGTTAATTGAAAGGGCGGCATATGTTTAAGCTTTAATAATGACATCCTTTCTTCCCAAAGGGTCTTTAATCTTGCAACGAAGCGGTGAACAAAGGCAGCAGAGGAGCGGGGTTGCCGAGCGAGGCCGCTGGCACACGTGCGGATGGGAGCGACCCGCCAAGAAATGAGTTTTCAGGGTTCGGATCCAAAGCGTGTGCCTGACGGTCTGCGAAGGGTGACGAAGGGGAGGATTTGATGAGTAGGAGCTGGGTGTGAGGTTTCTTCCAGAGCTATTAAATAGGATAAAAGACAAATCTCCATTTAACATAGTGCCCTGCTACGCCTCTGCGCACTGGCCCGTGGGCCACCACCTGCATTTGCCTTTGCCTCTTCCTAGCCTGGCTTGTTAATATAAACTGACGGCGTTTATGGGCTGCAGCTATTCCTTGCTCTTTGTCCTGAGAATAAGACAGTTAAAGTCTCTGGATGCTCTTATAACACAAAAGAGGGAAATATGAAGCAGCTTTTCCTTGCGCTGGCGTTTGAGTTGCCAGACGCTGAAGCCACAATTGCAGCTATATGGGAAATACTACTTTATGGTCAACGGTATGGCTTAAAAATCCCTCTAATCCTGACTTATATCTGTGCCTCGGTGCTTCAATGCTGAAACATCTATAAAAATGACACTCGTGGATAACGTCGATGGGTTTGCGAGCCCAACCTTTGCGCTTTGGAGGGGTTTAGGTCCTTGGCTTTCGGAGATGCTATTTAAAGAGGTTCGAAGATTGAACGAGAAACCATTGCTTTGAGGGACGGAGTGCGATGTGTTACTGGTGAGGAGTCTCCCAAGGATGGTCGCTTTTGGCTGCCATACTGCAATAGGCGAGAAGCTGGGAAAATGCAGTAAAAAGAAGCGAACCCAATACAGAGAAACTGTGTGCCGTGCTTAGAGGTGCTGCTCTTCTGTTATTTACTTCTCGTCTGCTCTAAAAAAAAAAAAAAAAAAAAGAGGATTAAAAAGGAGGAAAAAAGAAAAAAGGGAGAAGAAAATAAGAGGAAAAAAGGGAAAACGGGGGGTGGGGAGGGAAAAAAAAAAGGGGGTGAAAAGTGAAAAAATAAAGGGGGGGAAAAAAAGAAGTCCTTCAAAAAGGAGCAGTCAATGTGCATGGCTAATCGACCAAAGCCCTGCCAAGCAAATCTTTTGTCAGATCGTCTGCCCGAAATCAAAACCCCGGACTCAGCAGGGCCCGTTACCGGCGTTCTGCCTACGAAGCAAGAAAGCGTAAAGCCCCCCGTTCCCGCTGCTTTGTTAAAAAGCCCTCGCGACACCAGCCCAGTCTCCCCCCGCCGCCGCCTGCTATAAAGTGGGGTGTCCAACGCTGCTGTCCATCGCGGTTTTGGTTTGGCTCCCGCTTTTGGTCTTGGATAGCAGCCAGCAGAAAATGTCTCAATACTCGGGAAAAGTAAGTAACGACCCAACCGCTCCCCTTTCAGCCTGGGGCTGGAGAGCCCGAGCATCCTCTGGGCTGAAGGAGTAGGTTAGGATAATATCCCGGAGGATGCGCCGTGAGTGGTGATACTGGGAGTAAACTCGGCAGCAGGGACAGGGAGGGTGCGGCAGAAGGAGCTGCGTTTCGGGAGCGGAGTTTCCTGTTTAAACATTCCTGCTGGAAATATGTGTGAGCGAGCACGAGGCGGCGAGAAGTGTCGTAAATGCGGGATGCGCTGCGTTCCCAGAAAAACAAATACGGTTCTTAGGAAAAAATGCCAGCGATGCCGTGCTCCTCTAGCTGGAAAGCAGCTAAAAAACCCCAACCAAACCATCCTAAAACGAAACGTCCGCAGGAGATTCCCATCTGCTCGAAACGGGGGTCTGGCCGTACCCCCGCTCCTCACGGTGGGACCGTTCTCCCTCTCCCCAGATCACTTTTTACGAAGGCAAATGCTTCACGGGCAGAAAGCTGGAGGTCTGCGGCAGCTGCAGCAGCTTCCAGGACCGAGGTTTCCTCAACCGAGTCAACTCCATCTGCGTCCAGAGCGGGGCTTGGGTCTGCTTCGATCACCCCGACTTCCGAGGGCAGCAGTACGTCCTGGAGCACGGCGAGTACCCCAATTTCTATCGCTGGAACGGCCGCAGCGACCACCTGGGCTCCTGCCGGCCTGTCGGGATGGTGAGTGGATGCCGCCGGTGCTTCCCTCTCCCGGCTGGAGCATCGGTGGGATGGAGCTACCATTGGGCTTTGTTTCTGCTGGTCACAGGAGCTCCGTGAATAAGTGTCATAAAAACCTATGCTCCTAAGAAATCATATGTCCCATTGAGATTTTCCAGATGAGGTGGCGAGGTCCTGCCGGCGTTACGTGTTTTCGTTTTTTAATGTGAGTTGCTATGAAATACTCATGGGAGAATTAAGAAGGAGGGTCGTTGCCAAAGGCAAGTTTGAGCCGCAGCAGCCCGGTCTCCCCACACACCCGGAGGGGGAGTGGGCAGCCCCAGGGCTTTCTGAACCAGTCCCATGGGGCAGCTGGGCTGCGGCTAGCAAATTTTAGCTGAATTCTCTGCTGTTGGGGAAAAAACCAACCAACCAAACAAAAAAAAACAACAAACAAACACTAATCCTAAACTAAATCCATTTTTTTCCCCATACTAGATAGCCCTCCCTTCATGGAGCTTTTAAAAACACCACCCGGAGGAAGGTTTAATTGGGAATATTAAAAAGTAGCAAAGAAAAATGAATTTGGGTTAGGATTCTCCTATCACTCATGACCTCTGGGGCCACGATGAATGCACCTGGAGCTGGTGGGATTTCTCGCTGGCCCTGAAGTTTCTTTTTGGCACGGCAATGGGTTTGTTTCAGCTCCGTAACATCCTTCCCAAAGCACCTCTGCAGTCCGTACATGGAGGGATGCTCTGCCCCGAGCCCTGGAGCCTGGCTGGTGTGAGGACATGCTCCTCCTTCCCTGGCCCACGATTTTCCCTGTGAGATGCCAGCGAGTGTTTCGAGGCATTTTCTGCAGTGCAGATTCCCGGAGGAATGTTTGCTCAGGCACCGTATCCGCTCGGCTGCTGCTGGCGGACGCCTGCTGTGGGGTTTGGCATCGCAGCCCGGCCTTCTTGTATGTTGACATGGCTTATTTGAAAAATGCAGTTAGGTATTCTTTGAATTTAGCTTTAAAATATCCTTTCCGCTCGCTCTGTCCCACATCCTACGCTGCAGGCTGCAGAAATCTCCCCGGAGGAGGTTATGTCCTGTCACCCTCAAGGGCTCACGCAGCAAAGACGATGCTGAGAAGGTTTCTTTTTCTTTTAATGTTTTTCCTTAAAGAAAGGCACAACAGCTCCCGTCAGGACCCCCAGCTACATGTGGAACTGGAGGCAATATAGATTAGTTTAGGAAAATTGTCTAACATCTTTGTACACTCTGGATATTTATCTTTTTTTTTTTTTTTTTTTTTTTTTGCTATGTGAGTGCACGGAGAGCTGCGGCTGCAGCTGATGCTGTATTTGGGACGGAGGGTTTGTGGGCTGATGGGGGGGATCCCCAGGTGAGCGAGGGGCTACGTGTGCCTGAGCTCACCACATCCCCCGAGCGATGCGTTTGCAGGTGGACGGCGGCTGCAGGAAGGTGCAGAGATGAGGGGTTTCTGGCTGCTTTTCTGGTGGCGTGGTGTGCTGGGAGGTGGCACCAGTTTGTGTGTACTCTGTGCATGCTGGCACTGGTGGCATTGACCTGCTTGTCACATTCCCCTTCCAAAGCACTCTTCTGTCTTCCTCTTTGCCTTATAAAAGCCGGGGAAATAATTTGCTGGGTTTTTTTTTTTGTTGTTGTTGTGGTTGACTTGAATCCCTTTGTTCCCCAGCACGGCGAACATTACAGGATCGAAATATTTGAGGGGAGCAATTTTAGCGGTCCCAGCCTGGAGCTGACGGAAGATTGCTCCTTCCTGCAGGGACAAGGCTGGGACAAGACCTGCATCAACGCCCTCAAAGTGTACGGCGATGGCGCGTAAGTAACCGTGTGCGTCCCGGCACGCAGCCGCTGCGGCGCTCCCTGCTCCGTGCCCCTTGTACCCAACATCGCAGGGGAGCGAGGCGGCTGCAGAGACTCCCCCTGTTGTGGAAAAGCCTGTCGATGCCGGGGGGGCTTGGAGAATGCCTAAAAATGTGAGTTAAGCCTATGGTTTAAAGGTAAATTTTGGTGCCTGCCCATTGAGAGCTGCTTCAAAGGAGCACGATGCTTGGAGGGTGGCAGCTAAGCACAAGTTACGAGAGCTCTGAGACACCTTTTTAAGGTGTATGAAACAAGAAGTCTAAACACAGCGCTTTTTTTTTTTTTTTTTTAGCTTTTTTTTTTTTTAAAAAACCCACATTTTTGTGCATGTTTCCAAACACCTCTTTAAAATCCATGCAGATGCTTTCGGGGAGGGCGGATGGACAGCTCTGGGTGATGCAGGTCAACATTTTTGCTTTGCAAGTGGTGTCACCCAGGCTTGCTGCAACACCAGCAATCTCCTCCTTGGACAGCAAAAATGAGGCAGCGGTGTCTCACCTTAAAATTAAATCCTGCCTCTGAAAGATGGGCAACTGCAGCAGTGATGCACGACCACCCTGATGGGGGGTTTTTGGTAACCCTCGGTGCCTCATGAACCTGCTTTGCAGATACGTTGCTGATGCTCAGCCCCATCCTGCTGCCCCTGCAGATGCTCCCGAAGCCTCGGCAGGACGGCAGCTTTGCCTTTTTCTTGCTGTTGGGTTGCAATTTGCATTTTTCTCAATTGTGTCAGTCCTTTTTATTTTTTATTTTTCTCTTGTTTTGAGACGGGTTGTTATCTGGCCATCTCCCCTTTCCTCCGTCCGACAATTGCATTCTCGCTGCAAGCGTGCTGGGAGTCGGGGAATGCCGTAAAATCCTCCCGCAGCCGGACAGAGGGTGGCTGGAGCTAGGGGACCCCCTGCAGAGGAGGGAGCGCAGAAAAGCTCTTTTCTGCCTGTCTTGGACATTATGCATCTCACCTTCACCCAGCATGGGATGTTGGACCTTTGTCCAAAAGCAATTTTTCCCTAGAATAGGAAAAAGTTTGTTGCCATTCAAGCTCGAGACATCCTGACAGCGAGTGTCCTGCAGGACCCTTTCTGATTCAACCGAGACCTCTCCTCTTCCAAAAATCCAGGCTTACAATCAGGCAGTGGTGGTTCATTCAAGCTAAGGAGCAGAGCTACCAGCTCCCCATGGGAAGAAATGGCTGGAGCCCACCAGGCAGTCCATTAGTGCTGAGCATTTGAAGCGAAAGGCATTTGAGTACCAACACTATAAAGCCAAGAGAGAGCCTGTGAGTACTCTGGCAAGAGCCGTAGGGACAATTATTTACCATGTGTGTCCCTGTAGCAGAGCTCGGAGCTTGAGAAATTGGGAAGCTGCCCAGAAACTTTCAAGCACTTAAATTTTTTAGACTGATTTCCCCTCCCTCTCCCCCCGCAAAATATATAAGGGGCACAAAGCTTGCTTCCCCTCGCATGGGAGCCTAGACTGGTTATGTTAACGTTACACAACTTCTCAAAGGCTTCGAGTAGTGATAAAGAAAAAATATAGAAAAAAATAAAAGTACTGAGAAGAACATGGGTTTGTAGCATTACATTCAGACCCTGGGAAGATGGATGTTGCAAGTCCGTGGAAGGGTCTGTAAAGGCCATTAAAAGGTAGGACAGCGCAGAGGGACCTGCTGGCCCCGGACTGCAGGAGGAGGGAGGGAGGGAAGGAGGAGATACTGCAGCAGAGAGGTGAGACCAGGGAGGAGAAAAAGATCCTACGGCACCTCTTTTCTCCTTTAGATGGATCATAGAAGCCCAGGTGCCCCCAAAGGTGCTGGGCTCAGCCTGGCAAAGCCCTCCCAGGACCCATCCTCGACTGTTTGGGGAGCAGAGGAGACGGGGTCACCGGAGATGAGGGGAGTTTCAGCCACAGGCTGTGTCCAGCGCATCCCCAGCCTGAAAACGGGTCTGTTTTACCCTGTGCATGCTGAAAGCAGGCATAAAGCAGGGTCCTCCTAAGTTCCCTTCCTGCCAAAGTCTTGCTCTGCAATTTTCTCCCTCAATTCCCACAACGCAACATGCGTTAGATACCGAAATATTTGCTTCCCTTCCAAAATCCATGGATGGTGTCACGTGCTGTTAAAATGCTGCTGCCTTCACTTGCGGGGGTGGCCATGCCTGCGGGAAGTGATGATGGATCAGCTGGAAACACGGGAAGGGAGAGAAACGTCTGCCTTTGGCATGGTGCGCGGTGGGGCTGAGGGTGTCCAGCACCTTCCCCGCTGCCCTTTTGGGGCTGGTGATTGTTACCCCACACAGCCAGAAAGGCTGATGATAAAGCTGATAAAACCATGTTGGAAATGAGATTGCTATTTTGGAGCAGTTTTGAGATGTTACCGCCTCCTCGGAAGCTGTTGCGGTTTGCATGGCGAGCGGCTTTGCCCGTCCCACGGGCAGAGCCAGCTCCAGTATCACATATGGTATCATCTGGTGTTAGACGAAGACATGCGCATCTTGTCCTCCTTTGTGCCTCAGCCGTTCCACAGAGGATTGCTTAGAAATAACAACTTTAAAAAGCTGAATTTGTTTTACAGCCCGGGAGAGAATACCCCAAAAAAGGGCTTTCCAGCACTATGGTGATGTAACTGGAAGGAACCAGACCAACCATTTATTCTGCTGAAGCATTTATGAGCGTTTGGTAAATGTTCCACAGTCAGGCTGTGAAATATCAACCAGAACAGGTACCCAGACGTTGCTGCTCAATAAAAGTTACCTGTTCCTCAGCAGAGGCAATAGCTGCTCATGGCACTGCTCAAGTCCTTCGTGGAGAATGAGTGACCTTGAACCCTACTGAAAGCACCCTGCTTGGTTCAGGCTGAAGCTGCAGCACTCCCCTGCTAGCTTTTTCAGTGCTAGCAGCCAGTTTTGGCTTGTAGGGCTTGTGCTAGTTCCATGCGAGTCTTATTCCCTTGTCCTCTGGGTTTATGTGCTAATGAAACACAGCACCGAGATGTTTGAGGGCTGCGTGCTATGTGCCTGGATCAGCCCTCCCATGCTGGGCTTGAGGACAGGATCATCTTTTTTTGTTGTTGTTTTTAGGGCTCCTGACTGACTTGATTTCCTCTCTTGCCAATGGTCTCAGAGAACATAAATTTTAGGCAATAAAGGAACAGCTAAGTGAGCCATACAAGTCTTCACTCATCACCTTGCACTGGAGATACGCTTCACTCCCATCTTTCTGCTATTCCTTTTATTCTTCTTTTTTGCAGCCTTTCCCTAAGCAGAGGGAGAAGCTGGTGGGTTCTCATCACCACACCAGGTCATACAGTCTGCTTCCATCTACCCCAAGGTCCGTCCCATTCCCTCCATGCAACTGTGCGGACACATCAACTGTATGTCTGGAGAGAAACGCAGAGATCTTGGGGAAAGACAATGATTACGAGGGGCTGCTCTACCACCTGCATTATTTTTCAGGGTCCAGCAGTTGTTGAAAGATGCCCTAGAGCAGTGGTGGTGGGCCAGCAATGAATTGTGAACATCCCTGTCCTACCACCATGCAGTATTTTCAATAACGTTAGGCATTCCAAGCAGGAGGGAGTGATTGGAAGGTGCTGAAAATAGGATCAGGAGCTCTTTTCAGGAGTGCTTGAGGGAAGGATGGTGAGCTGATGGAGAAAGAGGCTCAAAAATATGGAGAAGTGCATATAAGCTGAAGGGATGGGGCAGAAAAGGAAGGAAGCCATGTGTGCCTTATGAACAAGGCTGGGGTGTATCTAGAGAAGGAGAATAATTTTATAAATTGTTCCTAATTAAGCTAAAGAGCTGAGCACGCTGTCTGACAGTGTGCATCAGGATATGTGATGGAGGGACATGGCTTTGGGGCAACCTGCCGTTACGCTCCCATGAGCAGTAGGCAGCCTTCTCGACGCGCTGCAAAGCGCACTTCAAAGGAGGAGTCAGAGGATGACTTTGTAATTCTGGTTCGGATATAAACTGGCTGCAAAAAGTGCCAAAGAATGAACTTGTTTGTTTGCAGGAAACGCTCGGAATCCAAATGTCTTGGCTGAGCACATTGCAGCAATGCTGCAGAAAAGGGTTGTGCAAGCGCGGGCAGCGCGGTGGAGAGGGCCACCAGGCAGGCGTGTGCCCGACGTGCACAGTTGGATTAGTGCACCGACAGATGGGAGAAGGGACCCACCACACTCCCACCTGGTGTCCTCTCAGAAACACAAAATAAATCCAAATATGTCACGGAATCCATAAGGTGGCTCGACTAAACCTAACCTTTTGCTTTTTTTTTTTTTTTTTTTTAATAATGCCCGTGGGTGGCTGGTTTTATAAACAACTTTTTTCCTAGGCCTCCAGCTTTTTGCTCTGGGTCAGACTGCTCTGAGTTCCCCAGCTGTTGTCTGACCCTGGAGGCCCAGCAGTCTTTGACCCATCCACTCCTTCAAGGAGTTTCTCCCTGGAAATCCCACATACAGTAGGTCCCAACCCCGATGTCACAGCTGAATTCCTGGCAAGAGGCAAACCACAGAAACCAAATGATTTGGAAGATTGCATTTGTGCTCTGTTGTCATTGCTGAGCAAATAGTTGGGACAAGCAGCAAAGATCCTTGTAAAAGCTTTAAAAAAGCTGGGAAGAGAAGAACGAGACAGAGGTGAGCAGTTCAGCAATGATGGGGTGGAAACACAATGGTAAAACTATCAGAGCAATGGCAAAACTTCATTAAAAAGTATAGGAAATTTAAATAGAGGAAGGAGGTGACACAAGCGGCCACATTAAGATCATGGCACAGTGTGTACTAAAAGAATGAAGGGGGAGAAGAGCAGCAGAATTTGTCCATCTTGACCATCAGAATTGCTCCTGACTTGAAGACCTTCAAATGGAAAAAGACATGCTAAAGAAATGTAACCCAAGAAGCCCGCCATGCCAAAGTCACCAAGGTTGTTGAGCGGGGTTGACTATATTCCAAGGGAAAGTCATAGTTACATTCTACATTCTCTACATTGGGAGTTATCTTCCCTTTAAGTGAAGATAACCAAGCCAAGTCCTGCTGTCTGTTGGAAAGCATCAAAGAGAGGCCACTGAGAATTGCTAGCAAAGACAGAAATTATTAAATATGGTTCCCATCATAGCTCATGAGTCAGTTCAAAGAGGTAAAACATCCTTCAAGCATTGCACATTTCTTACAGTCCAAAATGGGTCTATCCAGGGGCTGAGGGGACTCATGTCCTTCTTTAGCGCTATCAAATTTGTTCTGTTGCACATGGTGAAGCTCAGAGAGATCCATTCCTACAGCCATGTGAAGCTGGGAGCCCCTGGTCCCAGGCTTCATTGCTGGTGTAACCCAAAACAACTTCTTCTAAAGGCAAGGTGCAATCTGGCTGTGGATAATTGCCAGGCTACACTGGAAACAGGAGGAAGCCCAGCAGTTAACTCCACTGGAGGCATTTCTGTGTGCAGGATGGGACCAGGACTGCAGAGGGACCACTGGGCCCTGGTAGTTTGCAGTACGTGGGCGTGAGGCCACCTCACATGACCACATTGTTGGGAGCCAAGTAACCCTCTCTTTCTGCTCAGGTGGGTGCTGTATGAGGAGCCCAACTACCGAGGCCGTATGTATGTGGTGGAGCGGGGTGAGTTCAGCAGCTTTGATGCATGGCAGGCACGCAGCGCGAATGTCCAATCCATCAGGAGAGTCATCAACTACTTCTAGCTGAGCTTTCATCCTACCAGCGATGGCCTGCTGAGACCGGGCACCACCCTCCTTCCCACTCACTGACCTGTGGAATAAATTGTTAAACACCAGCTTTTGGCTCTACGTACTTTTTTCCCATCACTTGCACAAGTTCAAGAGGGAATGGACTTGCAACCTTTCTAAGCTTGATTTACGTGCTATGAATTTGCTTTTTTATCCTGCAGTGATTTATAAGGAGGACATGGGGGTGATAGGCCAGAACTGGTGTTGACAAGCAGACCTAGGAACGTGCTCCCCGGTGCGGTTGTGGTCTGACACGTGTTCACTGTGGCCCATCCAGGGCCACCATGCGATGGACCCAGTTGACTCCTGATGCCTGGAGGGGGTCATGTTGCTGCACATGTGCATTTTGAGCACAGGCACACAGCCGTCGGAGGCTCTGTTTGTGCCATGTGAGGACACATGTGAAGATCATGTCAGGATCTGACCGACTTGTGGGATCTGTCTGAGCACGACACGCTGGTCCTTATTCAAATGTGATAGAAATCATTCATCCTGAGTTACGTTGACTTTAGATCAGCACATGTTAAAAATATATATATTAAAAAATTCCCTGAAGGCACAAAACCTGAGCAATCTTCTGTTTGCTCCCTGATTCATAAGCTCTTCAGCAGATGATGACATTTTGAGGGGGTGACAGCAAAGAAAAACAGCCACGGCACTGTCACTTTCTGCACAACCCTCTTCCCAGCCTTCTGCCCCTTCAGTACTCCCACTCCATCCCAGTTGTTTCCGTGCCCCTGAACCCCATTTGATGCTTGGCAGCCAGATGAGAACAGCTCTGCCCATTCAGCTATGGACCATCCACTACGGCCTGGGCGTTTCCCTTGCAGTCAGCGCCCAAAAGTCAGATCTAGCCTCCTTTCTGTAAAATCATAAACTCTGTTCAGTATTAGCTAAGAGTGTTTCTGGCTATTTCAGAAAGGGATCATTTTCTTCTTTTCACTCTGCTATTCTATTAGCTGTTAAGGCTTGGCTGTCTGATGGATCCTGACAGGCATGGGCATGGTGCCGGCAGAGCTGCAAAGCTCTGTGTTAATCCAGTGGGAAGGCTGCTGATCTAACGACTGTCCCCAGCCCTTCGGAGGGACGTGAGCGAGGCTGACAGGTCCCCAGCACACTGGAGCACGAGGCGCCTCTGCCTTCAGGGTTGCTCCGCTTTGCGGGTCTGCAACGGGATCCTGCTCTTCACAGGGCGATAGGGAGGAGCAGAGGTCCATGCTCTGTGCCAGGGCGGGAGGCTGGCTGGTCCCATACCGCCTCCCAGTCTGACACCGGGATCATCTGCCATTCGATCAGTTCACACTCACCCTCCTCCTAGTTCATCTTTCCAGACAGAGCTTCTTGGCTCCCTGTGGCTCTCTACCAGTTACAGGACTGGGGCAATTGGTAACATCTGGGCCTGTGCCTGTGTGAGAAGGACACGTGCTGTTCCCGTGATGAAGCCGTAACATTGGTAGAGTTGCGTCAATTGAGATTTGCCCCAGATGCACATATGCCATATATGTGTTGGGCGAGGTATGGAAATACAAAAAAAAAATAATCTATATTCTGACTTTAACAATAGTTTGGGTGATGTTTGCCTTAGCAATGACACAAGCAATTTTGTCCTCTTGTGGACAGCCTACGGTCTGGATGTCATCCTCTACTCAAATCATTGCAGAAGCACTATAGAAGCACTATACACCAGATCAGCTCTGGACTTTGATGGCCATGTCCTGGGTGGCTTGTGGTGACATGTGGTCAATCGAAGCTGTAAAAATATTTAAGCATCTTTAATGGATTGCAAGGTATTTCTGTGTCAGAGAAGAAGGCAGGGAAATGATTCATTCATTGAGTGGGATGCACAAATGTACAACCCGTGCATCAACTCTTGCGTATTTCATTTTCTTTTAATTAAATGCAGCTTACGAAAGATTTTAGGAGTCCTTCCAGGATTAGCGTTGCTCTTGCTTCATGAAGGCTCTAAGCAGCTCCTGAGCTCAATGCACTCTATTAAAAGGTAATATCCAGTCATATGCATTGCTCTCTGATGTGACCTTCTGGCCATTAATCTGTTAAAAATCCCAAATGTTGTCCCAAAGAAAGACAGGCATTGAATTGTGAGTAGCTTTAAAGGAGGGTTTTCATTCATTTGAAGCACGTTCAATGTCACGGTGCAGCATGAAGGATAAAGAAAAAAAGGCTTTAAAATATACACTAACTGGAATCCCAGATGTCCTCCCAGTTGGAGGACAAAAGAAAAGAAAATAAAGAACAACCATCCACCCACATTCCCCTGAGAACAACAGCATAAGCCCAGAAATCCCCACACCCGGGTTTCTCGACACTTTGCGCACACAGCCAGGGAAGGTGA
Organism: Vanellus vanellus; assembly: GCF_965231255.1. Lineage (NCBI taxonomy): Eukaryota > Metazoa > Chordata > Aves > Charadriiformes > Charadriidae > Vanellus > Vanellus vanellus. The sequence continues at coordinate 7,887,378 of NC_138906.1, read as the reverse complement.
CTCTCCCACTAATGTTGGGGATCAGACCTGCGACATCGCAGACATTCTGCTGTATGGCTTCCAGTGTCCAGTGGTTCAACCTCCCCCCGCGCGGACCAGCCCGTAGAGGAACCCACTGACATCCCTCCCTGTCCTTAATGGGATACGTGGGACTGTGCACGTACACGCAGATGTACAGGCTGACTCCAACACACAGCTACTGTGTGCAAGCCCACTTCATCTATACACTTCAAACTCATCATTTGTTTATACGTTCTAGTAGATTAATACTTGTTATTTAAATTGTGGAAGTACTTAGGAGCCCCAGTCCTGGACTGAACCCTGCTGCGTGCTAGGAGTTAAAAGCACAAAAAAGGCAGGCTGGTTAATCCCTGCTGTTGCGTACAACCCTCTTTGTAACTAGCTAGCATTTAGCCATCTATAGCACATTTTACGCAGGTCCGTAACGTGCCTACAGACTAAATACTCATCATTTATTAATATCTGATATCCCATTTATGAACACATTCTCAATGCAAACAGTTAGCCTCATGTGAACACTATTTAAAAAAATCTTCTGCATGCAGAAGTCTAATATCGCTAAAAACTGACAGTGGGGAATTGAGTTCCATCTATTTTTTCTTGATTTGAAACCTAAGTAGGGTGGCCATGGGCCGAATCCAAGCACTGATGCTGCAGGAACACGCATTGCGTTGGCAGCGGGGGGATGTGGCTCTCCTCTTCCTTTTCCCTCCCCCTCCTTGCTAAATCTGCACTTGTTTAAAGGACAGAATGTACAGATCCCATATGTTTGCTAGTGGTTTGGGTTTGGTTTTTTTAAAGATTATTGACATTGCTGTAGTATGAAATGGTATGATTTGTGAGTTTGTAGCATATAAAATATAAATGGCAAAAACGCCAGCTTGATGTGAAGTGGATGTGAGATTGTGCAGCAGAGATTTGAGCTGTACGTCATTAAACTGTATGGCTGAATGAGTTCTGCTACGTGCACTGAGGAGGCAAGCAATGGATTAAGTAAATTGGAAACTACGCTACAAAATGCTAGAGATAAAACAAAGATTCAAAAATGAACAAAAGGGACTAGTTATTAATTACAAGAGAGAGAACTAAATGAAATCAGCTCCATCTGGAAAACCAGGAAAGCCCTAATAATCAGCATTACTGGGCTTGGCCAGGCTGCTGCAGTGTAATATTCGGAATAACTTTGAATTACATCTGGCCCCAAAGCAAATAGCTCCTGCCAGAATGCCTGCATACACAAATGTCCTTTCTCTGTAGCTGGGTAATGTGGGAATTTGATGGAATACCTCTTTCAAATGAATCCTTGGAAGATATCTGAGCAACTGTAGTGCTTTTGCATTGCTATATTACCCCGTATGCGTATATATAGCGATGATAAGGAGGAAACTGCCTACTGATCCACTCTTGGCATGTTTGATGTTGTCATAGCTCAAATGAATCTCTACTAACTGCTTACACAGGCGAAAGGGCTGCCCAGCCACCTCCCTGCCCCGGGGAATTCAAGGGGCGTTATCCTGCTATTGAGGCCGCCCAACGCTCACACCTTCCTGGGCTTTCTTCTCTCCTCCGCCAGAGACACCTCTCTGGACCTTGTAAAAACTAATTCACTCCTTGGTGTCTGCTAAAGCTGTTTTATTAGTTAAGTAGAAAGTCTTGCTCAACAGTGACCTCTTTGACTGATTGCAGAAAGGAAACGAACAGCTTCAAAGGACGTCTCCGACCTCTGGCACCAGGAGGAGAGCCATGGTCACTGTTAAAGCCTGAGCAATGGTAGGGTAAAAATGTAGAGGGAACACTTCTTAGTGCTCTGGGAGCACTGACAAATATCCTGGCTCCTATGCTTCAGCTGGTTTGGTTTTAGCTTTAGCTTTCTTTTCCCTGTTGTATTGAAACCAAGGGAAAATTAACTTGGGTGAAAACAGAATTGGCTTTGAAATTTTTACTGTCCATGGGATATTAAAACTCTTGCCCAGGAGTAAATCTGATATAGCTAACAGGTCTTTGAATCAGATGGTATCTGTTTGATGCCATCAGCCTATTCAGCATTGAAAATGGTGATTTGTTTGGGTTTTATTGGAGAGGTTAAATTCAGTTAAATCAACCTCCAGTGTCTGGGACTTGTGCAGTTTGGTGTCCTCCTGTTCCAAGAGTAACCATTCAATCAGCAGAGGAGGTGCAATAAACATCTTGCACAATTTGACCTGTTCCCATATTTACAGGGAATGAACAAAACCAAACACACATGGAAAAAAGTGGAAAAGGACAGAAGTAAAATGTGTATGAATTTTCCGTGGAGCAACAGAAACTCTGAAGAAAGAGCAAAGGGGTGCACCATATTTTCCATGGACAGCTGACCATCTTTACGTGGGTCGGCATAAATCAGTTTGCAATCAAGTCAAGCTGTCCCAGTTTAAGCATGTTAACATATGGAGGAATGTACCACTGTATTCAGTCAAATTGTGCGTGAAGCAAACATGAAATCATATTGAAATTGTTAATGCAAATTCCTTCTTTGAATATGATGATCTCTAGTGGATTGCGGTCAATCCGCACTTTGTGTAGGCATTCACACCTGCACTCACAGTCCAAAAGGCACTAAATGCTTCCTCTCAGTCAGAATGGTTTCATGTGCTCCTGCTAGGATACTCCAACATCTGGGATGGTGAAGGATCAGTCCCTGCTATTCCATGGCAAAAAGGCGGTTTTAAAAATGTTGTTTAGCTCATTGGAGCAGTTTTGGGATGCCGCCACTTGGTTTGTTTAGCCGGATATAAACTAAGATAGCTGTTTTCTCATGTGAGTAGTTCTTGCTGGTCACTGGCGTTGCTCATTACCTATGATGGGGTAAGAGAGCAGTGCAACTCCTTCCCCGCAAGACACCACACCAGGCAAGACAACCCACTCATGGTCAGCACAGGTTTATTCATGTTTTGGGAGAGGTGCTTGTAAGCTTTGACGTTGCTTCCCCATGATCACGGTGGTGGGAAAGTGGGTGAATGATCCTGACTCATAGATGGGCACAACTCTGTGGTTTCAGCTGACTTTCCCCTTGCATTTTTTGTGCTGTTGGAAAACCCACAGCTTAGAGAGAGCAATAGCAAAAGAGTGTCCATGGAACGGACCTCTTCTTTGTGTATCTTACTGAAGGTAGCCACCACCAAAACAAGTCTCTTACCTGTACGTGAAGCAGTGCTATGTGCTGTATGTGCCATAAGGTACTAGTGCATAACTGAGCCCTGTCTGACACGGTAAGATGCCTAATATTATAAGCTTAGTTTAGTTCTGCAGGGCAGGCTGTACATGAATCCCGCTTTCAAATCATGCTAAAGTTTGCAAGGAAACAAAGCACAGTGTGGGCCAGTCCACACGCAGAGCTGACCTGCTAAACTATGCGAGCGCAACAGCTGCTCCAGTAATGTAAGTGGGAATCAAAACTGCTGAGATTTGCAGAGCTTTATGTGGTTGTCATTGGTTTTCTTGGCTGGTAATGCAAGAAGAAAATAATAACATTTGAGTCATCTGAACCTACAATAATAATAATAATAATAACAGGATTCCAAAGGTTTTATTTTGTGTGTATCCTGCTATTATTGACTTGCCCTTTGAAATTATTTTTCTGAAAATAATAGAGCTTCTTTTTTTCACTGGCGGTTTGGGCCAGATTAATTCATCATCTACCTTTTAAAAAGAGAGAGGAAAAAAAGCAGGCAAACACCATTTTGACTTCTGGAATTTATCATTTTAGTTCAGGTATAACTACAGAGCCGACAATCTGCATTTCAAAGGTTTCAGACTTCTCGTCTTACAATTTATTAATAAATGATATTTAACAGTCAACTTCCTCGACAATTAAGGATCACACACATCCCATCAGAAACAGGGACTTCCGTGATACTGGAAAAACTTCTGATTGCACTGAATGATTCTTCTTCTCAGCTTCATTCAGACAATACAGAAACAAAAAAAAATTCTGGTAGGAATCCAAAACCTCTGTAACAACCCCCCAGGCCTGGGATTTGTCTAATAGTTTGCTATTAAAGAGTTCTTTGGCTGGAAAGAAGTACCAGACAGTGTTTCCCTTGTTCCACTTCTTGGGATATTTTTTTTTTCCTTTTTCTTTTAAATTGGCATTTGACTCTAGCCCAAACTTGCTGTCAAGATGCCGGAAGCTTCAGAGGAGGCCATAAGTTACCCTCAAAGCTTGCACTGATTTCTCACAGAAGGTGTTCCCTCTCCAGCAGGACAGAATAACAATAGTAAGAATAATAGTAACAACAATGATAATAAAAACATTCAAATCAGTGATTTTTCCATTTGGGTCCAAATCACCACCTGAAAGAAGCAGCAGAGTACTTTGGCTTGTATGACAAAGACCCAAAACTGTGTCAGGAGATGTCAGTCTCAGTCCTTTCCTGTTCTTGGCTTCTGCTGAGTGCAGCAATGATGGGTAAGCTCTGATTTCCCAGCTGCAAAGTGTGATTACCCAGCTTTGAAGGCAGGCAGTGCCAATTAGTGTGAATTAGGGCAGGCCCAGAGCTGTGCGTTGGCTACTGCAGCTTGTCCCAGAGGGACATGGGTTGGCTTAGGAGCCTGGTGCAGAACTAGCTCATCAAGCAAGCCAGGTAGTTCAATCAAGTTTGTTTAGCCTGACTGCACCAATTTATGGTAGCCAAATAGCTGGCCCACAGCGTGCATATGTTCCTGCATGGTTAATAGTCATTCTTCGCATTTCTGTTCCTGTTGAAGAGCTCCAAGAGTGCATATTTCAGTAGCGCCTCTGCAAAGTAGCTATTGTTTTTACCATTTCAGTGGTTTAGTTGTGAAATTCATGCTTGAGGAGGAGGGGAGAAAAGTCCCAAAGAGGCCGACCAAGGTAAATAGTATCTTCTCTGTCCTGATTCTTTCCTCCTGTGGCTTCTGTGCTATTGTAACTCCCTGGGAATCCACCTCCTTGCCTTAAACGTCAGATATTCACTAACGCCCTTGTAAAGTGCTGATTAGATGAAAACGGTATATCAGATCTGAGACTGGAAGTGAATCAAGGCCATTGGTTTGATCAGCTTCTGCTTTCCTTCACCAACACAGAAACCAGGAGAACGAGCACCTTTCTCATTAGCAAATGGTAACAGAGATCATAGCCAAATTTAGAGAGAAGAGAGGAAAAGTATATTCCTTAAGGTTAATAACCTTAGCCAATGTAACTGATTTGGCTTTGTCAAAGTCAGTTGTAGGTAAAACTGGTCTCTGAACCTTTTGCTTCCTCATTGTACGGGGGGCCTAAGGGGGATGTGAAGGGTTAACAGCACAACTGCTAGTCCCCTTTGTATTTATCTGTATGACCATAAGTAATGCATATTTTGAGCAATTGCATCCAAAATGAACAGATCTGTGAGAGGAGATGGATCACTTACAGGGCAGAACAGGAAGAGCCTGCAGCTGTCTTCCAAAAGCATGGGGTGGTTATTTTCTAGGTCCTAGCGCCGTTCCCAGCATATCCTGAGGCTGAAACACTTAATCAGCATGATTATCATCACACAAATGCTGCCAGAGAGTTTGATTTACACATTTACTTCTTTACGAAATGAATAACCTTTCCAAAACCCCGTGATGTTTGAGCCTCTGTCATAATTCTTCTGTATTTTGGATGGCTTTCCTGCCTGCTTGGGGTTTGGCGCTTGTGTAAAGAGGTGTAATAAGAAAAGTTATTCACAGGAGAGTGTAAGATAAAGCAGGCAGCTCAGCCTGATTTAGCTAAGGCCTCATCCTCCTGGGGCTGAAGCCTGGCCACGGCGTGAGCAGATGCAGCAGCTCCTCTCGCTATTTCAGGGGGAACTGTATCTGCTTAGGATAGGGGAGGGATTTTTTTCTGGGTGAGCAGATGTTTTGTCAGAGTGGTGTAAGCTGCAGGGAACTGTGCTGGGTCTGTATATTTTCATTGTCCTTGGATCTCAGTGGGTGCATCGCTGCTGCCTTGCAACAGCTTCCCTTGCTGGCATGCTCAAGGCCAAATTCTGTGGGAGCCCGCCCTGCCTTGGCCCCAGAAGGTTCCTGCTGGCGTGACAACAGCCCAGGCTGAGATTTATGGGGGTATCTCAGAAGCACCCTCCCTTTCATCAGTCTCAAAGCACCTCTTTGGGCGCAGTGAACAACTAACAACCAGTGGGCGATTCGCTAAGCCTCCTGGTCTCGGTTTTGGAGCACAGGCTCTCTTTGCCCCTCTTTGGAAGTGGGATGGGGAAGACCAGGTGCTGTACACCTCCAGAAGCAGTGCTAAGTTCCGGGTCACTCCGGTGCTTTATGCTCACCCCTTCCTAGAGGTCCACCTCTACCATAAGGGCTCCACAAAGCACGTGTAAGTGCCTGAGCCTTGTTTCTTCGCATCAGCTTTCAATTTATGCTTGAATGCCACCAGAATATAGCACAGAGCCTTCTAAGGAGCCCAGGGTCCTCTCCCTCCCTTTACAACCCTGGTTCTTGGCTTCTCCTCTGAATCACAAAATGTCCCTTTCCCTGCAGCCAACTCACTGCTCTTTCTCCCGTTTCTTCTCCATTTCTCTCCCTCTTTCTCTTAAATAGTTGGCAGGAGGCCCTTTCTTTCATAACTTCCAGTCATTTTTGCCAGGTGACCCTGTGAGTAATCTCCCCCAACAAATAAGCAAAGGCCTGGTTAAAAGACCACTTCTGGCAGAAAGAATATTCTTCTTTTGAACCCCCTCATTATTCTCTCCAGTGGGTCTCTCAGGCAAACAGCACGAAATCCAGATGACCCGCGTACCCAGACCAGACACAGCTCTGTGGCACACGCACTCGGTTCTTATTTCCCACCCCAGTGAACTGCTCGGGGAAGAACTTAACCTCTTGAGGCCAGGAAGAAGGCAGCAGAAGACTTAATAGCTTCAGTGATTCACACACAATATGCCATAAAGTGACACTGCAATTGCCTTTATTCCCTAGAGCTGTGCACACCAATTTTTTTTTTTTTTTCTGGTCAAGTTTCACCCACCAGGCATTTTAAATGTCACAGTTTATATCCTAGATGAATTTCACTTGTGAGTGTTGTTGCTAAGACAGACCATATTGTGGCATCAATTTTTAATCAGGCTGTTCCCTCAAACTCAACAGGGAGTTCTGCCTGAGATCTGCTGGCGGCATAAATCAAGAAGTTGTGCTGTTAGCATTTTTTATTACTCACTTTGTGCTTGTCCATGAAAAAGAAGGAAGATAAAAGAAACAAAAAGATTCTTTAACAGAAGAATTAACTAAATATTGCATCCTTTCTGATGAAATCTGTCTACTTTGCATCCATGAAAGTGCACCATCAGCCCCCCTTGGAATTCAGTTTGGTTTTACTGCTGGAGCTTAGATGCTCAAGTTTGGTACTCCTGACATTTGCCCAGTGAGGAGCTTGATGTTTGACCCCAAAGTCTGGCATGTGGACCATGTGTGGGCTGGGGAATCAGCATACTGCTCCACTGCCATCGTCTTTCTGACTGTGTCGTGCCGGTATCTGCTCCATTTTCCAGGACAAAGAATACTCCCCAAATCTCCCGGCCCCACCTAACCCTTTGCTCTGGACGTGGTTCAAGTCCGCACAGAGTGTATCAGTGCATTGTTTTTGTGGGCAGCTGGAAAACCTCAGGAATGAATGGAAACAGACGGTTACAGACTAGCTAAATTGCACTCTCTCCTCCCGACAGAAAAGGACTCCAGACGGGGTGCCTTCCTGAAACAAGAATGGGATGAACACTACTGCAAGCTCGGTGGGGGAGGGAAAAAGGAGAACAGAGACGAAGAAAGATTTATTCACCAAACAAGTCATGGGATATGCTTGGGAAGTGAAAGCAGACTGACATCCCGTTACCTTATCTGTAATGCTGGTATCAGAGCATGGCATCAGGCTTCCTCACGCTACTCCACAGCTGCCATTTTGTGCCTCCCCAACAGCACATCAGTCATCACCAGGTCTTACACACTTTCATTGCAACACTGATTTCAGCAGGATTTTGCTTGGCAATGGCGCTGTGGGCCTGATGAGGCTTCTGCAGCACCTTCCAGCCCTATTCAGCCCAACAGCAATGTGTAAGAGAGACAAACCGTGCCCACTGGTGAGCCCAAACTCATGCAAATAGAGGTGGAGGTTGTTACAGCACAGTTTCCCTGAGCAAACCTACGTTAGATCAGGTAGAAGTAAAATCCAATCCTAAGGGTGAGAGTATTCGAGAAGGCGAAGCCACATATCTTGTGAAGTGCATAAGAAATGCACCTTTTAAATAACATAAAGTACAAAAAAAAAAAAAAGATAAAAGAATAGGTTCATCGTGTGAATATTTTCTCTTTGAATACAACCTGGGGTGCTGCATTTGAGCAGTTTGAGCTTCAGAGGTGCTTGTAATCATCATGGTAGGCTGAATGCTTACCCTGGTGTCCTTTTTACCGATGATTGCCAGCGCATTTGGCAGAGAAAATGAGGAAGAACAGCATTGGCTCTAAACAAGCTCTGGCAGAGGCAGAGAAGAGGGCAGAAGCTTTCACATCCCTTGGGTGGTACTATTTGCTCCCACCACCAGCATCACCTGTCTAAGCCCTTCCTTGCCCTTCTCAGGGGAACAGCTTTGCAATTCCTGTGGTAGCTGTGTCAGGAGCAGGGGCAGTGTGGACCTGAAAGCCTAGTACAAAGCTCAGTCAAGGCTGTAGAAGAGTCTTCTGTTTCAGTCAGTGAGTTTTTTATCAGTTGTTCATATAACTCTCTTAGCAGCAATGAGCCGTAAAACATCATGAACGTTCCCCCCTTACCTAAGGTATCATAGCAATTTGGCTCTGCTAACAATGAGGCAGACAAACAACTGAGAAATCTTCCAGAGGCCAGATGTGAATGCAATTGTTCAAATACTGCCTAGGTCACTGGTTGCAACTTCAGCATTTTTAGAAGTTTGGTTTTGTACCAATGTCAAAGGCACTGGGGCTCTCTGTTTGCATCAGTACAAATCTGGATTAATGCAGTTAAAGCCAGCAGAGTTGTATCAGTGCAAAATCAGTTAAAATGGGATCAGAATCAGACTCAGAAAGTTACCCTTGTGTCACTTAGTAAGACATATTTCTTTTGGCTTCCATTTAGATTTGGTCCTTAAGGAGCCTGTCATAAGAGATATATGGTATGGGCAAGAGGCCAACTTACCGTCTGGAAGAAACAGCAGGGCTCCCATCAAAGTAGGGAACAGGGTAAAATGAGCTTTTGACTATTATTTTGTAATTTTGTAAATATTTGTAGTTTTGAATTATGCAGTAAAGTTCCCACTACACAGTGACATGATGGAAGGGACTTGCCATCTACAGACTATTGGAGGGGGAAGCTGTTTACAGTAATCTTTGAAACAGCTGCTGTGAGATCTTACACTTCCTGTCATGTAGCATCTTAAAAATTTCTAGGAAATTGCATCTGCTTTCTTAGCCAGAGAGATAAGATGCCTTCACAGCAGTGGTTTTTAAGCCATCGGTTCATCACCACAGAAAGTTAATGCAATCCCCCCTCCACCCCCTCCAAATTCATGGCTAACCTCCCATTGCCACCAGGGACTGACGCTGGGGTTAAGTACGAAGTCCCCATTTCTATCAACCAGCAATATTACCATCACCTCGCCATTCATTAGGACATTGAATAACACTTCATTTTTCCAGATCCCAGGCTTTCAGACTCCTGACACTGATTAGGAGTAGTCCAACCACCTAGGTAAAGCCACAGTAGACAGCAGAGATGTATGTGGGTTTTGCAGACAGGTATGCTTGTTACAGCAGTATAGGAAACCTAGAAAACCAAATATTTTCAGAAAGAACCCTTTTGGAAACACTGCTTCAGATCTGATTAAAAAACAAAAGAACTTTGTATATGTTTACAGGAAATCATAGAATCATAGAATCAGTGAGGTTGTAAGGGACCTTTAAGATCATCAAGTCCAACCATTAACCTACCCTGATAAAAACACCACCACTTCTAAACCATGTCCCTAAGCACCTCATCTACCCTTTTCTTAAACACCTCCAGGGATGGTGAATCCACCACCTCTCTGGGCAGCTTATTCCAATGTTTAATAACCCTTTCAGTGAAAAAATGCTTCCTAATATCCAATCTAAACCTGCCCTGACATAACTTGAACCCGTTTCCTCTTGTCCTATCACTTGTCACCAGGGAGAAGAGGTCAGCTCCCATCTCTCTAAAACCTCCTTTCAGGTAGTTGTAGAGGGTGATAAGGTCTCCCCTCAGCCTCCTCTTCTCCAGGCTAAACAACCCCAGATCCCTCAGTCGTTCCTCATAAGGTTTGTCCTCCAGACCCTTCACCAGCTTTATAGCCCTTCTCTGGACACACTCCAACACCTCAATGTCCTTCTTGTAGTGAGGGGCCCAAAACTGAACACAGTACTCGAGGTGAGGCCGCACCAGTGCCGAGTACAGGGGGATGATTACTTCCCTAGTCCAGCTCACCACACTATTCCTGATGCAGGCCAGGATGGTGTTGGCCTTCTTGGCTGCCTGGGCACACTGCTGGCTCATGCTCAGCCGGCTGTCCACCAACACCCCCAGGTCCTTTTCTGCCAGGCAGCTTTCGAGCCACTCCGCCCCCAGTCTGTAGCACTGCATGGGGTTGTTGTGACCCAAGTGCAGGACCCGACACTTGGCCTTGTTGAACCTCATACCATTGGCCTCAGCCCATCTGTCCAGCCTGTCCAGATCCCTCTGCAGAGCCAATCTACCCTCAAGCAGATCAACATGCCCCCCTAGTTTGGTGTCGTCTGCGAACTTACTGAGGGTGCATTCGATCCCCTCATCCAGATCATTGATAAAGATATTAAAGAGAACGGGCCCCAGCACCGATCCCTGGGGGACACCTCTGGTGACCGGACACCAACTGGATTTAACTCCATTTACCACCACTATACTAGGGAAATACTAGGGTATGTGACAGTTTCCAACCATGTTTTGTCCTGTAGGGGAAATTTGCTAAATGTTTATACCCGAGCTAGACTTCTGAGCACTCCAGGACATTTTAAACTGCAAAGGATCCATAATTATATGAGGAAAAGAAAAACTGTGTTGCCTGTAAAAAAGGTCAGTTGCAGAGGTGTCAGAAAGAACTGGAATGCTGAATCAGGTCATGAAGCTTGGGTCTGAAGTCTGAAAGGATAACTTCAGGTGGTGTGTGGAACTGCACAGACAGGCACTCTGCCCAGAGCCTCTGAAGGCTTTTGGATGACCCTGGGAGAAAGCATGAGATTCCAGAGTATGCAGATGGGGAAGATATATATGCCTTCCAAAACAGGTTTTGATGTTTCCTAATAGAATTGCAAATGCTGCAGTTGTCTGTGTACCTTCACGTATGCTTCTCCAGTCCTACTCCCTGTGCTGCCTCCCACACGGGTGCTTCATGGGTTAGGGTTTTGTGAAGCCTGGTTCTGCACTCCAGCTACGAACTGACACTGTGTTAGGCATCACCGTGAGCAGTGCGAGCACACACCATCCCTCCTGCACTGCCTACACAGGAAGAGAACCTGAACACGCAGGCTGGAAGGGAACCATGGTGTACTCAAACAGGTCTTCTAATCTGGATGGCAAGAGGACTGCTCTAAAGAGCATGTGGTTCCACATGCAGACACTACTGTGGCAAGAAGACTGCAGCTGGTCTGTGGATCAAACCAACCCTTGCTTTCAAAGAGGCCCCACACAGCCTAGACATAATGCATGGTCACGGCCTTCCCCTGCACTGTGACCAGGGTGCAAAGCCCCACATGGATCTAGAGCTACATGGTGGTCTACGATAAATTTTGAGGGCTGGCGAGGTCCCACTGGCGTGAACTGTTAGGGAATTTCTTTGTTAAACACTTGGCCGCAACAGCATCCTGTGGCAGTGAGTTCCACAGGCTGATTACACATTGTCTAAAAGGTATTTCCTTTCAGAATTGCAAATTCTCTGGCTACCATTGACTTGCCCTCATACTTGTGGCATCGGGCTGGAAAATCAAGACATTGTATCCCACAAAGCTGTGCTGTGGCATTTTAATACAAAGCTCTATGCCCCTCTTTTAGCTGAAGTATGGCTCTGCCAGGGAAAGTTGAATGCTGTTGTTACTGGACTTATTGAAGGATGGAGGGAAGAGAAAGAAAGGACAGCTTCTCCCCTCCCTTTGAGCGTTAGCACTTGCTGGGTCTGTGGAGCAGGGCCTGGTCACATACTATTCAAGAAACCGTGCTGACTTCTGCTCCCCCATCCTCACTTCAGAGTAAGGCTACATCTGCTCAAGTTTTGATAATTAAATCCATGTAAAATTAATTTGCCTTCACCAATGCCAACTCTTAATGCAAGTGAAGCTACTTAGATGTTGATAATGTTTTGAATTAAATCAAGACAGTAGAAGCTACATTTAAATCTATTTAAGGTTAAATTTTATTTACATTGTACCAGTGTAACTGGATCACTTTTAAATTCAAATTTAACCCTACCAAAGCAATTTTCTTAGCGTAGACTAGGTTTGCGCAGTGAGGAACCTTGCCTCTGGAGACGCCTTTTAACATGTTTTTGAGGCTAACAGTCTCATTGACTATAACGATGTGGTTGATTCAAAAAAAAACCAAGGCTGGAAGTCAGTGCAGGATATGCCATTGATCTTTCTGGCCCCTGACAATGGTCTTAAGAGAGTTAGTTGGCTTTTGCAATTTTCTGAGGTGAAGAAAGAGGGGGCAATACTTAATTATCATAAATTCTGACAGTGATTGGGGTTCACAGCCTGAAGCACAGCAATAGGATGAAAGTGAAAAGACGCTGGCAGCCAGAAAGGTCCTTCTGTAGGAATGCAGAGTGGTTTGGATTGCAGAAGGGGTTAATTCTCTAAGAAGGATAATTTGCATTACTGCACACTTTATTCTTTTGTTTTTGGTTGGGTGAGTGGAGCTCTCGGTGCTAACTTCTTTGGGCGTTATTGGCTCTGTTTCTTTGACAGAACAAAAGAGACTTTGTTGTCCATCAAAGACCATTGCAATCCATCCAGACACCCAAGGCCCCAGAAGGGGGAGGTGGACGTGGAGGAGCTGCCTGTGGTCCTTCCCCCACAAACAGCATCAATAAAGTTATTGAAATAATTTGCATCATTATTGAAATCTTATCAAATAAACGTTCTTCAGCATTTACATCAGTGCAACTACTGCTGTAAATGCTGACTTCAATAAGACTTACAGCAGGGCTGGGAGTCTACCCTGTATGTCTGTAGGTCTGTCAGGTGAGTTGAAACACAAATAATTTGGAATGAAGTTGCTTCTAGAGGCTTTTGCACCCAACCATTACTGACCTCTGTGTGTGTGTGTTTAAGGAGTGTCCCTGCACTGTGTTGTCTCTGGATCAGCAAACGGGTTGAACCTCTGGTGGAAAGAAAGTATGTTTTAAAGACAAAGGTCCCAATTCATTCTACTTAATGGAAGAGAATTAGGAACCTGCTGATGTTGGACCCCTGGCATAGTCCATGGTGAAGGATAAAGCACGCCTCTTCTCTTCCAAAAGACAATGCAGCTGATCTAAACTCCACATCCTTCATTTAGTTGTGGTGACTGCCAGAAGAGTTTAAACTTGGCTCCAAACTTAGTAATGGCCACTGGATCCCACAAATCATGTACTATGAATCTAGCCATAAACATCTAGATGCCTTCTCAAGGTTTTATATTTATCTGGATGTTATAGGAGCAGCTCATGCATCTGTGTATACTCATATATCTGTATTTATGTAAATAGCTAATATTGTTGGATAATGACCAGTGAAACGTATACCAGCAACCCTGAGTTTTGTGCTTGTGCATCCTTGGCTGTCTGGATGAAGGAGGATTCATTGCAGGATTTGGGCCCTGAGGAGCAAAATCAAACAGCAGATAACTTTTGCTTACCTCATGGCACTACAATTAAAAAAAAAAGAGTAATTACCTAAAATTCAGGCAGGTAAAATCAATAGAAAAAGAATATTTTAAAAAACCCTCAAGAAAATTAATAAATATTAATGAAAATATTCAAAAGCTCAGATGCTTTCATTGGTCACCACAGAAGGGAAATATTAATTTGAAATTATAATAAAAAACCTTGAAAAGGCTTTAAAAAAGGGGTGAAGGAACAGCACACACACTGTTCCCACGGGCTCCTGCAGCCAATGCATGGCTGAGCTGTGGCCAAGGGCTTCCCCTCCAGCTCAGCCTCCCCTGGAGAGTTAAACCGTGCATGTTTAAAACACGCATACCTGCCTCAAACCTAACAAAATACCCCTTCCGTCTGAATTTTCCCCAGTGTTCACCTCACAGCAGTGAAAGAAAATAAAAAAGAGTGCTAATCTATCCTACAGTTTCCCAAACAAGGACTCCGGGCAGGGGTTTCTGAGTGGATTTGACAGATGTACGAGCAGATGGTGAGGGACACTCCCTGAGAGCAGCCGATTCCCAGGCCTCCATGTCCAAAAAAATAGCTTTCCACGGATAATGTGATTTTCAGAGGGAAGAAATCCAGCGCTCACGTCTCGCACCAAAACTTCTTGGTCATTTCGTGAATGCACAGGGGCTGTGTGAAATCGCCTGTCTTCAGAAAAGAGCTGCCTGGTGACGATATGCCATGGGGCTTGACCTGGCCCTTGCAAAACCCACATTTGCAGCCCGACAGCTCTGTCTCGCAAGCTTCTCCATGGCTGTGTGGCTACAACCGGCAGCTGAATCGGGACCACCTCGTGTTTGCATTGGGTGTGACATATTAGGCCTGTTTCGCCTCTGCCAGAATGCGCTGTGCAAAATAACATATCCCGTGAAGTATCCATTTAACGCATGCATTTCTGTACAGCCCACGCACTGAAATACATCATGCAGGAGCAGGGCTGATGCCTTGTTAAACGTTGGCAAGCGCCTGGTGAACCCCTACACTGAACACGGCGGTGTGAAATGGAGCCGACGGGCCTGTTTTGAGGCCAGTAATTTGACAGAAAAAGGTGATCTCCTGATCAAATGGGGCAGGAGCCAGGAGAAGTGGGTTTTGTGATTTATCCCACCACTGCTGTCGTGTTTTTAGCAGCAAATTAGCCTCAGCTGCCCATTTTTTATGGGGGGGATCCATGTCAGAGCCTTGCTGGGGGCTCCCAGTCTCCCCATTTTGCCTTTCTCGGCCCAGCGGATTTATCTTTTGTATATTTAATACAAAAACCCACGATGGGACAGGACCCTTTCAGCCCATGTTCCGCACAGCTCCTGAGACAGCGGAGCCCCACTTCGGGGCAGCTCCAACCCTGCCATGTCTGAGCCCTTGGCCAGGGGGTTTGGGGCGGCACGAAGCCGGGGGCCCCACTGCCAGCCCAGCCTGTGGGGAACAAGGAGTGGATGGGACAAGGGGCTGTGTTATCAAGAAATAGCCCAAAAAGCTTTGGGAAGGCTCAGAGCGAGGGAGGGGGTTTGGGGCTCCCATGGAGGAAGGGGGGGTCCTAAGGAGAAGTTTGTCAGGAGCTCACCCAGGGAAGGGGGCGAGAGGAGGAACAAAAGGCGATGGCTTCCCTCAAAGCCAGCCCCCAGCTCGGCAGCACAAGCGCCTGTGTGTTCCCCCCGCCCCGGGAGGCACCAGCCTGAGAAGCCGGGGAAGAAAGGCTGCCGGCCCGCCGGGTAGCCCGCCGCGGGGCCGGTGCCCCCGGGGGGTGCCGTGAGGCGGCGGGGCCGGCGGGTAGCCTGAGGGAGCGAAACGTGCCGCAGGCAGCGTTGCCTCCCCCCCGAGGAGAAGCCTGGGGAACCCCGCTGGGGGCCGGGGGTGTGGGGGGGAACGTCGTCGAGTTGTTTCCGTCGTAATGCGGTTATTAAAGGGTGCCCGGCCGGGAAAGACCCTCCCGCCCCTCAACTCTTCCTCCCTCACCGCCGGGTGACTGAAATGAGGTAAGGGGCGGCTTCAGCCCTGGGGAGGCGGGCGGCGAGAATGGTGGGGGATGCCTCTTTCCCCCGAAAAGGGGGGTTGCTGCGGGGGGGAGGCGGTCCCGTGAGGGGCAGAGCTGCCGGGCACCTCCCGGGAGGACAAGGCGGGGAGCGGCGACGCGGGCGGGGAGGGGGGGGGGTAGGCCGCGGCTGCCCGCCCCGAGGAGGGGGGCTGCCGCGGTTGTAAGCGGCTCTAACATGGAGGGGGAGGTAACGGAGGGAGGGCCGGCGCTGGGCTGGGGAACCGCCCCGAGGTGGCCTGAGGGGGGCACGGCGGCAGCGGGGGCGGAGGGGAGCCCTTCCCGCCTCCCCGCAGGGTGGAGGCGGTGGCAGCGGGGGGGGATTCCGCGTTCGGCCCGGCGCCGGCTCCGCCCCCCCCCCCCCCCTCCCTACGGCTGGAGGAGGTTCTCCTTCCCCAGAGGGTGAGTGTGGGATCGTTCCGCCGGAGACGAGCCCCCGCGCCTTCCACCCGCCGCCGTGTCCGGGGTGGTAAGGGCGGAGATGCCGTGGGGGCCGTGTGGGAGGGATGGCGGCAGCCGGGGGCGGGGAGTGCTCGGGGCCGCTGAGGTGATCCCGCGGCGGCCGGGGGAGGGGGAGGGCAGCCCTCGGGGCGCTGGGGGCCGCCTGAGGCTGGGCTTCCCTCGCTGGGAGGCGTCGCCGCTTCGGCGTGCCCCAAGTTAGCCTTGAAATTGCTCGAAAAGAAGCAGCGTGCCGGCAGCCTGAGAGCAGGGCACCTGGTAGCGGTACCGCCGCCGTCCGGGCTGGGTCCTCTCCGAAGGGCTGGACGAACCTCTGTGCCCATGGAGAAGGCGCACCGGTGTGGTTGAAGGGCCGTCTTCCACGGCCGGGCTGCGGTTCCTGTGGAGAAAGGGGCACTCGATGGCTTCGGCGCACCCTGACTGAGAAAGTGATGTATCCACGGGGGAGATGAAATGATTTAACGTGCCCTCCTCTTCCTCCTGTGTGTCCCTGTGCAGCCGTCTGGACTGATGATTTTTCGGAGTTGAGGTAGTTGGTCGGTGGGAGACGGCTGGAGGCCCGGAGCATGGTCTGGGGGTTGCACAGCGCCTATGATCTGACCCGCAGCCTCTGCCTTCCTTCGCTGGGACCGGCAGGATGGGGAACGGTGGCTCCGCGGTGAAGGTCTGCACGGATCACCAAGGAGGCATCAACTGGCTGAGCCTGAGCCCCGACGGGCAGCGCCTGCTCACGGGTAGTGAGGATGGCACTGCGCGGCTCTGGAGCACTGCCGACAGCCAGTGCCATGGCCACTTCCAAGGTACAACACCTTCTTTTCGCCTGGTTTTTTGAGTCATGGCTCAGGCCGCACGTGTTCTGGTCTCTTTCAGTCCCTGCAGTCTGCTGGGCAGCCAAAATAATGCTTGTTTTGTTTTGCGGGTTTGTTTTTTTCTTTTTTGAGTATTGGTTACAGTAATGTTAAGCAGAAGCTGTTTCAACCCAAAACAGGTTACCAGTGCTACTGGATGCATGTATCCTTTTATCTCAGGGTGTGGAACTTAGCAGTTGTTTAATTTATGTCTCTTTCCGGAAGCCCTCTGTTTTACACCCTGGTGAAATCTGGACTTTTTGTTGTTCTCTCTCTCTCTTTTATTTTATTGTATTTTCTCCCCCCCCCCCCCCCCCTTCCTTTTAATCATCTAATTTTCCAGCCAGTCTTTATTTAGAACCTCCTGACCTAGAAGTCTGGAAAGAAACCTTACTAAATAGGCTGGTTTTTTTGCCCCACATTTGACACACAGAAATGTCAATTGCTAGGCTTTCTCATTTTAAATTGATTTTGCATTCTAAACAAAATTTATTATCCTCAGACTAGCATCTCAATAATTAAAAAGAAAATAAAAACTCTGTAGGAAGTACAGTCGGGCAGGACTCAGATGTGGACTAAAGATATTTGTATTGTCACTCGTTCTTTTCTCTCCATATAGAAAAAAAAAAGCTCGTAAATTTGGAATTTGTGATGCTTTTTTCTTCCAAAGAAGAAATCACATTGCTATGATTTTTTTGTAATTGGTCGGTTGGTTGTCTTGCTTGTTTTTTTTTTAACTATGAAGTATTGTCTTTTTTCCCCACATCCTGCCATGGTTCTAGCTCCTGGAAAACTTGCTGTGTATGCTTTAGGCTTAGAAATCCCTTTAAACCACTAATTAACTTTTAACTCAAAAGAGAAATATATTGGATAACATTCAGAATCTAGCCAATGTACTGCTAGTGTTTGGGGTGAACTCTTAAGGAGGTTGTCTCGATGGTTTGTGAACTATCAGTTGAATCAGATAACTGTATGTATTTTATATTTATGCATGCACACAATTCTTGTGTAGATTTGTATCGTTCAAGCTATAATTACTGATAAGCCTGTATCTATAATACAATTTCAAGCTTCCACCACAGCATAACCAACAGACTTCTGTGGTGGCTGCTTTTGACCAGACCAGCACCAGACCTTGTCTGCCACATGGGGTTCTGGCATCCTTTGTGTGGCTTGAGTATTACTGATGGTTAAAAACTGTCTGACAGACTTCGGCGCAGTAACCAAGATGCTTTTTTGATCTTCTTAGAGCAGGATTACGTGATGCTGTGAGAAAAATGCCGGTGGTTGAAACCTGTCCCATTTAAGTTGCTTTGCAAAAAGTTCTCATGACAATGTGAGGATTGGTGTAGTTTTTCTTATAGCCCTGGTGATCTGTTTAATTTTTGACATCTGGTGAATTTGCTTAAGAGGAAACAAGATGTGAGTTTGTAATGTGGATTCTGCTTCACATTTGAACTACAACAAGGCTTTTGAACTACAGTTGTAGTAAAATCTCTTCCTTGCAGTCAGTGAAACGAAGTGTTTTACGGGGCAGTCTGCTTACCCTTAGGTTTTTTGCCATCTCTTTATTCTACAGCATGATTCTGTTTTTCTAATATCTTTGTCTGTCCATCTGTCTCTCACATTTGTCCTTCTTACATTTTTTTCTTTTCTCCTCAAAGAACAGTGTTATTTAAGTTACAGTAGGGCCGACCAGCTTCAACCAAAGTCTAGAGCTCTTTAGGGATAGTTACTTAAAAGGAAACAGTTCTGATCTTGAAAGCTTACAGTCTAAATAATTAAAACAAAAGAGTGCAACATAATAGTGTTGGAAGGATTAGATAGGTGAAAACAATTTCACGCAAGAGATCTTGGACAAAGCTGTGACTTGAATCCTGAGGTGATTTTTAAATGCGGTGCATTTAACAATACAATAGAAAAATGGCACATCTTGCTAAACAAGAACAAAAGCGTAAGGTTGTAATGTTGATTCCTCTCTGCTACCATTATCCTGTTTTTCAGCATGAAATTTCTAGAGTAGCGGTTGTGTTTATTTTTATTGTAACTGTAGAATCCCAACATAATACTCTGAATACTGAATAAATAATTATGCTCTTATTCTTTCTTTCTGTGTCTTTTCCTTAAAGGTATACTGATATTTTGAAAATTGTGGGGTTTATTCATGTTATTAGTCATAATGAGGAAAGTATTGGTTGACTTTTTACCAGATATGTGTTTTTGTTTGCATTGCATTCTGCTTGGACAATGAAACTAAACTTGCTGGTAAGTTTCATGTCATTTCCTTTTCTCATAGTTTCATGCTTTAATTTAGGGCTGGTTTTGTCCTGAGGATCAATGGGGCTGCAGCCTTTTTCTTCTGACTTCAAAAGAAGGAAGGAAAAGCATTTCTTTATTAAAAAAATAAGCCAATTTTTTACTGTTTTTAAACTTCATTAGTCGAAGTTTTACTATACTGATGCTAATTTAGCTCATGTTTTTATAATACTGTTCAAGCTGCCCGATTGGTAGAACTGTACTGTTTTTCACTTAATCCTTGTATCGATGAAGTGGAGTTTTTTGCTGTTAATTAAAAATGTTGTGTTTTATACAAATTCTTAAATGTGAAGCACATTTAAGAACATGATGCATTTAAAACTAGAGCTTCTGTCCATATGTATGCTGTATTTTTCTTTTAGTTAAGGTAAAGAGCTCAAGTAGTCTGTCCTGCTTGCATATACAGTGATTGAATTTATTTCCTTTGTTATTCCTAGGACATGAAAGTTACATCACGTTTTGCCACTTAGAAAATGAGGCTGCCTTCACCTGTAGTGCAGATCATACCATTCGAAAGTGGGATGTGATGACAGGTCAGTGCCTGGCCATTTACCGAGGACACACATCAATTGTTAACAGGTTGGTTCTGTGGAGTTCTTCCTTTGTGTTCCTGTAATCTATTATTGCATATATTGTCATTTTCCTGTAATTCTCCATTACTACACTAATAAAGTGGGTTGTGTAAACCTTTGAGTTCATGCTACACGTGTTCTGTGCTGTAATGGTTAGTTTTCCTAGCAACAGTGCTGACACATCCATAGACAGCAGATAGGAGAGAAATGAAAGGCACACAGCAGGGAAATTGAATCCAGGGCTAGGAATGAAATTCCAGAAGAAATTATTCAATTGATAACAGATGCTTCTGATAAATAGATTTAAAAACATCACGTCAAGCCTTTGTGTCAGCAAGAGGGATAAAGTCAGGGTTTTTTCTGGAATTGCTATTCCTGTTTGTGCAAATGAAGTTTAATATTAAACTGATTGTGCGTGACCGATTAGCCTGTCAATTTAAAGTGCCTCTTAATAGTTGGACTGGATTTAATTAATGACAAATAGAAAAGTCAAAGATTGGTATTCTTTTCTTACTTTTTTTTTGGTGGGTGGGTGGATTTTTTTTGTTCCTTACTAAGCTCAAAACACATATGATGTGTAGCTAGATTCTGTAAATAGTTAGGAAGGCTGTCTCTGCCTCTATTTTGGCACTGGCTTGATTTTGCTTGAATCAGCAAATGGGAAATGTGTTCCCTATTCATATGACTTTGTTGCCAGTTTGAAAGGTTCCAGAGGACCAAACTTAGCTGACAAAAAAGACAGTTTATGATGTTCCCTACCTCTGATTTGGAAATATGAACTGTAGAGATTTTTCTGTTATTATATGTTTGTGCAGCTACTACTTGTTATTTTGGAGGCCCAGTAAGTTGAATTCTTGAGCTGTAATCTCCGATTTGCTCTTCAGTTATGTAATAAGTGGGGTGTTCTTGCTCTACCTCTTTTGAGATCCTGGGCTAAGCGAAATTAGGTGTATATCCTTTTCCTGTACACTCTCTATTTGATGATGGAAAGATGATTATCTTTGCATGCTGTCAGTTACAGTTTAGGTTCCTGGATTTTTTTTTTTGTAATTTTAATTCCAAGCTATTTTCATAGGTCAGTTTATAAATAATTATTTGTAAAAAAAAAAAATACTGATAATTAATTATAAAAAATGGTTCTTTTTATAAAAAAAAAACCGACAAAACCCACAACAAACTCTTAGTTAGCATATGTAACTTATGAAAAATACATAATAGTGCTGTTGGAAGAGATTTTTAGAAAAACACGAATGCCCAAAATAACAATGCTATAGTGCTAAAATGTCTGCATCGATGTACCTGAACAACAGGTCTCAATTTTAAAAGCAGGAACAGGGAAGTGTTTGGTGTGTTTTTTTTTTTTATAAACCTCAGAAAGTTAAAGAGAAGAAGTGTACTAAACAGGGATGATGAATTTGGGTTCATGCTGCTGTTTCTAACTTCAGTGTACTTGGCATTGAAATTGTGACAAAAAAAAAATGGCTATGTGAAAAGAATGATACTATTCATTTTGCAGGATCCTGGTTGCCAAAGACTATCTCTTTAGTGGCTCCTATGACAGGACGGCCCGCTGTTGGAGTGTGGACAAGGAGAAACAAATCCAGGAATTCCGGGGCCATCGGAACTGTGTCCTGACTCTAGCTCACTATTCCTCCAGGGATGTTCTTGAAGAAGAGGAGGAAGAAGAGGAGGACGAAGAGAAAGTGAGCAGAGACCTCCTGGTGACAGGTAGCACAGACTGCACTGTTAAGGTCTGGTGGGTGTCCAGTGGGCGCTGTTACCAGACTCTGCTGGGACACACTGGGGCTGTCTTATGCCTTATACTTGACGCACCAAACAGGGAGCTGTTTTCTGGCAGCACGGATTATACCATTCGAACGTGGAATATTGTCACTGGTGAGCAGTTGAAAGTGTTCAAAGAGCATCAAGGATCAGTAATTTGCCTAGAGGTAAGAACAGAGGCTTCTTCAAGAGCTGTTCAAAGTGGGTATCCATATCCTAATTCATGCGGGTCTCCATTGTCTTTTCATTCATAAAGAAGCTCTTCTGAAATGGGTTATAAATGGTAAGCCTAAACATTCATGTAATAACAAAATAATAGTGCTCCGTGGTCTTCAGACAGCTCCTCTTTCCCTAAAACTCTTTCTGGTATCTTCTTGGCTTCTAGTGGCTGTTCTGGTCTAGCTTCTACCTCAGTATCTATCCGAGTCCTCGTAGGTCTTGAAACTCTTGAGTACGGTGGCTGGAAGGACTGTTCCTCAGAGTAGGATTGCATACACAGGATCAGCAGACTTTGAAGAAAAATGACTTGAGCTGTTGATTGTGCAAGTAAACAGACAGATGATCAGATAACTTAAAAAGAGGAGGGGGAAAAAAGCTAGAGTAAACCAGATACCTTAAAAAAAAGTCACCAAAACAAACAAACAAGCAAACAAAAAAACCCCAAACAAACCCCAAATTGTGGGCAAAAGGTAATAGGAAAGCATAAAGCTGAAAGAAATCCTGCTTTAAAAACCACACAGACATAATTTGAAAAAAGAAAGGGAGAAAGAGATGGCCAAGATGAGAGAAGGGGCAAGGAAGATGGAAAAGAGAAGTGGAGCATGGGGGGAAGAAATCAGGAAATAATGAATTGGGGGGGAGTAGATTAATGGGACCTGAAAAACTATACCCTGTTTTTCTATTTGCAGTATTTTTCTGGTGAATGCTTCCAGGTTTGTTAATGTTGCAGAGGAGAGAATGAGGTTAGGCAGATGAAGGAAAAGGGGAACAAGTACTTGTCCTATACACTCCATTATCCACCAGAAAATGCTAATGGTGTATATAAAGAAGGTATATGATGGTCTGTAACTTAGTTTCAGGCCAGCAAACCTTAAATGTTTTTAAATATATGTGTCTGACTGAAGTTAATGACGATAGTTTTTCTCACTATTCCTTGTTTGTGTTTGTCGTCCAGAAGTGCTTTTCCTTTACAGAGGCCGCAGTACCTATTTTTAATAGATGTTTAATAAATAAATGTTGCCTTTGTTTCTAAAGAAGGTAGTCACTGCTGACACTAAGCAGACTAAAAACCCGGTAGTACTGAAACAATTCTATTTTCCTTCGGTTTTAGAAAGGAAGAAAAACCACACAAAATCATGTTGCCCTGGAGTAATGTTTGTCTTGCTCGGGTAAATTCTCAGTGTTAAAGCTTGTTTTTATGATATTGCGGTAATGTATTTTGAGAATGCTTAAGTAAATCTGTTGCTGTTCTTAGTGTCACGCTATGTTTTGCTGCTTAATTGTAACCCTTCTCCAAGGCACAGATTGGCAACAGCAGAGCTTGCTTTAATTTAATTGGGTTTTTGCTAAAACTGTTACACAAAACTGGCTTGACCCTCTCCCAGAAGCCTGGGAAATTCAATTACACTCTTTGAATGCTCAAGAATGAGCAATGCTTCTCCGCTTGTGAGCACGGAGTTAAACAATGGTTTTAAACAAACAGAACTTCTTGTAGGGGAGAAGAAAAGCAAAACCAATACATCTATTTGGAAAACCTGAACAATTCAAAGTACACAAGACTACTGCTGCCAGGACTGTGTTGGCAACAGTCCTGGCCAAATCTTCTTCTAGCTGTGAGTAACTGGTAGCCCCTCGCTTCTCTCATCTCCAGTTGATGTTTGAGGCTAGAAGAGTCCAGCTGAGGTACATACTGCCCCCACAGAGAGCATTTAGTTTCCAGGCCTCTAAAACTTATCCCAGCTTAAGCAGTTGGTGTACTGCTGCTGAATAGCTTTAGGCTGTCGATCTTTCCTCATTCCTCCCTCTTCCTTACTGGGTTCAACACTAGCCCTTCTGTTCCACTTGGCTGCCTCTCAGCACAACCCACATGGTATTTTCATTCTTTTAGAAAGGGGTCAATCACCAGAATCCATACAAAGATGTTACAACAGAAGGGAAACTTCCTGAATAGAGGTGTTTATTTTTTTTTTTATTTTTGTTTTCTTCTCAAAAATCTCTTGGAGCCTTTTTTGCCGCCAGCTTCTTTGTGACAGTCTTGCAATCTGTGGCAGTGAGTTGGGATAGTGTTTTTCAAACCATGGGTCAGGAACGACTTGGAGGTAGTTGTGGGTTGCTCACAGTAGCCAGCAGACAGTTTTAATTGTTGAGAATAGTTCATTTTCATCAAGGCAGAAGTGAGCTGCTAATTACACCAGATTTTCACTCCCCTGTCCTGGAGGAGCTGAGCTGGTACCAGCAATTAAAGGTAGTTACCTGTTCTCTGGGTGGTATAATGCTTGTGTGAAAATAAAGGGAAAAAAATAAAGACTTATTTTCATTTTATTTATTCAAATAAAGATCCCTGAGGGAGGGTGACCTTTCAAAAGTTTGAGAAATGCTCGGTGTGATCTCTTATCCTGGACACAGATCAGGAAAAATTTGGATATTAAGACCATATTTTCCCCAACTTTAAAAAATACTGTTATTAATGGGAATGCCCCAGGATGTTCTAAACAGCTGCAAATTAGGTCTGGACTGTTCCAGTTGTCTCCCATTACTTTCCAGTAAATAACAATAGTGTCACTGTAGCAGTGAATGGAAATTCCTGGAGCTTCTTGAAGGAGCATGTCTGGGTAGATATCCATAAAGCACACCCATGTTTTCCACCTTGCTTCCTGCAGTGCTGGTGTGTGAAAAGCGGAGGGATGATGCCACAGGCATATTCAGATTTTGAATATTCCTCAGTTGCTCTAAGATCCGTTAGGTGGTGTTGCCAGCTAGCGTAAATTAGAGGAGCCTGAAAGCAACTCTAATCGAGCATGGCAGAATGGAAAGTGTTGGTGAGCTTTTAGCTTTCCCTTTTCCACCACCCTTGGTGGTTCGGATTGAAGAGAGCGAGCTGCTCAGATATTCCCCAGCGCTTGCCTTGCTGTCCCAGGGTCAATCTGTTGAAGGTGTTTTACCAGCTGAACTGACTGCATGTAGTCTACTGTCAAAGTAGTTCTGCTGCAGGGACCCGCTTATTCTAACGCCACTTTTCTCATCCTTCTCGTCCACTATCTAAATTAGACTGACAAAAGTTTTGCCAGGAGACTTTCTATCTGCAGTGGGAATCATGTGCATACTAGGTGCTTTGGCAGCGTTGACTACTTCACTCTCATAGTAAGGCAAGGTAACTAGCAGTGGAGCCGCCAGAACTCTTCCCTCTATTTCTCCTGCAGTGCATTGATAGTTTGGCAGGCAAGGGACAGCAGCTGTTTTGAGTGCTCCCTCTTCATATAGGAGCCAAGGATGGGATTTTATAGGAAGTGATGGGAAAAAGCAAGGGTGGGCTGAGTGTAGTCACACAGCTCATGCGAGTTCTACTTAACTTCAAGCCTGGCTAAAGCCCAGTATTTGCAATTAATAATCAAACGTGCGTTTTCATTAACGTGACTGCCTGCAATAGGCTGAATAACCCTGACTTAAATATTTACTTGTGTATGTTTTTCTAAATGTCTCCAAAGTAGCTTTGCAAACTGTTCACAAGGATTGCTTTGTCCTTTGCTGATTGTTCTGCCTCTGCGTATTTATCAAAATTGTGCTGCCAAGTGCTGGCAGAGAGAAATGATCCAGCTTGGAATTTAGCTTGGATCCTATAGCAAACATTCTTGCAAGAAAACTCCTTGCTTGCAAAAGGAGTTTTAAATGAACATAAGTGGGCAAGGACTTGCTTCTAGTTTTCCTGCAAAAGATCCTTTGTTTGGGCCATTCCCTTTAGTTGCCTTTTAAATCTGACTAGAAGAAAAGAATGCTTTGAACAAAGCCATTGCCTCAACTCTGTTTGTACGCTTAACTGTTGTGACCACGGGGACAGATTTTTTTTTTTGTCACACCAATTAAATTAAGTGCACATATTTTTTGTAATTTGTGTTTTTATTTGTTGCGTAGTTCATCAGAGGATGAAGAGGTGAATTAGAAGAATATGAATGTTACAACACCTGTAGAAAAGAAACATTTCTAGGACCATTACTTTGCACTGCAGTAAAGAAGTTGAAACATGTTCTCTAACAGCCAGACCAGAGAGCTCGTTCTAGATGAATTCTCAGGAAAAAAAACAATTTCTTACCCACAGGGAGTTAGTTAGCTTGTTAAAATGAATGTGGTTTGAATGGGATCCTGAAAGTCTAACTCGGCTGAGGGCTTACATAGTTGTAACTTGAGATTGGTCCAAGTTGGTGATTTTTAACTTAGAAGTGGCTGTGAACAGAAGACCCAGCTGGCAGATTGTAGGAATACTGAGCCCCATGTGAAGAATAAGACTGCAGTGGGAAATGTGGTTGCTGATGTGAACTCCTCATGAAGTTCCTGGGAGACAGTCTGAGTGCAGTAACCTTCAGAAAGAGGATGTGTCCTAATCTGTTTGGAGAACGGATTGCCTCTCCTTAGATGAGGGTTAAATTGTTTCTTATAGCAAAGGTTAATTTGGAGAGCAAAGTCCATTCCTATAAGGTTGAAATACCTGCTAAATGGCTCTTTTGCAGATATTTTGGCATTCATACAGGTGAAAATTGTCTTAATCTGCTGCATATATTCAGTTCATCTAAGCTTGTGGAGCAATAGGGTTGTGATTGTCTTGAGAGACAAACCCTAGATGTGATAATTTGGGTTTGGTGTGGGTTTTTTTTTTTATGTTTTGTTGAAACTGTGGTGTGTCTAGGGGCTACAGCCAAGGGTTACATAAAACTGGCATTTTTAAATAGTGAAACATGTAATTACTTCAGCATTTACAACCTGTATTTTGCTACTGCTGTTACTTTGCTACTCACAAGCAAGTCTGACTAAATGATTTCATGGAAAGGTACATCTACATACTTTGGCCTGAGGATTACGACAAATTTGCTTCATTCATGTGTCTCAGAGTTTCATCTGGTTCAAAGCAAAGTTCCTCGGAGTAATGAGGAAAAATAACAGTCCAGAATTAAAGATAGCAATGCAGTGGTGTTTTTGCTGTCTGGCTAAGGCTTTAGAACTGAGCATCTGACAGCCATCAGGTTTTTAATTCTTTTGAAGCTACTTGAATATGTAGTGTCCACCCAGCTCATTAGGATCTGAACGGCAAATCTGTTTTGTGTTGTCTGCTCTGCTACAGGTGTCCTTGCCTTGCCATGCTTTTTCTTCTCAGGAGCTTTGTTGGGCAGTTAGCCAAAGTGAAGAAAGTGCTCAAAAGCCAGCCAAGGAAAATACAGATCTGAAAATATCACCACTTCTCCAGGCACTTGCAGATTAGACTATGTAACTGTTTCTACTGATCATTTTTAAACCAAGAGTTGACAGACTTGGGTATATCTGGAAAAATCTATTGAGTGAAATTTTATGTTTTTCCTTCTAAATCATAAGAAAATTAAATTCTTTAGTAAGAATAGGACTGGGACTTAGGGAATTAGGTATGCATTTGAAGACTTCAGGATAGAAAACCGCAGTAGTTATGGACCTGGGGACCTAGCCCACAAGCATTTGCTGAAAATGACTATGCCTGGATACCCATACACAAAAATGGGTGCCAGTCTTGGCAGCGGGGAGGCTTAGCTCCCACCAAAGCTGGACCGCGGTCTCATATTTTGGTGGAGAAGTCGGTATACTTTGTTCAACTCCTGAGCCAAACATGTGGGGATATTTAACTCAAGGAACAGCACCTGTGGACACTCTTGTTCAGGATATAACAAGAAGGAGGGGAACATACTGTTCTGCCTGGTAGTCTAATATAACTGGCAGATCTGGGTTAAGTGGCCTCTGCGGGTGAGGAGATTGGAACGCATTTGGAGAGCCCCATAACTGCTGGATAGGAGAAGCCAAGCTGGTGTAAGGAGGTTAGCAAGAGTCCTAGAGGGAGAGCCAGCAGAAGGTGACCTAACTGGAAATCAGTGCTTTGGGTACCTGGCTGGAAGTCAGCAGGGGAAGTGTTACAGTCCCTCTTTCTTGGGGTGTTTAGATAGTTTTCAATACAGTCATGACTTAAGAAAAAGGATTACAGGAGCCAAGGACTGGTACTGCGGCTGACCCTAGGACCTCCACTGCTTCCACAGCAAAGGTGGCTTGTGCCCAGGAGCATGAGGACATGCACAGTTTGTCCAACCTTGGTGAGTTAGAGCCAAGGCTGCCGTGTCTGCATTGGGGGATAGCCACACCTTTTGGACGTAAACTGAAAGAAGGCTCTGGAGTAAAAATACCAATTTGACATGGGTCAGATTGGATTGATGCCTCTGTCTTGCACTTCTCAGACAGAATCCCATCTGTTTTCATATAACTTTCTTGACCAGTTTCAGGGATATTGTGCACTGTTGTTTGTTGCAACTGCCCTGAAGCATGTAATGCTTCCTGTGTGTTGTAGAAAGGGTCGATTGCAGCCTGGATTGGCCTCCCAAATCAGGGCTGCACTCTGGGGTTTAAGCAGTCAAAAGTTAGGATGCTATACATTTCAAGTTCTTTCTTGGATAGATCTCTGTTGCATTATATCATGGTTTCCCATCTATAAAGTAGGGAAGGTATTTATTTTACATTACAAAGTGTGGGGCCTGCTTATAAGATACTTTGGCTAGGGGAACAGTGTATGATGATTATTATTATTTAATTATAAATATAGATATCTGAAGTGTTGTAGTTTAGGCTGGAGGTGTAAACTAGATCTATCTTTAGTCAAGTGAAGAAGTTGTCGTCTCACCTAAATTGATATAGATGGCTACAACTGAGAAGGCTGTCCTTGTCAGGGGGTGGAAATAGTGAGTTTTAAGGTGTGATCTATTTCAGACATCTGTTTCAGGATGAGATGAAAGATGCTAGACTGCAGTGACTACAAGGAGAGTTAGCTGTAGATATCTGCATCGATTTAGATGAGATGATGCCTGCATCTTATTACTAAAGGTAGATCTGATTTTCAACTTCAGCCTGACCTGACAGCTCTTGATGGCTTTCTTCACTAACAGCTATTTTGTGCTCTGTGTTTTAAAAATACCATGGAAATGAGAGGCTGTGTGACAGTCAGAGCCTGTACTGGGGTTTGCTGTTGCCTCTGTTGCAGGCATAGTCTGTGACATCCGGTAGATCGTTTAACCTGTTAGTATTTCGGTTTCCATGCATGGCTGAGAATCCTTTGCTACTGTGCTCACCTGCTTAAACTGGTGAGGGGGAGGAAGGTGCATAAAAGTGTATCATGCAAGCAGCCTGGGCAGCACAGAGGCTTTGAATGTAATGAAGTTGGTTGATGTGTCAGCCAGCTCTCCAGATCTCTGACTGGGCATCAGAAGCTTTTATGGCTCTTATGATCCTGGTGTTATAAATTACCTGAGTAAGCCCACGTCATTTAGCACATTTTTATATCTAGCAAATTAGCAAATCTAGGCAAGTTGCAGATTTTCTGTTTCACTTCAGCATTTACACACCCACCTAAATGTAGAAAAGAAGCAGTGTAATGTAATGTACCATTAAGGCAGAGTGGCATTTGCCTGCAGGAGGCTGTAACTTAGTGTTTTCCCTTGTTCAGTGGATGGGTTGATGCTGCTAGCAAGACGTCTGAAAAAGAACTTCAATGACTTGGCCAAGAGCCATGCAGCAGGATCTCAACTCAAAGCAACTCTTCCATTCAGCAGGTGCAATGTGACAATGCTCCTCGTGCCCTTTCAGGTTGAGTCTGGAAAGTAACTGTATAGCTCTCCATTTTTGTTAGTGCTGCTGGTCATTCCTTCTCTTTCCTCATTGGGATGTAGTTTTAATGCCATTGGTAAAACAGCTTAAAAGTAATAGGATGTGGTATTTCAAAGTACTGCTGGCTTTTAACGGTGGTATGCGTTCAGCTGTGAAAACTGTCCCATGGGCCAAGTTCTGCTGGTAGGAAGGATGGCACGCACTGCTCCCACTGGCCTGGCGGGAGCTACAGCCAGTCATCATCTTGGTCTGCCTGCGTACAGTTCTTACATGGGTTAGCATAGTCCCACTGCTGTAGTGCTTTGTATCTTAAAAACCTTTTGTTTCATGTTCTTGTAAGACAGCGCAAATGTTCTTTTGTGCAGAGCTCACTTATGATGCCTTTTGGGTATGGGGTGATTCCTTTTGGGAATAGGAATCAGCAGGTGAAGTGTGTTACAGTCCCTCTTTCTTGGGGTGTTTAGATAAAACATTTTTTGTGTGAAAAACATTTCAACCTTACAGGTATAGAGTGCGCAAAGAGTGGAGGCCAAGGGTTTATTATAACCTAAGGTGGTGGAAGAAGCAGACCGTTAAAAGTGAGCTAAGAGCAAGACCCATGTTGATTTGTCATTTGTTTTGCAGTTAGTTTCCTGGAGATAATCTGAGAAGCGTAAGGGGTTAGTGCTCTGCTGGTCACTTGAGCCTTCTGATCTGTGTGTCTAGAGGGAAAACGTGGTATTATTAGTCCTTGTGCAAATTATGTTTCTTTGGGGGGGGGGGGGGGGGGGGTGTTAGGGTTCTCCCTCCTGTCTCTCTGTCCTTTTGATACAGAGATTGCTGCAAGTCCATGAAACTTACCTCCAGCTAAAGCCTGTGGATTGTTCTGAGAGCGTGCAGTGACTGGCTGCCTTCATTACATGCTTTCAGGTGGCAGGTCTTGGGCCAGTTCTCTGCTTGAAGGAGTATGCAGTCAGGGCTGTACCTAATGATGGCTGTTAAAACCTTTAGTTTGTTTTCATTAGGTGGGCATAGAATGCCAGATTTTTCTTTGCACTGTGGAGGGTTTCCCTGCTGAGCTGTCAGGTTTTGGATAGTTTGTTACTGTGGACTGATTAGTGTTATAGTCTTGCACAGGTTAGTTGTTTTCTCTCTGTCTTAGTTTCCCCTCTGCAATCCTTCCCTCTGCAATTCTCTGTGGTGTCTGAATGGAATTAAAACCAACCCCCACCACTAGTAAGTTCACACAGTGTGCAGGATAACTCTTCTAACATGGCACCGTTCTTCTTTGGGATTTATAGGCAGAGTTGCTCTAAACATGCAGCAGAAGACACGCTGACTGAAGATGTTTAGAAAACTGTGTAAGGCTAGTTAATTATTTAATAACAGTCTAAAAAGACTTGTGGAAACACGGATACAAAACAGTTTCAAGGAAGAGTTAGTGTTTTCAAATATTGGCCTTGTGCATATTAAACCCTGGTTTTTGTTGCATAGGATTTTGGTTTTAATTTACTCTTTTTTGTTACTCAAAATTGTTCTGAAATTTCTGTTGTAATTAAAACTTACAATCTGATAAGAGTTCTTGTCAAATACACTTTGCAGAAAGTACGCTGCAGGGTTTTTTTTGAGGCTGTATTAATGTAGCTAATTATGGAAGTAGGGTTAGCATTGTTAAGCTCGCCGAAATCCTGCCTGCTTGCACCAGCAGATGGGCTAAGTTTTTCATCTTCTGAAATGTGGGAGCTGTTTTTAAGGCCCAGAAGTCAATGGGAGAGGCGATCGTGAAGAATGCCAGGTTGGTTTTGCTCACCATCCCTCTGTTTCAAGGTGTAGTTGTTGCTCTTTGTAACAGGCTGTTGAGATGGAAACCGTGACTTTGTATGAGTCACTTCAGTGCAGTACTCTCGCGAATGTGCCTGAGAGACTATTGCTGATGTTTTTTTCTCTTCCCTTCAGCTAGTGAATCGGCATTTGTATTCGGGAAGCGCGGACAGGACAGTGAAGTGCTGGTTAGTAGACACTGGGGAGCGAATCCAAACGTACAAGGCTCACAAACACAGCGTTAGCACTTTGAAATACCACGCTGGGATCTGTAAGTTGCCTTTCCTATGTTCAGCAATCCCTTGTCTCTTTTTTAATGTTTGTCTGGTCAAAGATTGTTAATAGAGAATACTATAATTTTGAAGGCTTGAAAAATTGTTGGTTTTCTCAACTCCAGCATGTTTATGTTCAGTATCAAACTTTGCTGCACTACTGCATGTGGGAAGCTTAAATCTTCCCCTCATTTTCCACCTCCTTCTTCTGGCAAATGAAGAGGTAGTTGCTTTATTTCTGTTATCAAGGGAAGTGGCTTAAATCCTGAGTTGTCTGTGGGTTGTTTGTATAGTTGTGGTTTAACCTCGCTAGTCTGATGTCTGTCAGTCTGCTTCTGCTGCATACTCGGGGAAAGCAAGTGCTGCTGCTGTATATGGAGCCCTGTGCCTGCCTCTGCTGCCTCACAGCTACTGTGTAATGACTGTCCTAAACCAGAATCACATCTAAGATGCTCATTGATGCTTTTTAACAGTTAGGCTTCCTATTCAGACTCTGACCATCTCCTAGATTCATTTTCCACAAGTTCTTTTCCCTTTATCTGTCCTCTTTCATGTATTTGTTCCCCAAACCACCTTTCTGCAGTAGCCAAGTATTGTTTGCCTTACTAATGCCTGGGACTCAGTTCCCCTACTGTCAGTACTCCTATTAATATCTTTATGTAACTGTCTGTTGTTGACATAACAGTATATTCTGACCATGAAACCTCCTTCTTTAAATCCCTCTCTTGGCTGGCTTTCCTTCCGCATGTCATCTATGCATTTCTGGGTTTGGGTTACAAGACCGTGCCTCTGTTTTTATCAGCCTAAACCTCTCTATTTGTCATCCTGGTCTTATTCTGCCACTGATGTTAGACCTGATGTATCTTCATTTGCTTCCCAAACACGTACTTCTTTCCTTCAGGGTAACTGGAATGGCAATGCCTGTCTTAAGCTAATCTAGAAATTTGCAACAATTTTCTGATTTCAATTTATATACTTCAGCTATGAAGCGAATATGTAACACCAAATATCTGGTTGTTAGTTGGGCCTTCATGTATCTTTTGGCAGATCATCAGTGTGATGGTGATAAATGGCTGACAAATGCAAGATGGTCCACATTAGAACCATCTACCTGGACAGGCAGATTACAGTTTAATGGCAGTTGTTCAGCACCATGCTAGACATGGCTGACTGGCCACATTTATAATCCAGTAATTGAATTGATTTGTTAATTAAGTTTGGAAATTTAACGTGTAACCAAGCCCATAGGTAGATTTTGATTTTAATCAGGAAGCCTTTTTTTTTTGTCTTCCTTTCAGGATTAGACCCACAGCACTACTTTTCTCCATTAAAATTTACATTTAATTTCAGCTCTCCTCATCTATATCGCAGAACTATCCCACTGCCCCTACCTGCAGGTTTATAATTTCTGCTGATTTCAGCTTTTGCAGTTGGCTAGAAGGCTGAAATGGAAGGGGAAAGGGTCTTGAGCTTACGCTGCACCCTGAAGTTATTATTGCTCAAAGAGGTAGGCAGGTAGGGCAGGGAAAATGAACCAGAAATTATAATTCAGGGTGAACACTGGCAAACAAAACACTGATTATTTTGTGTGTGTGTGTGTTTCCCCCCCTTTAAAGATACAAAACAAAACCCTGAATTCATCAAGACTTCTCAAAGGCAAGATAACTGTGCTAAGCTCATGATGGCCTGGTCCAGCAAGGAATCTTCATGTCTGGGTGGGAGATGGAGAGACTGTCTCTCCCTCATTAATGAGACCTCCAGAGCTGCATTTTTTCAGTGATGAACCTGCTTTGCATGCAACGAGTATAGACTTTTGACCAGACTCTCTAAAACCATCATAAATAAAATTTAGGCTTAAACCAAAGTTTCACTATCTGATGCCACCCCCATCAGCTCTGCAGTTTTCTCTCTTCCCCCTCATCCTACCTCCCTGTTCCTGCCATACACATACATTATTTTTCCATAACACTCCCTTTTTCTTAAAATGCAGGCAATATTGCTGCATTTAGTCAGACCTGTGAAGAACATCCTGATAGTGTGATAGCAGTGTTCACAGAGTTATTTAAGATCTCATTTTAAATGAACTGTAAAAATACTAGAAGTGTCAAACAGGGAGAATTTAATTGTTCTACTTGAAGGGTAGAAAAAATGTCATAGGAAAATACTAGGGACTTGTTTGAATAGAATTTAGATACATTTTAATTCTTGAAAGAGGAAATTTCCCCTTAAAAACTAATTTATGTACTATGATTGCTTGCATTATTGTAATACATTGATCACTTATTTACACAGTATCGAATAGTTTTGTTTCAATTAGAATACGAAGACGTTGTTCACTGGATACTAAATGTTGGAGCTAGTGTAGCTTAAAATTCTAGATGTTCACCTGGGACAGATCAGCATTATGTATCCATTCTCTGTCTTTCAAAAATGTGGAGAAAATACTTCACTATAAATGATGGTTGTTATGGCTTGTCGCATTTGCACCAGCACAAGAACATGGAAAGAATCTCGGCTGTGAGGTGGTAACTTTCTGTTAGATCTTAGTTCTGTTGCTTGCCATCTGATCAGTACCCAAAGGCTCATTGCCCCAAAGAGTTTGAGGTCTAAATAAGAAAATATAGTAGAAGAATGAGAGGAAAAATATATGTGTGTTTCCAAAATGGCTTTATAGTGTACAGGGAATCCAGATAGATCCAAGAACTAAGCTTTAAATCATCAGAATGTGTTTCTAGTGGCTTTCCTCAGTCTGCTTGTGTAATTAGTAGCATGGGGAATATTAAAGCTGGTTCTCAATCTAATTTAC
The DNA here is from genome assembly GCF_965231255.1 of Vanellus vanellus. Taxonomy (NCBI): domain Eukaryota; kingdom Metazoa; phylum Chordata; class Aves; order Charadriiformes; family Charadriidae; genus Vanellus; species Vanellus vanellus. Next base: position 7,852,649 of record NC_138906.1, on the reverse strand, counting down.
TTAATGACATTAGGTTGGTTATTTCTCTCCTACAGTATGTGCACAGTCATTTAAAATTTAATGTGGTTTATATATTTTCATGTTGCAAAAACTCAGAGGGAACATTTAAAACCTGTTCTCCCTCCCAAGGGTCTATGAAATCCACGTAAAAAATTTAAATGAATTGTTGATTTTTTTTTTTGTTGTTGGTTGGTTCACAGGTGTTATATATAAGCATATATTTAAATGCTAAATCTGGGTTAGATCAGCAGCTCTCCTTTGAAATGCAGAGGTGCAAAGAAACTTCCTAAATCTAGAGTGACAGTTCAAAAGACATAAAAGATGTCTGTCAAAGGCAAAATCCTGATAGCGATAGCTAAAGTAAACTGACAGCTGCATAGTGAAAACAGCTCTTAATTGGTTCCTACTCTCTGCATGTGTGTAATAGTATTGAGTGATTTCTATTCACTGGAAAAAAAATCTGTACCTTGTTTCCTGCTTTGCATTGTTGTTACTCATTTGCAGAATGGGATGCAATGCTTTTTCAGGATTGTGTTGGTAATTGAATTTATAGTGACATTGATTTTCCACATCCAGATGTTTCTTGAAGGTGTACCTGGGAAGTACGCAGCCTCCTGCTGTTTAATTTGAAGTTGAAAAGCTGATGGCAGTAGGTAGCCTGTTCTCTCGTCTCTTGTTGTAGTCCTGAATTTACTGCCGTGATAATTTCTTCACCTCTCTTTAGGAATCCAGTGCCTGACTTCCCCCAAACCATAAAGCATCTGTTGTCTTCAGGCACTTCAGTTTTGTAAAAATCTTTCCATGGTAGTGGCTTTTGCGAAGACATGAAATGCAGGGAGCAGTGAATATATAGCTTTTTGCAGTTCTGAAATATTTATCTCTAGATAAACTTGAGGAGTTTGGGTTAAGTGAAGGAAAGTGAGTGTTTACAAAGACAGTTTGTAACCCTTAAAGCACACAAATGTGGTGCTTTTTGGGCATATTGCTAAGTATAAAACCTAAATATTCAACACTGCCTTACAGTTTCTGAATGCAGCAATTCTAGGGTTCTGATGTGAAGATCCTGAAGTGCTGAGAAATTGTTCTTTGAGCACATTAAGTACCCTAAGGAAACCTGATGAACCGCCAAAATCTCTGGTCATGCTTAATTTACTTTAAAAAAAACCACCAAAACCAACAAACAAAGAAAAACCAACTGAACATCCTTCCCCAACCCCACTCTTGTATTCTATGTAGTATATTGTAGCCAAGCTACAAGAGTTACAGCCAAAACCCTAAATAGTTCAGTGCTGTACTGAAATAGAGATTATAGCCTGGCCCTTGAATCACTTAAAGGCTCTACTGCTTGCAAAGATCCTAAGCTACAGGGTTTAACTGAAGAAATCTACCACACTGAAAGAATTTAGAAAGCTGCTCTGTAAAGCTGCCTATACATGCCGCTCACCTCTGAGGAAAAAGGTTTAACTGTGCCATTTCAACAGAGATGGCCCTACCTACTGATAGTAAGCTTTTGTAGAAAATTGGGGGTGGGGGGAAGCACATTATGTTTTAATGAAGCTGAGGCCAAATTCTTATCATTAGTGTGAGAGAGGGTAATGCTGTTCCTGCGGTTTGCAGCCTCCCTGTACAGAGCTTCTGCTGCGTGATGCTGCAGCCGAAGTGATGAAGATACTGTAGTACTGGACGGAAACCTGGAAATAACTACGGTAAAACAAATGGAAGGCTTAGTGGAAATCCTCAAAACCAAACTTGAGATAAATTGCCTGCTTAGAATTATTGAGGCCTGTTTAGGCAGGGAAATATATGTGGAAGAGAAAAGCAGAAATAGATATTTGAAGTGTGCGTGGAGTGAAATGCTGATGTATGTAGGAACTTCAGGCTTAAGGCGGTTCAGTGTTTTGAAAAATACAGATGAAAACAAGCGTGCTGGCATCAGCGAAACGAAAATAATCTGAACTTGCTGTAACCGAGAAGAGATTCAAGCCTAAAAATGATACCTCATGCTCCTTTGTGAACTAATTGTAGGTACATTTTTAAACTCACATGAACTGACCTTATGTGGCTGCTCACATCTGACCATGAGCTATGTTGTGTGGTTGCATTGCAGTGTTCACAGGAAGCGGTGATGCCTGTGCAAGAGCTTTCAATTCCAAGAGTGGTGTCCTGCAGAAGATCTTCCGAGGACACAAGTTCATCATAAACTGCATCCAGGTTAGGAAGGGGTTCCTTTGCTGGGATTTCTCACTTTTGATTGCTCCCTCATTTGTTTTGTGGGAATTGGTGTGGCTAGCTGTTCTGTGTGCCTTGGGTTGGATGTTGTTCTAGGGTAAAACAAAAAGTAACAGACTTGAATATTCTTTTTGTAATTTTAGACAAACTTGGTAATAATAAGGATAAGTGAAACCACAGAACGAGCCCCCAGAGACAGTCCTATGTTGTGATTGGAGGTTTTTTGGGTCAGGTTAGACAAGCAACCATAAGAAATGAGATGGATGTAACTGATCCTGTGCAGGGGCAGGGAATGGACTCCGGCCTCACGAGGCCGAGTCCATTACAGGACACTGATGATAAGTGTTTGCAACGCTCTAGGTGGAAAAGAAATTTCTGTCTTACCCAAGCAGAATAATATATGGCATTATACCCCTAACCCCCCAAGGCATGGCATCCCTCAACAGTCCAGCAACTGCTTACCATCTTTTCTCATCTTAGTGAAGAGCTGGTGGTGCTACCCAGTTTATAAACATTTATATTGACATCAGGATCTGTTTTTCTGAAGGTATAAAGATGACAAAAGCTCTGTATTGATGTCTGACCCACATCCTACCATGCAAATGGAAGAGTCTCTGCCAGTGGCTTAAAAATCTTTGAAAAGTTCATTAAGTCCTTGAAAAGTTGTTTGCATATTGTCTAGGTTGAAGTGATACTGGCATTTAAAAGTTAAAAGGGGAGGAATTTGTAATCTTTGGTGGCAATGTCAAGACCAGTATCACGCAAGGAATCCTGGGGGGAAAGTTTGAATGCTTGGATGCTTTGTGCATTTAAGAATCCGTATTTCCCTTCATCAGGATCTCAGTAAAAGCTGCGTGCAGGGTGAGGATTTTGATTAAGAATGTGAGACACAGTCGAAAGAAAACAAGAGAGGAGATAAAATTCCTTTTGGAAAGTGCACAGGGCAAAAAAGTCCTGGGAAGAGAGAGGACTGAGAAGCGGCATCCTTAATATGATCTTAAGTATATTGATGAGGGATGGAGGGGGCTGTGGTTGTGTGTAACTTCATGCTGATGTAAGCCAGACTGCTGGTGGGATGCTCGCTATCGTGACCTGCCCCTGGAGACTGCAACCGCCCATGGCAGATGCAGGAAGGGGAAGATGGTCAAGACTGAGGGCTGGCTTCTAGGGCGGGGTGAGAACAGTGTGAAACATTACCAACAGCAGCAGATCTTTTATGAAGGAAATGAAACTACAGGAGGGAATCAAGGTTGAATTACTGCAGGTTTGGAAGAACAACAAATTTTGAAGGAGGAATACCTATAACTTTCTGTAAAGGAAGAAGGGAAGTGAGAAGGCAAGCATTACCGACCTCCCCCCTCCTCCCCCCGCCACCCACTGATACCAATTTTGGTGCCTCCTTAGGCTTCATCTTCAAAACCAGCAGTCTGAAAACAGCACAGAAATTCCCAGTTACAGCCTACTCTGACATTGAGTTGAGTTCCCCATTGCTTTTCTAGTGAGTTTAGGTTATAAATAACTTTCCTGTTTATATTTTATGGCTCTGTGAAGTGGCTGAGAAATGAGTCCTGACTTGCTGATGTCTCATCCCACTTCAGCAGCTTTTGTGATAATTTATACTGGCTCTTGCAATGAGCTATCAGGCCTCAAGTGTTAGGATCAAGCTGTGTTTGCTCTGATTTTTTACAGTTTGATTGTGCCAATTCCATGCTGTATGGTTTGGTATTAAGTGTGACCCTGTTGTTCCAGATCCACAATGAGTTGCTCTACACAGCTTCCCATGACGGCACACTAAGGATTTGGGACATCCGGGGAATATGCAAGAGAAATAAGCGGCGTGTGAAGAAGGAGAGGTCTGCCCAGGGCAGGAGCTCTCAGAAGGGAAGTCTGTCTCGTCTCTTCAACAATAAAGTCGGCTGTATGGTACAGCAAGAAAATGGGGAACACGAGGCCGTTGAACTAATATGACTGTCCAGAATGGACTTTCCATTAGTGACCAAAGCTGAACCTTTTGTTTTTCTGCACCACTGTGTCCATGTAAACCAGAACTTGGAAAGAGTTGGGAAATGGCTTTGCTTGAACCTCTTTTACAGGAGCCAGAATTCTCTGTGACTGTCGGATGGACTCAAGTCAGATCTTGTTGCTGCAGATGACCCTCAGCTGAGCAGTACTGGGGTCAGGAGGGACTGCAGTGAGGTTCAGGTGACGTACCTCTGTGTGTGTGTGTTGGGTGTGTGTATGTGTAGTTAAGAACTTCACTTAAAACTGCTTGTTTTCAATTCCCTCTGGCACAGTGGCATTGCACACTTCTTCCTGTCTAGTATCCACTGAGAACTGTGTCCTCCCGTTCCTGTTGCCTGCTCGCATGCCCTCCATGCGGCTGAATGTAGCAATGAAAGGTGCCCTGCAATACAACTACAAATTCAATTTTCTCAGCTGACCTTTGGGTCAGGTTTTTGCTGATCAGCCCAAGTAACATGGGATGATATGGCTCAGCAGGAGTTTAAAGCAGACTGGACACCTCTCTGGGAAGTTGGGAGTAAGAGGACAGAAATTAATTTAATTATTTTTTTAATAAAGCATAAACTAGAGAACAATCTAAACCTCAGACCTTTTGTACATAGGTCAGCTGTTTGCCAAGGCGCAGCGGTTGTCCTTCCAGCAACCTAGCGAGTTCTTCTTTTACCTGTTGCAATCTCACACTTCAGCAAAGGAGGCATCAATGGCTTCATGTGTTTTCTGTGCTTCTGGGGTGTGGTGTGTGCTTCCAGTCACCCGCTTACCCCCAGGCACCGTTCCCTGGATGGGAAGCTCCTGATGGGGCTCCTCTGAAGAGCCTCATCTGTGCACAGCAGGAGTTGGAAGCTGTTTGCTAGGCACCAGGTCTACGGTGGTGACTGCACCACCTCGCTGGGCAGCCTGGCCCACAGCTTGAGTGTCCTTGTGAGGGAAAGGTTTTCCTTCTATCCACTGGGAATGTTGAGTTGCGTCTTCTTCAAGGGAGAGGAGAGCAAAATGGGAAGATTTATTGGGTGGGTGCTCTAGATTTGTTATCTCTCCTCCTTACCAGGTTATATCTGGCCTTGGTTTGGTTTGCCAGTAGCATTGGATAAGCAGTCAAACTCAAGAGAAGTTCTCCCAGTCTTTTTCCAGGTTCATTTCCCCCAATAACCACTGAGCCATGAATAAACAAGGGTTCTTATATTTTTCTATTTGCAGATATAACTCTTTGTAGAACCAGTATAAAACTATCTAACCACATGTTTTTATTTTTATGGCTTTATTTATTCTGTACTACAGCAAGATAAAAATGCTGTAATCTTTTTTTTAGAATGGACTAATAAACATGTGGCATCTACAGGCAACTAATTGTCGAGTTTTTATTTTCTTGTCATTTAGAGGGGATTGGGCTGGCTGCAGATGCACAGCAGTTAAGAATGGATGGAATATGGAACAAAACCCAACACGTATACTTTTGGAAACATTTCTGGGGCTGGAGTCAAGCATGCTGTAGAGCTGTCCTGCCTCCTGCCAGGCACCAGACTGCCAGAGCTCAGTATCCCTACTCAGGGGAAGGAGTGACCAGCCACAAACCAAAGTCCAGTCTTAAGGGAAAGTGTGGATAACGACGAGCTCAGCCCTCGCCGTCATGGCAGCACCACAGACCCCTACTCTGAAACCATAACATTGCATCATTGGGCCAGGTCTGTCATTGCTGCTGTACTCTGCTTGCCTCTCCTGCTGAGCAGCTTTGTTAGCTCTTACCTGGCAGACTTCTGCAGCTAGTAGGAAACAGCATGTTAATTATGTTAAATGCCTACCAAGAGAAGCTAATTTGGGAGGTCATCTGCATAGTGTAGACTTAATTCCACCATAACCTCTTGGTCCTGTCGTCATAGCTCAGCACTGGCCCTGTGGGAAATGTTTATGAGAAGGTGGCTCTTGGTTGCTGGGGTGATGGCTTGCTATGCCGCTAACTTTATTTGTATTTTGCTTATGCGGTCAATGCTAAGTAGGAGGCCTTCAGCAGGACAGAGTTGTACAGATGGTCTGGGCTATACTTTTTGTTTAAAACTTTGCCCACAGTATGTTAGATGCAAGAGCTCATCTGACCATACAGCAGCACTACATGGAATCAGCAAATGGATTTAATAGACACAGATCTTGTAAAGAGTGGCATTAATGAGTCATTACCACTTCTGCCTGTTGCTAAACATATCAATAACTTCAAATACATGGTCAAAATGAAGTTAAAACTTTTAGCCAATGGCTCCTGCCCTGCTGATCACATAAACTGCACATACACTCAGGGCGGGGTAGGGGGTGCTGGCAGAATCACGTCATTGAAGAGTGGCTTCTCTGACAAGCACTGCATGTTATGATGCCAATTTTAAATTCCCCAAGGACAAACATTCACTTCGTAAGTTGTCACTGCCAGCTTGCTGTGCAAGCCACTTCAAAGAGGAGAAATAGACTGTACAGCCCCACGCTGGAGTCAGTGCATGCCTATAGGCTAGTGTAAGGTAATGGCAGGAGGTTTGGGAACCCCTCTGGCTAAAGGAAGGGCTAAACTTGTTGCTTTCCTGCCTACTTCTTATTAAAAGATCACTTTGTATGTTTTTCTCATTTTCAGTTCTTTCGTATATTCTAGTTTTGCTCTGCATTTTGTCCAGCAGTTCCTCAATGCCCTCCTAAAGAAAAAACAGGATATAATGGTTGCTGGAGCTATTTTTTCTCTTCAGAAGCTCATGGTACTGGCTTCAGCCTTCTGGAAGAAGATATACAACTACTCAACTTTTGTAGCACTTGTCTTGATGCAGAAGTATGAAATACAAGTAATTCCTTACTTGTGTGATCACTCCCTGCTTTTTGCTGAAAGGAAGGTAGCCAGGAAAAGAAAAAATCCAGGCCATGCACCAGAACTGAGCAGTCATTTCACAGGCCAAAGCTCTCCTTCCTCCAGTATCATGCTCGCCCTAACGTTCAAGCCCTCATTTCTGCACCGATAAATGCCAGGTAAGAATAAACTGTGACCAGAGGGACAGTTCCCTTTCCAGCACCAGCTGGGACCTCTGCTGCTCGCAGCAGCTCCAGCCTTGGGCCTGGTGGAGACAGGGCTTGAGCTCCCTCTGCCGTGAGACTGAAGCTACAGAAAGTAAATAAACTCACTCAGAAAAGCTGACAAGCAGGGGAACTTCTGTTCCCAGTGGAGAGGAGTGCTTACATAGCAGAAAAGAGGATATTGTAACACACACACTAAAAAAAAAAAAACCAACAAAATACTTCTCCGGAATGCTGAAGCGGGGTACAACTACTGAGACAGTGCTGAGCCAAGTTCTGTTCAACAGCTGATGAAAGAAAATCTTGTAGTCCCCATGAAATCCATCCATCTTAAGCCACACACCTGCAGGAGGTTAAGAGGAGCTGCTCAGGGAAACTGGTTATTTAGTTCTAAAAGGAAATAACCTACACTGGGCACTGCCAGGTAGTTCCCACTGGTTTTAAAGCCAAAGCACAGAAGAAAGACTCTTAGAGAGCAGAAGCAGCACATAGTTACCTTTATTGCCTGTGTAACACCTGCATGAAGTGACAAGCAGAACACAGTATAAATCCATGCACAACAGATACGTAAATGTCTCTTAGAAATCTTTCAGAAGAAAAGGAGAGCAGTTTGGAAGCTGATACCTCTATAACTTCATGAGCTAGGTTTCCAATTTACAAACTCACTATTTTTTTTTTTAAAGCTGGTATTCTAAAATGGTATAGAAATGCTTCTTTACTTGCATACTAAATGCATTAACTTATTTCACAATAAAAATATAGTTTAGTTCTATTAAATTTTCTTCTGAAAATAAATGTTTCTATTTTTCTGCTATGACAATAAATTACAATGTATCACAAATGTAGGCTTTAAGCAGATTTATAAATAAGCAGTAATTAAGTGTTCCACCTATAGTTTAACTGAATTCAAGGCATTTAGTAAGAGATAAGCTGAAGGTGCATTTATAATCCAAACTCAATTTGTCAAGGTAAGTACATATAACTGAAGTAGATGTAATGGGATTTAATGCTGTGGTACTTGTATATAGGATAAGTATTCATGAATGATCTGTTCCTCTTCCTCCAGTGTTAAATCCAGATAATCCTCTTCATGTTCAGGAATATCCTCTAGGATTTCATTAACTGCATCAGTCTCCATGTCTTCATCTGTTGGTGAACTAGAAGAACCTTCCAACAAAGAAAAGCAGCAGTGAATTCAAACAAGTTGGTACTCACCCTCCTTCACCAGTATGGCTGCTCTGCGAGCCTGGTACTGTAAAGATACCTCAGTAGTTAAAATAGCTCTGCAAAAGGTACTGCAGCATGGCAGTTTCCCCCTATTATTTAAAGCCCTTAGTTGTACAACAGGGATCACTACAGCTCTGACAAATAATGGGGGGGAGGGGGAGAGGGAGGGGGAGAGAGTGTATATGTGGGTGTCTGTGTATACACATACATTTCCTCTTTGCTAAATGGTGAGTATCAATTACAGTTCTACCACATAAGGGACAGGAGGAAGGAATATGTGGTCAAATCAGCTGACTGTATAGCACAGATTTGGAATAAACTTCCTAGCAGTCAGAACCCAGATACTAGGAAGCCAAAAAATCATCACTATCAGTGGTACGTCCAGGGAAGGTGCTCTTAGAGTGCAAGTCAGTACTTGTTCTCTGCAACAGAGTACAGGCTGGGAGCACTTGGTTTGTTTTTAAAGAGAACTGATGTGAGCAAGTACAATTAGATGGGAGAAGCTAGAATTGCTTGTGGGCTAGAGGGGGCCACGCATTCCTCACTTGAGAAGTGACACCAGGTCTCCAGCCATGTGTGCCAAAGCCACAGCCTGCTCAGCAGCCCTTCCCCCTTCTCAGGACCCCTCTGTGGGTTACCCCTTTCTCCTGGGCTGCATCCACCTTATGTACTGCTACAGCTGATACATACCCCTTGTGGTTCCATACGTGGCTGTTAGGGACTGCAGGAGCTGCAGCTTATCTGGGCAAATGGATGCCTTGCCTGTAACTGTATTACTAATAAAAGTAGTCTGGGGCATTACTCAAGGCCCTTTACCAGTATTTCTTTTGGACTAGAGCCAGAAGAACAGCCTTCCCCCTTCTCTCTCCTCTGTCTGCTGTGCACAACACTTACCTGCAGACTCTGTAGGAGAGTCTTTTGATGAAGCCGACTCTTCCGATGGACTGGAGCCTTCTGGAGACAGCTGCAGCGAAGCAGGAAGAACTCCCCCATAATGAGCAAGGGTTTGGGAAGCTAAGTGAATGTTGCCTTTAAAGACCTTTAAAGCTTGCTCTGCTGACTCACGGCTGAAACCCATATACATCAGCTACAGGAGGGGAGGAAGAAAAACAAACATAAGAAAATATGGAGAAATCCAAGCTCAGCCAGCACCAGGGTCTGACAGGAATTCAACTCTGCATCTGACACAGATGAAAGCACTGCATGCCAGGAATTCCAGGACACTGACTCTGGTTTACTGGAACAGTTAACAACAGGGCAGTGACCTATTAAAGAAATGGGGATGTTGAGCATAATCAAGAGCCTCTTGTTTAATATCAGACCAATTCTTTTTCTGTTTTTCAAAAGGAAACTTCAAAGCACTCCAGCATATCAGGAGCATGCACATGCTATTTACTTCTAGTACTGTATAGTTTTCTTGCCTATCTGTCATTGATTACATAGCCACACTAATTACAAGAGCTTTTCACACAGCCTATGATGAGACACATTCCAACTGTTTCCCTTGTGTGCTGCAATGTCGAGGGACTTGAATGAATTTCTCGTTTGCTGTCTTTTTTGGGATAGGGCATTAGAGTGCACAGACTTCCCTCCACATCTGGGCATGGCAGATTAGTGTAACGGGCAGCAAGTACACACGGATTACATTTTAGCATGAGTGTGACTTCACCATGAAGAGCACATGCCAGGCAAGGGAAGTGTGACAGCCCGAGTGACATGAAGAAAATTTTTTTACAGCTTTAAGGAAGGCATAATTCAGAAACAAGACAACAAACTCCTAAGAAAGCAAAAGGTCTAACTTACTTGATCAATACTTTCCTGGGAAACCTGAAACTGGTCCATGGCCACAGAATCATCATCATCATCGTCTTCCAACAACAACTCAGGATTGTCAAGAATAAACTACAATAAAACAGCAAGGGATCCGAATAGACCAACAGAAATACAATAGTCCTCAGTATGGATATGTATTCAGCCCAACAGTTAATCTAAGCAAACCTCAGCCAACTTAAATGATATCTGATTCACTGAGTCAGGAAGCAGAAGTTCAGTCATTACACTTCAGAAAAGGTCACTGTGAACTAACAAATACAGACTACAGAAAATAAGAATCTGCTACACAATACATATAAAAAAGAACTTGTTTGCTTTTTTTATATAGAAGTACTACTCTTGAAAACCACTTACCTGAAAGGCTTGGTCCAGGTTTCCTTGTGTATTACGAAGAGCTACTTGAGCAGCTCTCTCTGAATAGCCCATACTTTTCAAGGTGTTTATATCTTCCAGTCGTTGCCTTCTTTTAGCTCTCTCCTCCCTTCTTATCTGTGCCTTTTCCTGCATGAACACAGCCATTACAAAGCTCACTATGCATGGGAACGTTTCAACCCTCCCCTGTGCATATAGGGTTTCTTGGATTTACTTCTTTGAGTTTGAATCTCTTGAGGAAAAGGGATTTTTTTTTTTTTTAAGACAGACTGCACTGCCAGACACTTGTTACTAAATAAAGTTGCCTTTCCATAAGCTAGCACTGTTGCCATACTTCCGCTCTGCAGATCGGATCTTACGCTATCACAGCTATTATAGGCCCTGTGTGGTAAGTGATAAACCTGTTTGGCAGATGGGCCTGTAGACAAGACTTGCCAAGGACATACAGTCAGAACTGGGCATGGAGCCAAGGAGTTCTGTTCTGCCCTTCTCTCAGCCATTTGACTTTTCCATCCACATTTCACTATCAAGTCTAGAAGTGCCACCTCAGCTTACCAAACATAGCTTCAGGCACTTCAGATCTAGACAACACTTCACTTTAGCACCAAAAAAAACCCCAACCCCCAAACAAAACACCTTTCTCCCTTCCTGGATTTTCCAAGTCCAAAACCATAATCAGTGTAGCTTGATGGTTACCCTTACAGCACTTTATCATGCAGCCTCTTGTCTTTCAGACCAGCCAAGACAGCTTGATCGTGGTGGTTTTGTTCCCATTCGGAGTATGGCTGACTAGCAAACACTAGTGCAAAGTCTTCCTATACATTTCTGTGGTACAACCACAGGTCTTTGGCTCTCTCATCCCACCTGTTTCACGACAGAGCTTCCCTTGTTCTATTAAGTTTTGGTTTGAAACTTGTGGCAACAGATGCCAAACTGTCAGTTACACTAACAGTGCTAAAACATGATAATCAAAGTCCTTAATTTAGCACCATGTCGCACAAAACATGGTCTTATGGACAACCCAACTAATATGATCCTTGATTTAGTTCTTTCACTGTACCAAATTTAACAGGGTGGGGAGACACTGGAACGGGTTGCCCAGGGAAGCTGTGGATGCCCTGTCCCTGGGAGGTATTCAAGGCCAGGCTGGATGGGGCTTTGAGCAACCTGGTCTAGTGGAAGGTGTCCCTGCCCATGGCAGGGGGATTGGAACTCTATGATCTTCAAGGTCCCTTCCAACCTAAACCATTCTATGATACCTCTCTCCTGTTGGTGATAAGATTGGCAGCGTGCTCCACATTCCCCTGGCATGCTCGCAGCGCAAGGCGAGCTTCTTGTTCGGAGAATCCCAGAAGCGTGAGGCGATAAACTTTATCGGGATCTATGGACAGCTCTTCATATAAACGAGATGCCTGTATATAGAAAGAACACAATGGACTACTTACACTATTGCCAACATACAAACAAGAAAACATGTCTCCCCGTTTTTCCAAGCAAGCAAAGAACAGGGAGAAGGTGCAAAACAGCCCAAACACAGGAGCTAGTGTGAATGACTCAAAAGTTTTAGTTAATGGCTTCTTACCTTCTGAATATACTCAGCAGCCTCCTTTTCTCTGCCACTGTGATAGTGTCCTATCCCTTGAAGGAGGTAAAGCCGTAGAAATAAAACCTTCTCACGACCATAGCTTCCCTAAAGAATTGTTTAAACAAGGGGGAGCAGGGTGAGGGGGAGGGCACATGGGTAGAAGCATATGGTAGAACATCAATTCATTATGACTACAACACTTTACACATTTAAAGAAGACACAGTCACTAATATGTCACACTGTGCAGACAAAGTATTGCATCTAAAACACTGATGATGTCTGTGCATATAAACACACGTTTGCCACGGCCTTTGTGTCAGGTCCAGTGCTTTCTCTATGCTGACAATTACACAACTAGATTACTGACTATGGAGACACAAGAAAATTTTAAACTTCTACAAGTCAGTATTGTAACACTTCAACAATAACTGAATATATGTAGAAAAAAAAGCCACCCTAATTAAAATCAAAACCGGCATACTTTGATATCAATAAGTCTTTCATGGTTCTCCCCATAGCACCTCTGGAAGCATCTCTGTGCTGTGGAGAGCTTTTTCTCTGCATCGTCCAGGCAGTCCAGCTGCTCCAGGCGGAAGTAGCACCACACTATATCCAGCTGCAGTACTGCATAATTATCAACTGTATTCAGCAGTTCTGTGCTACACTCACTGGAAAATAAAACAATTATTGGTTTTCTAGGTGGGGTTGTTTATTTTTTCCACATACTTTTTAACACTAATGAAACAACATGCTGGAAGTATGCATACTCACATATTTGAGAAAACACACGCTTCATATTTGAGGTAGCAAACTGAAATCAGTGAACTCTAATAAAGCACTGATCTCCCATCATATTCACTAATACATGGGGCACTAATGATAACACTACATCTCAAAAACCTACAGTAATCACAACACATTTTGTTACTATTTAAGACAGTATCTCTTTAAAAGCAGAATGGAATTAAACCTTGTGTGATCTTTGAAAGGACAGAGATCAACTGTCTTCCTTAATGTATGTGAACACACTGAGGTCTGTGCCAGTCTCCTTGCACATGCACACAGATCAGAAACAGACAGGGGACAGTATTACTTTTGGGGATCTCAAAAGAGCCATTTAGGGCTCCGACTGCTGACAGGAAACTAATTTACCTGCAGAAACCCTGGCATGGTTACTGACCTCAGCTATCTGCTCCACCTTCTACAAGAAATTATTACTTCACAGAAGCAATTACAAACAAGTATCCATGACTGTCTCTCAAGCTAATGCAATTTATAGCCCAGTACATGAATATTGACAGTTTCTGTTTATGTTGATATGAAAGATTAAATTGCCCAGTGGCAGTATCTGTTTCAGCTGTTTTACATGAAGCCACCTGTCACTGCAAGTCAGAGCCTTTGTCCGCTGTTTCCCATCTGCAGAGGGGGTATGAAATAATCCCCGGCAAAACAGGCCCTAATTTACATGCACAGGTAGAGGTAAAGCCGTTCCTGTATTTGGTTGACAGTAAAGGAAAGAGACACAAGGGACTCAAAAAGGTTCTTACCAGAAGTGTTTATCAGCATCCAACAAATATGGCAGCGCTATTTCATATTCTTTCTTCTTCATTAATGCTCTGCCCTTCTCATGATAACCCATTGCCAGCACAAGTGCCTAGAAAAACAGATTGAGACTTTTCTGCACCTCCCCAACTCACTTTTATAACTAAAATGATATAATCTGGATAATCCATTAAGAGCCCTTGTTCTTCCTAGAAAAATACCAGTGTATCAGTTCTGTACGAGCAGTACTTTTTCATGCCACTTCGTACTTTTCTCTCATCTGCTAATGTTAGAATATTGTCTAATTAAAAGCAATCAATGTTACTGATACATGAAACATTGCACCAAGCTTATTTTAAGAATGCAACTCTAGATAGATTTCCAATGATGACTGATAAAGAGCTAAGCATTCTTCTGGGTGCTACACTTCCTAACAGCATCAAATTTGTTTTGCTTTCCTATTATAACTATCTTGTATAATTTAACTATTCACCTCCTGCAAAACCCCAGAACTGAAAATTAAATTTTGAATGTGGCCAGCAAGCACTACTTCCTGCACTATGACAAATGGAAATAATATTTCTAGATAGAAACAGCCTGCAATATTTCCTTTCACCCACGTTCAATACTGATGAAATCTTGTGCACTTGAACATTTGATGCTCTAACTCCCCAGGTAAATTACTACTTTCAGCACTTCATCAGAACAGCATGCATTGTCAGAATGGACAGTTGTTATTCCAATCATCCGGAAACTCCAGATGATACAGAAAACGGTATGCCTCTGAAGAGGCTAGGACAGCAGTTAGCACATGCTGGGGCCTGCTCATTTCTTCCTGAGGTATTTTTTTTTTGTTGTTACTGGGTGTAATTCCAAGTATTTGTAAAGATTTTTATTTATCTTCAGAAAATACAGCCATCTTAAAAGATAGGATCTATCACTATTCTTCTGCTTCAGCAGCCAACATCAAGTATGTCACTCCTACTGTAATTCAATCCATGCACCCAGCCAAAGATATTTTCAGTTGAGAATGTGCAACTTTCTTGAATGGTAAACAAATTTGAGAGGGGTCACAGTGCAAGCGATCTCAAAAGTACTTTAAGAGAGTCCAATTTTGAGAGAATCATTGAGTTTCCAACTCAAACTGAGACCTAATGAACAAGTCATTTCCATGTCATTCTAGGGCACCCAAAATTTAAAGTAGGTGCTAGGATATAAGGAAGTTAAAGATGACCTTAAAATACAAAAACAAGATACAGACCACACAGGGGTCAGTGCAAGATTAGAGCTGCAGTTAGATCAGCAATCGGAGGTTCTGTCTCCAGATGACTGAAGTATTCCCCATTGTAGAGTTCTACTTCAATTTTATTTCACTTTCTTTTTCTATCAAGCAAACATCTACTGGACCCAGGGTTACATCCCCCAAAAGTCCGACTGTATTTCAATCTAATATTTGAAATGCTTCATGAATCAAGCTTTAAAAAGCTGCCTTAGTAGCCTTGTAAGATACTTTTACTTACTTTTTTTGCTTGAGGAGGAATCTCGATTGACCTTCCAGTCTGATTAGCTATATCTAGATATGGAACAGAATCTGGATCCAAATACTCCTCTGAAAGATGAAAAAAAAAAAAGCAATTAAAACTAAGTACCATCTTCAACAGAGTAATTCTGCTGTTGTAAGCTTAAGTCAGTAAGTACATGGTTAAACAAAAAAGCAAACACGACAAAAAAAAAAAAAAAAAATCAGAATTACATACAAAGGCTGCATCTGTGGTTTTTTGGACATACCTACCAACAGTGGCCCTGATCAGACAGACACAAGGAACTTTTAGAAATGTCAAAGGAAAAAGACCCTGTTCATCCAGAAATTTAGATGCAACATTAAAAGTTACATGAATTGTAAATAATTTTCTGCAGAAGATGGAACACCTACATTTTACACAAGATAACATTAGAAATGCTTTATCAAATAAAGCATAGAATATAAACCCCACACACAACTGAGCTCAGTTGATAAAACTGAAAAAAAAATATAGCTCAGTATTTTCCTTTTCCCCACATCTTTAATACTTATAACCAAACTATCAATTTTGTTTTCACTTCCATCTGATTTAAAATGAAAAGATGCTTTTCTTGTACACAAAAGACAGTTAAGCAGGAATTTGTCAAGATTAAAAGCTTCTGCCCTGCAATTTTTCTCAGATGAAACAAAAGGGTTGTTAATCCTTTCTGCACTTCACTCCCAACCTTCAGCCTGTGAGCCCATTATGGACTCCACTCTATACTCTGGCATTGTGCCATAACTGACAGTTACTGGTAAATACCTTAAAGAGGCCCTATACAGGATTCAAGGGCTGGGGTCTAAATTACCCCTTAAATTCCTAAAAGGAATCACTTCTGTTTTTTGTTCAAAATCTGATATTATAGTAAGAAGCAGGCTGTCACTGACCATTAAAAGCAGCTTTGTTCACATATTTTTGCATTTGGCAGGAATTCTTTATGTACTCAGTTTCAGTTTTTTGTTTGTGGATTTTTGAAACAATAAAATAAAGAATTGCTTTAAACTCATCTAGCAATGCAATTCACAAACACAACCTCATTTTGAAAAATTATTGCTGTTAAATTGACTATATCCCTTTAACTTAATCCACAGTTGCCAGCAATCAACATTAAATGCAATAAGAACAGAACAGCCACATTACAGATGAGAATGACAAGTGAGCTGTTCTGCACAATGAAACCATGGTTACACCCAGCCATATCCGAGATAAACTACAGAAAAGTGTGTAATGACTTATAATGCATTATTCCACTGTGCTTATGTCTACAATAAATTTAAAGCCTGTTCTCAGAAGTAGTCAGTCCCTTAACTGTCAAGTGCCAATTAAATAATAATTGATTCATATTACATCTTTCTCAGTGTTTTCTGGCATTCTAGTCGTGTAAGAAGAGTTGAAGTAGAAGAGGAAGTTTTAGTCAACTTAAATTCCAGTTTTCAAGTAGGTAGAAAGCTAGAAAAGTATAAACTGAAAACTAGCCGTGGTACAGGCACTCTATGTTGAAAGTCCATGGAGAAGATAATTTTTGATACACAAGAATTAATGAACTCACATCTTCCCCTCCCCCCACCAAAGAAAACCAACCCAACAACCCCCTTTACCTCTCTCTGCTAGAATTTCCAAACCCTTCTTAGTTCTTTGCATCTTGTCATTTATTTCTTTTTCTTTCTTGCACTGAAGTTCTTCTTCCTGAACTTTTCTTTTAGTTTCCTCATCACTCTGTTCCAGTTGAAGGACCATCACTTTTGCATTGTGTGTTACACCCTGGTCTGCAAGGGTTTTGCCTGCCAGAGTATAATGAATACAATTCAAATACTCCATTTGTGAAGACAGACCATTTTACATTGTACTGCCATTGGGGGGAGAACACCACCCACAAACAAAACAACCTGAAGAGCCCCTGCATTACTCACACTGTACTGAAGAACTGGAGTTAATGACTAGATTCAAGAACTCAATCAAAACCCCCGCCAATTACTGACATTGTCAGCAGAAACTCAGAAATTAGAATCAGTCTTGAGTCTTAAAAGTGCTTTTTAAATGACTGGTATGTGTCTTTGTTTGCTTTTTTCAAAACATTCAAAAACTATGAGTTTCTATTTCAGTTAATTGATCTTCAAACAAAAACTGGAACAACATGTCCAGGATCATACACTGCAACCATAACAGGATAGAGGAACTGGAAATTGAATCCAAGTTCCTATTGTCAATTCCATGGCTCTATTTCTGACATATTCTAAGGGAAATAAATGTCAGACGGATGTTTAGGCCATTAAGTAGAGAAACCTGCTGTCATCACTTCCCACAACATGTCTGACAAGTGGAACATGTATAAAGCATTACAAAAAGGTTTTGAATGTGTTGTTATATAATATGGTTTTGGAGGAAATTTAGGGTTTCTCTTAAATGTGCATTTTCAGTGTTTCAACACTTGAAAAATGGATTTGCAACATTTATTACAGGATTCCGGTAATTGCTCTAATTCTATCTAACAATTTTAATCATTATAATTTATTACACTTCCTGTAGAGCAGAACCTTACAAATACAATTGCTATTCCTTGGGAATTTCTGAAGTTAACAGAGTTGCAAGAATTTTTTCTTCTGAGAATCAGAAACTAGAATCTTATCGTACAACTAGATACATACCCAGGTCGAGCTGCTTCTTATTTATGATTATTTTGATAGCATCTTCTTTTAGTGCATGTTTCTGTGCTATCCTGTGAAATAAATCATTCCATGCATGAATAAAAATTTGTAAAGCTATACAATATTTCTGTTAGAATAATAATAGAACTTAAAAATGAGTATGCTTGAAGTGACTTAAAACTTTTGTCTAGAAGGCTGCAAGAAGAAAAATGTCATCAGAAAGTCTTCTCTACTATATAGGGAAAATTTGGGATACAGAAACAGAAAAAGCAAAACAGACAGAAAAGTATCTGATTTTATTAGGCTTAAACACACAAAAGGAAGAGAAGCTAGTGTTCACCGTTCAGAAGACCTGCCTAGTTACAGATTTGGAACACTGATCACTAGTGCGTTCTCAGGCACTTGCTGGGGATTTACAGAGAACTATCTTCTTCCACAGTTGCAACTTCCCTGTTTATCTGTTAAACCACAGCTTCTTACATGAAGACCTGCCCTGCAGGGACACTGGACATCCTATGCAGACATACTCAAACATACATGCTAAGAAAAAGCTTAATCGAACAAATAGTGCTTTGTCTTTTTTAGTACTGTATGACATTGTGCTATCTCATTAGAGAAGAACCAAGGGTGATTACACTTACTGCGATCTGAGCTCCTTGCCTGTGACAAACAGGTTAGTTTCCAGTGGGATTTTTCTGCTCTGTAGTAATTATATTGGGTGGGAGAAAGGAGGAGGGAAGGGGAAAAAAAAGCATGATATCAAGATACTTTGGACATTTTCTTAATGAATTGTTTTACAACAACTACAATTTCTTTTTCAAATAATCATGTTAACAGGGTTATGGTTGGGCATACATATTAGTAATTTCTGTGTAGGGAGTCTTGTACTTGCTATACAGCACTAAAAATAAGCATAACGCAGAAGATTCAGAATTTGATAAATCTAAATTCAGAACCAAACAATTTAAACTAATTTAATTATGCACTTCCAATCTTAACTCTGCTTTGTAATTATGCCACTCACCTGTGACTGGCTAAGTTATGATTAATTCCTATTAGTGTCTCTGGTCCCAGATTAGATAAACTGGAATTTTAAATTAATTAATTCCCCTATGCCCAGTAGCATTGTAAAGAGGAATTATGAAACTATTTAACTGCATGGCAATCACTTAGCACTCTCTACCCTTTAGCCCATTACATTCCCTGGTAATTATTTTTCCACTACAAGAGAAAAAACAACTATGATTGTGTATTGTGTTTTCAGTAAAAAAAATAAATAATAAAAATCCTTCTGAAGCACAGGTTACCATCTAAGATCTTCTTCAGAAAAAAAAAAAAAACCAACAACACCATTGCCCTTTTCCAGAGGGAACATTCACTTCTGCTGCTGGTAAGAATATTACAACCCTTAAGTGCCCCTAAATAAAGAAATTGTCTTTCACTGTTCTCAGAGTGGACAAAGACATACAGCATTGGGGAAGATGCTGCTCCTGCACTTGATCAAAACTAGGCAGTGATTGGAGATAGTTGCTGTGCTTGCTAGAGACTGTTTTTAAGGGCGAAATATTCCCAGTTAAGAAGCTTTATGTTAGTAAGAACCTAACCAAGGGCCTGCTCCGTCCTGTGACCAACTCGCACAGCACCCTTCACATCCATATGGTTGGATCCTCTCAGCCTTCAAAGCAGAGCAGTTGCATCCAAAGTGCTGTTTGAGATCGGTCCCTGGCCCATGTCACCCCTCACACTGTGCCTGGGCATCGCTTGACAGGATACCAGGGGGCCTGTGCTAAACGGCATCAGAGCCAATGCTAACAGCTCAGCAGTCCATGAAACAGCAGCTAGTGTATCCCCTACCTGTGTTTAGCTGACTAGCACAGATGTAGCCACAGAATCCGGCATGGTGATCAGTCTGACACTGATTTGATTAGATTCACATCATTATTCTGGCATATTTTATTCATGAAGCTAGACATTGAAGCCAGCTTTAAAAGGGCAAGACTTAATTCAGTTCTATTTTTGTGAAGCTTTTAGGAACCCAATTTTGAAAAGAACAGATAAGTACCACCACCACAGAAAATCCTACTTCTCATTTCCAAGTTAACACACTGGACATACCTATTTTAAAGTAAGTTTAGTTAGCTGCCTGGGCTGGATAACGTCATCACTGTTAGACCATTGCCACATGCCACAATTAAAAGCTAAAGGAGATCTTTTCAATGTCATCAGCTGTACATGGCCTAAGATGACACCAAGTTCAAGTTGCTTATTGCACTCAAAGGGATTTTTTTTTTTTTTAATTAAAGCTGTCATTTAAACAAAAGCTGCAGCAATATAGTGATAGTGATATTCATATGCTAATTCAACTTTAGGTATTCTACAACTGAAAAAAATACACCTGCTCTTTACCACTAATGTGAACAGTCACATCAGAAGGAATAAAACTGAACTAGATAGACACTTAAATCTAATTTACTTTTCTTAATTGAAAGAAAATTTCTCATTACATCCTAAAGGGAAGACAGTTACTGATCTCCCAATATTATTCTACTTTGCCATGATATTCCCACATACCCAGGAAGCTACCTCATTAACTCCCCCCCCATTTTATACACCTAACAGATCTCAAAACACCTGAAAAAGTTGAATAAGTGGAAATATTTGTGTTAGATACATATCTAGAACTCAAAAGGCCATCAAAGTAAAACTACTTATCCTGACTTTTCTGCAATGTCACTTACTTTTCTACGAGGCAGATATATATCAAGTCTCGCAATCCCAGTCACTTTAAAATTTTCATTTCCTGTTCCACGCTCAATTGCTTTACACCGTATTTCTTCAAGCATATTCTCTGTATCATTCTCATTGATATTCAGCTTGGATGAATATTTTTGTACAAGCTCCTAAAAAAACAGCAAGAAAGACTGTGAAAATGCACTAGCAGGATGACATGGAAGATGCATGACAGACTCAGAGAGAATATTTACCTTCATCTCTTTACCAGCTTCTTTTTTTTCATTTGTATATGGTGGCTTCCATAGCTGAATTTTGTCCTCTCTTAAGCAACTTGTCAGTTTTGCTATTAAATACTTCTTTTGCGCCATTCTTTAAAAAAAAAAAAGGCAAAATTGGAAGGGAAAAGAAAGAAAAATAATCAATCTTTTAATTTAGCTTTACTGTACTAAGATACTGTACTTTTTCAAGAAGTTTAAGTGACATTTCAGAAGTCTGCAAAATAAGTTGAGTATAAAATGCATTCCATGCATTTTGGTGAGGAGGGGAACCAGAGTTCAAACTATTGTAAAAAACTGGAAAGCAGGTGAAACCTGGAATACAGCAGGGATACTCCAGGTGCCCCCTATGTTGGACCTTTCCATTTCAAGAGAAATTAAACCTCTTCCTAACCCCTCATGTGAGCTGGGATTGCAGAAGGTGCCAATTCATCAAAATCCATGATTCAATACTGCTCTGCCCTGGAGAAGATGGGTCAACCCAACCCCCCTCTAACAGATGTCCTTGCTGTACCTCTGCCTTCCTGCTTCTCCACTTCCCTACTTGAACAGCCTTTCTACACCAGTGGATGGTAGAACATGAATTATTACCCTATTTGGAAGGACAGAAAAGAGGTGTCGAGAGACAGCTCAGAACCACAAGCTCCACCATGAGAAGAGCATAAGGTAAAGTTCACAGCCCTCCAGCAAAGTCAGATCAGCTAGAGCACAATGAACTAAGAGAGGAAAATATAATCATAGATGATCTTAAATGTCTTTTCCAACCAAAACAATTCAAGTCCTACCGTTAACCTAATGCTGCCAAAACCACCACTAAACCATGTCCCTCAGCACCACATCTACATGTCTTTTAAATACCTCCAGGGATGGCAACTCCACCACTTCCTTGGACAGCCTGGTCCAATGTTTGATAACCCTTCCCGTGAAGAAGTTTTTCCTAATATCTAATCTAAACCTCCCCTGGAGCAACCTGAGGCCATCTCCTCTTGACCTATTGCTTCTTATTTGGAAGAAGAGACTGACCCCCACCTCACTACAACCTCCTTTTGGGTAGTTGTAGAGAGTGATAAGGTCTCCCCTTAGCTTCCTCTTCTTCAGGCTGAGCCACCCCAGTTCCCTCAGCCGCTCCTCAGAAGAGTTGTGCTCCAGACCCCTCACCAGCTTCGTTGCCGTTCTCTGAACACGCTCCAACACGTCAACGTCCTTCTTGTAGCGAGAAGCCCCAAACAACACAGTACTCGAGGTGGGGCCTCACCAGTGCCAAGTACAGGGAGACAATCACCACCCTAGTCCTGCTGGCCACACTATTCCTGATACAGGCCAGGATGTCATTGGCCTTCTTGGCCACCTGGGCACACTGCTGGCTCTTATTCAGCCAGCTGTTGATCAACGGCCACAGGTCCTTTTGTGCCAGGCAGCTGTCCAGCCACTCTTCCCCAAGCCAGTAGCGCTGCATGGGGTTGTTGTGATCTACACTTTACCCCCTCAGTCTCAACTATTTGTCAAGCAAACAAGTTTATACATTCAAGCTATACAGTAGCATGAAATGCTATTGCAAAATTCTGGTATCACAACAATGACATCGTAGGGAGTCACTTTTCATAGTCCAAGAGACACTCTTCCCACTCCCACTGCAAAGCTAGAGAAGACACATGGGGCACAACCAATATAAAGTGCAGAGGCTAAGATCAGATATGAAGTGTACTGTAAATTTGCACCAGGCATTAAAGTATCCATCACTGGGGAGAAGATGACAGTGAGGTAAGAGTTTAGGCTGAATTCATCACCAAAAGTTATTTAGCTCAGAGAAAGTAGCAACCACTGAATCAACATGCCACTGAAAAAAAACCCCAAACAAACTAAGAAACAGAGAAGGCAGAGAAAAGGGGCAAGCAAAGGCAGATGCAGTGGTATCAACAGAAGAAAAATCAAATAAAATCTATGTACATATTAAAGCATGGGAGACTTGGCTCTTGGACACTGGGAATCATATGGAAGAAGTTGTCCTTTAATTTATACAGGAGAGCATTTAAAATGTTGGCATATATGCACTAAGCTTGGCAGGGAGTTTTGATTAATCAGTTTCACTTCTCTTTCAGATCAG
This sequence comes from Vanellus vanellus, assembly GCF_965231255.1. Lineage (NCBI taxonomy): Eukaryota > Metazoa > Chordata > Aves > Charadriiformes > Charadriidae > Vanellus > Vanellus vanellus. The sequence continues at coordinate 7,829,480 of NC_138906.1, read as the reverse complement.
TTTCATTTTCTCATTCTTACTTATTAGACCGCTGCTCTCAGCAGAAAAGAGGACAGAAAAGAAGAATCAAACATTTCTATCCACATTTCCAGTTTCAAAGACTGTTCCTTGCTCAAAAAAAACCACTATTCAAGAGCAAAAAATCATAGGCAAACATCCAACGTGTGTTAAGTTTACCAGTTAACCTTACGTCAATCCCAGCTTTAGCGAGCTACAAAGAATCTTTGAACACTGCAAAGACAATAGTCTCTTCTAAAGAGGAGTCAGAAGGATTAACTGAGCAAGTGGATGGTTTAACAGTCCTAATTGATTGCTATAATTTGCATAGTGTCTCTCCAAACTAGGAGACACAACCATGCATTCTTTTTCTTGATGGGATGACACTGATGTTATTTTAGGGCCAAAGCAAAACATGGCATTTACAAAGCAGAAAGCAACAAACATGCTCAATTTTCAGAAAGTTGTATTGAAGTTATTAATGCAGCTTCTTCCCTTTTCCAAAACATGCCAGGCAATTCTTATGAACAACCTGTAACCATAGTTTTCCCACTTTTAGGTTATGCTGAAGAACCATTTTATAGCTATAATCCTACTTAACATTAACTTAAGAAACAATAACAGTATCCATGGCTTTGAGGCAACCAGAGTCTAAAATTGCAACCTACGCTTAAGACTATGAATTGTAAATACAAGTTGCACTTATAAATTAGTCATTCATCTTTTTATCAATACCATTTTATAGTTTTGCAAGTTTTTGATTTCTTCCTAGGCTATTAAACCAGAAAACACTACTGGAGTCTCCAATTAAACTTATTCTTTCCAACCCTCTATTAAAAAAAAAGTTTTGCTTTCACAAACACAAAAGTTAACATTTTATGTTAACACTTTAACACAAATTCACATTTCACCATAACTAAATTCCAAAACAATCCTTAGCAAAAACATTTCTAACTTACTTTTCCACCAGCCAACACCACAAGTGCTCCTGGCACTTTCACTTTCAGTAAGAGTTGAAAGGGACTTTCCGAAAACTAATTTCGGTAAACAATCAGGGGTATTTCCCAAAGGCCATTTTGAATGCAAGACTGAGTTCTTGGTAACTGTCATCCTCTAAAGCCAGTTAGTCTTATATATGACATAAAAGAAAGCAATTACAGAAATAAGCTTAAAAAGCTAAATTTTTGAGGGAAGGAAGAGATGATTCTCAGAGTGGTTTACTAACAAAGCAGTATGCATTAATTTTTCACAAAGACAAGGTGTAAAGTTACTACCTGGTGCAACCACGGTATATTCCCCATGGCTAAAGGGGGGGGTAAGAGACGGCAGCAGGGTGAGGAGTGAGTAAACCACGGGCCACCGGCTCGGGGAAGGGATGGCAACCCAAACACTGTCAGTCCCAGCCTGGGGCGTCCTTAGGCCTCCCCAAGCGCACATCCAGCCTCTCCCCCAGCTCGAGAGCACCGAGGCTGTGAGTCACCGGTGTCACCAGGGGATTTTAGGCACGGCCATGAAGCCGCCGCCCTTTCCAAGCTCCTCCAAAACAAGGCGGCCGAGGAGCACCCAGGCAACCACGGCAGGAGCCTCCCATGGAGGCAGCGGAGCTGATGCAACGATCCCCCGGGGCAACCTCAAAGCGGAAGGCGGCCAGGCCGGGCCAGGCAGGCACGGCGGGGAAGGGGCGGGCGGCAGGGCTCCGGCCGACTCGGCCCTCTAGCAACCCACCTGCGCCCCGCAGCGGAGGCCGAGCCTCCGGGCCCAGGCGGTCTCTGAGGGGAGCTCGGGCCCGGCAGGGGCCGCCCTCCCTGAGGCGACGGAGCCGGCGGCGGCCGGGGCGGCTCCTCGGTCCCACCAACGGCCGGGGGCAGGGCCACGCGCAAGCCCCACCCCCTCGGCGGCGCCGGCGCGCGCTTACCTGCGCACCCGCCGCTCGCCTTACGGTGGATGAGTGGGATAGGCGCGAGGGGCGGGGCTTATGTGTACCTCACACCCGCCGTTGATTGGCGGGGGAGAGGCGGGCTCCTACGGAAGCCCGGAAGGCCGGGGGTCATGGGAGTGAGGCGGGTGCTTGTCACGTGGGTGAAGCCATGCTCCACCCACCATCTTAGCGTCCTGCCCTTATGTAGCAGTGAGGTGTTTGCGGGTTTTGTGTTGCTCAGGGGGAGGTGGTGTTGTTCCTGTACTGTCTTACAGCGCAGACTGGTTTGCTTGTCCCCTGGGAGGCGGTGGTGGGGGTCCCCAAGGCGCTTGGCTACCTGAGCGAATCTGCCCACCAGGAGGGGTAGGGGCCTGGAGGAGGCCGAGTGCGCTGCAGTCGCCTCTGCGTTTGAGAGACAAAAGGGGCTGAAATTCCTGTCAGTGCTGGGAGGCAGCATTTCCCAAAAAGCTGAGATGCTGTGAAATGTGCCAGGGAGGAAGGACAGTTGAGAAGGATTTTTTTTTTTTTTGCTTTGCTCTTTGAGGGCAGCAGTGTTCAGGGTGAGCATTTGTGTGTGGGCTTCTATTTCCCCTTCGGGGGTGGTGGGTGGGTTCTTGCCCGGTTGTGGTGCTATTTAAAGGTAACCTGGGTGCAGAGACTGTTCTGGAAGAATACACCGTGTGTGTGTGTGTGTGTGTGTGTGTAAAATCTGATACTAAACACCACCTCATGCTGAGGTGGTGGTGGAGTGTCACTTCTAGTCCCCATAATGCCCCAGAGTGGGGCAGGTTATGTGGCCACACAGAGGCTTGGCTGTACAATGTAGGCTGCTCAATGTTGGATTTGTATGCGAGGCCCTCAAAGGGTTGGGGCTTGTTCCTGGAATCTTTTTGGTGCCTGTAAAAGACAGGTGTTCTTTTAATGGGTTACACCAGAAATAATTAACTCCTGTGGGTTAATTCTTTCATGTGGCCTGCTGTCCCAGCAGAAAAGGGATTTTCTTCTAACTCCTCTGATGTGTGACTGAAAACATTGCACTAGAGTATTTATTCCAGAATGGATGGGCCTGCAGGACTGTCCTGTAAAACATTTTCTTTAGGCAGTCGTGCAGACTAAGTGGGGGTGCTGCATACTGCAGCTCTAGAAATGGGAGCCCCGCAGGTATCATAAGCTTGTTAACAAGACACAACTAGAATTTCAGGATTCCAGGTGTCCCTACGTGCATAATTCAGTCAAGTTTGCCTGCTGATAAAATAAGAGTAAACTTGCTTTTATGGCTGTCTTGAGTTGAGTGCTTGAAACTTAGCTGAAGCTATGGTAACAGTGATTAAAGTTACTGTCCCATGATCTCTAGACATGGAGAAGCTAACAGTAATGTGTTTTTTAAATCAGATGCATAGGAAAAAAAAGTTAATTTTCTTATTAGACAATGTGCCTGTGTGATATTTAAGTGTCTTGAAATGAAAGCATAGCAACTTTTCTCATAACTAAAACTACTCCACTATCAAATCAAAATTTACTGAAATTGTTCTTCTTCTTTAATGTCCTTGGAAATTAAATTGAAAGACTTCTCCGAAGGCAAAATACCTTTTCTAAATAAGTTCCAGTCAGTACAAAGTGCAGTAATGTGCTAGAGAAGCTTCTGGAAAGGACAAAGTGTTTGTATGAAAGTTCTTACAAAGGAGTTAGTTACTTAGTACATGAATAATCCTGCACTGAGTTTTAAATCAAGGTATTCAAGGTCCGTGTTTAATTAAGATAACTATTTCAAAGCACTTTAAAATCAATTTAAAAGTGTTTGCAGAAAATATCACTAATTTAGTTCAAAGGGGTTTATAGAGTAGGTAAGTGGCTAGGTAAGGTTATAAACTTTCTGTGATACTGATTTAAAAGTTTAAGTTGCATTCACTGAAATGTTCTCGAGTGTATCATTGCAAGTATCTAGGCAAAATGATCTTGAATTAATTTTTGAATAGTTTTAATAGTGCCTTCTTGCTAACATAGGATTTTTCTTTTAGTTATTCCTTCAGTTTTGTCATCTACAGACTTGGAGATACAACAGAAATAACACTCCAGTGTAATGATAGTACAAATCAGTATATGCTGTAATCAGCGAGATAAGTAAATAGAAAGCTAATGTGTACCACATACTTAAGAAAAATTCATTATTATTTGATATTTCCCTCCAGGTAGTTTCTTGTTTCATATGGGCTGGTTGTTATCCAGTATTTTCTCCCTATTATTCCTATACCTATTACACATATCTGTTTTATCTTTTTTGTTTGTTTGTTTTCTTTCTAATGTTTCTTTAAATACTGTAACCATTGTGAAGAAAAAAAAAAAGTATCTATGATTATTAATGTCTCATGTCTACCCAGAACTAGAAATCAGCATTTGAGGTGGAAACTGATCTGGGCGGGTCAGTTAATTGAAAACCTGAAAAATCACAATGAACACCTCTTTCCAAACCTATGTCTCCATTTTACTGCTTTTACCGAGTATGAGCAGAAAATTTTTCAGGAGTTACTGTGGTGTACTCATTGCTATTAGTAATAGCTACTGCTATATATTTAAGAGACAGGTGCCTGCCTGCTGGTGGTGGCTGGATTGGCATGGGATACAATAGAGTTTGGGTCTGAAACTATTGAGTGGCATAGAGAAAATGATGTTTGGCCAGAGGGATTGAAATAGCATTATATTCCAAGATATTTTTTCTATTTTTGTGGACCTAACAAAGTACTGTGATATGCTTACAGCTGTGAATCTCCTGCAACGGAAGTGTAGGCTCTGACTGATCTGTGCAAACATCTCCAGATGTAGTATCCTCCTCCAAACACAACAAAAGTCAGTGGAATTGTTTGAAGGATTAATGGTTTGAAGTTGTGTTGGATGCAAAGAAAATGGTAGTTTCTCTTAGAAATGGATAACACTGCTCTCTCTTTGACAATAGGATTTTATTTGCACATTGGTATTAACTCTGTTTCCAAGATAAACCATCCCCTTATAAGTTTGTGCTGAGAAAAGTTTGTGTTTAGAAGGACATAAACCACAGCTGAGCATCTTTGGCATCTTTTTTTTTTCGCTCATTCTTTGTTTGTGTGTGGATGGTGTGATTTTGAGACAGCGGTGGTAACTGGGGGTGTGTGCTTGCAGACAGTTCGCAGGGATCTTGAAGAGCTTTGTGGGCTATCCACCTGATCCTCATTTTGCTATCCTTTCAGAGCTCAGGTAGATATGGAATGCTTCAGAAGAGCCAGTGGCTGCCAGGTGTATAGCTTGAAATTAATGTCGTCATGGAATGGGGAGACATTTCAAGTCTCAAATTTTTCTGAAGCTTACATTTGAGAAGGAGACCTGTCTGAATACTTACAGCCAGAAGTGGGAGATACGTAGCTTGTGTTTTTGTCATTGAAAAGTACCTGCAAAAGAGGGTCTCCTTCCTCTAAAGATCTTGCAGGAGGAGAGATCAGAAATAGCTACTTTTAAAAACTTGCACAGGTTTGTGGTGCAATTGTGCCACAAGAGAAATTGTTAAACCCTATGGACAGGTTGTTAAACCCTATGGACGCTAAGCCAACCTCATGCAGTTCAACAAGGCCAAGGGCAAGGTCTTACATCTGGGTCAGGGCAATCCCAAGCACAAATACAGACTCGGCAGGGAATGGCTGGAGAGCAGCCCTGAGGAGAAGGACCTGGGGGTGCTGATTGACGAGAAGCTCAACATGAGCCGGCAATGTGCGATCGCAGCCCAGGAGGCCAACTGTATCCTGGGCTGCATCAGGAGAAGTGTGGCCAGCAGGTCAAAGGAGGTGATTCTGCCCCTCTACTCCACTCTCATGAGACCCCACCTGGAGTACTGCATCCAGCTCTGGAGTCCCCAACATAAGAAGGACATGGACCTGCTGGAGTGTGTCCAGAGGAGAGCCACGAGGATGATCCGAGGGCTGGAGCACCTCTCCTATGAGGAGAGGCTGAAGGAGTTGGGGCTGTTCAGCCTGGAGAAGAGAAGGCTCTGGGGAGATCTTATTGTGGTCTTCCAGTACCTAAAGGGGGCCTACAGGAGAGCTGGGGAAGGACTTTTTACTAGGGCATGTAGCGATAGGATGAGGGGGAATGGCTTTAAACTGGAAGAGGGCAGGTTCAGATTGAACATTAGGAAGAAGTTTTTCACTTTGAGGGTGGTGAGGCACTGGAACAGGTTGCCCAGAGAGGTTGTTGAAGCCCCATTCCTGGAGGTGTTCAAGGCCAGGCTGGACATGGCCTTGGGCAACCTGGTCTGGTGGGAGGTGTCTCTGTCCATGGCAGGGGAGTTGGAATTAGATGATCTTCAAGTTCCTTTCTGACTTAAACCATTCTATGATTCTATGAAAAAATAGTTGTACTACTATGATAATATTTCTGTAATTGAAATGGTTATATCACCTTTGTGCGCTTACAGTTGTAACTGCAGAAAGATGCATTGTACTTCTCATAAGGAAGGTACGTTGATATAGGGTATTGAGGAGCTAAGTGATTATTTCAGACTTCTGTTTTCTACTGAAATACTGGGGATATATGGGAACCAACAATATGTTATTATAGAATTTATAGATAAGAAAAAGTTGACATTTACTAAGTCCATTAAAACAATAACAGAAATGAGCAAAGGTTTTATTCATTTATTTTACAAATACACACAACAGAGTATCGTTAATATCTTTTTTTGAGGAAAGTGAACGATGAAATCACACGTTAAGTATACCAATCACCTTCAATACTGTTTCATTTGTTACTTATTGCCTAATTAAATCATACCATACTGAAACTTAGCCTACTTGCTTCATCAGTAGTTCTACTAGTCTTTGCTATAGCTCTTTCAAATATTTCTGTGATAAAATCTTTGCTTCTAAAATCAGTAACCTGCAAGTAGGGGCGGAGGGGAGAAGGATAAAATTTCTCCTATATCTCAAATGACAGAAGTGAGAATCTGTCATTGCAGCCCAGCGCCTTCATGAAAACATCTCATTTTACACTGTACTGTAAAACAATGGATTGTATAGTAAGGTTCTTCCTTGGCTAATAAAAGTAGTAGACCTTCAACAGGTCGGTCAGTGTAACCAGGAAGACATTTGCTATTTTAACTTTCAGTGAGGTTTTTGACTTAAGTTTTATGTATTACTGAAGGTCTTTATTGTGAGACGTATAATCCAAGCCTCCTTGCTGCTTCGGAAATTCTGGGCCCTTTTTTATTAGGGAAAGGGTAAAAGTTCAGTTTGTTGCAGGCAGGCATGCATTGTGTAGAAGCAGCCTGTTGATGTGTCCAGACTGCTGAAGCGGCTGATTTCAGTGGAGGCTTTTGGCAGGCACTTGCAGTGTTGCAGCCATTCTCTTTGCTGAAACTGTTCAACGTGCTTGAACTTCCCAGATGACTGAGTGCTGATAGTTCACTTGCTCCTTCTAATTCCTTGGGTTGCAGTGTGCCATTTCCCTTTGAAATCAGTCTCTGATTGTCAAAACTGCATGGTCTGTTCTTGCAGTGGGGAAGATCCCAGGGAACCCCGTGACAAGGGGCTTGCACCAGGCGGTGGATTCCCAGGTGGGTACGCCATGGTGAGTTGTCTTCTACGTTGCCACTGCTGGTCATCTCCAGTCTGACCTTTCTGACAGGAACACATTCGGTAAATGACTTTGATCTTCTAACTTTTTTATTAATTAAAACAGCATTGACCATTGATTCTGGGAGGGCAGATTCATGTTCACCTACAAGAGAAATGCATGTATGCAGGTTACTACGGTGGCAAAAATTACCCGTGTAATTTCTGTGGCACAAACTCAACTGAAGAGCTTTAACAGATGAGTTTATGTGTATTCTTTCCATCTCTGGCTGAGAGGAGTGCAAGTTCTTTTGATGCCATGTTATGGAGTAGAAATATTTCATGCTTGGTTTTGCAGTTCTGAGGATATAAATGGTACCCTAGGGTTAGTCAAATGAAAATGGAGATTTATCAAGTCAATATTGATCTAACTGGTACTCTAAGACTCATTAACAACACAGATTGAGAATTGACTTTCAGTAATTAATTGCTTGTAAGCAAAAATTCGTAAAGTGAGCAGGGACTTGCTGTGTGTGTTGGTAGGTGCTGTGATTTGAAAGACAAAAATGTTCTGCTTGATACTGTTTGAAGTTTGTATTCACAACTTAAAAATACCCTGACCGCTTCTAGATGAAACAAATTGTGAATTTCTTTCTTCCTTTTCTTAATGAGAGATCATTAACATATAGGCTTGTATTTTTATATTTTACTGCGATTTTACTATTGTAGTCAGTAAACGGTGTAAAGTAAATAGCTTAAAGCACTAGTGTTGCCTGAATGATTGCTTAGAGGAAAAATCTGCTTGCTCCATGAATGGTATAGAGTAGCTGTAACAGTGGGAGAGAATCTGGTCAGTGTGAAAGTTACTGTTAGAAATGTATAAGAAATTAAGAATAGAAATGCTAATGCTACTTTAATTACACCTAGCAGCCATCAAATCACTGAACACGATGGGCTTTCTGTGCCTTGAAAATTAATAGAAACTGAACCATTACACTAAAGATAAACAGTGCTGTTGACATTGCAACTACTAATGAAATACACTTCAGTTAGTATAAATATATTTTAAAGTAGGAATTTTACAGAATGCTGACCTTATTTACAGGGTTGAGTTATAGGAACTGTGTCTGTTGCGATATAAGTTATGAAGCATATTAAAGTGAAAAAAGTAGCCATAGAGGAGTGCTGATTATGTTCTGAAACAGAGTAAGTGAATAGCCATTTTAAAACAATTGTAACTCTGAATTTGAAATGAAGCTGGTTTCAATGGGATGCTGCCTTTTAAAAAAAGCAACAGCGCAACTCCCCCTTTATAACTGTCTTTCATACCATTGTGACAAGGAAATATTTGAAGATGTCAGACCCAGCTGACTTGCTGGCAGTAAACGAACCTGTACAACAGGGCTTCAGCTAAGGAGGGGCTTTCACTGCTGTCTTTGGCTCCCATCGCTGAAGCAACACCACCAGCGTGGTATCACAGACTTTTTTCTGGGTTGCCCATGTAGGGTTGATCTGATAAGAGCTGCTTTGCAGCCTGGGTCTGGAAGTGAGAACCGAGTCAGTCCGTATCTTCTGCTCTCCTGCGGTGTTACCAGGACAAAGGAGTCTAAAGCACATGCAGAGCTTAGAGATATAGATGTGTTTGTGCATATGTCTATACAGTGAAGTATGCTAACAGAATTTCCTGGGGTGAAACCATTCATAGAGATAGGAACACACAGTTTTCTGTCATGTAACAGTGAGAATCAAAGTTATGACTAGACTTCGTCCAGGAAATAAAGCTGAGCTTGGGTGTCTACAAAAAGTCTACTTGCAAGACAGAGCCCTGTGTGTTCTGCAGAACAGCACAGTATATCATCAAGCTACAAAAATTGGGGCTTGTTCTCCATATGTGAGAGAAAAAGCAGGAGAGAAAGAACTGAGAGACTGAGGTGATGCAGCTTTGCATGTTCTTGTGGAGGTAATTGCACTCTTGGCTGAACTGGCATTGATAGGCAACATCAGGTTTTGTCTTTAACCTTATGAAGAAGGTCGTCAGAAGAATTATGATTTGGCTTGAGCCGATCAGAGGTTTCAAAGTAAGGCATCTAGTCCAGTTTTAATAGTCTGGACTGGTTCTGAGTTCAGGTTTGATTTGATTCCTTGGCTACAGGTGCAGCACACAAAATTGAGCAATGACTTCTGATAGAAATGTGAGAATCCCGAACCACTATGTACTGAATTAACACACATTCAGCACTCTCTAAACTTCTAAAGAGAGCTTTAATTAGACAGATCTTTGGTCTGATTATTTTTCCTTTTTTTATTTTTTTTTTTAAGATGTGCATAATAGCCATGTTGCAGGGTTGTTTACTGTTTGGCCTTTTTCATGTGCTATCATCATAGGTAGATACTTTTAAGGTTCTGGAGTGACAAAAGTTAATCTTATTTCAGGTTACCTTGGGAAATTCTTGGAAGAGATTTCTGCAGTCAGAGCCCCAGTGTTTATTCTGTTATGACTGCATGCACTGAATGCTCTCATTTAATTCCTAAAGTAAATACTGTTTTTCAGCTTCTTAGCCAATAAATAATGAATACACTACTGTATTATTCCCTAGCTGGCAACTTTCAAACCTTGTCATGCTCTTTGTTCTCAGATAATCAGGAACAGGCAGAAGCATGAACGTGGCTGTGTGTATTAGGGAAGGAACAGAAGAAAGTTGTTTTCAGGTGACTTCTCAGTTACTAACCCACCGGTCAAAAACCTAGAAAAGTTAGAGAATCTTAAGTTCTGTTTAAAGGTCCACAATTTCATGACTCTGGCAAACAGGTAGTGACATACAAGGCTAAAAGTCCTCAAGGAAACTTGGAGTTACCATTCCAACTGTGGTGCAATAAACCTGAAATGCTCAAAACCCCTGTGGTATCGTGGAAGGTCATCTGGTCTGTCAGGCAGGAACAATTTAGGGTTTTACTAGTTAGAACAAAGACCTTTGGCAGGGATTTTTAAGACCATGAGGGACTGAAGGTGCCCCTCTTCCATGAAGTTTGAATCTCATGAGGTTTTTGTGTCTAGCCTCTGAGGTTTGTGTGTACATGTGGGCTTGTGGTGGGGCTGTCGTTGTCCCCTTCGCCGCCCAGCCATGATCTTACCCTCTTGGTAGGGAAACAGTTTGCTGCCGGTACAAAATACTGATACGTGTGTGGACTGCCTTTTGGTACTAGCTGGAATTTCTGGATAGTTTAAGCTTGTAACTTAAGGAGTGTAGGGCAACAAGCTATCCTGATATGGCAGTGTTCGTTTCTGCTCGACATGCTCTTGGAAACTGATGCATAGAACAGGTTCAAAGTGCTGAGCTATGTAAGCTTTCACCGCTTCCAAACCATAGGAATGTACAAGATCAACTTTCAGGACATTGAAAACTCGGCATAACAACCCCCCCCAAACTTTAACTGCTTCTAACAGTAACGTTAATCCTTTTCACGCGGGTTGTTTAAAGATAGAAGTTCAGTGCAGTAGGTTATTTGGTTTTGTGAATGTTTTGTGTTATGTGTATGTATATGAAAATATTTGTATGTTAACTTCCAGCCCTGCTAAATTTTAAACTGTGCAGAAACTGCACAGTCCTACTTTCTTATGCCTTTTATTTAATCTTCAAGTGGTGTCCTTGCAAAAAATCTGCTCTGATTAAATTCATTGTATCTGAAGCTTCGTTTGGATTTAACCTGAATACAGATTTCTGCTTCCTTTCTTTAACTAACTTATTTTTCTATAGCTGATTAGATGGGCTGTTTTGTCTTCAAGTTAGTTGCCTTTTCATACCTGATAAAATCAGCTTGTGTGTATATATCTATATCTATCTTTTTCCTCCTAACAGAGGTGTAGATCCTTTTAACACAAGAGTTTCTAGGCATTTGGATGAAAGAATACTGAAGAAGTGAGTTAGTTGTATAGCTGATAATTATGTGTTTTTTCAGTTGTTTTGATGTTAAAGTCTGACACAGCCAAAATCTAGAACTGCTGAAAAATGTAGAGGAAAATGTAAAGAAGGAAATAGCTCAACAAATGCAGAACTTAAGTTAAATACTAATATGAGAGGTGAATGAAGCATGTTTTTCAGAAGACAACCTCATTAATTGACTTAGTATTCTCAATATTGTTTTAGCTTGGAAAGTAAATGAAAATATATCATTGTAATATTGTAAGCAGTAGTCTAACTAAAAACTTTAAAATATTCAAACATTTCTTAATCTGTCTGACATAACTGGTAGATGAGTGATACATATTGTTACTTGTTTTTCTATTTGCATACTTTCCAAGCAATATGCAGTGAAAACACTTTCACAACAGAACCTCTTGTTCAAAGCTTTTATCTTAGCTACCCACTATGACTCTTAGTATAAGTTATTTTTTAACAAAAACCGGTCTGGTGGTAGTCACTTGATACTTGCTATTGCTTCCTGTAGTCTTGTAGAACACATTTCTTTACACAGATAAAGAAGGAAAAAAGAGACAGAAGACCCAGAATTGCTTGTTCTGATGGAAGCGTTCATGAGAGTAGAAACGTTACAGAATACATTGCACAAATACACTGATGATAGGCATGAAGTACCTGGCTCCTGTAAGAGTTGCCATTTATGTTTAGAATTCTACTTTGCTGACACGGAACCTGTAAAACCTTATCTCAAATACATTAATCTGTTTCAAATTCATGTTAGTGTTTCACTTCTGTGAAGCTAATTGATATAAACATAAAACCATCTTCCAGTGAAATGAACAAAAAACCAAAGTGACAGAAAAGGAATTCACTTAGTACCTCTCTCGAAGCTGAGCATAAAAAGAAGAAAGCTAGGAGTTATTCAAGAGTTAAAGCGATAGTCTTTACATCTACATTTGCTTTGTTGCCTATAAATATAAGCATACCTGTTTTAAATACAATAATGTGTGATTGCAGTTTTTGCTTCTGTTTTATATGGTCGTACTGCTCCTCAAGCAAGCTTACATCCATCTTGGTTGGCTGCTTATCACGATCTGAAGCCTGTTGCTCTGAGGTGTGAGTCACTGAAAAAATACCAGTCATGTATTTGTAAGCCTTCACCATCTGTTCCAACAAGGAAGAAAAAGTCATGCAGAAGCAGGACATTTCCTTCATTGTGTTGGCAAAAAAGCAAATCGAGTATGAAGCACCTGAAATCTTCCTAAATGAACAAGTAACTTTTTTCTAAGTATGGTGACTTCTTTCAGAAGTTGCGTGGTCCACTCTGAAGTTGTGGATTTCAGTCAGCTTGTTTTACTGCGGTGCATCTGGAGCTACTGCGTACCGAGTTCATGACTGTAACTGGATGGTTGGATTTAATGTTGACTTAAGGTTGCGAGCGTATGAAGCTTTGCCAAAAAAAACAGTGAAATACAAAACCTCATTGAACAGAGTCAGGTGCACAAAGGGCTGGGTAATACTGGTTTATGTGGTAATGTTAATTCTTAAAGGGATGCTGTCATGGTGACCTGCCCCAGACAGTAGTTCCACCAAGGAAATCTTTCTTGAGGTTTCTTTCCATGCATTTTGTGTCTTTTCCCCTCCGCTCTCCCTTCCTTAACCCTCCCGTGCTTATTGCTCCCTTTTAAGAATGTGTTAAAAGTATTCAGGCCTGGGTGCAGAATCAAAACAGTGTGTGCCAACAGCACTTGGAAGGGAGAGGCTGGGGATGTGAGTGCCTTACTCCGACTTGTTCACTTTTTCCACCTTTCTATATAATAAAATAAAAGATAGAAGTAATCATTTCCTTACTGAGAGCTGAACAAACTCTTCAAAAGCGTGGTACGCCACATTTTAAAACTTATCACGCATGTTATAGTATTATCTAATAACGAGGCAAACATTTTAAAAATACATGGCTTTTGATCATATCAAATAAAATACAAGACTATGAACTGTAAGTTTCTGTCCCTGAAATAATTCCATCTGATACTGTTGCAAGGGCCCAAAAGAGTAAGTAGTATGTGGAAAAAAAAGTGCAGTTAAAACAGTAGTTTTAATATAATTGTGCATTTGCTAGGTTCCTTGTAGTGAAAAACATTGCCTAAAAACTGTGTGAAAGGGCAGTGTGTGCAAAGAATGCTGTTGTGCTGTATTTTTCCAGTTACTGCCAGAAATTATGGTGCAAATCATCACATAAATGATTTACTGAATCAGGCTCAAATCCTGCAGATCTTAAGAATCCCTTTGGAAATTGTGCATACACAGGTGACAAGACTCTAGTTATGCAGCGCACAGCGTTGTGCTAAGGCTCAGCAGGCTCTTGTGTAAGTCTGCTGTAATTTGCTTATTAATAATTGCTTTTGCCTTCCCAATATGCTTGTGTCTTGCAAATCGTGTTTCTTGCCGTTAACTGCAGTCTTTTTCTGCCTTAGCCACGGACAGAACAGTAAACACAATACTTTGTCGGACACTGCGGATGCTCTTCAACCAGCTTCTCTCTTGACCCTGGAGAAAGCACGTGTCATGTTAGGGTTGTTCTGGTGCATCAAGGCTTTGATAGACCTACTTTGATACCCTGTCTTCAGTAGTGACGAACACCTAGTGCTCCGTAGAAAGGAGTACCTCAATTGCCTTGTTTGTTCAGTGTTCTGAGTTGTTGGCACATGGAGTCCTCCTCTGGACCTTCAGGCAGTTGGTTTATACATTGGGGCAGGAGATTTAATTAACCTCATTACAGTTTGAGCTGGCATTCAATACAAACATTATTAATGGTCATAAAAGTTACCCAACCTTTTTAAAATTCCAGTCACACTATTTGACTCGCTGACCTCCTGTGGAAGTGACTTGTGCAACCTGACTATGTGTGGCAGAACGAATTATCAGGATGGCATCCTTGAACATGAAATGTAGGCTCTGTCTTAAAAGATGTACAGTTAACTTCTCATTAGAAGAGCGTTTAAAGTATATTGATTTTGTATCTGATCAGAAATTATTATTATTATTATTATTATTATTTGTACTGTACCATTCCCTCAGGATCATGGAAGAACCGTCACACTTAGCTACACAAATGGATAATACAATGCAGTCTCTTCCCAAACAGTTGCACGGGTAAGCAGCAAAACCAGAAACGGGAAAGAATAGAGATTCCCAGTGGAATGAAGTACATAAGTCCAGGTGGCACAGCAGATCGCTGGAACCAGGAACAGGGTTAGCTTTTCTTTTGCTGAGTCAATCCCATATACATTGCTGTTTGTTTCCTTTTCAGGGAAAGGTTGTGAAGAGGGCATCTTAAATCAGTCTCAAGAGGTGTGTATATATGTGTTTGTGTGTATATGCTTTGCTGTCAAGGCATGCGTGTAGTATATATGCACACACACACACCCCCACACCTGTGTGTGTTTTGTGAATAATTTACAACCAGGATATGATTCATAAAATGAGTTTCAGGTCTAATCTACGTGATATCACAAAGTACATAGGGTTAATTTTGGTTTTGGTGTGTAGTGAGCTGATGTAACTAATCCTTGTTATGCTGCTGACATAAACTTGGAAATAGATTACCTGTGGGTTCTGTTCTTATACCATAGTGGAACCACTGCCTTTGCACCCCTAGCCTGTTTAGGTATTACTACTAAAAAAAATAATTACATTTTTTGCATTGTCATACGTACACACAAAATTATGACTTCTGTTTAAATCAGTCAATCGTTCAGTCTTCTCTAAATTGAGTTACTTGGATCTGCGGACCACTGTATACTTTTAAAATACGCAGCAGGTGGCACTATTGGAGTGGTATGTCTATCTTTGCCTTAGCCCTAAAATGTTAGAGGCCCCCATTTGGCTGGTAGGTTGCTGAGGAATATAAGCAATCAAGCCATCTCCTAGCGCCAGTACACATATTTCCTAACAATACTATGGGTTCTGAAAATTTATTGCCATGATTAGGTTTGTGTAAAAACTTGTCTGTCTTTAATTGAACAAACTCCTGTCAAAAACATCATCTATGAGTGATTTTCTTTTGATTACCCACTGAAGTCTGAAGTGCCATATTTCCCTTAAGTCTGTTCTTCCATCACACAATGGAAGCAATTTTTTGTTTCCTTGAGGCAAAAAAATTTGAGAATGCTTAGTAATCCAAAAGCAATGGCTTTTATAACTTGAAGTAGGTGTTTACTGCCCTTGACCTTGGTTGCAAAATCTCATTTAAAAAGATGCAACTAATTTTATCTTATACTAATTAATTTGTGAGTAGTAAATTAGTTTTCTGTTAAAAAATTGTTTGGAGGACCTTCTAGGAATAATTGTTGATTTAAATATAATTAAAAGTGCTCATAATGGTTAACTGACTGAATGCGCTTCGTGTAACACTGGATTTTACTGTACACCTGGGACCAGAGGTATACATGATTATTCACATTGTTCATGTGCAGAATTATAGATATGTCCAACACTGTTCATGCAGGTTACCAAGGTAGAATACAAATATCCGTAGATTTTAACTGGCACTGAGAAGGAAAATCAAAGTTACTGTGATAATCCCCTTTCTCTAGCTTTCTATAGTGTCTTTTTTTTTTTTTTTTTAATTTAAATGCTGTCTTGAAGTGTTAGAAAGTGACAATTTTATTGTTAGAAAATGTAATAATAAAAAGAAAGGTAGGAAGGGGGTGGCTGCTATTATTTGGGTTCCAGACGGTATTAGTAGAATCAGTAGTAATTGTTTACTATTTATTGACATTTTTGATAAGAGCACATATATTTCTATTATTTGAAAGCACAACCTGAAAGCATGCCACAGTTAGGGATTGGTTAAGTAGTGAGAGCACAGGACTTTCTGATGATGTAAGGTTATTTTTTGGTGCTCTCTGCATGTCCATGCTAATGAGATGAAGCAGCCTACGATGCAAGTTTTCAGTATGATCTTAAGAGGTTTCTTCTGACCTGACCTTTCATGTGTTTTTCAGACATAAAGGGCTCAAGTGTGTCAAAGGGAGGGTGGCCTCGCTGTCCTTCACGTCCCTCTGAAGGTTTGGTGAGCTTGGGTTTTACGTAGTCCACCTTCACAATTCCTTGAGAGTATTCTTTTTTCCCCTTTTTTCCTTTGGGGTCTTTATGCAAATAAAATTAGGCAGTGTGTGTGCATGTAGGTATATGTCAACATATACCTTTATCAACCTATATCAAAAATTAATCAGGAATGTTGGTTTTTTTTTTTTTTTTAGCTGGTCTGAAAAGGTTGCCTGGTTAGTACAAGCCGTAAAATGGCTTGCCAAATTTCTATTCCTTAGATCCCTGAGGTTCCCAAGTGACTGAATCTGGTACCACTGATCCAGCCCTAGTGATGGGGAGGGGTTTTGCAAAACACTGCTGTGCCCAGAATAAGGTAGAAGCTGTAGGAAGCTCTAGTTTGCTCCAGTCCAGGGGTGAGCTCTGGCACCTCTGGTCCGGTGCTCTGCCTGGGTGGCTGTAAAGGCTTAAATCAAGGAGGCCAAGGTAGCACTGAGGATTTCGTACCAATCATCCTGTGCTTCACCTTCAATACTCGCATATCTGCCTTTGCGTATGTTGGAAATTTGGTGCTATCCAGTTCCCTTTGCAGAACCACTTTCTGTTTGGTTTTTTTTTTTATTTTATTTTTTATTTTGAGGACGGTAAATGCAGTCACACCGAAATGACTGGCTTCATCTAAGTCAAATTGAATCATGCTGGTTGCGAGGAGTTAAATGCAGCAGATGCTCTGTATGTGTGTTTTGTGCCTGGCATAAGCAGCATTTAAAAACTTCTGTCTTGACTCTGTGGGTGCTGAGGATTAAGTAACCTTCCTTTGGAGCGTTACTTGCTGTGGAAAATAAACTAAAATGCTGAAATTTGCTCTGTTAGAGGGCCACTCACTCTGTTGATTGTCTGTGTTATTACTCCCTCTGTGTAAACAATCGGCATCAAAAACTTAGAGTCAGGCGTTGTTGTTCATTTTGTAGTTCTGCTGTCCTTGCCCACTGGGAACTTCTGAGATTCCCTTCTAGAAGAGACAGTGTGCAGAGGCAAGTCTAAGAAGAAACTGAAGTTATTTACCAGCTAAGAGATTTTAAGCAGATGAACCCTGGCATCTTTCCTTACCATTTCCCTTCCTTCTTAGTTCTAGTGTTTCTTAAATTAGTGTTACAAACAAGATGGTTAGATCTACTGCATTTTCACCTCATAAAACTGTTGATGAGTAGAGAATGAGAGAACCGAATGGCCTTCATGTATAGTCCTATTCAGAGGATTTTGGGAATTCATTGATGCTTCCTTGATCCCACCAATGCCTTAGATTCCAGTCACTGATAAGCAGAGTTCACATGTCTGGTATTGCTACCTAAATACCTTTTCTATACCAGCTACGTCTCAGAGTGTTTCCTTTCCATAGAGTTATGATGGCCACAGCTCTGGGCAGTGACAGCAGTCTGTGTTTGTTTGTTCTCCCAACATACATAATACGCATATAAGAACTCTGGGAGGATTTCAAGCAGGGTCTTAAATGAATTGGATAAGCTGTATACATTTTCTGCCTTGATTTTTCCGCCTGCAAACTACATGATTTTGATTCATTCTTGATTGCAAAATCATTTTTGATCCTTGCAGGATGGTGCTGAAAAGTGCAAGGCTTGGCCCTCATTAGTTTCCACTTCAGGCATTGTTTGAATAGGAATGAGTTTATCTTTGGTTGGTTTTAATCAATAAAATGCACTTATCTGTAAGTGGAGTGTGATAAGAATCAAGTACAGCATGAAAGAACTGGTTAATCTGTTGTTAATGAAAAGTTTTATCTGGATGACAACATCTTGTTTCTCAGATATTTGCTTTTGAGCATTAGGATACAAACCACTCCAGTATTCATCTTCAAGGAAATCTGCCGGGTGTATAAGTTAACTTTAATAAGCCTTGCAAATGAGTCTAGTTAAGATAGTCCTCCAAAGAGGATGGTTAAGTACTATTACTATCATGAGAATGAATATGGACTTGAAATCTGTGCAGGGGAGGAAAGTATCCTAAAAATAATTTGCTATTCAGAAACATCCTTCACTTCCATGCAGAGATCTCATGAGGAATTTGTACTGCACTTCATAATCACTAGTAGCCTAATTGAGTCAATGAAATTACATCTGTAAAACTAGAGTATGTAAAACCAGATACAATTCCACAGTGCCTGATTCAGTACCCACTGAAGTCAACACATGTTCTTCTGAATTTGATAGAAGTGAAATTGGAGGATTTGATGTACATGATTAAATAAAAGCTTCAAATTGACCAATACCTATGAAACCGACAGTATAATTGAGCTTGTGTAGTTGAGACATCATTTAAATTCTTTTCTTCTACCCATTGTTCATGTGCACGTATATGCTTTTATATGGAATCCTGCACCAGTTCTTCATGAGGGCTCTGTAAAGGGCCTTAATTGGTTGATGCAGTACCACACCTGGGATTTTGAGTATGCACATGTCAAGCATTAAATCAACCAATAAGTTTGTGGAATAATTACTATACCTAAATAAGCTATGTCTTCAGTCTCCATGAAACGGCGGTGGTTTGGGCTTCCGCTTGTGGAACTCATGCATAGGGCATTTGCTGGATCTTTATACATACTTTCATCCATTCACTGCGCCGTCAGTAAAATTACAGTGGATAACAGTCACCTCGATCCATTGCTTTTAAACATCAAGTACTTATTTTTACAGAGTGAATAATGAGACTCTCCACAGCATTTGGAGGTATGAACAAACATAATGGTTACCACAAAATCATGTGCAAAAGTAACTTCAACAGATAAGTGTGTATTTAGGGAAGGGAAAACAGTTGGTGTTATAATGCCATCTCAATAAGAAGAACAGCAATTTCGTCTTTTAATTTATGATACTGTGGTGTTTTATATTATCTGTACTTGGTTAAACATTGCTGGAGATTTTGTGATAACAGAGTCCCTGCAATGCTAAGTAGAAAGGGAATGACCTTTAGAGCATTGTCATTGTTCAGATACCTTTCCAGCAGGTAGGGCTAGTGCTCAAGCTGAGATTTATTTATATTTTTTTTTTTAGGTGATGTGTTAATGTGTTATTGTTGTGTTACTTGGAGCTTAACATTGTAAACATCTCCCACCTAATTAGCAGCATTGCACCTGACTGTCAGGTTACATGGCAAATAGGTTGGCACTTCTCTGACCCAGCTTACTCTGTTTAATGTTTCTGCGGCTAATTAAAGACCCACAAGATTTCTTGTCGGGAAAAGGGTAATTGTGCCGGCAGGCCAACAGTGCTAGGTCTAACACGGGCTGCCGGGGTTGTATTGCACGTGCATAACCGATGTCTGTATGTGCAGTGACTCTTACTTGTCCCATTGTTTCTGCTATGCCAGCCTGTGCGCGTGCCTGAATGTGAAATAACTGTTTGGGGCTTAGAAATATTTGGCTGCCGTGCTACTCAAAATAACTAGTTAGATGCCCAAAATCTGCTGGGAGCAAAAGGATTGGTAGCTTTCTAGTTGCCCATGGCCTTCTGTTCCTTCCTGTGAAGGTGTGAGTACTTCCACATCCCATGAAATTACGCAGCCAGCATAAATCAGGATAGCTGGAGTGCTGTCAATACAGTAATCCTCATCTGTATCAAAGGTCTG
The DNA here is from genome assembly GCF_965231255.1 of Vanellus vanellus. Classification (NCBI taxonomy): domain Eukaryota; kingdom Metazoa; phylum Chordata; class Aves; order Charadriiformes; family Charadriidae; genus Vanellus; species Vanellus vanellus. Next base: position 7,809,384 of record NC_138906.1, on the reverse strand, counting down.
GTCTATCTGTTCCCTAGCTGTTGGCACGTCTGAGATGATGTGATGATAATGAAGCATGGTAGTTAGGCTGTCACTGGTTTTGAAGGAGTTCACCTGTGTAAAGCTGAAGAAGGCAGTTAAATCTACGTTTATATCAGGGTGCAACTGAGATCAGAAGCAGATTTTGATACCCAAAGTGAGAATAAAAAGTGAAAAATCTCAGTATGTAGGAATACAGCATGCAGTTAAAATAATTTATGTTTTGCAATTAATTGAAATGAATGTGCAGTTGAAGTTAACTTGACAGTGGGAGAAGAAAAAAAAGCATTAATTGTCATACTAGTTATAACTTATCAAAACAGCCAAAGGCCTAGCAGAGCATGGAAGTATTGCTTCTCCATCAGGTCAGAAACTAGTTAATAGGAAAAGGGGAATAAAGTCACTTTTCCCTTTACCCTGCTCTGTGTGTCTTGAGTGATTAATCTGTGCTCTGCCTCAAGCTGTTAATCTGCAGTGGTGACATTTCAATTATAAACGGCATTTTGTCCATCCCCTCTGGAAATTCTGGATTTGTCAGTGCTAAAGCATCATTAGTACATGACTGCAACTTCACTGATAACTGCGCAGCTAAACCTCGTTTGCTTTCAAGAAACAATTTTGGAGGTTATGGTAGTATCTGCCAGCATAAACTTTAACGCAGAAAGAACATCAGCAATGCACATTTTCTACACATAAAGAACTAAATTTGAGAGAACACTGCCTTGATGGAAGGATGGGTAACACCGTGACTGGGTAAGGCAATGATTCTCCAAACTTCCCTATTTTCTCTAGAGAAACATGAAAAGTGAAAGTAACAAGATTAACGTTCCCATTCTGTCCTTGAGTGAATTCTCCTATGCTATTGTTTTGCAGCCTTATTCCTAATTTAAGGAGATCTAATAACATGAGGGTGGTTATTCCAGCCCTAGCCCCAAGTATTTCTTGCTATTCGGACTATTCTTCTGATCTGATTGCTGAAGAATATAATTGATTCTTACATCCTCAAAAGATTGCTTTATTTATTTATAAACTGTAGTTTCCTTTCTACTAACCAATACCTCTTTAAAAAAAAAAAATAAAAATCCACTAATGTCTCTTTTTCTGAAGTCATTTATCATTTTTATAGCTTTCTTCAGAACTGACTTCAGTTTCTCTTCCTTTTTGTGAGTAGTTATGTTTCGAAAATAGCAGCATTTCAAGCCTCGGCCTCCGTATCTGTCACTTGTTTATAGGGAATATGCAGCACGAGAAAGGGCAGAGTAAACCTCTCCTGCCCGGCTCACCAGCCACAGTCTGAATTAACGGCAAAGCAGCCTCAGTGTGTTATTTGATCCCTTGTTGTCTGCTAAGAGTTACACTAGGGAAACAGTTCTTGGTAACATTTTAAAAACTTTTATTTCCTTTCACAAACTCTTCTTGGTTAAGTGGGACCTTTGTTCGGGACAGATCCATCCAGCATGAGCTCCTTAGGGGCAGGGAAATTCCACCACTACCGAGTGGCCACCTGATTTAAAGAAGACAAACTACACACTGGATGACAATTCTACATACCTTGATTTTTAAAAGGACTGGTACTTCCACTTACTTCATTGGGGTGTTTCCTGATTGCAAAGTATTCAGATAAATTTGCAGGGTTAAAAATGCAGACCAGCAACAGGCTGCATCTGAAGGGATTGCCACATTGTAAATATTTTTCAGACAATTCTAAATTAAACTCTGTCTTACCTAAAGACTTTGTGGTCCCATTTCTTAAACAGGTACTCTCAATACAGAATATTCAAAGGTGATATGATAGAGTAAGATCAGTTTAAAAGTCAGTATATTAGAATGTTTGACTGCATTGTAGGTTGAGCATCTTCAAGATTAATCTTTTAAAAGTTTTTCTTTGTAATAATAACTAGCAATCTTAAAAGTATAAACCTATGGGAGTTAGGGCTTTGAGAAATTGCTGGGAATATTGAAAATGTGTTTTAAATGTTCAGTATATGACAAAATTTAGGAATATTTTATAGTTTAAAGGGCATTTCAAATTAAGTATTTGTGCTTTTAAACCAGTTTAAGATCCTGGGCATGCAAAACCTATTTGACTTCATTAAGGCTCAGCTAAGATACAGCCTTGATTGCAGCAGGAAAGCGTATTTTAGATGAGCCGCCTTCTGATTAAGCAATTCCACTTTGCTTGTGACAGGCTATGGCAGGTCATGCAAAACCCTAAAGCCTCCCCAACTGCAAAAAAAAAAAAAAAAAAAAAAAAAAAAAGGCAGCAAACCGCAAAACAAAACTTCAGCCAAAGTAACAATCCTGCCTTTTATTTATTTATTTATTTATTTATTGGAATACTGAGGAGGTGCGTTTGTGCAAAGGCGGGGTGCGATACCGCCACAGGGCTGCTACATATTAACGGAATGTGAAAATTCGCTGAAATCCTTTGGATTTGGGGTTGAAATTGCCTTGGTTTGTTTGTTTTGGTTGGTTTGGTTTTTGTTTTGCTTCCGCTTACCGGGCGGTCTCTGTACACTGGTGCTTTCTCACCCACTTGGGCATCGGCAAACCCGTAGGAGGGGGGATCCGATGCGTTAATTAGCACGTAATTACCGGTGTTTAGCAGCTCCCGCGTACGGTCCTGGCGCTCAGCAACCCGCCATCTTCCCCGCTCCACGACTCGTCTCGGGGCCAGATGAGTGGGTCACTCCCGGCCTCTCATTAATTAACAAATCCCGGCACTCATTAACTCCGGGGATGCCGCCTCCCTTGCCCGGGGAGGCCGGGCCTGCAATCCCCCCCCCCCCCCCCGCCCCCGACCGCGGGGTAAAGGCGGGCTCCGCCGCGCCATGGCGGCTCCCTGCTTCTTGGGTTGGGATTTCAGCACACAGCAGGTACCGGAGCCACCTCCTCTCCCTTCCCTCGGTCGCCCGGGGCTGCCCCGCCGGTCCCCCGGTCCCGCTGACCTGCGCGAAGCCGCCTCTGGCGGCTTCGCGCAGGTCAGCGGGACCGGGGGACCGGCGGGGCAGCCCCGGCGTTTGCCCCGGAGAGCTGCAAGGGGCGGGCGATGGTTCGCACAGACGGAGAACAGGCCTTCCTTCCTCTCCGGCAGCTTTTCTCGTTTCTTTTCCTCCCCGTCCCTCCCCCCCTCTCCTCCAGCGAAGGTTTTTGTTTTGCGGATTTTCCTCGTTTATGCAGATTTTCCTCGTTTTACAGTAGGATGCAGCTCTTACGCTCCGTGCAGAGGGTTCCCGCAAGCCGGCAGCCGCCCGCAGCTGATGCTAAAGCATTCCCAGCGCTTCGTGTGTTCCAAGGCTTCCGTGGGACACGGGCACTGCGTGTGCCCGGCGATTCACATAAGCGCATCCTTCATCCCTTTCTGTTTGTCCCATCTCCTGTCCTATCTCTTATCTGAAGCTATATACTGCATGTCTTGACATACTCTGCTTCGCATAAGCGCATCCTTCATCCCTTTCTGTTTGTCCCATCTCATATCTTGTCCTGTCTCTTATCTGAAGGTATATGCTGCATGTCTTAACATGTTCCGCTTCACATAAGCGCATCCTTCATCCTTTTCTATTTGTCCCATCTTCCGTCTCATCTCTTGATGTCCTGTCTCTTATCTGAAGCTATGTGCTGCTTGTCCTAACATGTCCTGCTTCCCCGTCCCGCTAAGGATGCGTTTAATCCTGGAAGAAGGAGTGCTATGGCCTTTCTCTGGATGGAGACCCCTCTGCCTGCAGCATCGGGCAGGCTGGGGGCTGGGGTTTGCACCTGAATCCAGCTTTTCCAGTGTCCTCGTGTGAATCAAGATTAGGAGGATTATGAACCTTAGGGTTGCTTCTTGAAATTTTGATTTGTCAGCACAATTGGGTATTACTACGCTGCGAATAGAAACTTTGCCCAAGTTGTGTGTTTTCCTGAGTATGTTTAAATTAGGCGTATGAGCATAAATAGCTTTATTATGACTGTGCTGAAGTTTGGGAGCTTGAAAAGACACATCCAGGCTAGGTTGATCAAGGTTTTTTTAAGGGTGCGTGCTGCAAGCAGAAGGCCAATTAAGCCGCATTGGGTCAGAGCCAGTTTTATGCCAGCGCAGGGCGTTATCAGATTGATAATGAGTTTTACCAGTGCATAAATAATGGCCCTACATTAGTATGGCTAAAACGGGGATGGCCTTGTTCTTTGAATGCAACTCTTTGAGATGACTTAGTCTTTGTAGTTCTTTGTCTGCTTCTTTAGCAGCAGTCTGCACTCTTCCTTGTTGAAATCTGTGAGCTACCTTCTCGCTTTTCTTCTAGGCTGTTAATGTTTTTCTTCTGTACTAGGTGAACTTGAGTGAAGGTAAAGAAGGAAGGGTTGTGGTACTCTTCTAGTTTGTGCTTACAAGAAAGCTCAGCTTAAAGGAGTTACCCAGTTGCGATGTTGCTTTCCATATATTGCAGAAGCTCAGAATACACTTGTGTAATGCACTCTGAGCTTTGTCAGACTGATAGAGTTTGATTTACTCACTATTTGGGGAGCAGAGAAGGTCCTCAAGGTATCCTAAGGGTCTGTTAGGTTCCTTGGTAAGATGGGGCAAAAAAAAATGAGAGGAGAAAAAAAAAAAAAAGGCACATGGTATCTTTAATCTAAGGTACTGTATTCTTTGGAGAAATTGGAAAAACTGGTTACCACGACGCAAGCTACAAACCCAGTAACTTGTTTGCTGTTCTTTAGCACGTGGCTGCATCTTGATCTTGTGCAATTGAGGAGAGAGAAGATGGGGGGGGGGGGGGGGGAACAAATATATGTGTTGCTGAATAGATGGCATGCTGGAAATTCACGTAATAACTTGTTTCATGTCAAATTGTTCCCATACTTTCAACGAGTTGCATGGATTGGGGTGATTGTCTTTCCCATTTCGTCTGTGGGATCTGAATTATTATAAACAAGTTATCAGTGCTATTTAATTCATGTTAGTTTTTGTTAACATCCTGGTTTATATCTTCTAGCTGAAAGTCATTGCTATTGATGAACAGCTGAGAGTCATTTATGAGGATAATGTTCATTTTGATAAAGATCTTCTGGAATTTAAGTAAGGCTTTTTGTATTTTACTTGGATAATATAATTTAGAAATTTGGACGTCAGGGCCGGGGGGGGCTGTTGCTCTGTTTGGTCTCGTTGATATGTGTGGTGACATGGAAAAAGTTAATTCTGTGTTCATGTTTCATATGTGGCAAGGGTAGTTATGCTCTTGCCCTCCTTGGTATGCAAATATGGCAAGAACTCCCAGCAGGAAATAAATTAGAAAAATCTACCCTAAAGTATTATGTATAAATAAACTGTTGTGGGTTGTTTGTGGGTTTTTTTTTGTTTGTTTTGTTTTTTTTTTTTTTTTTTCTTTTGGGACTTCAGACTTGTGGACATGACTTTTTCTTTTTGGGACACAGAAGTGAGCATCGCCTCTGTGCCAGGGTGGAATGCTATGATAACAGCGAGTAAATTGCATGAGGGGAACTTCTGCAAGGCATTTGGAGACAAATTCAGTGTTTCCAAATGTCCAATAGGATGTAGCATGACGGTATTTGTTTACTTCAGTTAATAAACTAGAAATCACAAATGTCATCCTCTGTAGTCACAAGTTTCAATGAAATATGCTTATTTACTTAATGGTTTAACAGCAAAAGTTGAATTTCATCTTCTAGATTCGAGCCGCTAACGGTGACAGATAGGGAACTTAGAAATAGCTGTGAATTACACAGAGCCAATGAGCAGTATCAGCATTGGAGTCTATCACAGATCTGACTTCAGGATCAGAGCCTTTCCTTGCAAATTATTTACTTTGCAATTGGGTCAGACATCTCTTATGTCACCTCCTAGGAGCTGGCTTTTACTTTTGCGGGTTTCAAACACGGATCGTATCCTTGCTCTTAACATAACCAGAGAGAGTTTGCAACGCTTTTATTAATAAACCTGAAGAACTTTGCTTGGCGGGGAAAAAATTGCTGAATTTACTAAGAGAAAATACTGTTTTTCTGTAGGACTCAAGGTGGAGTCTATATTCATGGTGACAGACTGACAGTCACTTCTCCAGTGCTAATGTGGGTCAAGGTATGAACAAGCTGTGTATAGTTCGACTTCTGCCTTGCTGTTATTGAAATGGAAATGTATTCCAAGCAACAGTGAAACTCATCATTCAAATCAACAGAGTCCTTTTGCTTGTATTCCGTTTCTTTTAAATGTTATTCTGTGTCTTTGGTATGCAAATATTGTTATCAACAAACGTAGTGGAAGTTGCTAACATTTTGAGGTGTTTTTTTTTTTTTTTTTGTTTATTTGCTCACTACTGCTACAGCATTGTATGTGTGATTAATCCTTTCCCAACTTTCCCTCCTTTGAAAAAAAGACTATTCTTTTTTCCCCTCGTCTTGTTGTTTCATATGCAAAAGGGGCAGCTGTTGATTAGCCTAACTTAAATCTGTGGTTTCGTGGCATCCAGGTTACTTGCACTGTTTTTTTAGAATAAGCTTTGCTAACCAATTAATGTCTCAAATGGGAAGTGGTTAAAGAGCAATTTATTCAGTGATTCCCAGTCACTGACTGCTGTTCATTTTGAAATACAACATTCTTTTCTATTTTAAAAGGAGGCCTTCCTTGCTTCTGTGCAGATGCTGCAACACTTGCTCTCACATGGTACTATGTAAATTTGCCTTACTAGTGTGATTTGAATAGTTAAGGTATTTGAAAGATCACAGAACCCCCAGCTGGTGATCCACAGTAGTTAACAAAGGTTTGGTAAATTTGCTTGTGGTTGGTCTTTTGAACCATGATGAATAGGAACGGTTGTAATTATTAAATTAATAATATGATGATATAGGTGTATGATGTTTCTTGGGAAACTTTGAAGTCTTGCAGTGGTCTGTGTGTCAAGATAGTCTGGGAGATGCTGATCTGAATGAGACTACGTAAAGATAAATTAATTTTTGGTTTTGAACTTCAGGTAAATGTGGCAAGAAAAAAAAACTAACTTACATGCTTAAAGTGCTAAAATTCACTCAAATTAGGCTTATATTACAGAGACTCAGAGTTTTCAGCTGACACTGGGGTCAGTGGTATTGAGGACACCTCACATCTTGTAGGTTGGGGTGCAGGGTGCACCCCATTAAGATTTCAGAGATTTCCAAAAGTAAGAACAGACAAAGACAATCCCGCTTTATGTCTGGCACTCTTAGAAGTGGCTTTTTAAGGAATTGGAATTCTTTAACTCTTGCCTCTTATTTAGGTTTCAAAGAATGGATCTTTGTGATTCAGCTTATTTAAAGATCTTTTTTTTTCCTTGTGTGATTCAACTTTTCTTTTATGACTTGTACTTAATAAATTAATTTATGCAGCTTCTTGAGAAGTCTGTAGTCATTAGCTAATTTTTCATTATCTGCCAATGAACTCTTATCAGTGATGACATGAATTTACTGTTTAATTCCAGAGATTGTGAGTATGCATAATTTGATAGCTCGTTACAGTCATTTTTGATTCTGTTTGTTCTTGTAGGCTCTGGATATGATTTTGGAAAAGATGAAGTCTTCGGGCTTTAACTTCTCTCAAGTCAGAGCTTTGTCTGGTGCTGGCCAGGTTAGTTTATTTAAAAAAAATAATCAATCTTACTATATTTCTTCAGTAGAGTATAAGGCATAGTGATAAATTTAATTTAAAGAATTGTATCGCAGATGACCATAATGTGACATCGAGTAAGACCAGAACTTCTATATAAGCATCCATTAAAAGACACGTTCCTCAGGGGAACTTAAAACCTGAATCACACAAAGCAATCACTCGTGGGAAGTGGGAGTGGAGGATGATGTCTACAGTGCAGTTGCTTAGGTTAGTATACTGCATAACTACTTGGTTTCCTGTTGTTTAAATTCTTGTGTATATACAGATTCTGAAATGACTGGGGTAGTGTTGAATTTCGGCGTATCCAGGTGCTTGTGGAGATGGGTTAGAAAAAATAGTGAGGAGCACAGTTTGCTAAAGGCATAGTAACATCCTGTTGAGCACAGGATTTGTTGACTAGGATAGAGATTTGCCCAAGAACAACACAAAACAAATTATGATAATCTTTGATGCAGAAATGACAAAGATGCTGCCATGATTTAGCCTATAGTGCCATTTTTCTGAGCTTTATACATCCCATCCTGCCATTTAGTCAGTTAGCCAGTCTCCTAGTACTCTAGTGAAACAAGGAAGTCTTATAACTTTCACAGATGATATTCAGGGTGAGGACAGCACCAAAGCGATAGCTAATTCTGACACATGAGGTTTAGGTTATTCATCTTGATATATCTGGGACTAATTAATCAAAGCTCTTGCTTTGATCTCCGTGTTTCATTGACTTCAGTTGAAAGTCTGAGCAAAGTGTCTGAAAATCAGAGCCGGTATCAAGGCTCTGTTATGAATTCTTCAGTGGAACAGAAGTTAGGGACTGCCAAGTAACCCCAGCTTACTCAAGTGAAAAAAGGAAATGCATTTCCAGATTGCCCATACTCCCTTTATTTTACCCATCCTCCAACAAGTTGGGGGTATCAACTTGGTGCTATATTCACACTCTTCTGGGTAGGACAGATTCATTTAGTTGCCCCCTTCCAACTCACATTCTCTCCCTTTTCTCTTCGAAGAACCTTGTCTTTACACCGCGGATCACTGCGCAGGTGCACTGATGTGCCAGTGTTTATCCCAAAGAAGGGACAAACTTGGTCTCAATTGTCTGCAGAAATGGCAGAGAGATGTGAAATACAATCTGGGTGACACTGTGGTCAAGTGCTCTGTGCTGGAGGGGTTCTGTGTGCACTTGGTGTCGTCAGAACTGGATGGTGCTTTGCAGTTTGCCTGGTGTCCTGCAGGGGCATAACTAGAGATGCCTGGCTTGAGGAAGCTGCCCGAGAGACGGAGCTGAAATAACCTTCTCAGTATTACGCTGTCTGTTAGCGGTGACTGGGGCAGCCAAGTAACTGAAGAATCTGCGCTGAAATAGCACAGACCTAACAGTCTTGACCGTGGAGCCCTGGCTACAGCTCGACGAGTCCTCAAAGTATCTAGTGCCGTGGATTAGCAGTATAAGCATTGTTCCCCCACTAGAAGTTACTATAGTTCAAAATCATCATTGTCTCCTGACTCGTAAATTTTCTGGTTTAGCGTATACTTTGTTCAATCTTAGAGAGTCTTTTAATGAGGTACTTGATTTGAAAAGGTGCGTTTTCTTGGTCCTAGTTTGGAGAGAGTTCTCTGTTCCTTGAAGTTTGAAATTCAGATCAGGATGTGAACTTTGTGGCTTGGGAGGGCATCTTCAGCTTCTGTTTCTTTACTTTCTACAGCAACATGGGAGTGTGTACTGGAAGAAGGGAAGCATACAAATTTTAAAGAATGCATCATCCGAACTGCCTTTACATCAGTCGCTAAAGGTAACGTGCATGAAAGAGCTCTGAAGGGAGAGCTACACTGTCCTTTTCCTGATCCTTACGCATTGCTGTTCTCCTTGCAAACCTTTCCTCTTGTTTGGCTGAGCTGCGTGCCCCTGCAGCATAAAGTGGAGTGTACTGGTTATTCCTTCAGCTCCAGGGCTTTTGGCATTTTGTTTTTTCCCGAGTGACAGTATATACTGCTTTAAAAGCTTACAGGTGCCAGTGGGCGTCCCAGAATCTTTCTGTGTCAGAGTAACAGCCTGTTTGTTCTTTTATGAAATGTAATATTGTTGTAAACAACCTGTAAATATCTTAATTTTTTTTATGTTTGTATTAACAAATAATTGTGGTTAAAAATACTATTGTACCTGAGTTTCCTCGCGGTGCTTGCGATTTCATTAGAAAATATTAAAAACCAAAAGACCAGTTTATGCTTCTCTCTGAAAGGATGGAAGTGTAATGCTGTGTGGGCACAAACACTTAACAAGTGCATTGTTGAGGCTCAGTATTTTGTATGTGTGTGGCTGGTAAGTTTTGAACGCAGACTCGACAAACTTTTCTTTAAAAAGAAAAGTAGGGGGGAATCAGCTTTCCTTTTGAAGACCTTTACCTCCCTTACTTCAAGATCAGAGAGGACAGTTCTATGTTGAAAGTAGATCAGTTACACAAACATCTCCCTAAGTGATTAATTTTGGAAGTATCTCATCTGTGCAAAACTCATGGAAATGGAATTAAAATGCTTTCTGGTGATGTACTAAGCCTCAGTTGCATTTCGAAATGGTTATGCCAGTCGTTACAGAGAAATCTGTTAGCAGAGCTGCAGAAAGATAATCTGATTGTTTAGAGAGGAGTTCTAAAAGGTGGAGTTCAGTTCTAAACTTGTATAAAAGGGCCCGGGGCTTTGGGCTTTGGCTACCAAAGGCGTGTACTGAGACATCGCGCTGCAGGGTATGTGAAGGACACGGCGTGCGTCATTTTATGCCAAGTAACAGCAGAAAAAGCTGTTCGCACCCTCTGGTGTGAAGTTTGGGTAACTGACCAACATTCGGCCCAATATCTGCTTTCCTGTAGTTATCGAGAGGAGAGCAGAAGGCAGGTCAAAGAACTGAATTGTGAGCTGACATGTAGGTCTGCTGTATTGCCATTACTCTGGCAGGGACTTCTTAGAGATGAGACTTACTAATAAAGGATACTGTTCGTTGCAGGCTTGTTTTTCTGTCAGGAACAGCCCCATCTGGATGGATTCTAGCACAGCTTCCCAGTGCAGCGCGCTGGAGAAAGCCGTGGGGGGGGCACAGCACCTAGCGAGCATCACTGGATCTCGAGCCTACGAGGTAAGGAGTGGATGGGAAGAGAGTCCTCAGCGGTCTCCCGACAGAAACAATTCTGCCATTACGGTGGTGCTACAGCCATTGACTATGAAAGAGTTTTTGAAGAAACTCCAACGGTACTGTGCTTTGCAGTGGTCTCACAAAGGAAGATGTGGAGATTTTAAAGTGAAATTGGGCAAACACCAGAAATTTTGCCGCAGGAAGCAGCGGGGGTGAACTGTTGCATTTGGCCAGTGGTTCCAAAATAGCGTTTAGTGGCCATGCTTAAGGTCTCGGGGCCTGGTTCTCCCCTGGGCGCTCCTATGCAGCCAGATTTCCATTGGGATGGCAATCCAGTTTGTGTTACAGGTTTACTTGGGGTTATGAGCCCCCTGTTTGCGGATCACTGCTTTAGGTCACTTCTGCGATTAAAAGATGGGCCTTTTAATGTCCCCCGAAGGCTAACAAGCAGCTGTTGACCTAAGAGAAGTGAGTTTCAGAAGTTCCGGACGCTATCGGAGAGTACCCTGTCACTCGTGTCCTCTTCCTGGCTCTTCCCTCTCTTGTAACTGTGACAGTGAGCTCTGGAGCGGGAGCAGGGCTGCCCTCCAGGCGACTCAGCACCTGGCTACTCTTACTGGTGGGTCAACAGAATAAGGCTCGAACCTCCTAAATCGCCGATTCTGTTTTTGAATCATCGTGCAAAAGGTTTATGGCCAGTGATGAAATCAGACTTTGCATACCACTAACGGTTTATTTTTAACTCGCTAAAGGTTAAGGTTTCAGTGTTAGAAGTTTTCTGTTATTTGATGTAATACATGGACGAAAAATAATTATTCTTACACCTATTATTAGCCTGTGCTGGAGTTGCTTCTTTGAGTATGAAACTTCTTGCTTTGCTCCCAATTCGCCCGCCTCGGAGAGGTACAGAGGTTGGGTAACCTAAACCTTTTCAAGGATTTGAAGGCAGCGTTTGAATTGTGCTGGTTCCTGTGCACAGAATAAGCGTGATTCATTCCATTGAACTGTCATTTCTGAAATGTAAATTATGGATCGTAATGCTTTTTCACATGCTTTTTTTTTTTTTTTTTTTTTTTTTTTTTTTTCAAAAGGTGAGCAAAATTCTCATAATGAGGCTATGCGTTATAGCCTGTTTAGTGCAGATTGCCTGCTGTGCACTGACTTTCATCATGCATCAGGCAAATTAAATATCCAAAGTGCAATGTGCTGAACTCATTACACAGAGTTAATGATTATTGACTCCATTTAGGGTTTGTGTTTCTAAGCATTTGCATTTCTTTCTCAGCGTTTTACAGGAAACCAGATAGCAAAGATTTACAGCCAGAATCCCGAGGTCTACATGCAAACTGAGGTTGGCTCAACTTCAATACACTTATTGGAAAACGCAGTTGAAAATCTTTTAAAATTAATTTTGTGGGGGTGTCAGACTTTTTTTGGTAAAGAGTGTTTTGATTCTTATGTTTGGTTTTAAGATTAAAATCGAAAATTTGATTATTTTATTTTTGGTTTTGTTAAATTATTAGTCGTTGGGCAGATAAAAATTGGGCATCAGTCTGATCTTGCATGTTTCATTTAACAAAGCAGGCTCCATCGGATCTTACCTTTGTGGAAGCAGTTTTAAAAAAACAGACTTTCATTTGGGTGGTAATAAATTGTATGTACAGCAGTTGAAACACAAACGGGTAATTAAGCACAGAGTCGAAACGTTCACACTTGGAGCTGGCTCTCCGCGTGCAGAACTGCGATTGCTCTGCCATACAAAGCTGGCGCCCGTGCGGATGTGCGTGGGAAAAAGCCTGCAATTGATTCTAGACTCTTAAAGTAGGTTTTTCCCTTGAGGAGGTATTTTGATTCTGTCGTTACAAATGAATTGCACTGGGTAGTTGGTTTCCTTCTGATTTTTTTAATTTTGAGAAATCGGTTTGCAATTCCATTACTGTTTCAGTTTGAGCCTGCATCTAGCTGTGAGAGAGATGCCATGGCTTGAAGCAAGGTGAAAACTCCATGCGCATATGATGTAAATGAGGGAAGGGCCCCTGTCTTGTGATTAGAATATGCCAAACATCTGGACCAGTGAAGTCAGGCTGCTCGTGTTTCTGTATTGCTGCAATTCTTGATAGTATTGATCGTAAATTTTTTTGTGGCTTTTAAAATCGGACCCTTTGGAGACTTCGTGGGGAAGTGAGTAGTACAGTTGAGACTGTGTATTTTGTGGGATGATGCTTTTTTTTTTTTTTTCCATTTTTTCTTTCTAGGTATATGTTCTAGAACTTTACACTAGTAAGCGATGGGGCGAAACAGAACACTAATACAGTCTGATCATAAGCTTAAGACTAAATTTGGAGGAAAATGCATTAGTGGAGGGGAAGCGGATCCGTGGAACTGTGAACTAGTCAGACCAAGCTCATGGCTGGTTGTGTTCATGGCACCTGTTAGCAATCAAGGATATGCCATATGTTGTGTTCGTGCACAACACCTCTATGCCAGAATTGCTCTTGGGGAAACCTCGGGGAGTACTTAGCAGCTCAGCAGTCTCAATGACATGTGGAAGGTGGATGTTTTTCCTTCTCTTGGTCAGCTTGCTAAACTGGCTGATTCACAGTTTAACTTCATCCTTTTCCTTCCATTTCAGGCAGCTAGTGCCCGTTTGGGCACCACGGAAGGTAGGCCTTCATTATCTAAGCACAATGTGATATATTCTTGGGGAGAGACGTACGAAGAGCAAGTGCATCGTTAAGTTTCCTGGCCATTATAACCACCCCTCAGCACTCTGTCTATAGTCTGTCTTTGAATGCTGTGTGAAGCGGTGGTTTTGTGATCATTAATAAAAAAATGTGTCGCTGCTGGTTCACTCGACTGGTAGAAATTTGATTTGGATTAGTTATTGGGTGACAATCATATTTCTTGTGAATTAGAGCACACAGTGAGAAACTTGTCAGCTTTTACGCCAGCTTCTTGGGAACAGAGAACACCTGATCCTGCAGAAAGCTTGGTGGTAGCCAGTTAACTTGGTAGTTTGTCTAGCAGACTTGAAGTGGAAGCACGTTTGTGTGGGATCAGTGTGTTGTGCCGTGTGGCCGGGGCGTTTTTGGGCCGGTATTAGAAGCCCTCCAGCTGGATTTAATGCGTTGTTGGAACGTACCCTGAGGCAGAGCTGCAGGTAGTGGTTCAGGTCAAAGCTGATTGTTACCAGCTCCTGGGAGTAACTCCTGGGAGGTCTGGGGTCTCGGCTGGGAGGAAGGTAAGAGTTCACGTAAAGGTGCTGGCAGAGCTTTGCCAGGGCTGCTAAAAAGCTTACAGACTCGCGCTCTGGGTTGCCCAGTGCGTGGTTTCTGGGCATTTCCCCTGATGTCACCATACAAGGGGTGGTTGGTTTTGGTTTTTCCCCTTTAGTAGGTGTTTTTGCTTGAAATGAGATTCTGTGATACACCGAAGTTGTGAATTAATTCACGATAACATAGAGTATGCTGGTATACTCGGTGTATTTTCCGTGTTTCAGAATGCAAAGCTCTTAACAGCTTTTATGGGGTTACTTTTAGATTGATATCTGCAGTATTACTTAAGCAGTAAGATAGAACTGAATAATCCTTCTAGGTGTATCTTTTTTTTTCTTTGTGCTTTCTGTGCCTAACATTAAGCATCTATTAACATTTGCTGCTTCCAGTTACTTAATCATTTACTTTTTTTGAAGTGAATACTGATGGGACTCACTATCTCACACTCTTTTTTTTTTTTTTTTTTTTTTTTTTTATTTTCAGAGAATCTCTTTGGTTAGTAGTTTTGCGGCTTCCCTTTTCCTAGGAGCTTATGCACCTATCGATTACAGTGACGGTAAGTGGGGGCATTTCTCGTGGTAACAATTCAACAAGGAAATTTTCCTTTCCATCCCCACCTTACATAAAAGGGGGACAGGGTCTGTGCTACTTATTTTCAGTCTTTAATGACAAGTAGATTAGATTTTAAGCTAAGTTACTCCTTTCCATTTGTTGATACTCCTGATAGTGCTGTCACCTGTGCTTATTTATCCCCATCATACTGATTCCCACTTCTACAAAATGGATCCACAGAAAATGTTCTTCAATGAAATTGTACCTTTCTTCATTGCTCTATGATGTACAAAGGAATGTTGAAGTCACAGAATCACAGAATCATCAGAGTTGGAAGGGACCTCTAGAGATCATCTAGTCCAACTCCCCTGCCAAAGCAGGATTGCCCAGAGCACATCACTCAGGACTGCATCCAGGCGGGTCTTGAACATCTCCAGAGAAGGGGACTCCACCACCTCCCTGGGCAGCCTGTGCCAGTGCTCTGTCACCCTCACCGTAAAGAACTGTTTCCGTGTATTTGAACGGAACTTCCTGTGTTCTAACTTGTGCCCATTGCCCCTCGTCCTGTCACTGGGAACCACTGAAAAGAGCCTGGCTCCATCCTCCTTCAACCCACCCTTTAGATACTTGTATGCCATAATAAGGTCTCCCCTCAGCCTTCTCTTCTCCAGGCTAAAGAGTCCCAGCTCTCTCAGCCTTTCCTCATAAGGGAGATGCTCCAAGCCCTTAATCATCTTAGTTGCCCTTCGCTGGACTCGCTCCAGCAGTTCCCTGTCCCTCTTGAACTGGGGAGCCCCAAACTGGACACAGTATTCCAGTTGTGGCCTCACCAGTGCAGAGTAGAGGGGGAGAATGACCTCCCTCGACCTACTGGCCACACTCTTCCCTGTGCAGCCCAGGATTCCATTGGCCTTTTTGGCGACAAGGGCACATTGCTGGGCCATGGATAATTTACTGTCTACCACAACCCCCAGATCCTTCTCCTCCGAGCTACTTCCCAGCAGGTCCGCCCCTAACCTATACTGGTGCTTTGCATTCTTCCTGCCCAGGTGCAGGACCTTGCACTTGCTCTTGTTGAACCTCATTAGGTTCTTCTCTGCCCAGCTCTCCAGCCTGTCCAGGTCACGCTGGATGGCAGCACGGCCCTCTGGGGTGTCAGCCACCCCACCCAGTTTGGTATCATCAGCAAACTTGCTGAGGATACACTCTGTCCCCTCATCCAGGTCATTAAGTATCTATTTAAAAGCATGAAAAAGTTGTGGATTTTTTAGCTGGACTTCGTAGTTCTGACGTTTGTTCTTTGGTTTTGCTGGTTTAACTCCGAGTTGCGCAGGATGTGAACAAGGTGTTTTTCCCCTGCCTAACTGGAGTATGGGTCTGCAACAGAAATATCATCTCAAAATGAACCAGAGAAAAAAGCATAAACCAAGCAAAACAATCCTAAACTCAGTTAAAAAATATTTTAACCTTCCATATCTCTCTGTTCATCATAACGAAGACAAAAAAGCGACAAGGCTAGTGTCTCTCCTTCCTGTTGTGTGTTATCTCAGTTATCCAGCCTTTGAATGGCAATTTTAAGTGGCAATTACAAAGGAAACCATTTTCCTGGGAGCTGTGCTGTTATTTCTAAATAGCGTTTTTGATTCCTGCTCTGAAACTTAGAGAAGATGTATTTCAGAGCCGAAAGGTTAGATAACAAGGCTCTCTAAGGAGATTTTGCATTCTAGAGCCACAGTGGACACCCATCTCTTAAGACCAACTCATTTTTTTCTCCTTTGTTGTTCAATGAAAGCTCGTAGGAAAAGGCATGACACCTCAATTTTAGCTAATGGACAACTTATTCAATATCAGATCTCCCACTTATACTTGAGACCTTAAAAACTGCAAGGCAATCTGTGCTTGTTTTGCAGCAGTTGTGAGATTGTTACATCTATCTTCTGGTCCTGTTCTGTTAGCCGTGTATTGTCACTGCTAAATTTGTGTGTGTGTGTGTGTCATTTGCAACAATAACTATTTGGAGATTTGTACTTTGCTTCTCAGTAGGCCCAAATACAGAGCACTTCAGCCTCTTAATAACCCACAGAACGAGCTCATGTCCTGCATTTCAAATAGAGATGATGAGATCTGCAGGGTACTTTTTCTGATAAAGAATTATGTTGACTTGTTATTTTTCAGTGAGAGTGAAGTGTTAATTTTGATTCAAATGTTTAAAAATATAAGCATTAAAAAAGCTATTGGTTGGGTTTTTTTCTTCTTTTTTTTTTTATAAATCCATGCTGCTTCATTTTTGGAACATGAAAATTTCTGTATTTGGTTGAAACCCAGAACATTTTAAACTAAAGAAAATGAAAATTTGCTTCACTGGATAATTTTCTTAGAAAATGTATTGCGTCTTTCAAACAGCTCTAGGAGAGCCTTTTCTGTTACACCTCTGGATATTTATGGAACTTGAATAAATGTTATCTACTGTTCAGAGCATGTAAAATTATTAAATCTTTGTGTGAAAAAAGATAAGAGAACTAAGCAGGATGTTATAGTTCTCTTTACAAGACAAAAGATTTTTCGGCATTGTAAGCTATATTTTGTCTTGTTCGTTCTTTTCTTCTGCTAAGATAATGAGAGAGAATTCTAATTCCAGTAAGAAAATATAATTATAATGTATGCAGTAGTTATTTGGATCCAGCTGAAAAACTTGTTTTCTTGTCATTTACGATTTCTTGCAATTCACTTGATCTTTTACATTGCACCTGTATATTGTAGTTTAAGATGCATCTCTCAAAATAATATTCCGATAATAGACCTATTCTTCATTTCTGTAGGTTTAACTTCAGGTCATGTTGTCTTTAAAAGACCCTGTCAAATTGTTTAGCTCTGCACAATAACTTATCTCTTTAAATTTGCAGGTTATTGTAGGAAATGTGCTATTCAGTTTCAGGATTTTTTTTTTTTTTTTTTTTCTTTTTAAAGGTCCAATCTTGTAAGGTTCAAATCACTCCTCGTGAATGGCTGAGCACCCTGGCTGATTGATTTTAAAAAAAAAAATCCAATTACATTCTAGTGGAATGAAGAATGATTTTCATTTATATTGTGCAGATGTTAAAAGTAAGATACATTTGGGACCTAAACAACTTGAACACTTGAGGCATTGTTTCTTTTAGAAGACACCTTAAAGAACAGCTATTCAGCTCTTGACCTAGAGAAGCTTTATCTTTTGAAATGCTTTTCTAAGAGCCTTAGGCAAATCATAGCTTAGCATACTTGTTTTTGTTGTTCTATCAAACAAGGATGCTTTGAACTGGAGCCTTTGCAAAAGGAAGCTGGTGGGCTGAATTTCCTCCTCCTGTAGCTTGCGTGGTGTCAGTAGAGTTACTCTGCTTATGATTTTAGCTCGCTGAAAAGGCAGTCCGGAGTGCCGTAATAGAAGCACTTAACTATTTGTAAATGTATGCAAATATTGATCTTTAGTTTGCTGATTAACAGAACCAGTTAGCCTGCATTGTTTGGTGCTTGTAACGAAATTGTTTGGTGGTTTTGGTTTGGTTCCTCCCCCCAGCATTGAAGCCCTTATACTTTCCTATATGTAGTAAATATTAGGAAGTCCTGATTGGGCTCCTGGCCATTTTAGGTTAAAAGGCAGTGATGCTTGCGGTGAAATACGGAATCCTATTTCCTTACTAGTCCATGGCCTTGGCTATTGACCTTTGGAGTGACAAGCCAAAGGGGGCTGCCTTTGATTTTTTTGTTTGTTTGTTTGGTTTTCCCCCCCTTGGTTTTGAGATTATTACTTATTTAATACATTAAACTCAGCAGTGTAGATTGTCACCAGAGAGGCTTGAGTTAGGAACTCACTGTGCATCACTCCCTGTATAATGAAAGGGGAAAGAGAAGCCGTTTCAGGGAGCGTTTGGCTCTGCTTTCTGTTTTCCACTGACTAGAGAGTCTCATGCGAGTGCCCACAGTTGGGTCGGATGAGTCCAGGCCAACAGAGTGATAGTTCTTGTAAAACAGTTGTTTCACATCTTTAAAATAAGTTTCTGAGGGTGGGGTAAACTAGCTCATCTTTCTTTTTTTCAGGTCATATTAAAGTCTTTGTGCAACTGTATCAACTGGTTAATAAACTGAAGCGTTGTTTCTGTATGATATAAACTTAGGCCTTTTCAGTTATAAAGGTTAGTGTTTTTCCCGCTTTATGCAGAAAAGGTTGGACGCTGTCCTTAAGTCTTGCAAAATTGCATTGGAGGATACTGGTTAATTGTTTTTCTAGGCTTGCGGGAGGGAGAAATGATTTAAAAAAAGAAACAAAACCACAGAAAAGGACAACTAACCTTTCTCTAGTAAAGTTCCTGTTTACCCAGTTAGCAACAGAAAAGTTAAATAATTTAATTTAGCAAAGAAGTTCTTGGCCTTTTAAATTAGGGACTTTTCCAGGAAAATTTCTAGATTTATGTATTTCCTCATAGAGAGCCACGTTATGCCTGAGAGCTGCTGACACCCTCTGCCTCCGGGAAGTGCAGACAGCAGTGCGGGGCTCAGGTTACCCTGGAAGGACTCCATTTACCCCTGGAAGGAGGGGATGGCTGGATTTAAGAGCGGTCTCATGCAGAGAACTGAGAAGAAGCTGGAGTAAATCTTGCCATCTTTCCTGTTCTGTGGGTGGTGGCGATTTTGACAGCAGAATAAAGACGTGTACCTTTTGCTTGTGGGAGGCGTGTTGCACTTTGTGCTCTGTCATATTCCTGCTATTGCATCATGGGCCACGTAAACCAGTGCGTAATTTAAGTGTGTTTAATTTTTCTGAAATTGGATTGATCAAATTGCATATATTTAATTCTATTTTATATGTTATTAAGTATAATCCAAATATCCTACTGTTTGGGTTGGTAACACTGTGTGAAGCACTAGGTCCAGGCCTTGCTGATGGTGCTTAGGACTGCACTGCACAAATAGATACTTTATTTATAAACATTATTATATTCATTATGAAACCTATGTGAAAAAGGCGGCTGGGAATTGATGGGGCGGTCTCATTCGTGCGTGCGTAACCAGCAGCAGTGTGTGCGTGTGGAGCGTGCGGCAGGAGTGTGCCCTTCTCCAGAATTAAGAGCGGTGCGAGAGCCTTGTGGTGTGCTGGCCGAGATGTGGGTTGCATCCCTTCTTTTCTTCGGTGTCCCAGAATCTCAGGCACAGTCTTCCACACACACTGCAGGTTGGGTCAACTTCGCTGTCTTTGTGTTTTAAGAAGTTTAAAGATGTATTGAATTGAAGTAAATTTCAGGTTTTCCACTGTACTCAGCTGAGAATGCGGCTGTGTTTCGGGGATAAATAAGTCATGGGCTAAACAGCCTTTGAAACGAAAATCTTAATCTAGACTAAGACTGATATGTCCCTGAACAGTACTAACCAGAAACACATACAGATTTTTAAGTTTAATGAAATGTGCAATTAAAGGAATCTTAGAAACATAAGCAAGGGATGTGGAGTGTTATGTAGGTTTCAGTTGGGCTGTTCAGCATTTCTGAAAATCATGGCTTTGGTATTCAAAGCTGGACTCTCCAAACTAGCTTCAAAATTAAAGGCTACATTTGAAAATTTGACCTCTTGCTTTTTTTATTTTTTATTTTTTTTTTTTTTTTTACTCCTAAGCCTTTATTTGGTCATCTGAAGAAGGAACCATCGATATGGAGGAAGATTAGTCAACATGGATTTAGATGCTTTTATGATACTCTAAAAGTAGTGTAAAGCCATAACACCCAGAGGGCAATTTCTTCATTGGTAGGTCTCATGTGAGCATGACACATCTTCAAATGACGTTGCTGCATCACCTTTAGGTAGTTGTAGTGAAGTCTTTGTCTAAGGTGGAAGACATGGTGATGAGTTGATTGGGAGGCATCCGTGTTCTTTCTTTTGCTCCTGATTTGGGAATAACTGAATTATCTAGTGCAGAGTGCATCAGAAAAGCCTTTTCTGCTGCCTTTACAGGGAAAGCTATCCAGAGGCTGAATCGTCAATATCCTTTATGGTTAGAAGAGCTGTAAACATTCTCTTTGAATGTAAAATGGAGCCAGGCTCTTGTCAATGGTTCCCAGTGACAGGACGAGGGGCAATGGGCACAAGTTAGAACACAGGAAGTTCCGTTCAAATACACGGAAGGACTTCTTTACGGTGAGGGTGACAGAGCACTGGCACAGGCTGCCCAGGGAGGGGGGGGAGTCCCCTTCTCTGGAGATTTTCAAGACCCGCCTGGATGCAGTCCTGAGTGATGTGCTCTGGGCAATCCTGCTTTGGCAGGGGAGTTGGACTCTAGAGGTCCCTTCCAACTCAAACTCCGTGATTCCGTGAAAATAGGCATCCATAAATTTTCTGTTGCCTGTAACGAGGTGGAATTTTCTGATACAGTACTGTCTTCTCTTTAATGATATATGCCTCTTGTTTTGGTCTGTCTTGTAGGTTCTGGTATGAACTTGCTGCAGATTTGGGAAAAGGTGTGGTCAGCTTCCTGCCTTGATGCTTGTGCACCTGGATTAGAGGAGAAACTAGGATGCCCTGTACCATCCCACGCAGTCCTGGTACGTGCCTGTCTAGAAGAGTTGTAAGCAACAAATAGAGCTTTGTTCTGAGGGTTCTGCTAATAGTACTTTCTTGGAGTGTACTTGTGCGTGCACTCAAGTGTGCGTGCACAGACATCCGCAGAGCTATGCTGCTTGATTTAATATTTCCAGGCGTGTTGTGAACGTGTATGCCAGAGCAGAAACAGACGTTTTTGAAAAGCGAGTGGTAGCTGGTGTTTGTCGTAGCTTTCATCATTGGCCACCTTTGGATTCTTGCATGCCCTGGGCTATGATGAGAAAACTTTTGGTAGATGCTCCGGTGACAAGAATCTTTGGGGTCCCCCTTCATGCCCACAAACACCTGGTCACTGCAGAACTGTGCACGGTATTTATTACTGCAGAAACAGAGCCCGACATTTGCATTTCTTGACAGGGACCTTGTTTTAAATTGTTTGTAGAGTTAATGAGGTAATCTTTGTGAATAATTTGGGATATTTAAAGCTCCTCCGTTTCTGTAGCATAATGGTGAAATCAAATCAAGCCGCGCATCTCTCAGAGTAGATGAATTTAGTCGTACTACCCAGCACAAAACGAGCTATTGCTTTTGCTGTTGCACATGTAAGAGGGTGTAGATACCCATCACCTGATCCATCTGAATTCAGTGCTGATCTTCGGAAATGGAGAGGAACGTATAAAAAATCCTTATAGATGTCCTTGTATTTTTTATGGATAGTTTTCTTCTGTTTGTTTTTTTCTATGGCGATCAAATGTGGCTTAAAAGAATACAGTTCTTGACCCTTAAAATAATAGGGGTCATATTCCAGCATTTGCTATTGTGATGTATATTAATGTTGTGTTTCCTCTTATGTTTGCATTGAATTTCTAATTTCTATGTATTAATATTCATGTATTTGTGCAAAATAGATGGTTGTGTTTATGTTACTTGATGTGAATAATGGGAGGGAGACCCAAAGCTAAAATGCTACTATTTACTTAACCTATTTCAAAGTCTAATCAGAGAGTATTTCTGAGGTTCCCATGAACAAAAAAAAAATGGGTTCAAAATCTTTAAAATATTAATTCATACCTTAAATACACAGAAATTATTATTACAGCTGCTTTTGTTTTTTTTTTCGGTTCTGTGTTACTACACGTTGTGTCTTACATTGTAAGATTACTTTCCATTTTTTTGAGCTTTTTTTCCCCTCTCTCTTGCTTCCTTTCCTTAGGGACCCATTTCTCCATATTATAGTCAGCGTTATGGGTTTAGCCCGGACTGTAAAATAGTAGCATTTACAGGAGACAATCCAGGTGAGATGATTAAATGTATAAGATTCAGTGAGTATGATTATGTACATACTGAAATTCTAAATCAATCTTATTGATTCTCAGATGCTTCCTATACAGGGAAAGAATTTTGTGTTTATCAGCATTAATACCTTTTCCCAACAGCCTTCCATCACTGGTTCTTCTGAGGTATAGACATCTGGGGTAAGCTGGGTATGACAAATGAATTCTCTTTTGCTTAGTAATTAGAGGTGACTTCATTTGCCTCTTGATAACTTCAGTGTTGCTTTGCCTGCCCTTAAGAAACTATTTTTACTATGAACTGCTGATATTTTAACTTAGAAAATATAAATTTTAAAATTGCTGTTGTATCTTTTCAAACAATAAAGGTGGAGGTGGACCTCATAGGCTTTCTCTAATACTTAGAGCTGTCCTTTTGTCAGACCGAGAGATCTCAGCGTAAGGGAGGGTGGTAAGTTAGGGTTAGTTTTTTGAATCCCGGAGACTTGTTTCAGTGTAGAGCAAAGTCATCTGTTTCTCAAGACTGTGAAAATAAAATACTTATCTGTATTACAGTAGCGTATGCAGGTTTGAATCAAAAGGGAGACTTCATCATGGTATATTTTTACATTCATATTCTGGGAGATGGTTAAACTTTGCATTTCCCAAAAGCCCAATTTTTCTTTTTGAGATTAAAATCCAGCTTAGTCCAATAAATATGCGAGGGGTCTGATGTAAGTGGGAGTGTTTCTCCTTTAAAGTGTGTTGTTAAGTAAGGGTCCACTGTATTTAAAACCTGAACACGAAAAACATCAGAGAATCATGTGGTTCTGTAGTCCTTTGCCTTGAACGTTTTGATTGTGTTTAAAAATCACTCCCTCACCCAAACGCTTTGTCCATTTTTTACAGTGTATAGGCCAAGGCCATCATGAGCATATTTGCCATTTATATTGTACTTTGAGATGGTGAATATGATGTATTATGATGTCTTATGTAACATGCTATAGTTGAGTCAAATGAGTAACATTTTATCTGGTATTCTGACTCTTTCAGCATCATTGGCAGGGATGAGACTTCAAGAAGGAGATATTGCGGTAAGTCAAAACATACTTCCGGAAACTGTCTGTATTCCCGGATAAATGAAATAGATGAAATGTAAAATAGCTGCAGGTCATCAGTTAAATTTATCTGCTAGTGTTGATTTTCTGTATATTGGATTCTCACTGTTTTATTTCTATCAATCTGTATGCTGCCTGAAAGATTTTAAGTAAACTCTTGTGACTATTTTTAACTAATGCTCCAGACATTAAAACCTAAGTCTCCATCTAGTATGTATTTCACTGGTGTGACAACCTAAGTCAGAGCTAGCTTCAACACGAATCCAATTGACTTAATGTGTAATTTAAAAACAATTAGTGGTAATAACAAATGGTTTTAATTTAATTTCTGTATTGCTTTCCGTGCACATTGTGATAACGCTTCAATTATTTTTTTTTTTTTTTTTTTCCCTTCCAGATTAGCCTTGGCACAAGTGACACATTGTTTCTGTGGATCCAAGAACCAACTCCTGCCTTAGAAGGTCATATCCTCTGCAATCCTGTTGATTCTCGAACATATATGGCACTTCTATGGTAATATCATTAATTTTTTTGTACATCTGGGATCAATAACATATATTTCTTTCTCTGTGTTAGCGTTTTTTTCTTTTGCAAAATGATAATAAATGGAACATTCAGCATTCTGTACGGTATATGGCAATCTATTGCCGAAACATTTGCATCAACATTATAGCATTCCTATTGTTTAATTTGAGTAACTGAAACTGCAGAGTTGTGGAGGATAAATTCTCATGGCAATAAAAAGCTGAAATTATTTTTATGTATACATAGAGCCAGTTCACTATGAATCTAAGGTAATACATTTAATGTACACGAGTAACAGTCTTCTGAAAAGACAATAATGTGAAACGACAGAAGCATGACCAGGCTGTATAACTTCTGCGCTCTTCTAGTGGTCCACAGGGGACGTAACAGGGCAGGTGGAGATTCCCTTTTCATAGAAGACTATAATCAATGGTGTTCAGGGACATATTAGGCCGTGCATGTGGAAAGTACTGAGATCTCAAGAAGCCTGGTTGAGAGAATGATCCTCATGGTAGCTTTTGGCTGGTACGGTTTGGGAACTGTTTGGCCCCTCGCCAGCCGAGTAGGTGGGAAGATGGCCTGAAGCTGTTTGGCCCTCACTGAGTAACTGTAATCAGTGACTGTATTCAGTTTCCCAAACGGGTCATAGTATTTAGGCAAATATTTACAGATAATGTGCAGATAAGTTTTGTGTCTAAATCCCCTGCATTGTAGGTGCTTGTAACTCAAAACTTCAGCAAAGCTCAAATCTGCCCTTTAGCTGTAATGTTGAGTCTTACCTGTACAGTAACAGGATACTGTAGATGACAGTGGCAACAGTGTTCTTGAAGTTGAGTTCAAAAGCATGACGTCAATTGGAAGTTACTGAGATTCATAGTATGATTTCCCAGCACTTGGTGTTTTTTCTTTTTTTTTTTAAGTTTGGCATTCAATTTTCTCATTTTCCCCAATATTTTTCCCCACTGTTGCTGTGTGTAAGAGCTGTGTAAACAAACTGTTTGTAATAGAAAAGGAGATGCTGAGGCATTTTTTTTTTTGAATAACTGTTAATACTGCCACTCTTTTGCTGCAGGTTAGTACGCGCAGCAGCCCAAACCTGCCTTTCAGAACACAGGATATTTCTGTAGCTGTGCAGATATAAAGAGTTCCTGTTCCCTCTGCCTAGCAATTTCTGCCCCGTCACTCACTGCCCCTTTTGCACCAATGCCCCCGTTTTAATAAAATAATGGAGTTAGTAGGGAACTTACCTGGGTTAGTAGAAAAAGAGTGCCTGAGCTACCAGGCAACATATTTGTACAGAAAACTTGAGTATCTTCAGCTGCTGCTACCGAGTAAGTTCAATGATTTCCTTGCCCTATTTCTGAATATTTCTGTGCCTTTCCTGCTGAGTTGCTCTAATAACTCTGTGCTGGAGAGTATTCAAACTGCTTTCATAGAATTGCCTAGGTTGGAAGGGACCTTTAAGATCATGGAGTCCAACCATCAACTTAATGCCAAAACCACTGCTAAACCACATCCCTAAGCGCCATGTGTACACGCCTTTTAAATTCCTCCAGGGATGGTGATTCAGCCACTGTTACAATGCTCAACAACCCTTTCTGTGGAGAAATTTTTCCTAATATCTGATCTAAACCTCCCCTGGAGCAACTTGAGGCCATTTCTTCTTGTCCTATTGCTTCTTACTTGAGAGAAGAGACTGACACTCCCTCCCCACCCCCCCCACCCCTCAGCCTCCTTTTCTCCAGGCTAAACTACCCCAGTTCCCTCAGCTGCTCCTCATAAGATTTGTGCTCCAGACCCCTCACCAGCTTCGTTGCCCTTCTCTGGACACACTCCAGCACCTCACTGTCTTCCTTGTAGTGAGGAGCCCCAAACTGAACACAGTACTCGAGGTGGGGCCTCACCAGTGCTGAGTACAGGAAGGCAATCACCACCCTAGTCCTGCTGGCCACACTATTCCTGATACAGGCCAGGATGTCATTGGCCTTCTTGGCCACCTGGGCACACTGCCGGCTCATATTAAGCCGGCTGCCGACCAACGCCCCCAGGTCCTTTTCTGCTGGGCAGCTTTCCAGCCTCTCTTCCCCAATCCTGTAGCGCTGCATGGGGTTGTTGTGACCCAAGTGCAGCACCCGGCACTTGGCCTTGTTGAATCTCCTACCGTTAGCCTCAGCCCAACAGTCCAGCCTGTCCAGATCCCTGCGTAGAGCCTTCCTGCCCTCCAGCAGATCAACACTCCCACCCAAGTACTGAAATGCCACATCACATCGGCATGAGAGACAAC
Source organism: Vanellus vanellus (assembly GCF_965231255.1). Taxonomy (NCBI): domain Eukaryota; kingdom Metazoa; phylum Chordata; class Aves; order Charadriiformes; family Charadriidae; genus Vanellus; species Vanellus vanellus. The sequence goes on along the minus strand of NC_138906.1, from coordinate 7,783,026 downwards.
TGTAGGCACCTGGTGAATCCATGCCTGGCACTCAATGTACACCCGCTCATCAGCAACAACGTTCTCTGCACAGCACAAGGCTGATGAAGTATGGGTAGGTCTACACAAACCCTACAAGTCAGCAAGCTCTAACTTAATGTCGGAGACCCCTAACCCAACAGCACTAACATTTTCCGGGTATTTGCAGGCAAAACTTTGTCGAAGTAAGGACAGATTTTGCAGGAGTGTTAGTCACAGAGGAGACGAAGGAAGTGAATGGGTAAAGGGTGCAAAGACCATAAACATTGAAGAGATACGTATTTTACAGCATGGCTTACTGGCTCCCGACCAGGACTGTGCAGATGCAGCTGTGGTGCTTTCCTTTGCCAGATTGCAGCACAGAGCTCGACCTCACAAGTCTTACTGGACCCAAGCTGGCTCCATGCTGGCACCATGCTCCTGGAATGACAAATGCAATGTAGAGACACTCTTGGTCCAACTTGCAGTCATTTCACAATGATTTTTTTTTTTAGCGCTGTGTCAGAGTACTTCTCTGAGGAGATGCCTTAGCTGTTCAGAGGTAGCCTGGATTTGGCGTGGCCTGCCAGACTGGATCTAAGCTGACTCATTGGAGAGACGTATACCAGCATCTCTGCACTGCGTTCCTCAACATGTCCTGCAATATCTGTTTTCCCTCTTATCTAGTTTTTTCTCTCTCTCACAATCTTTCGTTATGGAAAGAGATGATCTTTTAGCTTGCCCAGCTGTATTCAGCTAATACAATTAACACCAATATTGAGTACAACAACACATTTTAAAAAGCCTTTAAAGGTCTAGAGCCAAACGTTTTGGAAAATGCATATGATACGGTTGTGTGTTTCAGTTTTAAGAACGGCTCTCTGATGAGAGAGAGGATCAGAGATGACTGTGCTTCAGGCTCCTGGGATGAATTCTCCAAAGCCTTATCATCTACTGTTGCTGGAAACAACGGAAACTTGGGTATGAGCCTTAGCAGTGCTGGGTTTGCTTAGACACGTACTTCAGAGGGATTTGTACCTGCTTTTTACTTGGGTCATGATAAAGGCCAAAAATTAAGTTAACTAGAACAAGGGAAATTCCTAACGCGTGCTTAGAAATGCTCTGTTGGCAGGCTGTGTTGTGATAGTGTGTTCCTTCAGTATTCACTAAATAAGAAAATTATATTTATGGAGCTCTCCTGGTCATTGAAAGGGTGTTAGTAACATCTTACCTGTAAGATGTTTAAAACCAGTAATTTCTGAAGGTGGCTTTCATTAAAGTTTGTTTCCTTTTCCGAAGACTCCAACCAAGTGGATTAAGTAGCTCCATATTATTTCTTTCTTAACCTTCAATGGTTTTGATCTCTAAACATAACTCTAGAATCTTGTTCATGCGTGTGAACAAAGCAGTAATGTCACGTGATACCCAGATTTCCTGCGTTTTCCTGAATGTATGTCACAGAGTCATTTCATCCCTGTTCTTCCCACATTATGGTAAGTGAATGAAACGAAACAAAATATGATGATGGAAATATTTAAAAAATATTAATAAACCCATGTACTTGAAGTTTTACATTATTTTCTTTCCTACAGTTTAACATTTTACAAGTGTAGTGTATAGCTCTGAAATGTTATTGAAAGGTCAGCGTATGTGTAATCAAGATTAAAATTTAACCTTTGCAGAGCTGGATTTGAAATTGTCACTGTCATCCTAGATCTGAATTGATATAAGTAAAATTAAAACTGTAGGTAGCAAAGTTTTAAAAAGTAAATATTTAAGCTATAGAAGACTTCACTCCTTACGAAGGTGAATTTAAGGTACAGTTTCTTGACACTGTGAGGTTAGCTTCATTTTTAGAAGCTCTGTTATGTGGTCTGTCAATTCCAGTCTCTGTGGGATACTAAAATGACCAGAAGTCTCTTTTCACTAGAAGACAAATCTATTCGGGTGTTTCAGAAAATGGGAAGAAGTTATTCCAAAACCCAAAAGTCAGGCACTTTAGACAGTATTTAAAAAAAAAAAAAAAAAAAAAAAAAAGGAAGTTGATGAAAATATTGTTACTGATTTCAAGGATATCAGGACACTGCCTTAAAGTTTTAAAATTTGTATGATAGTGTATTCACTTGGCTATTTCAGTCCCTGATAAAATGGGTGTTTCGTGAAAGTCATCCTCAATAACCTGTATGCTTGGATAACCTCTGGGTATGCATGTAGAAATCCAGTAATCGCCGTAATCTGAATTCCCGAGGGAAGCAGAGTAAAGTAACTGGTTAGAAACCCTCCTTTTTATCGCTTGTTCGCCGCCCTCCCTGTCGTGTGGGAAGATGCCCCTGCGGAGGTTTGGAGATGGGGAGAGGCAGCTGCTAGGGCGAGGTTGGGATAATGGGCGTAACGGGGGTAGCAAATAGGGAAGGAGGAGTGGCGGACAGAGGAGGGTCCTGTTACGTCTGAGAAGGCTAATAAAACCAGCGAGTTGACTTGAAGACCTCTTCTGGCGGATTCAAGGTGGCAGCAGGGTCAGAAAGGAGACTTTGGGATATACATCCCTTGGCAGGGCCTGTGTTATCTCTGACCCACAGTGTTGCTAACAGGCAGCTTTTCAGAATGTTTTACCAAAAGCATTACGTGTGCTAAAGCACAGTACTATTTTTGTTTTTTCTTGGCTAATAATAATAGGGCTGCTAGGGCAGCATGCTCTCGTTCCAAGTCTCGAACCTTAGAAACTCACCTTAGTTTCTTAGCTATTCTGTTCAGTTTTTCTGTCCTCATTTTCTTTTTTTTGTCTTCTTTCTTGAATATCTTTTCTGACCAACCCTTCTTGCCATCAACACAAAAGAAATCTTTTTCAGGCGTTTTGTCTAGCTGTCTACAAAGCATTACTGCATTTCTTCAGATCTCGTCAAAACTATTCAGAGACAGCTCTGCTTCATGACTTAAAATATCTGATGTTCCCTAATAAGCTCATGAAATCTAATGCAGCGCATGAAGTGTTCCAGCATTCCTGTACTCTTCTTCCTAACTTACCATTTTTTTTTTTTTTGTGTGTGTGTGTTTTTTTTTCTTTCCTTTCACCCTCACATATGACCCACTGAAACTATTTCTGAAATGTGTTATATATAATCTATCTTACTTGCATGTATGTGTGTTCTGGTGGATGTGTGCTCTTTTCACAGAATGGTCAGGGTTGGAAGAGACCTCTGGAGATCATCCAGTCCAACCCCCTGCCAGAGCAGGGTCACCTACAGCAGTTGCGCAGGATGGTGTCCAGGCAGGTTTGGAATGTCTCCAGTGTGGGAGACTCCACAACCTCTCTGGGCAGCCTGTGCCAGTGCTCTGCCACCCTCAAAGAAGTTCCTCCTCATGTTAAGATGGAACTTCCTATGTTCAAGTTTGTGCCCATTACCTCTTGTCCTATCACTGAGCACCACTGAAAAAAGACTGTTCTTATCTCCCTGGCACCCTCCCCTTAAGTATTTATAAGTATTGATAGGATCCCCCCTCAGTCTTCTTTTCTCTGGACTAAAAAGACCCAAGTCCCTCAGCCTTTCCTTGTAAGAAAGATGCTCCAATCCCCTAATCATCTTAGTAGCCCTTTGCTGGATCCTCTCCAGCAGTTCCCTGTCCTTCTTGAACTGGGGAGCCCAGAACTGGACACAATACTCCAGATGTGGCCTCACCAGGGCAGAGTAGAGGGGGAGGATGACCTCCCTCGACCTGCTGGCCACACTCTTCCCAATGCAGCCCAGGATGCCGTTGGCCTTCTTGGCCACCAGGGCACATTGCTGGCTCATGGTCATCCTGTTGTCCACCAGGACTCCCAGGTCCCTTTCCACAGAGCTGCTCTCCAGCAGGTCAGCCCCCAACTTGTACTGGTGCATGGGGTTATTCCTTCCCAGGTGCAGTACCCTACACTTGCCCTTGTTGAATTTCATTAGGTTCCTCTCTGCCCAACTCTCCAGCCTGTCCAGGTCACACTGAATGGTGGCACAGCTCTCTGACGTGTCAGCCACTCCTCCCAGTTTAGTGTCACCAGCAAACTTGCTGATGGTACACTCTATCCCTTCATCCAGATCATCGATGAATATATTGAACAGGGCTGGACCCAGTGCTGACCCTTGAGGGACACCACTCGTTACTGACCTCTGACTAGACTCCATACCACTAACCACAACTCTGAGCTCTATCTGCCAGCCAGTTTTCAATCCACCCCACTCTCCATTCATCTAACGCACACTTTCTAAGCTTGCCTGTGAGGATGATGTGGGAGAGAGTGTGGGACTTCAGCTTTGCTGGTCAAGGTAGACAACATCCTCTGCCCTCACCTCATCCACCCAATCCAGTCACGCCATCGTAGAAAGCTATCAGATTAGTCAGGCATGACTTCCCCTTGGTGAATCCACGTTGACAACTTCTGATAACCACCTTCTCCTCCAGATGCTTGGAGAAGCCTTTTGTAGGCTTATTGTTTATTATATTGTTTGGATGCCGAGAGCCAGACATGCTTAAGAGCCACCTTTTTGAAAACTGAAAGTAGTTAAATTTGATAAATGTATGGGCTGGAATTAGTTAAGAAATAGGCTTTGTGGTGACTCAAATGTCTTTCCTAATACGCGATAAACATTTATTATCGTTTTAGCTGTGTGCTGAAATAAGATTCCGACTTTGGGCTTGGAGCAAACGTGACAGTCTTTAATGTTCCTTGATGCAGGTTTCTACTTTGATGTAATGGAAATTACTCCTGAAGCAGTTGGGATTCACAGATTCGACAAAGACAACCAAAAGGTAGTGTTTGGGGTTTTGGTTGTTTTTTTTTTTTTTTTTTTTTTTTTTGGTCTTGAGATACTTTCTTTCAAGTTTCATTTCTTGCTGCAAGTCCTTGGGATGATTTTTATAAGGAGGAATTTGGTTTGTAGTTTGAGAGTATCTACAGCGCAAAGTCTGAACTAGAACTTATATGGTATTTTTCTGAGGAAATATTTCCTTTACTGGAAAATGTGAATTTACTGAAACCGACACTGTTTTTGAAACAGGATTAACTTTAAGCTTATTGAGAGCTTAGTACACTTACATGACTCAGTCCCCATCTTCTAAGTTTCAGACATACAGATAAGGATGTGTTGAAACTTTGGGCTATAATATTTTGTCTTTTATCTTGCTCTAAATGTGTACGTGAAGTAAAGACCTAATTTTGCTGTCCTGCATGTCTTGGAGTAACCCACGAGCTGCATAGTGGTATGTGAGTAAACACAGGCTCAAGTCCAATTGGAATTAAAATAGAAATTATGTTATGGAAAGAAAAGTTCTTTGTATCTTTTTTTTTTTTTTTTCTTTTTTACTTCTGAGGAATGGATGTTGTTTAAATGTCTGGCTTCCTGGGTGGTACTGAAACTCAGCAGATGTCTTTGATCAATCGTGCCTCCCAGTCGATTAGACCTCACCGAGGTGAAGAGAGACTGATACGATCTTGTGTTTGCAGTGCAGCACTAGTCTCTTAAATGCTTGCTGTTTAAATGAATGCTTAATCACTTCTAGCTGCTATACAAGTTGTAGGTGCTTATTGTCGTGCGTGGAAAAACTTCGCTTTTTCTGCAAGGTTCTTTGTAGTTGTTTGTAGTTCAATATTTTCCTGCTCCTCTTGCCTTTATCGTATTCTGGTTGACAAAAGGACAGAAAAATGTTATATATAGCAACTAAATAAATTAATGAAAATAGTATATGGTTTCACTTTTGTGCAGACAGAAATAGATTTAGACTTTTGTGACATTGCTTAATGCATCTGAATTTTATCTACTTGCTCTAATTTTATATTTTTGAGATATTGATTCTTAAGCAGCCTTTGGTGCTGAGAAATGCATAGAGAAGGCTTTACAACTTGCACTAGAACTTCTTCCCATTGTGCCTTGATTTCAAGTTTGATGGATTTGCCAACAGCAATGAGGTTATGAGCTCTGTTCTCCGTCATGAGTCTTCAGGTCCATCTTGTACGTATGAGGGAAGAACTGGGCCTAGTTGAAAGGAGGCTTCAGGGTGAAGACAAGAATAGTCAACTATAAATCCGTCTTGTGTTTTTACCCAGTCTCCAGCTTGGCATTGTACGCTGCGTAAGGTGCTTGTTAACTTAATGCATTCCCTCTTTGATACAGGTTTCAGCCTTTCCAAAGGAGGTGGAGATACGAGCGTTGATTGAAGGGCAGTTCATGGCCAAGAGGATTCATGCTGAAAAGCTGGGATACAAAGTCAGTAAGTATGATGAAGAAGCTGCAGAACTAATGGCACTAGAGATCAAACACAAAAATAGGAGTCCCGACAGTAATGTCAGTATTGTGATTCTTGTCCTGCCTGATGGATACAGAAACTGGTATGAATTCTAAATTAGCCTCCCGGAAAAAAAATTTGATGGTGTGTTGGGGGCAAGTTTTTGCAGATGTTAACTTTAGAAGCTCCAACGGCTTAACTTCAAGATGACTTCTTTTTCAAGCATTCTTGCCGTCTCATTGTTACTGAGCTGCATTGTCAATTTTTAAATAAGGGTTTGGGCTTCGATAGCTTGTTAAGCGAAAAGACGACCAGCCTTCTGCCTAAAGCACAAGATCGTAAGTCAGAAAATCTGAAATCTGTGTTCAGTTCCTGCATCTGCGATAAGCTGGTCACTTACCTCTTTACCGCAGTTTTCTGTTAATAAAGCAGAAGCCCTTTCCCTGTCTTGTGATTTAGAAAGCAGGAGATCCTTCTCCCTAGAATTTATAATGAGTAGTTTTTAGCACGTTGGAACAACAAAATCAGTCAGAATTTTCCCTGTAGTAGTGGGAACAGATCATTACTACTATGCAATTCTACCAAAAGAATACAGGCAAGTAGATAAGATGTTTTATTGGCATTTTCTGTCAGTGTATCAGCCAGTGGCATCTTAAAAAAAAATACTGAATTAGCTCATCTTGAGGGGTTTTAACCAATGTTTTATTTTTTAAAATGGTATTGTTTTTCTCTACATCCTGACCTCCTCCTTTACAAGCCAATGCTGACCGCCTCCTTTACAAGCCATTGCTTGACTCCTACCTCCAGGACTTTATCCATAATCATGAAGGATAGAATTTTTTTATTTTTTATTTTTAAGAGACAACTCCAGGAGCTGAAAGTTGAGAAAATATAGAGATTCCGGAACAAATCGCAGAGGCTTGGCAACACTTCCTCATAAATTTATGCTGTAAAGGTTTTCCTGTTATATATTTTCTTATATACTTGAAACTCGATTTATTTAGGGAGGCTATTTATGGAGGCAGAGAGAGATCCACATAGATTCTGTATAAAATACCTGTTTAGCCTTCGTTCTTAGATTCTGCTGCACCAAAAGCTTGGCTAGAAAGCCTAGAAAAGCTCATGGCTGAAGAGGGTTCTTCTGCACTCTGTAAATGTCAGAGGTTAGACAAACACCAGAGTGCAAGGAGAGCTATTTAAGATATCAGACAACTCTGACACAGAAAGAAATGGGTAGAAATTATCTGTGAATACATTTAGGCTAAGTAGGACAGCCAAAAACCTAACTAGCTTTAGGATGTGGCTTAATAAGCTTTAAAAACATTTTTTTTTTTTTTTTTTTTTTTTTAATGCTGTAGATGCCTACAGTAAAAAGGAGATGGGTGTGATTGCATTGTGTTCCTGTAGATTCCTTGGAACCTTGTGTGCTTTTGTTTTGTTGCATCCCAAGGGTCTTTCAGCTATTTGGTAACTAATAGATGAGTTGCTTTAAAAAAAGAATGGCTGTACGTAGTGTAGGCTGTATGCATCTCCCACTTTTCCTTAGTGGTGTTATTTAAATGTCATATTCTGTTATTTGTGTAGTGATGGCAGGCTTACATCTGCATTTGTTGTGTGACAGCTCTGAAAACAGGGTGTGTTCTGAATGTGTTTCAGGGTATGGATGAGCATTGTGGGAATTACTCTGGTATTGCCAGACTTTCTCTTGTTTAATAGCTGCTGTTCTTCAGGCTGCTTTTTTGTTTTTATTGTGATTTAAAAGCTTATTTATCTTTTGGATGAACTATGCAGTTGGGACCCTTGTGTTTATTCAATTCCTTTTAGGCCTTGTCTACATGGGGAATTTACTTTGATTTTTCTAGGAATCAAGCTGATTTACATTCAGAAACATAATCACAGCAGTGTAAATCTTGGCTTGTTGTTGTTTACATCAATAGGAGAATATAGCAATGGCTGTTCACAAGATCCGGAAAGTTATATGATGACACCTATTAAATTGATCTGCAGCAGATACGGAAGTGACATGGTCAGTCGCAACAAATGCTTTGCTGTGGTGTCCTGAGGTTTGTGTGGTGCCGTCTCAGCGGTGCAGATGAGTCGGAAACCTAGCTAAAAATTTCCCGAGCTCTGGCACCAGGGTACTGGAAAATCGTTTTGGCAGAGTCATGAACCTGCTTCTCTGTTCTTGGGCCAAATGCAGTTTGGATGACTGTAATCTGAAAAGCAGCAGCATACGTGGAAGAGAATTTTGTAAAAGTAAATAAATAAAAATCTGTCATATAGAGTCCTTGGTTATGCACTGTGAACATGACAAACATTAGATAATCCCTCAGAATTTACTTTCAGTTAATGAATGTATTCTCTTGCTAGGAGCAGGATTTTGAATCCTCAGTCAATCTGGTGCTGCAGGAAGTGGCGCAGTGATGGCGAAGGAGTGGTTTATACGGGAGGCTTTGTTCACAGTTTGATGTGTCTGGTACATTATAGATCTTATATAAATTACAAATAATAGTTTAAAAAAAAACCCCAACCCGTAAAATAGCTGTTCAGCTGCTGTTTGTGCTTGTGCGCAGGTTTCAGTGCGGCTCGTGTGCCAGTAGAGGGCAGGGGATTCTGTCTCATGACTTGTTTTCTTTGAGGCCGGGATGCCTGTGTCAGCCTTGTTTTGAAAATGGCACAGAGTCACCAGCTGATCCTTAGAAGAAAAGTTAAACCTTACATTAATCGTGATTTAAGGGTTTTAAAAGTGTGTGTCACACTGTTCTAATTGCTCTAATCTTTCTCAATCAGATTTCGGGGGAAATCATTCAGTAACACCCTGTATCCTGTTTTGCTTATGTGCTTAAGGGGTGGATAGAGCGTTGTGATCTAGAAACAAACAAGTGAAGTTTGGTCTATCTCTGTTGTTTACATCCTCCGATTCAGAGATTCATGTAGATAAGGCGAAGGTTTGCTGTTCTGCCTTTATTTTCCTGGATTTTGATTGTATCATAAACACCTTCTGTCTTGTCACTTCCTTTTTCTGCTTGCAGCCATTCCCTTTTGAAAGCTAAACTTACAGCTGGAGTTCAGAGGCTGGTCATACAGACGTGCTTGCTGTGCGGTTTGGGGACTCTGAAGTCAAACCCATGGCAACTTCATAGAGAAATGACAGTGTCTGCAGCTCCGTGACACAGGTGATTACAGCAGCTATAAAGCTGTCAGTGGTTGAGACTGATCTGGCAGTCTATACTTTAATAATCTTGATGATCGCTTCAGAGTTGCTTCTGTTCCTCGCCAAGCAGTCCTAAAATTCATATTGACGCTGCCTGGAAAACATTGCGGTGGTCCTTGCTTGGACCCGGTGAAGCTGTCCTGGTGAAGATCCCCAAAACTGATTATTCTTGGGAGCAAAATCTGCCCCCCTGCCCACTGATGGGTGAAATAAATATTGCCATGGTGTACATTATGTATGCTGAAGGAAAACAGCACATAGGTAGGGGTTCTGGTGCTGATCACACATGTAGTCAGGTCCCGGTTTGACAAGTCAATAGATATTTAAATGATGTTCTGGTCTATGGTGTAGAAACCTTCATGTCGATGGTAATCTGAGCACTAAGTCTATATATACTGGGTCAGGTGTGTGCTAGAGTTGTGTTAAATAAGCTTTCGTGGGACTGCAGCAGCAATTAATAAAGCCTGCCTTGTAGGTAGGCTGATTACCTGGGGTGAAGTCTCTGTTAAAGCTTTTGGCTTTGGACAGAGCTTTCTGCCTTCACGTTGTTGTGCCTGTCAGTGGGTTCATAGTACTACAGTTGCCCGATGTGCTGTTTGTGTCACATTTATACCTTTAGGAATCCGATTCTGCCACCTAACTGTTATCAGCAGGGGGAGATGGATAGAAGGTGCCACGTTTTACAAGTTCAAGCTCTGTCCGTAAAATCCTGCTTCTGTGTTTATTATATAGTTTACAGTTTCTTACGTACATAAGTCCATCGCTTGCAAATATTGCTGCTGCCCTGAATTCTACTGACTGTACTCGGTGCTGGCTGGGGTGACACAGACATGCCCGTGCCTTTACACTGGGTGTAAGAAAGAGCCAAATTTTTTTTTTTTTTTCTTAAGTGCTATATGTTACCGATGTTTCAAATGTGTGAAAGTACATCTTTCTGATTGGATGTACAACGGGAGGCATTCTTAAACAAAACCGCAGTCCTAGGGGAAAAAAGGGAGATGTCAGAGCATGCTGGGCCTGACTTCTCAGTGGTTAGAGGGGGAACTTACACTTTCTAAAGAACTCGGTCTGAGATTACATGAGGGCAAACTCCAAGGTGCCAAATTTCCTTTTTCTTCAGGTGGTGTTTTCTTCTGATGCCCTTCTCAGCAGGTTGAACGTAGTAATAACGTGTGGCTCTTTGTCCGCAGGGAAGGCAGTCTGACGGAGTGTGGGGAGCTCAGAAAATATCAATTAGAATAACGTAGAGCGGTCGTGTTTCATCGTTCACGTTGCCATGCAGAGGCACTGAAACCCGAAGGCAAGGTGTGAGGCTGTCACTTCATAGCGAAGTGTCGGTCCATCGGAGGATGAAGTGGCTCTCCGGTTTGCCGAAGCTCGATGTAACTGGTCCTCGGGACGCTCCGGGGACGGCTTTGTGTCAGGCTGTGAGACAGGTTTTTCTGCTGGTGGTTGTCTCTGACTGACTGGCTTCTGTGACTGTAGTCTCCAAAACTCTTACGGATTATCAGGAATGTTGGGGTACTTGTTCTGTCCATTGCCTTTGCCTTCGCCTTCACTGCTGAGTGCGTTTCTACTTTAGTTGTAGCAGCGTTTGGCTGAAATGAGGAACACTGAGAGTGAGGCCATTTTGTAGTTGCATACAGATTAAATTGATGTTTATGCCCTGCGGGATTTAAATTTCTTAGAGAAATCGATACTGAAATGTTGTGTTGGCTTCGTGCTTGTCTCTTGCTGTTTGCTGCTAAGAGTGCTGATGGTGTTTCGGCAGCGTGAGGGCGACGGCTTTGTTAGAGGCCTTGTGCTTCAGCAAGTGAGCGAAAGGAGTTTAAAAATAATTAGAAGACAGTGCCCTTGACGGGAGGTTGAAGTCCTCTGTTTAGAATAATAGCGAACGGTGGTTAACGGTCAGATTGGAACATACATGAATAGGGATGGGGCAGAGCGTACCACTCGCTCTGCGGTACAAACAGACCATAAATACCACCCTTGCCGTTAGACCTTGAGCCTATGTTTTTGAGGGAGCGGTGTTGGGTCAAGAAGGACTTTCAAATTCGTCAAAGGCGGGATCTTCCTCTCGGATAAGCCAGTGATTCTGCTGCAGAGGATATTTGTAGTTTTTGATGAAACTTCTGGCTGCTAAGAGTGCCAGTGCGAGGCGGGCAATACTATGCCAAGAACCTGACTGTATCCCCTCTTATTTCCCACAGAGCGTCAGACTTTTATCAGGCAGCAGAGCCTTCTAGGCACGATCAAGCAAAGCTTGGTTTTAAGCCAGTGATCTGGAGTGAAAGGTTGGTTAGCTCATTGCCAATTCCCTGACCAAGTATTTTACAAAAAGGGCTTTTTATTATTACTTGGCTCAGGAGAGTTCAGTATTAGTTTAGCTAATTTTCAAAAGGGTTAGATAAAATGTCTCTGAAGGAAATGACCTAATGTGCTATAAGGAAGCTGCTTACGTGCTCTAGAATTTTTCATGCAGTGGCTATTGTCTTGCTTTTATTTTGTTTTATTGTTGTTATACGTATACAGGAAACACAATGAAGACAGAAAAGCTGGAGAGTTAATAAAAAGAGTGGAAGGGGTACTATCTGTCTTTCTCTCCTGACACAATGATAAAATGTTGTCATTGTTTGAACAATCGCTTTTAATGTTTGGTCAGCAAAAGACCAAGTATGTAAATGGTTCAATTCCTGTGCCCTGATGTTAGGAGAGATTGTTTATGACCGTTTCAGTGGATGTACCGTTCAAGCAGTATTCAGAAAAACAGTCGAGCTGTCGGCTGGCTGGTTTTGTTAGAGCTTCATGGATCTCTAGCAGCTGGGGACTTGGAGATCAGTTGGGTTATCTAATAAATCTCCTTTTATCGCTTGTTTTTTGAGACTGATCTATAGTTTTAAATCCATTTAGATTAGCAAGGGAATGATGTGATTGCAGTCTATAAGTACCTTCTTGGGGAAAGGAAACTTGATAGTATAGGACTCTTGAGCCTTACAGACAGAAACATTATGGTTCAATAAGTGGTAGTTGAAGGTGGGCAAACCTCAAATGACAAGCAGGGTGCAGATTTTTAACAGAAACTGAAATCAAACAGTGCAGCAATTGACAGTGGTGTAGTGAATTCTTTAGCACTGGCAGTTTTAAAAACAAGATGGTTTGTTTTTTTTTTTTTCTGAAAACAGGTGCTCTGGCCCAAAGAGATCATTTATGTCATAGACGGGTGAGTTCAAAGGATCAGCATCTTATTCTGTCTCAGACACATGGGAATCTGTAAGCGATGCCATTGCTGGGAAGCTCATCTGATTCACAGCTTTATATATATTGCTTTGTGGTAATCATTTATACCAAGAGCTGCTGCTGGTATCGCTGAAAATGATGTCCCGTTTCGATGGTAATTCTGCTTGTGAAATACTACATTTACCTCAGTTGGCACTTAGTCAAATGTTACATATGTATTATTTTAAATTTTTCTTCCTGGGTCTTTCTGTACTTTCATTTTTGTTGCTCAAATGTGACAGGCCCGTTAGTGAGCTCTAATCAGCTCTCCCAATACTCCCGAGTCCCTCCAGCTCTTTCCTTTTTTTCTGGTTAAGGTGATTCAGCTTCTCTTACGCATCTCACATTATGCATCAGTTCTGGGCACTGTCTCAATGCTTTCAGCTGCATCAGCCCACACTTGAGGTTTCTCAGTGTTAACAGGAGTTCTACTACACAAGTCATTCTTTCCCTGCACGTACAGTGATTTTTAGCTGTGATTGTGTTTGTTGCATGAGATTGGGGAAGACAAATTTGCATTTCTTTAAGAGAGAGTATTGCCGAAGTTTTTAAAAAAAATTTAAGTATCTAAAGCTTCGGTTCCGTCCACGCTTGGATTTCCAGAGGGTAGCTACTCAGATGGTCTCAAAAAAACCCCCAACCATCCACCCTCCACATTTTTTATTTAAATAAAAACCAAGTAAAAGTTCACACATCTGTGGACAAATGGAATTTTGCAGTCTACTTGAATAACTTTAATTCTCTTCAGACATGAGAGAATTAATTTGGGCAGCTGTTTTTTTTTTTTTTTTTTTCTCTTATTTCTGGCCCCTGGTTTTCAAGAACGCACGTGAAGAATATTCTTTTTCCGCCTTTAAACCATAATGTTATTTAGCCTTTATCTGGTGTGTCTAATTTATGCACGAGCAAAGGTATGCATGCTGCACGTAAAATGACAGGTCTCAGCCCCGAGGCTTTCACAATGTCAGTTTAGTCCCAGTGTAAAGGGTGGCAAAGGATGGGAAGCTCATGAAAAATGAGCTTCAAGTGCAGTATGTACTTCTAAAGTTCTCTCACAGAAATGTTTCAGCTTTGCGCTTGGAGGCTGGAATTTGGGATCAGTGACAGGACTGACCTGAAGTAGAAAAATCGAATGTGTGGAAGAGTGAGATTAGAACATCCACAGAATTAAGTGTCTTAATGATATGGTAGGTGACGTGAAATGCCTGAGCCCAGCTTCTGGACAGCACTATCATTTTTCTCTTTGATGTTCAAAAGGCTGGACTCGACGGTCCCTTACAGTGGCCTTCGGCTCGTCAGTGCTAGACTTTTCCTAAAATCTAAAGAATGGATGAAAGAACACAAAGAAAAAGTTTGCTTGGATTTGAAATTGTCTTTATCCAACTGCACTTAGAGCATCAGACAGACTTGAAGTAAAACTAAACTCAGGAGTACCTGCCGAGTACATCAATTACTACTCAAGTAGAGAGTGAGTTGAAAAACAGCCACTTATGTACCACTTCTGTTGGTTTTAAAGTATTTGTCTTCCATTTGACAATATTTAAAGCTTAATAAGAATTTTCAAGAAATTTCTGAAAGCTGGAAATTTGAAATTAAAAATAGAAGTATGTATATACATACAAGCAAAGGGTGGGTTTGTGATGGTTTTATTTTTGATGATGTCTCAAAGTGAAATAGTTCTTTAGAGGATACCTGTACTGCAGATAACTGCACTTGTCAATCTTTATCTGAAACTTTATACTAAAGTGTGGCTTAACTCGTAGTATTTCACCTCCTTGTGTGCCTGTCTCGGTTGATTCTTCTGAAATGAAGTTTTCAGGAGTTCTGGTGATGAAAGTTCAATTAGCCCTTGTTTGTAGACATAGGCTAGCATCTTTCTAAAATATTAATCTTTGCAAAAGTGGAAATACAAAAGCACAGAAACACTAAGTGAAAGGTACGGCTGCGTAGGAATTTGAATGAGCTGTACGCTCCCTCTGAAAAACTCCAGTAGAAGGGGTTTGGTGTGCGTGAACAAATAATATTGAATTCTTTCTTTTTACAAAGCAACAGTATTACCAAAGGTAACGATACTAATCAATGTATATTCATTATAGAAGCAGTAGCAAATGCCAGTATTATTTTGGACACATGAACTGACTTGGAAATACATTTGATTTCCTTAGCCTACGGTCGGTAGCCAAAGTTTCAGTGTACTTACCTATCTAGTCAGTGTACTCCATCATCGATAGCGGCTTTCTTCAGTTTGTTCTCATGTGTTGTTTTCAACAGGTTAAGATCACTCTTGTTATATTTGAAACATGGGCTTTGTTGGTAGAGGGCTTTGGCTCCTAGAGGTATCCCTGTGCTGAAGGAAGGCTTCTAAGAGCTCTGTTCCAGCATTATCCTTGGCTGCCTCCTCTGTGCTTCCAGGCTGGAGTCACTTGGTGACCTCTGCATTGCTGGTATCTGTTACTGAACAGGTAAATGTCAATATTTATCTGTACGTAGCGATTTCCGTGTATGCATCTCAAGAAGTAATTATGGAAAGCTGGAGGGCACTCATCATTGTTACAAATCGCCAAAGTATTTCAGTCATCTCAGTGGCCAACTTAAAACATACAAAACAGCGGAAAATAATGTCATATATTAGCCTGTGTGGTAGCAGCCCCGTGAGTAGCATTGGAATGAAGGTGGTCACTGGTCACAGAGCTGGAGGGATCTTAAAGGGTATTTTCAAGAGCATTCCCCCTCTTCACTCAAGGTGCTCTTGATCTCTTTCCTCTGTGTTTATTCTGGACAAAACCGAACTTTTTGTTGTTTTGAAGTAGTTCTAATTATGATGGTAATAGAAGTGTACAAGTGGAGAGCTGCTTGAGTAATCTCTTCAAATTAAGTGCACTTCTAGTTAAATGACTTAAGTTTACCTGCAAGTGAGCACTTGTGCTGCAGAGAAGTGATACAAAGCTTTGTATTTCATACCTAATTTTGTCTGTGAACACAAAAGCCTGGTACCCGCTGAAAGGCAGGTGAACATCTGAAGCCGTTGGTTAAGTATGACACATTAGAATACAAAAATTGCCGGAATATCTGTTTGAAAAGGTGGAATTGTGTTTTTAAGTAAATTGCACATACTCACTAGTGGCTTCTCATTTATTTTTGTGTTTTAAATTCCATTTTTTGTTCATTATTGAAAGGTATTTATAAATTCTTTCACCTGCAGTAGCTGCTAGGAGTATTAAGATACGTGGGTCAATGCAAATCCTAAATGTTGTCTGGGCTGTTACTTGCAAGTGTAATCACTGCAAGGGCAGTCCTGTTGATTTCAGTGTTGCCGTTTGCATGAATATAAGGGTTAATCATGAGAACCAGGGAAGTGCAGGACTATTATAACCCCACTTTCCAACGCTTGTTACATGCTTGAAAATGAGCTAGATAGCTCCTCAGAGGCCTGACCATTTAACCGTTTTTCACTTTAACCAAGGGATTAAACTGACCGAGCGAGCAGCTCCAGTTTAGAGAGGCCTCGGTTTGACTTCTTGCATCTACCTCCTCTGTACATCCTTTCTGGCTGGCCTGGTGGCGTGTCCAACTCCCCAAAACCATCTGCAAATTCCGGGAGACTGCAAAAGGAAAAATGTGTTGAGAACTGAGGTACAACGCGTGGTATTCCACTGGTTAGAATAAGAAAGTTTTATATATAAAAGTTTTTATTTATACACACGCACGCTCGCACTATATATACGTATAGTAAGGCCTAGATCATACAGATAACTTTTCGGTATCATTTAGAGGACAGGAGGCAAGATTGGAGACTTACAGAAACCTCTTAGTTATAAGAACCGGCATATTTCTGAAACGGATTCTTTTTTCCGAGTAGTCACTCTCGTACAAGTGACCGCTTCACGTGGCGATGCAGAAAACGTCTTGTAAAACTGTCGTGGCTTGGGTAACTCGCGTGCATCTGGCGCTTGGGAGCAATTCCACGAATGTATGGGAAACGCGATCTAATGGATAGCGTATACCCCAGAGCTCCACATAAAAGGCTCAAAGAACAATTATCGAAGTTGAATGCGGTGTTTTAAAAACAGCTTCATCCATTTTCCTGCCATTTTTGTACTTTTCCTCTAAACAACTCTAATGTATATTAATTAATTGCTTGAAATAATACCAATAAATCTAACAAGGCTTGTCTAAAGCTTCACTGCGCAGGGGAAACTTTATGTTTGTTTCAGTGGTGAGAGAAAAAAATAATTTACTGAAAATATTAAGAAAGCTAATATTAATTTAGATGGAACTTAATGAAATCTTTAATGGCTTTTTAAAATTGTTTTATTTTCCCTAGATTTTAATTTGAATTAAATCATTACTATTGTTAAATTAGTTAAACACTAAATTAAGAAATGCAAATTAAGTGAGCTCAAAATCCAATGTAGTTATTGTTTTTATTGATATGTGTAGGCTAGTGGTGTGGAACAAATTCCAATTATATCTGATCTGTTATTTGCAGTACAAGTTCCTGACTCTTCATTAAGTGTAATACATTAGATTAAATGCTTTGCTCGATAAGAGCTCGGAAAATACCAGTATTACAATAAACCTCTTGCTGCTTTTGCGTCTTTCTTTGGGCTGTTAGCACTGCATATCGTGCAGGCTGAAAGACTTTCTAGTTTAAAGTTTTAAAATCCTGCCCGGCTGTGATCATCAGCGAAAGAGAAATGTAAACTTTGGGTAGCGCGGTCACAGGAGGCCCAGGAGCGAGGGAGAGTTGCCAAAGGCAACTCCATTACATACGTGAGTTCACCTGAATAAATGTTCAGTGGCTTCTGCTACGCTAACTTTAAATACTGGTAGCTAGTTTCAGATGATATATCTCCCTATATGATTAAAACATCCAAAATAAATGAAGCGCGTCTTCAAGCATCAGAACTCAATTATTCCTAGTTGTTCTTCATCCTTTGGTTTATATTTTTATAAAATGCTCTATCCTAAACTGACCGAAATCAGGAGAAATCTAGGTAGGAAAGAGGAGAATGCGTGTGCCATTTTGGGCCTGTCTGCTTTGTCCACGGCCAAGGTACTTGCTCCTGTTTCGTTTTTAAACTATTGTTTTCCTCGGAAGCCTTTCAGGAAGGTGTGAAACTTAGCAAACCAGCCACCAAAGCTGCCTGTAGCTACCCTGTGACAGTCCCAGGTGGAGAGGGGACACCGTACGCGAGGGTACGCCTTGGTGCATGACCGGGCAAGCCAGGCACACGTGGTGCTGCCGCGTTCCCGAGCTGTGGCTGCTTTGCGCCTGTGCTGCCGCATCCGTCCTGGTCCTGCGTAGCTCTGGGTAAGATGGCAGGGTTTCTCTGGTGCCTTCCAGAGCTCCTCTTTGAACTGCTAGAGGAATTGTATTATTACGTAGGGTGGAAGAACTTGCCTGTCCTGTTGAGCCCCCATGCGGAAGGGTTCTTGGCTTGCCAGTACGGCGGTATAAAACACTTCCAGCTCAGCATGCGCCTCGCTTCAATTTATTCTAGCGGTCTCAAGGCACTTGTCCAGCACAAGTGGATGAGCTGTCTCTGTTCCGGCCGCACTGCATTTGCAGCAGGGTGTAGAGAGATACACGAGACCTCATCACCACTTTACAACCTTCTGGAAGGCCCTGTTGGAATTCGGTGAGGAATTCCGTGCAAGCGGGATGCTGACGGAGCAGTGGCAAAAGCTGACGTTTACAGCAGTTGTTGTGGTTTCACTATATGTACGTTTTTTTTTTTTTTTTCCTCCCAGTGTATGAGGTAAGCAGCTTCACAGTCATCCCTGTGAGTAAAAATGATTCGGCTTCAGTCACAGTATCACAGTATGCTAGGGATTGGAAGGGACCTCAAAAGATCATCTAGTCCAATCCCCCTGTCGGAGCAGGAACACCTAGATGAGGTTGCACAGGAAGGCGTCCAGGCGAGTTTTGAATGTCTCCAGAGAAGGAGACTCCACAACCTCCCTGGGCAGCCTGTTCCAGTGCTCTGTCACCCTCACTGAGAAGAAGTTTCTTCTCAAATTTAAGTGGAACCTCTTGTGTTCCAGCTTGAATCCATTACCCCTTGTCCTATCATTGGTTGCTAAATTGGTTGCTTCAGTCAATGGTTAACCTTTTCCTGGCAGGATAACTGTTGGAGTTCAAGTGATGGAGGCTTGTGAGGTAGTTACTGTTCTGTTTTACCCTAATGTGGTGGGCATAGCTAGTGTATCCAGAATGCTCGTTGGCTTTGGGATGTGGGATTCCACTGCTGGGGTTAAGTCGTTTGCGATGTCTATGTCTACAGGCGGAGCACGTGGCAGAGTAAGGACAAGACATTGAGCATGGAGTGGGGGTGTCAGCCTTCTCACCAGAGAAAATTCTGCCCATTCTACTCCAAATATTGGAAACCGATCCTTTTCCCCTACTCTCTCTGTCCTCCTCCTCCTTCTCCTCCTCTTTCAGTTTTCCCGAGTTCTGGATCAACCTGTATCCAGAGTCATTCAAAATGGTTCCGTGAAGGTACTGAAAGAGACCATAATGTTTTGTTACTGGAATGAATAAATGAAAAAACACCTCTTTTCTGCATCATGATGAGTATTGCCATGTTGCTTTATTCACACGTTTGACTACTCAGGAATTGCTACCATACAGTTACCAAAATGCTTCTTCCCTTTCATGATGCTTTTCTCCCATGCCCATCGTTGCACGAATCATTGGAGTGTGGCTCCAGAACGCCCCCTGGAACACTTTTGTCTGTCAGTGTGGTCTATGGGTGCTACTCCATTCCTGTGGTCATCAGAATCCCTATTCTGTGCCTGGACTGAAAATGAGACCATTCTAGCTCAAAAACCTCCTGTATGTTATACTGGATTTGTTGGTGAGGGTGATGCCAGGTATTGAGTGCCTCCTTGCAGTGGTGGTGTGTCGGTGAGGAGTTTCTGGGTTGCAAACAGAGATCTTTACCTTGCAGGAGATGTTTTGTTGTTTCAAGGCTGACATTGCTTGGGCTTCTCTTCTGGAAGATTTTTGAAAATGCTCTTACACAGATGTTTTCAGGTGCGTCTTCCAAACTTATGGGTCTTTTTGCTACACTGTGATCAGAGGATAACTAGACTTCCAGAATGATCCTCTGGCCATCTAGCACCATGTTGCGATGGCATCGCCTTGTACTTGCTTAACTGGGTTGAATGGTGTGGCGCTGCAGCAGTCTGCAAAGGGCGAGGGTCTCTGCATCCAGGAGGAGCAAACAGTGGGTTGTTTTCAATACACACTAGTTAAATGGGAGTCAGTTATGGAGAAGTCCTGGAAGCACTGGCATGGAGGATAGGTGAGTTGGCATTGAACTTTCAGGTTTGACCGTGGTGCACAATAGGAGCCTGTATTGCTTCCTCCTGCAAAACAGACTGGTTTCAGGTGGCTGAAGTGGTTTGCAGGCTGTGACCCAGGCCAGGCAATCAAGCCCAGTATCAATAAAAGAACGGGTGTTATGAATACTGAGGATAAGTAGTGCTGGATTAGAATATAAATCTTTATCAGGATTAAGCCACAGCAAGTACGTACCTATGGAGCAGAACGTGCTGTATGAACAGGAAAAAAACTAGAGGAACAGATTCTATAATTTCAGAGGCAGCTCTGCTTCAGTCTGTAAGTGGTTGTGCCCTTTTACACTCCAAGGAGAATTCTTATTGCACTGAGGATGAAGCTTTTCATTGAAATCTACTTTGTTTGTTGGCCCATGAGTGTGGAAAAACTTGCTCCAGGATTTGTGCAGGATTCACTCACCCCATCTGAAATTCTGTCAGGGCTGAAATGAAACGTGAGCGAGAGGCAGAACCATGTAATGGTACAGGCTCACTTGTTTTCACATGAATACGTTAGAGCAAAATCTCACTTTCATGAATCAGCATTTCCTTTGTCAATAATTTTCAATATTAAACAGTAAGGTGACACCAGGATTACATTGGAGGAGAAGTAAATTAAGCTGCAACAAAAGATTCTTGAGGGTAAATTGACACCTCAGGTCTTGATTCATAGTTCAGCTACGGAACAGGATGGGAATAACTGTTTCCTTCCCAGCTTGTTTAAAATTGTTTTGTAACTGCAAGATAAAAAGGACATTTTACAGATTCTTAGTGGATCCCAGCTCATCCAAATCCCACACTGTATAGAGAAATGATTCCCTTATTCCCTTCCACGCTTTCTGAAAATTGTAATGCTCATTTAGTTTGCGAAGATATGGGGCATATAGTAGTGCACTTCTTGCCTAGAAAGAAAATAGTTGGTGTTTTAGTATCCTCATGTGCTGAAATGTCACATTCTTCAGCTGAAGTGCAGTGTTTCCTCCTGTTCCTTCTTGCCAAATCCATTTTTGTGTTTCCACGTGTTAACCTCTTCTTGACCTAGTGCCACTCAGGCATGAAAAGCCCGAGCGCTTCTAGGTTGCAAGTGGGGCAGTTGTCTAATACGTTAGTCTTGACAAAGATTCAAAGGAAATACACAAGTTTATGAATGTTATTGACAATTTAATAACTAATCCTGGGGAAATTATTATGGAATGCCTATTTTAGTGAAAAGGCTGTCTTTAAAGCTTCTGAAACTGCTGTTGAAATTACATAGGTGCCCTGCTCTTCTGATCTCAGTGGCAGAAATTATTTTACCTTTAGACACTTGGTTCATATCCATAAATATCCATGGGTTTACATAAATACAAATGCAGGCACTTCCTTGACTTGTGACTTTAGTGGCATCTCCTCCCTCAGACTTATTTGTGTAAGTCTTTCAGACTCTTTAAAAAAAAAAAGAAGAAAAGAAAAGAAAACAAGAAAAAGTTTCCTGTATTCTTTCACTTGGCGTTACCAGCTCAGACAGCCGGTCCTGAAATGCTTCTGTCTGCTTTAAAACTTCACAGAAAATTTAGAAGGCAAATAAAAACCGAGGAGGAACACACTTTCTGCAGGATTGACAGTAGAAATTGCAATTGCTTCTTTAGTTGCAGAATGAGTTCTGCACAGACAGCAGCAGTGAAAGCTTCCCTATCCTTCAATCCCAGCTCTGACTTAAGAAAGCACCTTTTGAAGAAAATGTTGGTATTTTTATATAAATAGGGTTTACCTCTAGTTTGGCCAATTTTTTTTTTTTTTTTCTGTCTAGATTTAAATACAGACATTGTCATCTCATTGGCTTGCTGATACCAGTGATGCTACTTGTGTTTAAGCATGCTCTGAAGCAGTTTCCTAAGTTCCTAGCTTTAATTTTTCATCTCCTGCCGAGAGCCGGCGAGAAAACGGAGTTGTGTCATTTGTGACCTAGTGTGTGCTTAGCAATTCCTGGCAGAAATCCCTTGAACAGGGACGTGTGGCTTGGGCCAAGCTTCTCAGAACAGAGAACTATTAGCGGAGAGACCTCCAGTGTGTTAGTCACTGTGAATATAAACATTGGGAAAGGTCTTATGATATAATGAGAAAAGGCCAAAGAGGAGAGCTGTGCATCACACTACTTCATCCAATGTACACCTAATCCTGTGTTACACATTCAGCTCTATCTCCAGGCTTATTCTCTGATATGATGATGAGAAGCTCATGCTTGTGACTTGAATAAATCATGTAAGTTGCATGTTAAACAGAGGAATGGTCTGTCGGGAGCCTCATCAAATTCAACAAGGAAAAATGTCAAGTCTTGCACCTGGGGCACATAAACTCCCTGCATCGATAAGAATCGGGGGGGGGGGGGGGGGGGGGAAGCTCTGCTGAAAAGGATGTGGGAGATCTAGCTAAAAATGAGCCAGCAGCGTGTCCTTGCAGCAAGGAAGGCTGACAGCATACGGGCTGTACCTACAGGAGCACAGCCAGCAATTGAGGGAAGTGAGTTGAGGTCCATTAGATCACATCTGGTGCACTGTGCCCAGTTTGGGGCCGCTTAATGTAAGAAGTGCATTGATAAACGGGACCAAGTGCAGTGGAGGGCCACCAAGATGCCAGGGAGCTTGGGACCTGCCCAGAGCAGAGAGGCTGGGGGAGCTGGGCTTGTTCAGCTTGGAGAAGAGGAGGCTTCAGGAGACTTAATGGCAGCCTGTGGAGGTGCTCTTTGCTGAGGCGCACAGCAGAAGAATGCGAGACAATGTCCATAAACTGATAGATGAGAGTTTCTAAAGAGATATACAAAAGAAAATTTTCACAGGGAAGAGTATAAATATAAAGCATTTTACTAGTGGGCTCTTGGTAACTGAAGGTCTTGAAACTTTGCATCAGAAATGTAACAAGACAAGGCTAATTTTATGTTGTCCTCCTTCTGAATAAAGTTGGTATATTGACCTAGTTCTGTCACTCTGCAGCCACGAGCCAATTGGATCCCTCAGCTGCCACCCCATCTCATTTTGCCTCGTTCGGACAGATAGAGCTAATTACAGTAGATACTCTATCCAAATTTTTACGGATTAATTTACAGCATGATGAACATAGTCAGTGATGGAGATGCAACCAAGGAAGTGAGGGATGCTCTGACCTTGTCACTCAGATGGATGTGGAGACATACTGCTCTTTTCCCAGATGGCTCTTGAGTTTTACAGAAAGTCAGTGACATGTTTAATTACTTCTGACAAATAGAGAATGCTTTCTCTTTTAGCTGTATTGTGTTATGCCCTTCATGACAGTGAAAAAAGGCAAAGCAGCATCTTGACCAGCCACCCTTTGAGTAGGGTATCACAGACTGAAAGTCTCGGGGTTGAAGTACGGGCTCTCAGCTCCCATTGACTCTTGGTGCTGTCAGGATTGGAAATACCTGATGCAAGAAAGTGCTTAGGTACCTGTGAGGTCAATGGAACTTAAATGCATGCCTAAATAATGTTCTGCAAAGAGATGTTTTCTCAGCAATCAAGATGTAGTTTACATGCTATATGGCATTTGATAACTCTTGTTGAACAGAGAAGATTAATTTGAAATTGCACTAGGACGTGGAAAAAAAGGTCAAGAATGTTGCAATCTCCAGAATTATGATAAATATAATTAAGATTGTAAGACTTTTGTCTTCTCATAACTTTTAAAACAAACACGTTTGGGGGGGGTGGGGTGGGGAGATGGCTATACTTGGAAATTTAGAGCTGGTACAATCAAGTGTCTGTTTGCAAGAATTGAAGGCACTTTATTTGTTGGCTTGATGGTGAATTTTTAAACCCTCAGTGTGAAATACCTTCATGTATTTTGTGATAGGGAAAGGAAAAACATGCAAGGTGTGTCTTCCCCACTGGGAATACTTTTGGACCACCTCTGGTTTGACCTGATTTGCAGGTTTTCATTCAAAAGTGGCAGAGTTAAGGGGAGGCTCTTTCAAGAGTGCTTAAGGCTGAAATAGTTTTGCTGCTGTTGGTGAAGGTAAGAATGGCTATCCTGAGTCAGGCTGAAGGACCAGAGCCTTCCTCTGACAGTGGCCAGTCTCTAATGCACAAACAAGGCTTGAACAGCTATTCTGTCCTCCCAGCTTCCACCAGTCTGCAGTTTAGCAACTTCCTGAGCCTGAGGCTTTTTTATTTAACAGTTGTTGACGGACTTCTTCCCATGAACTTCTCTAATCACTTTTTAAAAGCGCCTAGGTTTTTGGCACCCATGGTATCCTGTAACACTGAGTACTTCAGCTGAGCTGTGCATTGTGTGAGAAGTCCCTATTTTTTTTTTTTTTTTTTTTGGTGTTGAACATGTCACCTGATAATTTCATTTGCTCCTCGGTAGTTTTGTACTATGAGAATCAGTAAATAGTTATTCTGTATTTATCATCTTCTTGACTGCCTGTGCTCTGCTGGCCTCTCCCTGGTATCCCCTTAGCCATTTCTTGTCTTGGCTGAAGAATTGTAATCAAGACTTACTCACGTCTCACACCTTTGATCAGCCTTGTTGTGTTCCTCTATATTGTTTCCATTTTTATTATGTTCTTTTTGATATGTAGGACTGGCACTGCACTGAGTGTTCAAACAGAGACTAACCTTTTATTTAAAAGGTGGCGTTATACTGTTTCTGGTTTTATTCCTTTTAGAAAAACTATAATGTACTTGATTTTTCGATTTTTAAGTATTGATCTGATATTTCCATGCGATTAATAAAATTTGCCATGCTTTACTCAAAGATAATACTTCAGAGCCTGTTGAGTGTGCAAATTTAGGTCTGTTCTTTCCATGTGCATTACTTTGTACTAATCAACATTGAATTTGATCTGCCATTCTGCTTTTTATCCTGTCTCTATCACGAGAAAATTCTGTAACTCCTTGGGTTGGCTTTGTTGTTTCATTCTCTTCCCTTTCCCACATTATTTGGGATAACCTTTCACTAGTGACTGTGAAAACCGATTGCTTACTCCTACTGTTTGTTTCATGTCTTTTTTTAGAATGGATCATTAATTCGTAAGACCACTTCCGTTCTTGTCCTGCAGCAGCTGCCTTTGTCCAAGAAACTTAGGCAAAGGACCTTCTCAAAAAACCTGTTGGAAATCCATGTTTATGTTTGTGTCATGCAATCATGGCAGAGCTCTTTTTCAGATCCGTCTGACAGGACTTTCCCTTACAAAAGGCACCCTGTCTTCCCCCTTAAATCACGTTTGTCAAAGTATCTAATGATTCTGTTTTTGCAGTGCTTCCTGCCAATTAGCTGAGTATGGATCTCAGTTATTGAAAGCTCCGCCTGTCCAACCAGGAGACCATTTTGATAACTGTCATCATGTTTGGCACCGACATGCCTCTGGTACTAAGGCAGTTTTAAGCAAGAGGTTATATTTTCCACAGGTAATGTTATAATAATTTGGCATTTCATGGAATCACGAAATTTTCAGAGTCGGAAGGGACCTCCAGAGATCATCTAGTCCAACTCCCCTGCCAAAGCAGGATTGCCCAGAGCACATCACTCAGGACTGCATCCAGGTGGGTCTTGAAAATCTCCAGAGAAGGGGACTCCACAACCTCCCTGGGCAGCCTGTGCCAGTGCTCTGTCACCCTCACCGTAAAGAACTGTTTCCGTGTATTTGAACGGAACTTCCTGTGTTCTAACTTGTGCCCATTGCCCCTCGTCCTGTCACTTGGAACCACTGAAGAGCCTGGCTCCATCCTCCTTCAACCCACCCTTTAGATACTTGTAAGCATTAATAAGGTCTCCCCTCAGCCTTCTCTTCTCCAGGCTAAAGAGTCCCAGCTCTCGCAGCCTTTCCTCATAAGGGAGATGCTCCAAGCCCTCAGTCATCTTAGCTGCCCCATGCTGGACTCTCTCCAGCAGTTCCCCATCTCTCTTGAACTGGGGAGCCCAGAACTGGACACAGTATTCCAGTTGTGGCCTCACCAGTGCAGAGTAGAGGGGGAGGATAACCTCCCTCCACCTGCTGGCCACACTCTTCCATGTGCAGCCCAGGATTCCATTGGCCTTTTTGGCGACAAGAGCACATTGCTGGGCCATGGATAATTTACTGTCTACCAGGACCCCCAGATCCTTCTCCTCAGAACTGCTTCCCAGCAGGTCCGCCCCTAACCTATACTGGTGCTTTGCATTCTTCCTGCCCAGGTGCAGGACCTTGCACTTGCTTTTGTTGAACCTCATTAGGTTCTTCTCTGCCCAGCTCTCCAGCCTGTCCAGGTCACGCTGGATGGCAGCACGGCCCTCTGGGGTGTCAGCCACCCCTCCCAGTTTGGTATCATCAGTGAACTTGCTGAGGATACACTCTGTCCCCTCATCCAGGTCATTGATGAATATATTGAACACATTTATACACAACTTTTGCATGGGTAACATGTGATTTGTTCTAAAACATCCCTTGTTGAACCCTCAGTATGAGACACTCCAACACATCCCAAATTAAGACCTCCTTCATACATCGTTCTTGAACAGTTTCAGTGTTAGTTGAGACTATTCTAGGCTTTTGGCTGCTGCCTTTAATTTCTTTTTAATGTGCTTTCTCCTTTTTATGTTATTTCAGTTTGCTGAAATTATGTGTTTCCGCTGTAGATTGATTATTTATTTTGATTGATTGGTCCTTCATAGACTGAGTTATCTTAATAGAATCATAGAATGATAGAATAGTTTGGGTTGGAAGAGACCTTTAAAGGCCATCTAATCCACCCCCCTGCAATGAGCAGGGACACCTTCAGCTAGATCAGGTTGCTCAGAGCCCCGTCCAACCTGACCTTGAATGTTTCCAGGGATGGGGCATCCACCACCTCTCCGGGCAACCTGGGCCAGTGTCTCGCCACCCTCAGTGTAAAAAATTTCTTCCTTATATCCATTCTGAACCTTCCTTTTTTTAGTTTAAAACCATTACCCCTTGTCCTATCGCAACAGGCCCTGCGAAAAAGTCTGTCCCCATCTTTCTTATAAGTCCTCTGTAATTATTGAAAGATGGCAATAAGGTCTCCCCAGAGCCTTCTCTTGTCCAGGCTGAAAGACTCTGTGCTTCACGGTAACTGTTACAGAGTGGTTCTTCAGTAGTAACTTTCTGAACTCATATGTTTTCTGCTTAAGGTAAGATAGGTCAGGAGTTGCTGCTTTTTTTTTTTTCTTTTTTTTTTTTCCCCTAGGGTTCTTGAGAAGCTGTAGCATAAAGCATATGCAAGTATGATGTTTACCCGAACTTATACAGGGATAAATGTAGTATATCATTGTTACCATATTGTCTTTCCAGGCGGTCTCTCCGATCTCTTTGTGTGTGTTTTAGTCATTGTCATCATTCTGGGCAAGTGGTCTGTTGTATGGTCCCAATATTGATGTGGTATTCGAACCATATGGATTATGTTACAAGTTGGTACAATTAACTTGTTTGTCTCCT
Organism: Vanellus vanellus; assembly: GCF_965231255.1. Classification (NCBI taxonomy): domain Eukaryota; kingdom Metazoa; phylum Chordata; class Aves; order Charadriiformes; family Charadriidae; genus Vanellus; species Vanellus vanellus. The sequence goes on along the minus strand of NC_138906.1, from coordinate 7,755,514 downwards.
CTGACTTCAGGCTTTCACTAATGTATAGCAACGCTCATTGCTGCAGTTTTCCTGTATCTTTGCAATATAATTTGTGTGTGTGGGTTTTTGTTTTTTTTTTTTTTATTTTACAGCATGTAATGATTGTCTGCCTTTCACTAGTATGCTGCTTCTGTCAATATTCTCATTGAAAAGTAGGCATTTTAAGGTTGTCTGTCTCATTTTTTAAACTTCTAGTATCAGTATAGCAGCACTTCTACCCTTGGCTCAGTAGCTTATTTTTTGTGCTATGATTAAAATGGAATTATTTCTTCTTTGTGGTTTCTTGTTCAGATTTATTAATGTCTGCCCTATGTTTTATTTATAGATACAAAGTTTTAATGATTTCAGCCCTAGAAAATGTGTCATGTCCATTTGTGCCAGGCTTACTGCACTTCTTGGTTTAAAGATTCTGCTGTAACGTTATTAATTGTAAATGCCAGTAGTCTGGTACCCGCTTGATTTAGATGAAAACCGTCTTTCGTGTCTAAGCAGCCTTTCTTCCAAAAGCTTCTGCAGTTCCTACCGAATCAAAATTTAATAGTAAAAGCTCACGTTTGTGAGAAGAGAGTTATGCTACTGTGGAGTTTTTTTGAAAATCATAACCGAAATATTTAATAGACTCTATTGATGGAAAGAGATTTGTTAGAATAGATAAAATGTTTGATTTGCAGTAAGTCTGTGGCCTGAAAATGCAGAGTGGTAGTTGCCAAAGCAGTAGGCATTCAGGTATTGGCTGTGACTTTGGGAGGACTAAGCTATAAAAGATCATTTTGTTCTACCGTTGACTTGGCACAAGACATTCAGAATCCTCAGCAGAGGGGAGAATCGGGCTAATAAAGGCGGATGCACGGTGTACGGGTAGGATTTGGTTGTAGGAATTTGAAAGTTGAAGACAGTAAGCTAAGCAGCTTAACATCTTCAGAATAAGGGGGAGTGAAGCTTGTAAGTGCGTCAAGCTGTTTGCTTAGATCTAGACTAAGGAGCTTAAGTAGCTTATAACACCACAAGCTCGCTAGCTCCAGAGGAAGGGACTTACAAGCTGTGCAACAGCTACACTTCAAAGACCTTACAAGTACCGCTGAGGAAGCCTGCAGGGCTTCTAGAGAGCATGTCAAGTAAATCTGTCCGTCTGTCTGGTTCTCTGCAGTATCCAAGTACTTCCTTTTGTTTCCTCCTTATAAAGTTATGGGCAACTCTTCTCCCTGGAATTATCACAGTGTTAAATACCAGGCACTTTAAAATCGGGAGGTTCTCAAAATTAATTTAGTCATGTCCTTTATACATATTCTCTCCTCCTTTTCCTCACTGAAAAACCCATACTATTATGCACGCTAGGATGTACCTTTTTTTTTTTTTTTCCTGATGAAATGTTGTATGAAGAACTTGAAAAGGATAAAGGTTCCCCTGCGTTTTTAGTGGGGGATAGAATATGATTTCAATTGTACAGTTGTAAATTAGCTATCTTTGGGGTCTTCAGCCTTAAACGTGTTTATTTCTTGTTGAAGTCTTTAGGACTATACGATCACAAGTTGCAAAGTTGCACCATATTGCTATGGTCCCATCCAATTCCCGTTGAAATCAGTTGGCTTACTTGGGGTCAAAGGCTCCTGCAAAGCAGAGATGGCTACATCCACAGATTTTTCCTCTACAAAAGAACTGTCATGTCCTCAAGAGTGTCATTACTTACTAGTCAAAAAATTACCTTCATAATAGTTCTTTCTTGAATAATTTTGTCATTTTGAGCTTGTTCTGCCCTGACTTCATTAAGTCTACTGAAGATGCACTTTAAATTACAGGCATATGACCAGTTTTCTGTTTTGCTCTGACTCCTTGCTCTCTAGGTATTTAGTTTCTGTGTTTCAAAGTAGATTCTTACATGCGGTTTAGTGTTTTTGTCTGCACAGACTGAAACGTATGATGATGGCAAACGGATCTTTGTAAATTAATATCTTACACGTTTTAGGCTGATTTTGCAAAGTAGTCTTTCAGGGTATTTTACAGTGTTTACAGTTACATGTAGTAAGTTATACTAAGAGTTGTTAAAAATCACAGTATGGATGAGGATGGAAGGGACCTCTGAAGATCGTCTAGTCAGAGCAGGGCCAGCTGGTGGAGGTAGCCCAGGACTATGTCCAGTTGGGTTTTGAATATCTCCAAGGATGGAGGTTCCACAACCTCTCTGGGAAACCCGCTGCAGTATTTGATCACCTGTATGGTTAAAAAAAAATATTTATGTTTAAAAGGAATTTTGGTTTATTTCAATTTGTGCCCTTTGCCTCTTGTTCTGTCACTGGATGGCACTGATCAGAATCTGGCTGTTGTCTTACGCTTCCTCAGCAAGTATTTATACACGTTGATAAGATCCCCTGTGAGTCGTCTTTTCTCCAGGCTGAACAATCCCAGCCCTCTCAGCCTTTCCTTATTTGCCAGGTGTTCCAGTCCCTTAATTGTCTTCATGGCCCTTCACTGGACTCAATCCAGTATGTCCATGTCTCTCTTGTACTTTCTTGCCCAGAGCTGGACCCAGCACTACCAATGTGTATCTCGTGTGCTGAGCTGTGCTCCCTCAACCTGCTTGTAATGCTCTTTTTAAAGCAACCCAGGATGCTGTCGGCCTTCGTTGCTGCAAGGACACATAGATGGATCATATTTACCTTGCTGTACACTGGGATCCTCAGGTGGTCTTCTGCTAAACTGCTTTCCAGCTGATGGCCTCCAGCCAGTCGACTCTCAGCCTGTACTGATACATGGGGTGTTTCCTCCCCAGGTGCAGGACTCTGCATTTCCATTTATTGAACCTCCAGCCTGTTGAGGTCCTGCTGATGGCAGCAAAACCCTCTTGTGTATCGGCACTCTTCTCAGTTTTGTATCATCTGCATACTTGCTGAGGATATGCTCTATCCCATCATCTAGGTCATTAATGTTGAACAGTATCTGACCAGCATTGACCCTTGGGGTGCACCACAAATGAATTGCTTCCAGATGGACTTTGTACCACTGATCACAACCTTTAAGTCCAGCAGTTCAGACAATTTTCAGTCCACCTCACTGTCCACATATCTAATCTGTACTTCATCAGTTTGTTAGTGAGGGTATTGTGGGAGATGGTGTCGAAAGGCTTGCTAAACTTGAGATAAACAACATCCATTGCTTTCTCCTCATCCACCAAACCAGTCATCTCATCTTAGAAGACTGGGCTGACTAATGCCAATCACCTTTCTGTCCTTCATATGTTTGGAAATGGCTTCCAGGAGGTCTTGATCCTTTGGAAGATGGAGCAAAGTGAGCCTGACTGGCCTGTAGTTCCTGGTATCCTCCTCCTTGCCATTGTTGAAGACAGGTATGACATTTGCTTTCTTGTGGTCCTCAGGAGCCTCCCGGAATTGCCATGACCTTTCAGAGATAACCAAGAGTGGTCTTACAGTGATATTGGCCAACTTCTTCAGCACTCATGGGTGCATCCCATGAGGTCCCATGTGCTTCTGTACATCCAGTTTATATAAATGTTCCCTAACCTGGTCTGTTCCATTGAGGGTAAGTCTTCCCTGCTCTGGACTTTCCCCCTGGCGTCAGGGACCTGGCATTCCTGAAATCGAATCTTAGCAGTAAAGACTGAGGCAAAGACGGCATCAAGAACTTTTCGTCCGTTATCACCAGGCCCCATTAGTTTGCAGTCATGTGCTCTAGACCTTGGTCTGTATGTGTGTGTAAGTGTGTTTACGTGTGGGCTGACTTCCAAACAAACAGGCCTGAGGTTTGTGCTGATCTCCCAGACAAACTCTTCCTGTTCATGGCTCAGGATGTCAGCCAGCTGCCCCAGCGAGCCAGCGATTCAATCGCAGGGGAAGTTCAGCTTGGGTGAAAACAAAGACAGCAGTACACACTTTTCTTTTGGTTTTTAATTGCTTCCGTCTCTGTATCTGAAGCATTTTTCTTAATAATACTTCACTTTGCAGGTGTACCCTTACGGACTTTCTCTCATCGTAGCTTTTCTTATCATTTGTAGCCATTAGAGAGTTCAAAATACTTTTGGCGGGGGAGTTAACACAGGTGCCCTGGAGCAACTCCCATTGGGATAATTTTATTCTTTTTACCTAAAGTCCCCTTTTTGTCAGCCATTATCTTAGGGTTCATTTCATGTCATGAGTTGTTGTGTTGTGCTGTGCTGTCTGCCAGAGAGGGTTGTATTTCACTGCAGACTTCCGTAAGACTGAAACTTTTGTATGCAAAGTAATTTTTTTTTTATACTGGAGGGACAATCCAATAAACCATTTTCTTTCTTATTGGAAATTGAAATAATGTTGCTTTTTTTGGGTGGAAAGAAATGTACAGGTTGGATTTTGATGTCTCATTGATTTTTAAAGCAAAGCCTTGGCTGTAGTTCACAATGAAAAGGTGGTGGAATTTTAGGTGCTGCTTTGAGACTCGGGAGACGTGGCCTGCGGTCCTAGTTCATCTGGATGAATATCTTCACTGTATCTTTTTCTCACATCTGAAATCAGGATGATAATTCCTCTCTGTTCAGGGTTTTCTGAGGATGCATTGACTATTATTAGACTGGGATTATAAATTCAGTCAGTTGTTATATGGGAAATGAGATTCAGGCCCAGAGATTTCTTTTTTGTGGTTAATTCTCGGATGAAAGATCTGCTTAGGAACCGGTACATCAACATGTACAGGAGTCTAAACCAGGGTCACTGAAATTTTCAGGGTCACACTGGTTTATTTGCGTCTTGGATGAGACGCTTGTGTACAAGTAGAGAAGAATAAACCAGTTTGACGCTCAATTCTGGAGAGCAGCTAGTGTTGTTTCCGCTGAAAAATTTTGTAGCGTATGGTTTGGATTTCTGTGTGGTAGGAAAATGGAAGATGTGTGGTAGGGCTCCCATTCTTGCTTCTGGGAATCTGTGGAAGGAAATAGTAGTGGATAGGCCATGTAGCCTTTGCATGGTGAGCGTTGTGTCTCTGACACGTCAGATCTCTGACACGTGTAGTGCACAGGAGGCCGGGGCACGTATAGTAAATCTTGATGCATTCTGTATTCCTCTCTTTTCAGCCAGTCAAAATTTGAGCTCAAAAAAGAAAACATGAAAGCAGAAATCTGAACATATGGCAACCCTAATTAAGGGGGTGGTGGTACTTTCTTTTCACCTTCAGACTCATTGCAGTCATACTGACCTTAGTGCTCTTTCCTTTCCTACGGTGTATTAAGCTATTGCCATGAGAAGTTTGCTTTCCTCAGCAGGGAGACTGAGTCAGCGCGCGCAATCAAATACCTGTATTTTTGTTTCATAAGAAATGATGTGCTTTCAAAATTTCTTTTCGGACTGTCTCATAATTAAAGTCTCATTTCAGGGGCCTTTTGTGAAGTAACATGAGGGATGTGTCTCCTTTTGGAGACTGAGACTGAGATCCTTTTTCTGACTGATAACAGAAGTGAGTCTTGAACCTGGATTTGACACAAATCAAGCCGGTGTCTTTGCTGTTGGGTTTAGAGTCAGTCTGTCTTCTGCTTGGGGCTATTCTGCTTCTTATGAAATATTCACCGGTCCAGGGAGACAGTGTGACTTTGTATAACTTGATAGTGAAGGAAAATTTGTGGGATAAAGCAGACCCCGGTTCAGGTTCTGTCCCTGCTCTAAGTCAGGTGATTTACATCCTGAGTCAGTCCGTAGGCAGCGAGGTGGTCGTGGTTGTCTGCTCTCTTTCTGATCTTTCTTCTGTTGCACATTTTCTGTCATGGCCCCGAAAAACTCTTTGATTAGCTGTCGTGGTCCCACAAAAAATATCTTGTGGAAAAATTCTTGACCAGCTCTCTCAGAATTACTTAGTAGGTTCTGAATTATAGAACAAGGGTGCCAATATGTTCTAGGTAATGGTACATGGGGCTTCCCATTTTATTTAATAAGTCTTTGCTAAAGTCAGCATCTCTATTTAGATCCTTGGCTTGTTTGCAGCTGCTATATTCCTACTTTGCATACGACCATATAAGAAGAGGGTCTAATACTGTCTTTCTCATGACCAGAGCTTTGTTTTTCCCTTTTTGTGTGATTCTCCATAATTTAGATAGCTTGACAGTGTGTCTTAGTGGATTGTTAATTTTGCAGAACTTGAGTCGATTTGCTTTTGAAAAATTAACCAGTCCATGCCCTTGAAAAGTCATTGCATCTGTTATTACCTCCACATGTGATAAGTTTAAGAAAATGATTAGCAAAGGTGTCACTCATTTCTGCATGCTATATATCAGATCGGACTTGCTGTGAAGTAGTGAACCGTATTAAAGCTGTGAAATCAGCCCCGCTCTACAGGGACTACAACCAGCTGCACCAATTTCACTACTTTTTTCCCTTGCAGATTCAGGAATGATTGGAATGGAGTTTGACAGTTTATTTACAGATTTGCTGTGACTGACAGGATGCCAGAGGGGAAATGTTTGTACTCCCCGAAGATAGTTTTTGGTAACTAAGGCTAAATATCTGACAGGACTTCTGTTGCAAAACGGAGTGTGATCAACAGTTGTGTTACTGCAGAATTCAGTGCATCTTTTCATTTAAAATAGAGCTAAAAATACAGAACTAAAGCCAGATTTGCCTCGGTGTAAAGTGTCTGTAGGGAAGAGAAGATGTGCATCACTGGTGAATTCAAGACTTCCAGTCCAATTCTGATCTCTTATCCCTATAAGAAATTAGGGAAAGGAGGATGAAACCCACTCACATGCCACCTCCTTTCCTCTTGGTCACTGATTTTCAAACTTAAAATTTGTAGGTTACATAAATTATTCAGTATGGGACTGGACCTCTTACATGGTAAATTCAAGTCTCCTTGACAACCGACCTGCTGCTCTTACCTTATGGGCTGCCAAGAGTTCACGGACCATGCATTGAAAACTTATGTCCATGTGCGTGATGTTAAGGTTCCTTGCAGTTTAACCTTGAAAATAAAATTAATCTTGTTTTCCTCTTACATCCATCCCTTAGCATTGAAACTAGGACAAATGGGCTTTTTCTTTTTCATGATCGTGTCATTCTGTTTCTGATTGTCAGTGTAAATCTGCAGTAACCTGACTGAAGTATCCTTGTGGTGTACAAAAATCAGTCTTATACAATGATATTTTGAAAACAGAAACCTTTTGGAAGGAGGTACATGAGCTATATACTGTATTATTTATAAAGTGTATGGGTAGTAATATTATACTCTGTATTCCCAGAAATAGTATTAAACATTTGATCAGGAAAGTATTTTTTGTTCATTAATAGCTCTTTGTTCATTTAAGAGGCACAGAAGCTTTTGTACGTTGAAAAGGTTAATTATGCTCAGAGTAAAGGTACTTGAATAAATTGTGTGTTTTATGGGTAGCAGAGGTTGAAGGTGGGCAGATTTGTCTAGCACAGAGAAAAAATATATTTTTATTAGATTGTTAGGTGTTAAGAAGTGCTGCCAACTAGCCAAATGTAATCTGAGTATTCATGAGCAAGGGATCCTGATATATTGCAGAGGACAGAAATTATGCACCCGAGTGCCTGTGTCCTTACTTGCATTTCAGCCGGTCCCACTGGTTATGTCTAGTATCACAGATTTTAGTAGGGTTAATTTTTTTTTTTAAATTGTCTTTGTTGTTGTTGTTGTTCTGGCTGGATTGGTAATCTACTGTAGACTGGATTCTTTGCTGTATATTTTGTTATGATAAGATTATGCGTCAAGAAAGAGATGTAGAACACAATTAGCAAAGAATAAATGAGAAAAGGCAAAACGAGCATTTCTCAGTCATGAACTTCTAGTGAAGTATGCCCCTTTTTAATAGTAATATGCAAGGTAAGACTTACAGAAAGACCTGAATACACCGTGGTGTACCACAACTCTATGGAAGATTTCTCTGTCTCTCTCATTATTAGAACATTGGGCTGAGCCCACCTCTCCAGCGATGGGGTTCTTCGACATGATCTTTACGGTGGATACAACGGGGTTGACAGGTGAATTCTTATTTGCATTTTTTAATTGTTGGGAATAAAAGACATACTTCTGGGAACAGACTGGCATCCAGCTCAGCCTTTTCCCGAGTAAATTCTCTTTTCATTAGACTCTATGGCCATGGTTATTCTGGACCTGTGGCTCTGGCAGCCCTGGCTATGGCCTGTCGGTAACTTTTCTGTAATGGAAGAGTGATGACTGTCTGTGTCTGCACTGTGGTTATCCATGCAGGCAAGCAGCTCCTCAGGGAATGGGAGTGGTGGTTAATCTATTCTGATGTCTTGCTATCTTGACTCTTAAAAAGCTTTTCTTGCAACAGATCTAACTGGCACGTTGCAGTTTAATACTGTCAGGCTTTGTTCTGTCTGTCCGGGCTATGGAGGAGAGGGTTTATTCCCTTTCTTCTTGCGGATGCTTTTTTATCACGTTTCCAGTAGGTTTAATGTTCATACTGCCTGTTTGTAAAAGTAGAGGCTCTACCCTTAAGGGTGAAGGAAGGTTGCCCGAGATGCAATGCAAGAAATCGTTGATGGTGTGGGGCGGAAATAGTCCAACAGCCCCGAATCCTGCTTTCCAGCTGTTGTTCCCGTCTAATGCCTTTTAACAGATAGAAGACAAAACCGGGTGTAATATACTTTTGCTAGAGTTCAGGCAATCTTGAATGTGGATCACAAAATCCTTAGCTTCCAGGTTCTCCCTGTTGCTGTAAGAGGTTGATAGGTGTCCACTGAGCTGCCGTGTTCCTGGCTGATGGCACTGGTCCTGCCTTGATTAGTACATCACACTGAGGTTACTATGGCTCGTGCCCGTGTGCAGGTTGTGGGCTCCATTAAAAGATACTCCCATGCTTTTTAAGACCCAAGAAAAGCGACCAAAATAGTTACGGAACAGTCAGTGACCAGGGTGCCTAATATTATAGTTGAAGTTCTTCAGTAGTTGGACTATATTATTAAAAAAAGATTAGATGATATAGCGGGAACGGAGTGCTTTGCGATCTGCAACAGAGCTGTGAACTGGAATCATGAGTATTACTGAGACTGTCATCCAGTGCCTAAAGACAAAAGCATAATTACCACGAGAAGGTCATTTTTCTAAGCAAAGGACAGTTGTAAACTGCCTTTACCAGGAAAGAAATCAGTATTTGTTGCATTGCATCATTGAATTATTCATCAAGATCAGACACTTTCTTGTTCAATTTACTTTGTCATTTTCTTCTAGCTTATTCTCAGCAGTTTGGATGAAAATATAACACAGTAGCACCTGCTTACAAGAGACATTCAATTCACTAGATGTCTTGATTGGAAAGACGCTTGCTTTGGTCCAAGCTAAAATCAAATGCTCTTTGTTTTAATGGGTTATTCATGTTTTATGGACAAATAACTAGAATTTGTGTTACGATATCTTTCTCTTAACCTGTTCCTATTATTTTAGTGGGTTATTTCAGGCCCTTAATTTAGAATAAACAAGATTTACTCATGGATCAGATCCCGCATCTTTTCTTATGTTCTGTACAGCCTCTGTTGAAACAAGTAAGTGTTTTCCCAGCAGTAAGATTTGATTGTCTAGAAAGGTGTAAACATTCCTTTTTCTGAAATTGCTTCATGTATATAGGTGAAAATAACACTCTCTTAGGAAATTCTAGGCATGGTTAGATTGTTTCAAGACCCCAGTCAGAGTACTGAAATGAGTAAATAATAATTTCCCTGTCACTTCACAACATTTTCTTCTTATTTGCAAGTGTATAGAGAAACTCAGGTAGACGAGGAGATCAGAATCTGCCCCCATATGTTCCTCTCACCGTGATCCCTTTTTTCTCTTTTGTTGCTTCCCCCCATAATTTACTTCGTTTGCATATTTTAGTGTTTCATACCATGGTGCCTGAGTCAATTTTCTTTTGAATAATTAAACAGGTACATGCCCTTGGAAAGTCATTGCACCCTTTATTGCCACTTAATGTGTTAACTGTGAGGAATTGGGAAAAGATGTTGTGCATTTTTGTTGACTGCTGTTTTATGCAAGGATTGGATATAAGGTAGTGAATAGGACTCGGGGAATATGCTGTATTTTGGTGAATGTGGTGAAACGCATCTTGGGTACCCAGAGGATGTACCCAGACTGGAAAACCTTGTCCTTTTGCCATTTCAAAGGAAGATGTGAGGATACTCTTACTTTCGCACAAAAAAAAAAAAAAAAAAAAAAAAAAAGATAGAGTCAGTGGCTATTTAGTGAGTTAGATTGGGCTGGGGTTTAGGTAGTGGAAGGTTTTGGCCTCTGCAGAAGAAAATTTAAAGAAAAGGATTGATTTACGAGTCCTCTGTGCTGTGGGTTTGGGAGAAGGGGAAGAGACAATGGACAAGAGGAGTTTTGCAGCTTTTTAATAAAGGTAGGTGAGACTTCTCTGGAGGGGTGGCAGAGTCAGACGGGGCATTGGGGTGGGTGACACGCTCCGAGCTGTTCTGGGGATGGCTGCGTTAACGGGGAGGTTTCTGTAGGCAGTGGAGGGCTCCAGGTTCTCATTAAAATCCTGAGCCAGGTGAGCTTGAGCGTAGCTGCACTACAGACGCAGCTCTAGCAGCGATATTACAGGGATTTGGTAAAATTGTGCTGGCTTGGATCACTGAGTCCCTGTTTCCATTGTAGGAACAATGAGTGTGCACCAGGGCAGGCCAATGACAAAACGTGCTTTGCTAAATTGCGTTTTGTTTTACTACTGTCTGGTAGCCATGCTTTACTTTCCCCCCTCCTTTTGCTAGTGAATACTCTTAATTGTAAACATATTTCAGTGTCTTTGGTCACTCTAAATGACATTAAAATGTCGGTTTGCCTTCATTGCTCATTCAAGTCCTACTCTTTGCAATTAAGATGCTACTAGAAATTTATATTGATTTCTAGGTGGGTGTTTTCCTTAGGATAGGACATATCTCTGCTTAAATGTTACAAAATAAACCAAGGCAGTTTGTGTTCTTTAATGCCAACAATTAGGTTGCTGGGGTTGTTTGACTCGTTACTCAGCATGCAGCGAGTGCCGGGGAGAGATCCCGGCTGATTCCTGCGGCCGGACTCCAGCTCCGTGGCAGGGGGGTGAAATCTCTGCTCCCACTGTCGAAGGCAGAGAATTCCTTTAAAAAGCAAAACTTCTGCTCGGTCAAGCTTGAGGAGAAAGTGCAGACTGCAGCTTATGCTTCTGGTGTTTGAGTTGATTAATAAATGTAGAAATAGAAGGAAGAGGTTATGACAGGGTGGTTTGGATTCAGTGCAATTGATAGTGATGGATTCAGAGAACAGGGACTCCACCCATAGATACGGTTCTCTTCTCTTGGCCTTCGGAAGACCTTACTGTAGAATTACCCAGCCGTGATTAAAATTTCCCTGTGCCAGTGGGGCTGACTTGTTCAGCCAAATGCTAAATGAAACGCATCCAGTTTGGGGGTTCGTACGTGGGGAGTATTACAGCAGTTTATGAAAGAGCAGCCTCTAGAATTGAAGAGATTAACGTCTCAAGGAAGGCTACAGGAGCAAAGCATACCTAAATAATGATCATTGGTTAAAAGGCATCAGTGCTTTAGAGAGATATGCCTGTTACAGATTGAAAAAGAGATTATCAAGATCCCTCAAACTAGACAATGTTAATGATGCAGATCGTGAAATGTGTGGTGACTGAGATTTAAATGCGGGTTTTGGTATGGATTGTATGTTCGCTCATCTAAAAAACAACAGGTCTGAAGCTTTTAAGAGTGTTTTCTTTACTATCTGAATCAAATATGTCAGCTCCGCGATCTGTGGCAGGTTAATTGAAATGCAGTGAGAGTGCAAAATCTGAATCAAGCGTGAGGTTGGCAAACTTTGTTCGTCCTTTTATTTTTGCAGATCTCCAAAAGTAACCGCTTAGCTTGAGCACTGTTGATGAAATTAGTGTGATTTTCCATCCTTCCTTAGATAGGAAGGATTTGGGCTGTGTGGAGTCCAAAGGAACAATTTCAAAGATGTCATGTTTGACTGGATTGAGTGAATTTAGAGCAGGAACTTGAGAAATGTCTTATAGTAGTATTGTAGTTACTTTTCAGTGTCCAGTGATGTACTTCAACTCGCTTGAGTGAAATTCTGAAAGTGGCATGCCGAAAATACCCCAAGGTAGTTTTTGCTGTCTCCCTTTTCCTCATAAACTGCTATTTAATTTTACGTGATTGAATTTGGTGACATTTAGTGCACAGTAAAGGGAGGAATTTATAATGCTAGCTCAAGCCAAGGGTGCTTCAGGTTCGTTCTTTGTGAGCTGTTCTTGCTGTTCTGCCAAATCCATGTGCACCTCTGTCTGTTAGAAACCTGTGCCACACCATGCCAGAGCTTCTAATTGGGCTCCTGCCTTAAGATCAGATGATAACTTCAGAGACTGAAGAAGAGAGGCAGAAGGAAAAAAAAAACTCACCAAACATGAATTTGTAAAAGCATTTGACCTACAGTATGAGAGGTTGAAGACGTTCTTTCCTTCTCCTTAGCTGGACCTTTGGTTCCCATCGCAGCGGCCTCTTGGCGGCTTTAACTTTTATTGATTGCATGGGAACATGATGGCAACTACGGTTGGTTCAGGTACTAGGGTGATCCACTAGGTTCGCGTACCCACACCCCAGCTGGAGGGGGTTGTGATTAAGGCAGGCCCTAAAAAAACCAACCCTTTGCCGTCAGAAAATCTCCCCACTTTCCAGTGGCATGAAGTTATTAGGGTGTTTGGGAGTGGATGTTTGTACTAAGGGCTTGTATTGTTCAGTACCCAACAGCGTACCCTTCCTAGGTCTAATATTTCATTTAAAAGCAATTTGCCTGAATAAAATAAAATATGCATGATGGGTGAACACAGATGAGCTCTGTTAATGTATTCTAATTAACTTGCTAAAAATATTTTAAAATCTTAATAAGCTTAAAGAGAATTTCTGATGATCAGATGCAATGTTAATGAGCATGGTATAAAAACATAAGAAGGTAAAGTAGATAGCTGATTGGCAGTTGCAGTGCTGTGTATAGCTAGCATTTTTCTTGTGCAAAAGAAAGATCTTTGGGTTAAATTTTGGCTTTTGTTTTGGTAGCTAATTTCTCAAGATGTATTTCTAGAAAGCTTAATGAACAAAACATTAAAAAAAACAAAAAACAAAAAACAAAAACGAATTTACCTGTTTGATTTGGGGTGGAGTGGGGATTTTATTGCTTAATTATGCCTTAGAAAAACACACTGAGGACATTTATAATAAAGTATCTATGTTCTTTATGTGTGGGAGAATGACTCTTTTCCTTTTATATATGCCATAAATCTCAGATTGTAGTTCTTTTTCTCTCCAGGCTATTAGGTTTCTGCAGACTGTATTTCATTCCTTAGCACCTATAGTTGCTTGGCAACAGCATCCCATTTACATGAACCCAGCCCCGTGAATGAATAGTTACCTGGAACCTTTCTGTGCAGAAACCCTGAGAAACGTAGCAGTTCTCCCATTCAGTATGACAATTATTAGGAAATATTAATTGCTTCTCTCTATTCATCTTTCTGTAGCCTTTATTTTTCAGTTAAAGGGGAAAAAAAAATGTATTCTCTCTGTTTAGTTCTAGCCTGCCAGAGGTCACAAAATTCATTTATAAATAATCCACTTGGAAAGCAGGAGGTTTATTAATAACAGAAGACTTTAGTAGGGCTCAGAGCCTCAACTGGTACAAGCAGTCCCCAGTGCTGTATTCTGTAGGTACAGAAAGAAAGAGGTTCAGAGGAGTGAAGTAACCCACCACGGTCACATATAGAAGGTCAGCGTGGTTTTTTCTGCTAGGAAGTTTGGTCTAGTTTTCAGAGAGGAAAAGGAGCAAATGTTTCCTACTCAATATATTTGCTTCCCTTCTTGGCATATGGAACTTCATTGAACAAACAAAAGAAACAGATCTTCTACCTCAGCCCAGTGTTTTGCAAGCAGCTACGCCCTCCTATCAATTCATTTTATTCTTGTGAAGGACTTTCCAACCTGTAGGTCCTTTCTATTGAGAGGAGGAGGAGGTATTAAAAAAATAAAATCAGGAAGAAAAATTCTTCACCAGCACCAACCACAAAAAAAGTCTTACAGGATTAGAAGAGCTACAGGTAATATTGGTAGATGCCAAAATAGATGTAATAATTTTTTTGAAAGATCTTGTAAAGAAAACACCCAAATCTGTAAGTTCTTTTCTGTTTTTCAGCTGGCTTGTCCTTTGCAAAAATAGAATGATACTTGGGCCTTGACTCTTCTTTCTGTTGGGTTTCTAGAGGCCTTTGTCAATGTTGTTGATAAGATGCAAAGACTGGTGCTGAAGGAAGCGGAGCAGTCTTGAGATCTGGTAGAGATCTGGTTTGCAAATCTAGATCCCAAACTAATATTTCCCCAAACTTGTGGTGGTTTGGGTTTCTCAAAAATCAAAATACCCGGCAGGATGTTCTTTCCTCCCTTCGCTCAAGCGGCATTCAAGGTCAGGTCATTGCACCTTGTGCCTTTTAATTATATCCTGTGGCTTTAGGTAATGCTGAACTTGCAGCTGATTATTATTATATTTTCTCCTGTGGACATGTCTTGCTACCGATGCACAGACTCTGCAGATTAACTAATGCAGAATCGAATGCATTTGTGATGTAAGTAATGAAGAGGCCTTTGTTCTATTCTTGGTTGTTCTACTGATTTTGTGCGACCTTGGGTGGCTCATTTATCTCCTTCCTTACTTTTCTCATTTTAACCTTCGATGGATGGTGTCATATGTTGATTTGCCAATGTAATTTTCCATTTCCCTTAGAAGATCTGCAAGGCTGGATATTGCTGTATATAAGGACGAATAGTTTTTAAAAATGAAACAATGATTGGTTTTGTGTTTCTAAATAATTCAGCAGCAAGCATTATTTACTGATGTGTGATCTGTAAAGCCACATGTGGTAATTACGCACATCAGAGTTGTGATAGGCACGGGAGGGTGTATATTCTGCTGAGTGTCAAGCATGAATTTCTCATGTGCCAGAGGATTTTGAGGAAATACTGAGCTGTGCTGCAATGCTAGCACCAGAGCACATTAACTAAAACCGACATTTTTTTGGTTTAATGGAAAATGCCTAAAGTAGCAGTGACTTTTTTCTTTTTTAAGACCAATTTCTGGGAACATCTTGCATGCTCCTGACTTTGGGTGAATGTCTCACCTCCAGTCCAGGAATTGTAAGTTTGCATTTCCCGGGATCCCAGAGGCGCTGATATGTCCTCCTGAACTCTGGGGCTTCCTGTGACGGGGACCATACGACACCTGAGCTCCTACCCCAGGACTCTGCAGAGAATGGAGCATGTGTCCGTTGGAGCTACGGACCTTCAAAGCCAGAATGTTCTCCCAAGAAGTCAGACAGTTTGCTAGCACAAGGTTCTCTGTGTTTTATCAGCAGTTTTTATAAACTGGCGCTTTCCTACTAAATATTTGGATAGGCAAACTGACAACACACAGTGTCAGATACTTCTAGGGTAGACATTTTTAATGCTCTTACTGACTCTGCTCTTTTTGGATAGTGGTTTCAGTGGTGAAGATACTTCTGCTAGGCACTGGTAGTATACCAGCAGCACTAAGCATCAGTGGTTTGTGGGCTTGAAATGATGCCTTTTAATGAGTACTAGAACTTAATATCCTTAGCTTATCAAAAAGAAAGACAAGATGGAATTTAATTGTGGTCTGTAATTGCCGACATGTGAAGGGGAAGCCCAATTCTATAGTAACATTCTAACTGGAAGGCTAAAGCCACAGAGATCAAGTGACTAGAAGTTTGAAGAATAAAAATCTAATTTACAGGAAAAGTGCAAATATTTGACTTTAAAGGTATTAAACGTGAAAGCAGCCAGTAGTGACAGTAAAATCTCTGTCCCTTTGAGTCCTTCAGCTGAGGTTCTGTGTCTACAGAGCTGGGCTGGATGGAGGGATGACTGTGTGAAGGTTGTGTGATCTCATGTAAGCAGATGGTCCACTCTGACCTTTTACGTTTTTGGAGCTCTCTGTAGGTAGGTTATTAAATAGCTGGATGTGATGGCTAGATTTCAAATGCTCAGTTTGGATCTCCTCTAGGTTTTGTTTTCAGTCTGGTACCACCTGCTTTAGATAATTTTTTGAGAATCAGTTAATTTGTCATGTCATTTCATGTTTGTTTGCTGAACGACAGGAATTCCGAAGTAGAAGGTGAAGGTAGGGGCGTTGCCAAGAGTATGAATAATTGTGGAAGCATGGGGTAAATCAAAGCCCGTTGTGCTTTATGTTAAGCCTTTAATTGGAGCCTTGGCTCCTTCATGGATGTTTGGACAACTGCAAAATAGTTTTTGTGGTGATTAGTATTTTTCCCCAAAGCACACTACTTTTAAGTTTCATGGTTCTTGCTATACTTTGGTTAACAAAAGAGGAAAATTTTGAGTGGCCAAAAAATAAAAAATTAAACCTGACATAAGCCTGTTCTGTTGGTACACGAACCCATTTTTCCGTACTAATTAATGAAATATATGACTTATTTTTTCTTTAAGGAATTAAGTCAGAACCAAACATTTCCACAAGTTAGAAACAGCAAGGGTTTATTAAATTATTTCTAGTAATAATGTCTTCAGGAGAGGACTTTTCCCCAAGTACATTTTCAGTCTTGACCAAACAGGTTTTAATTTGTCCTTCTAATTTGTCTTCCATCTCTTTCCTTAAAAGCTTTCACAGAAATATTTTTCCAAAATATTCAGCCTATATCTACAAAAGTGTTTGGTCTGAATCTGCTGCCTTTTTTTTCCCCTTGCTGTAAACTCTAGTGCTGAGGCTGAGTTGTGGATTTTTTTTTTTTTTTTTTATAAATATATTACCATTGGAATTTATCCCAGGCTTCATCAAAATATTTTGTCAAATAGAGATCTGCAGCTCAAAAAAAAAAAAAAAAAATCGCAGTGAATTGATAAGCAATTTCAGCCCTGCAGTATTTCTACAAGAAGTGCAAATCTTTCAGAGGTCTTGTTGCGAGCGTGTCAATGTATATGTTCTAAGAGTGTTATAACTATTGATCTGCTTGTTCCCAAATAAGTCTTTAATGTTCATGTACCAAAGTTTTCCTTGCTGTATTACTCAGCTGAAGTCAATGAAGTTGAATTGTCAGCGGGGTTGTATCTTGAGTAGATTTTGTTTCCTATAGTACATCTTAGGCTGTGTGTATTTTTGGGTGATCTGCAACAATTTAAAGTGCTGTTAATAGAGAATTTGCGTACCTGTTTTTCTGTTTCCTTTTTCTGAAATCCATCAAAAAGGGGAAGGCTTTGAATCACTGTTAAATTTTAAGTTCATGTCTGAAGTGAGCTAGACTAAGAGGATTTTCCGGGCTAAGTGATTCGGTGTCTTTAAGCTTCAGGTTGTGAAATACAAAGTTTTGTCTTTATTGAAGCAAGGTCTTAGGAAAGCCAAATTTGCCATTGCTATGAAGAACAATTTCTGCTATTAGAAGTTGCTTGAGAACATAAGGTGACCTAGACTATGAGTAGCTACGAGCCTTGACTACAGATACCATTCCTACTCTGTTTTACTTAGGTATGTGCACATCTACTCATTTTAGTGGTATTATTCTTGCCTTACAGCGGTGTGAGCAAGAAGAATCATGCCTGTTCTCCCCTACGTCATTGTAGAGGCATTATCTATGTAAGTAGCATGAATGTAGAGAATATTAGCCATATTTGTCATTGCTGCTGAGAAAATTGAGGCTTTTTTGCCCTGTTGAATTACAGCTGGTATGATAGTAGCTGTAGCCTTAGAGGCTGATGCAGTTCTATCCTTAAAAGTTGTTTTTCTTCCCCAGGCACTGCATTTAAAAAATAAGAATAAATTCTATGTCTGGAGAATGTCTGACGTACGTTTGAGCAATTGAAACCCTCAGTGAAATTAAAGCACATTATGAAATATGAAAGCTCCTTTGCTTATAAGTAAGAAAACAGCCAACCTATATGGCAAATATGGCTGGCTTTTCCCTGTAATAAACTAGCTGACGTGTCAAAGTGAAAATCAGAAACACTTCCAATAGTAGTAGCTTTCATGAATTACTGTATTGTTTTTAGAATTGTGAAGGTGGCTGAATTTGTTTGAATATTTGGCTTCAAGCTTGTAATTTACTCACTTGCGCAGTTGTATTGGTCTAAATTTAAAAAAAAAAAAAAAAAAAAGGAAAAAGGAAAAAAAAAAAAAGAGTGCGTTCCAGTTTACATTACTTTTGCCTCAATCCGGTAGATACTGTCTAATACGCTGAGGGCAGGTTTGTGGCAGTCCTTTTTCTCTGTTATGAAATACTTGGAGATGTCAGAAGTGATGCAGCACAACGAGGAAGAGAAGCAAGTGCCTTTGGACCCAGTCCGAGAACTCAGAGGGACATAAAGGGCACTCAGTACCTTGTACATCTTCATATTTAAAAGGGTATAGACAAGAGAAACCTTTTACCATAGTAGGAGTTTAATTTCACAGACTTTATATGAATAAGAAAGATTAGCATGAATTTTGGAAGAGTTAATATGCAAGGAGGATAATTTTGGAACATTTGTTTTGTAGATGGGACAAAATAATCATATATTTTTGCTTTGTTTTTTCTTGAATGAAAAGCTAGAAAATACTTTTTTTGAAATTATAGTGTTTGGAGTTAATCAGAGAAATAAAGGAGGGGCTGATACTTTTCTCGTTGCTTGCAAATTGTAAATTGCAGTTATTCGCAATCATGCTTGTAGCTGGCGTGGGTTCATGTGCATAATCAGCTGCTTTTTGAATGCATGTTCTATTGTTCTGTTTTATTTATGGATTCAGTTGTGATGAGAAAGATGTTATGAAGTTGTTTGGTTGAGGCCTTGGAAATGTCTTTTAGGAGTTTTGAAAGTCACAGAATCATAGAATGGTTTAGGTTGGAAGGGACCTCGAAGATCATCTAATTCCAAACCCCCGCCATGGGCAGGGGCACCTCCCACTAGACCAGGTTGCTCCAAGCCCCATCCAGCCTGGCATTCACGAGTGTCTGGAGTTTGGGGTACAAACCAGGGCTGCGTGTAGCGCTGAAAATTTAGATTAAAAAGTTGAAGAGTTTTCAGCCTCAAAATGGAAGTTCAGATTCTGCTTTCAGACTTTGCAGCCCATGAGCCAGCAAAATTCTGGACTAACACAGGTGCCTTGTTACCGTCCACTTGATACATAGTCAGATCCAAAACCCCTGAGGTCAGGAGTCATCCCATCGATTTCAGCATCCGGACCCGTTAGCAGTCTGATCTGCCCCCATTCCTGGTGGAACAAGAGGCCGAATTTCTGCCTCCAGTCTCCTTGCACAAATGAGATGGCAGCCAACTTTTGGTGCTAATTATCAGCACTAACCTTCTGATTGATGCGAGTTTGCTCATGTGATTATTTTTCTTAATAGCTACGGGTATGTGCCAAGATCCTTAGGGGGGATGTCGGAGTGCTCGGGAGAGACTCGCCCTGTGTTACTGGTTCCACCGTCTCACTCACTGAATCCACTTGGGCGGTGCTTTTTGAGTCTGCATTTTCTAAAATCTTTGTTTTTCCCCCCGCTTTTTGTCTTAATCTGCTTAAACTGCTTGCTTTTCTGGGAAGGTATCTGTTCTGTGTTTGTAAATATACAGTGATGCAGGACTTCAGTCATTTTGGGACCACTGACAGTGGCTGAACGTGAATAACAGTAATTTCTCTCTCTTCTCAGTGACAGATTATTTTTTTTTTTCCTTATGTGCCTTTCAATTGAAAGCAATATTTTGGCTGAAAACAAGAGCCAGGAGATGAACTTTAACATCACTCAATTCTTGCTGGATCTCTGTGAAAGGCAGAACAGGGGCTGTTGCGTGAGCGGAAACGTACGTAGAGTGGGCTGACTTCTCAGCCTTGCGTGGGAAAGTGCCTTATGCTCAGTCTTCCCACATCAGTGAACTTTTTTACGTAGGTCTTCCCCCCCCCTCCTGCTGTCCAGTGGGAATTATTATTTTAACTGAATTTCATTAGATCAGTCGCCACGTTCCACAGCAGATAACGCATCTGTAGAAGATGTTCATATTGCAGGACGACACCGTGCCATGTGCAGCTGCAAACACTTTCTAGATAGGGTTAAAATTCTGTATCAGCTTCTTGAAAAATCATTAATTTTTAAATAGGAAGGAAACAAACTGGTTGGTTAGGTACTATGCAGGGAGCTTTTAATTAAAAGATGTTTAAATCCGGTTCTCTCAACTGTCAAAGAATTGAATCCACGAATTATGTTTGCTACAGTTGTTGTGTTTTTAGTTGTGTGGGTTTTTTTTTTATTATTTTAGTAACACTGTATTTAAGTTCCTTCTGTGCACTGCCGTAGGGGATAGATGGTACCTTCTGACAGATTCAAACACAGCTGGCTGAGAACACTGCTAGTGATGGATGAACGGTGTCTTTGTTAATGCCCCTGTATACATGAATGATGGGCTGGCTTGCTTGCTTTCTTAGATGCATCCAATTGCACATCTCAGAGCAAATGTCCACCATTCAGTAAAGCACACAATATTGGCATTAAAAAGGCAATCCCTGAAATCAGTGATCAATGCATTTTCCTCACTTTCCACGGAGAGATTAAAATAAGAGGTAAACCTAAACTTCAGCAAATTGAAGCAAGTCCTACTCCTCATCTGTAAGAAGTGACTGAAACTTAACCAGGGAAGCTGTTGTCTCTGCTCTGGCCAGAGGCAGAGCTGCCCCTGGAAATGCAGCGCACCGGGTTCATTGAAGATAGCTCTTCTACATCATGGCCTGGACGGATCAGTCCCACCAGTACAGGGGCCAGATTGTGTTGTCAGACAGTGATGGTTAAGGTTCTCTGGGATGTTACCATACTGGGGTATGTTTTGGTGAAGTGAGCCATCCTAATTATTTGAAGTGGAGGAGAATGAATGGTTTTACCCTTCATGGAGCTTCAGCCAAGAGGTTTGATTTTCTTTTTTTACTGTGTATCTGTGTATTCATGCTCACAAGCTGATCCAATTTAGAGCTTGAGATGTCCAACCAACATTAGAAACTTCGTAGTGTGAATTAAGTTAGTTTCCTTTCTCAAGGAGGCTAACTATATACTAAAATAATTCTCAGTATTTTGTTATGAAAGAATTAGTTTGGATTAAGATGGGTATGCAGGTAATCAGGGTGTTAAACACTTTTAGACTGGAGATCTGTTTACCTTCTTAGGAGATATCCAACTCAACTGACAGTAGGGTAAATGCGTACTCATGAGTGGTTTGTACTGAACAGCTAACGCACTGTCAATTCACCCCTGCTTTTCTTATGGTAATTTAGTTACCTAAAGCATCCCAAATTACAATTGCGGCATAAATTGATAATGTAGCCAAAACCTGAAACTTGTCACCTAGCAAGGAGTAAGTCTCTTGTCCAGTCCTTGATCCCTAATGCAAAAAAGTTATTTTACAGAGGCGTTGGAGTCAGCTAGAAGGCACAAATCAGCCCTACCTGGCCTATCGGTTACGGTGCCGGTGAGAGCAGAGAGCAATATATACTGAGGGAGGTCCAGAACATTTGGAAAGTTGTGGAGCAGAAGCCCTAAGACAGAGAGCTGGCGTGCAGATGGAAGGGCAAGAAGCAGCTGAGCTAAGATATGTTTGCAGTTTTCAAAGGAGTGGCTGCTGTTTGGCTCTACCACGTTGACATTGTCCACCATTCTTTCTTGATGGTGATAGCCCGGCGGTTTATTAAGCCCCTTTCCAGAGGCAGTGGAGAGCAACCATGCCTTATTATTTGGTTTTAGCTGCCGTGAAGGGTAACAAACATGTTTGTTTCTCATTCTGTCTTGCTGACTGTCTCTGAAATGTGGTGTTTTCGTGGTGGATATGGTAGTTCTGCAAGAATTTGTATTCGCTACAAGGTT
This sequence comes from Vanellus vanellus, assembly GCF_965231255.1. Taxonomy (NCBI): domain Eukaryota; kingdom Metazoa; phylum Chordata; class Aves; order Charadriiformes; family Charadriidae; genus Vanellus; species Vanellus vanellus. The sequence goes on along the minus strand of NC_138906.1, from coordinate 7,733,610 downwards.
TAGCAAGACAGAATTGCGACTACTCGGCAAATCATTTAGAGTTCAGTTTGGTTTCTAGGAACAGAGGCTTACTAGTTATTTTTCACTGGTTTCTGTGCTATTATGTTGTTGTGATAATCTTGGCAGGGATCTGTCACTCTGTGTTGGTATAATTGAAACTTGTTTTCCCTGAGGAATCACTCTGCTGTTTGTTTTATTTGTTTACTGACATTGACAGAGATCCTAATGGCTTTTAAAACCCAATTTGTGCATCACTGAATATCGTCCAAAGAGGAAAATAAAATTAAATTTATCAGTAAAATAGGGTCCCTCATGCAATGCTTTGTCTGGGTCTTAGACTCCACCTGAGCACCTAGCTGTGTGTCTGGAAACTGCATGGAGAGCTGCATCTTCTCTTGATTTCTAATTCTGTCTTCAGGGTTTTTGTCATTAAGATACTTGAAAGGATAAACGACAATAAGTTATCTAGGGCATTAGCAGAAGTTGACCAACTTTGCCTTGTGAGCAATAAATTATCTTTAGCTCTTATTAAAAAGGAGGTTAAGATAACAAAGCAATAACCACAGTAAAAATTCTCCTTTTGGGAGGGCGTACATGATGGTATAACTTATTATTGTCATAAATCAGGGTAATTGTTTAGATTTTTAAAACGTACAATATCAAAGAATTTATGTATTTATTTTGTTTTAAGCCTTTGAAGAATTTCAGTGAGATCATTTGGACTACTTACGTTCATAATACCTTGCTGAATTGTGGTTATGGATAGACGTATGGCTTGTTGCATGCCGTGCTTCAGAGGAGCATGCACACAAATAAGTGACGAGGCACAGGATAGACATTAAGGACTAAAGAATGAAAGATAATTTTATAGCCGTGGGTTTGTGGTGGGTGAAGATTCAGATTTTTTTTTTTTTATTTTATTGGAGTGACTTAGACCACTTCTAATTACCTTTTGACACGCTTCCTTGTCATTCAAGCATATAGGGATTGCCCAGGTTTCAGCAAACTCTGACTGTGAACGTCAGGAGGAGATAAGTTTGGAAAATACTGCTGATTTTAAAGGTTACCTGTCAGTTTGTATATGTACAGCTATGAGCCAAACCAATCTGACCTCAAACCAGAGCTGTAGTATAATAACACTCTGCTGTTCTTATTGTATATCTCTTTTGCAAATCTCCCTGGCTTTGATAGCACTATAATAATAATAGATCTGCAATATTTATGTCGCCTCTTCTAAAGAAGTGTTCTAATGTGCCTTGGAAAGGTGGGTGATTAGCTTTATCTCCTTTTTTACAGAAGGTAAATTAGAGGTACAGAGAGAGAGCCCAGACCATCTGACTTCCACCTCCTTGTTCTCATTGCTTGGTTCAGTAGTGCAAATCTTGTCAATATGCGCTTTCAGTCTGATCTATATGTTGTGTTGCGTTGCAGTGTCCAGAACAAGGATTTTGGCTACTGGTGGTGCATCCCACAATAAAAATATCTTACAGGTAAGTGGAAAATTAAATCATTTGGACTGAACTTGCAGTTACATCTGCATTTTTATTTTGATGTACTGAATCCAAATCACTGCAGCTGCACAGGAGGGTGTGGATAGGGGATCGCGACTCTGCTGCAGGTCTTTTGGGCTTTTCTTCAGGTTTAGCGTGGAAACAGTTAGCCCAATTCTAATTTTGTGTTGAACTTTAAAGGATCTTTTACAGTCGACTAGTTTTATGAATGTGTATCTGAAGCACTGCTGATTTCCAGATCTCATCACTTACATCAAATCAATCAGCAAAGTCGTCAAGAAGAGACTTGACACTGAGATTTTTGTAGTTTTTGTCGTTCAGATCAAAGTTGGACCATGGATTTAAACTAGAGGGGAGCTTTGCTGCTGCTGAACACTCAAATAAACTCGCCTCAATCAAACAAAAAAGCCCAAGCAACCCCCAAACCCTGCCCTTGTTCTTCTGAGTGTCTGTTAGTTACTAGCATTGTGTCCCATGTTGGGGGGGAGGTACCATTCTGTATAGTCTGTCCTCCCTCTTCCCACCTTCCTCATCTGCTGCTGTTGCTGCACATCTGGCTCTGGTTAAGATCCTTCATCTGTCGTCTTGAGAGCAGAGTATCGCATGCTCTCTGTTTCTGCCCGTTGAGATGTGGCAAAGACTTCCTCACGAATGGTGAGAGGCCTCTCACCTGGCTTTTGCTGTCACGGAACTAGACATCTGGGCTGGGATTCATCTTGCCCGAATCCAGTCATCTGCAATGTGATGTCCATGTACGATCTGTCAATCCTGTAATAGTCAGGGGAGATCCAGTCAGTTACAGTGCAAAGGAAACCAGATGGTGTTTTAACTTATCATATGTAGATGTTTCCCTTCAGGTGAGCCAAAAAGCTTTCTGTACTCCCCTGACTGCTTTGACAAGCTCCCCTTTGAGTAGAGATGCAGACGCTAAGCCTGGAGGTAGATGTTTACACCAAAAGGCACCTGTCTTGGGCTAAGTCCTGTCACTGAAGTTAGTTAACACAGGGCAAATTGTTTTTTGGAGATGCCCATCCCTTTCCATCACCCAGTGAGTCTAGAGACCAGCCTCAACTACGTGCCATGCTCTTGGACAATTGCAATCATATGAAAAGAAGCTCGTCTGCTCTGTGAAACCTGAGCTGGAATAAATGGAGGTTGAAGAGCAAAAAGCTCACGCGCTCTCTCTTTCCTAAGGCATCTAAAGCACATGTTTGTATAACCATTGGCTGTACAGCTGATTGGGACACAACAAATTTGGCATGTTTTGCCTGCAGATGTCACTTCTCTTCATCTGCTTTGGTTATTTTACTTAGGAACTTGACGTTGGAAAATTAACTGATAAGTTAATTGCTTAAAACATTGGTCCCTACTGGAGTAATTCTACTAAGAATATGTCAGGAAAGAGATTGGATTCATAGATGAGTTTGTTTTTAAAGCAGTATTTCCAATTTAGGTGCCAGGAGGATTTTCTTGCTGTGGAATGAAGGCAGAGAACTGAATGCTGTTATACATGTAATTCTGCAACATACAGAGCTGAAAGATTGTGGGGACGGGAGAGTGGTGGTTGTGGTGCTTACTCTTAAAGTGCAACAATACAGCTGCTTTTAAAACTCATTAGAAGTGTCTTAAAATAATATGATCAATACAGTGTCATCCACTTAATTCAATCACTGGTTAATTGGATCCTCCTTTTTAATTTAATCAAACCCTCAGAAACCATATCAGTTGCATGAAGAGTAACAGCTTCCACCCTTATCATGGTCGATTTTGGATAATTTGTTCCAGGGCTATAAAAGACTATCATTTAATTAATCAAAGTTCAGTAACTCCTATATTTTACACCACAAAGGAAGCAACTGGGGAAAATCTGTTAAAAAAAATATAGTAGGGCAGCTTTCTCCACAGTTCTGGGAAGCTTTTTATAACATACGTGGTGGTTGATTAATGACCACATGAAACACAGTGAAATATTTTTACCAGTAAAACCTCGAACAGCTTCTTTTAAAATTATTCATGAGAGAGACCACAGTTTCAAATGACTTACTAAATACACGAACTGTGAATAATTTTAATTTTATAACCATGTGGCACAAAAAGTAGTTATTATTTGTAGTGTTACGGCACTTAGTAGCATTCAGTATAGAGCAGAGCTGCGTTGTATAAGGCTCTGCAGAGATGCAAAAAAAAACGAAACAAACAGACCTCACTTGTCTGAAGGAATGTACAATTCAAGCTTAAGACAAGAAATACCTATTGGAGATGAGATGAAGAAGCAGATGGGGAATGTGGTGGAACAGTACGGTAGTATCGGCTGGCAGGATGGGCAGTGGAACCGGCGCTCTGTGACCTTCTCATTTCCAGAGGGCTTTTTAATAGATATCATGGTTAATTTTCCATTTGTCTGCTGGTGTTGAAGCTCATGCATTGGTCAATGCTTGCTTTCAAGGGAAGTTAGGCAATACTAACTTGGCTATCTTACCAGAAGAGCGTGTATAAGCTCAGGCTTTCACTGGATTCTAGTTAGCAACCAGCCACTTTTGTTTAAAGTTATGAAAATTGGTGATTTTCAAAGGTTTTGATTTGCAGATTCCCCACAAACTTTCAGAGAAAGAGGCAAACTCCTTTAGAAACATTACACACTGTTTTTTTCTATAGCATGTATGGATTGAATTTCTTAGTCATCTTTTACAAAGTCCTGGGGCCCATAATCAGTAGGGCTGTAAATTTCTGGATCGAGGTTACAGATCACTAATCCAAATGGTTGGGATTCCTGGACACTCTGGCCTTATTTTAGACTCAATTGTATGGACATTAAAAAGGTGACACGCTGTTCCCTTTGGCAAAAGTAATAAAACCCACACAAGTTAAATCTGAATTGTTACCCGCTTCTTGCGTTGCTCAGCCTGAGGGGCACCTGCAATCCTAGAGGTGATGAAACCAACATGGAAGGAGTTTGTTGACAATGTTTTTGGAAAGGAGTTACTGAACTTCCCATGTCCCTATCCAAATATGTCTTAATTTTTCCCCATTTGTACCTGTTTTCCTAAACCTACACTGTGGGGAAGAGCATGCGTCTGGGTATATCTTCATAGCTAAGGATCCCTCCTACAGGAAAATTCCTGTTAAACGTAGAGACTGTGTAGTCATGTCCTGTGTTGTTCTTCCTGCTGACCTTAATATGATGGGAATGGTGGAGGTGAAGAAGACAGGCTTAGTAGGCCTTCGTACTGCTGAAGCTTTTATTTTATCAAAGTTAAAAACTGAAGAGCTGTGACTGGTTCCTCTCTCCTTCCTTCCCCCTTGGCTCAGCCATAAACACGATGGAAGAAAACAGGCACCAGTTGTGTGTTCCTGAGCATATCTCCTTGCCCTGATGCAAGCTTTTGGCATGGGCTAATTGTTGTGGGCTTACGAGGGAGAGACAATACTTGAACCTAGACTCTTCTGAACTTGTGGTAAAGAGATCTGGCAAGAAATGCAGTTACCTCTCTAGCTCAAATTTACCAATACGCTCTTGTGTGACAAGTTTAGGACTCATTGTTGCCTATGGCGATTCTTTCCATACGTACCCAAATGTTTGGCTGAGGTGTAGAGTAGTTATTTGTTTTCCTAAGCAGTGATAGGGGTTTGCTTATCCCTTGTCTTTCGTGGGCATGCGTAACTGATGCTTTGATCCTTCTCAGGTCCTGTCTGATGTGTTCAACGCTCCGGTGTACACTATCGATACCGCTAACTCCGCTTGTTTAGGAAGTGCTTACAGAGCAATTCACGGTAGGACTGTAAGGAGATACTTCTGAGTGGTGTGGGCATTTAATTTCAGTTGGTTAATACTTGGGATTAACGTTACTGAAAATGAGGGGAGAATAAAGCTGTGTGGATCTGACTGGAAGGTCACTCAGATCAAAGAGGGTTTTTTGCTCTTTGTATGCTTGGATCAGGACCAAGAATAACATTTACGTTATAGTTCAAGTCTGGTGGCTGCTTCTCAACCACAGGATAGGACCTGGAAACTCTTGATACTGACAGGGGAAGGTCTAGGACCTTAATGTGTTGAGTTGCTACCTCCATGTGCCGCTGTTGGAAGAAGGAGTTGGTGTAGCCAACTGAAAGAGTTGGTGTAGCCCGCTGCTCTGGCTTGCGGACCAGGCTGTAATGGTCAAACCGAACAAAAGATCAATCCTAACAAAGAGGATCAGAGAGGGCAGAGACAACAGGACCAGTAATACTGTCGGCCAAGTAAATGTTACTAAATCTATGTGTATCTTCCAGCTTTTAAACGTCAAGATGAAGAATACGCAAGGTGTCCTGGGCTCCATGCTCGAGTATGCACTTTCTCTTATAAAAGCATAAATCTTGGGATACTCTTAGGTCGGCCAGTCATTTTACTAGCTGTACTACGTCACTCACAGTAATGGAACAGTCCAAGTCCCAGATTTAAAGTGTTAATTAACTTTTGTCTATTAATGCGTGCAGGTGTATGTTCAGGGTGGGCCATCAGCCATTTAAGAGTTGAATCCTAGGCAGGAAATTTTATTCATATATTTTAAAACAGTTTCTAATATCTTACAGCTAAACAAATCGAGGGACGTGTATCAAATTCTGAAGTCATTATTTAGTCCAACTTTTGTTAGCCTCAGTTTTTCTGATTAGAAGCTTTAATATTTGGACCTTAAGACATGGATAGCTTCTGTACGAGTTCATGTAAGAACATGGGATTGCGACATGCATGGAAAAGATAACATCAGCCATCAGAAGAAATCAGCCAAGTTTTAATTTTAGAAGCAAATTCTGCTGTCACATTATAGCATCTGAAGACTACATGCTCTCTTGCATTTGAAAACAGCACAGAAAATTGCACAGCCAAAACTCAAGTCGATGTGTTTAACGCACACATGGTGCTCTCATCTTTATTTCCAGAAAAGACACAAGGGTTCTGTCAGGCAGAGTATGCTTTTGCAGGACAGTGGAAACAGTACTGTTAGATTATCAGTATGTTTGAAGCCATGATGGGACCGTTTTTCCACCTCGGGGGCCAAGTTTCCAAACTGTTTTTCTCTGTACTCAAACTTTGCCTACTGCTTCAGAAGCCACCAGAAGCTTCCCAGCACCTAATGCTGCAGGCAAATTCCTTGTCCGTGAATGCGTGTGAAATGTGGAGCTGTCATTAAAGTTTGTGCAGGTATTTCGTATGCGTGGAAGATGTGTATTCCCTCTGCCAGTTTGGCATATGAAATCTTGAGGCTTGGTTGACGGAGCGTTTGAGTGAAGATTTCGGATGCCATGCTGATGGAGGGACTCCTTAGCTCAGGTACTCTGCCAGCCAAGCCCCGGGGGCGTGCTGTGTGTGTTTCTAAATGGCACTTTTGATTGATGCTTTCAGCTGACTCACTCTTGGCCGGGCAAAGGAATTGAGTAAAAGTGAAGACTTGCTAATACAAATGAAATATTGATGACAAGGGCTCCTTAATAATATTATAGCGAACATCTACAAGTAGGGTGTTCTGCAGTTAGCCTGGTGTTCTTAGCAGGGGTAACAAGGAACTCCCGACATGCTTCGCAAGTGAATCACAGCAAAATGCTGTAGGAGCAGAACTCCCCTATTACTTTGCCTCCTTGTATATAGATATATTTAATAATTAGTAGCATGTTTTCTTGACAGTGTTTTCGTTTCTCATCCTTTTTTGTTTAGTCACGTTTTGTCCTTGAATCCCTTGCTTCCACGTATTTTCGTTGCTGTTTACTGTATTGTTGTAGCCATAAATAATTACTGATATTGTTGAGTAGCATTTCTGCTGCTTACCTATTCTCCAGGGTACGAATTGAGTGATTGGCAAAAACTCAATCACAGAGTCTCCACTTCCCGGGCTAGCACGTTGGAATGTAAGATCTTCTGCCATTTATCCTTCAATCCTGAATGCTGACCTGACCAGGGAAGATCAATATAATGTATTAATTTGCCGGGGAGTCAAGGCACATCGCTCATTGTGCTTTTTGCATTGATCAGGATTGTGATTCTCATTGCAGGGCTCGTAGCTCAGACGAATGTGTCCTTGGCTGATGTTGTGAAATTAGCACCAGAGCCTAGGTTGGCTGTTACACCCACAACTGGGGCTGAGGAGGTAAGCAAACTTGGGGGTGCCGTTTTTCTTTTCATTTCCTGTCTGCTTCAAAATGTATTGGTTTACTAATTTTTCTAGTAAAATAGATAATTTAAGAAACATTTTGTTACACAATTCTTTTTGTAAAGACTGGTTTGATTTTGTGAGATCTCTAGTGTTGTAATAATGCAATAGTCTGAGTGATCGCTCCATCCAGGTCTGTGAGAGTGATTTTTAATTTTCTTTTTCCTCTAACTGAGTGTGATCAGAGAGCAAAATATATTCCTTAAGGGACAGAAAAAAAAGTTATAAAATAGGTTGCATTTGGATACAGGTCAGTCAAATTGTAACTGATAATATTGACAAAATAGTCTCGACTTTTTTGCAGGAAAAAGCATGGAAAAAGGTGTGGTGATGGTACTTTCAGGCCTCGTGGAAAATCCTTCAAATCCTTCCTGTCTGATCTTAAACAGTGGTCAGCAATTGTACATCTTTACTTGTAGCTCCCAGTTGGAAAGCATGCCAACTGGGAGGATTCATTAGGCACGGGTCTTCGGTACCGTGCCCATCCTGGGAATTTCAGCATATCTGAAGGTGAAGCTTGTGCTTTATGAGGCCACGTAGATAAAGCAAAAGAAATAGTCATTGTTGCTAACTATGTGGTTCCAACCCCTGTAAAACCGAGGGAGGAATCACCGTCTCAGGCTTTCCAACGCAACCCTGCACCTCTCACTATCAGCTGCAGAAGGCCTTAGTTTAAAACAGCTTCTGAAATATAATGTCCATAAATAAACAAACAATACAGTATAGCAGGTTTTCCTGGAGAGCACAAGTTTAAATAACCAAAGGTGAATCTAACTGTGTCTTCAGCTGTGCAGAAACTTCTTTTACGTCAGCGCAGCCTTACGCTCTCCATTTATGAGATTTGGATGTGCCTTAACTACAGGCAACAAGGTTTTAAAGCTTTTATTTAAACTGGGGAATTAATGATCTGCCAAAACTACTAACTCCCAGCTACATGTGTAGTGGAGCACCAGATATCATCATGAGTAATAATAGAAATGATCATGCTGCATTGTGCCTGCCAGCGTATTATTTAATTATTAACTGAGATGGAGGAGCTCAGTAATCGAATAGAAGTCCCCTTCAGAAATATTAAGACATTGAATAATTTAAACTTGATTGATCTGATCTCATTTACTCAACCTTCCCCCCTCATTTTAAAAGATAAAATAATTAACAGCAATGGCCTGTGCCGTGTGTGGCGCAGATGAAGCCTTCTGCGGGGAATGCGCTTCAGGAGCAGAGCCCCGGTGCCTGATTCCACCTCACGTTGCTGCCCTGTCCCCCCAAAAAAAATGCTGTCTGCTGAAAAGCTGCTGGGCTGGCTTGTGTGGAGAGTGCTCAGAGACCCGCTTTTGCCCCCCCCCCCGGTGCTGCTTCAGCTATAAAGCTCAAGGGCAGGGAATACAGCTGTCGCTCGCGGCGGCCCTGCAAGAGCAGCAGGCCCCTTGTACCCCTGCGGGGGCCGAGCTAACCTAACTGGAAAGAGCAGTGGGGAATTCATTTACCTCTTTCTATTTTACTGCCTGCATAAAATGGCCTGGAAGCTAAAAGAGTTAATTATCTCCCTCTCGATACTTTTCTTCTCCTTTTCCACTTGGTTAGACCTGGCTCTCATAGCACATCTTTTTATTAGTTTTAAATGATGTACAGCAGTGACTTATTGCCCCAGTAGATAGGAGTGAATGATAGAGAAGGTGGTGGCCAAACAGCATGTGAAGGAATAAGCGTTCCTGCTCTTTAGCATAGCTTGCCAGCTTCATTCCATTAAAAGCAGCTTCTTGCAATTACGTATTCCACACCATTTTTTTTTTTTTCCTTCCTGTCTTATAATTTTGCCGTTGATGGTGGATTCCCTGGCTAGTTTCATGGCTGTGAAACTGCAGAAAGCCAGAGGGCCTGTCAGTAATACAGTGTGTTAGCATGAACAGTGCAGTAAAAATTCATAATGTGATGAGTCAGTTTGATTCTGTTTTTTACAGAGCTGCATCTCCCTGTCCATCCAATTTCATTCTGTTGAGGTTAGAGGCTTTCACTTAAATGACGGTTCTTTTTATAAACTTCAAAGTCATCCTGAGGTTAAGTTCTGTCTCACTGAGGAGCTCTTCTGAAAGAGTCTGGCTAACCAATGTGAAATTCCCCGGACCACTTCCCTACATTTTTTTGGACAGCTACAGCTAAATCTTGGCAGGATGGAGAAAACAAAACAGGTCATAACACAGCAATCTGCTCTGGTTTCATCCTTTCTTCCTGGTATAGGTCGGAGGCAACATGTGTTAGATCATTGGAGGGAGGAAAACCTCTTTTAGAACAGTTTGATGTAGTTTCATTGCCAAGGCTTATGCAGGCAGTAGGGCTTTCCAGGAACCAAAAATGCAAAAAGTGTTTCTTTGGTCGCTGAAGGATCATTTGTGATAAGGAGCGTGATTTCAAAAAGGAAAAGCAGGGCACACAAAACATGTCATCGGGTTCAATTAAGCTAATGGGTGGGTAAAATAAAGTCACAAGATGGGAGACGTAGAGTTTGTGACAGGTGATGAGTTAGTAGTTAGTAGAAAATGAGGTCCCATAATTCCAACTTGTCTGGCAAAAATGTGACTTTATCCTGTAGCAGACCATCCTGCCTGGGAGAGACCATTTCAAAGAGGATAAATCCCTCTCTGTGGCTATGACCCTACGTCTCTTAGTTGAACCTGATTTCACAGCATATTTGTAGGGTGTGGGGGCCTCACCCAACTTGAGTTTGCTTCTGATTCTGTCAAGACCCAAACAGGTCATAAGGTATTCTGGTGGTAACCATCATGGTGGTAGTCTTTGGTCACTTACTCAACCAGGCTAGCTGAAGTCGTCAGCTGTGGATTAACCTGATGACTTCTTCTACCCTATTTTCAGAATAGTGAAAATTAAAGACTAATCTCACCTCTTTGGAGCCTCCTCCCTCCCTCAAAGGAAAAGATTAATCAGAACCACTAAGCGTGACAATAATAACCGGGAGATTCTAGAGCAATAAATGTATGTTAACAGACAGAAAGAATCTATTATTCTGGCATTACAATTCAGCTCTATTTTAGTAATCTATTAAAAACCGAGATGGTTGGCTAGTTGGTTAATTAAGCAAAAATGCATGAGAGAGAACATGATTGTCTGGAGTTGATCACTTGTGTTTACACAAGCCGTGTGCCTATGATGTACTGTCAGATTTATTGTAATACTGCCATGTAGGGTTTTGTAGGGAGATGGTGTAGTGCAGTTCACTACCTCCTGGATCTGTAAATTTTTGATTGCATTATTGACTCTACTGAGATGTATTAATCCTGCAAAAATTCAAGAAGGGAAAATGTAGAACTAACAGGTTTTCTTGACTTTGAATTGCCTTGTAAGTAGGTGCTTTTGTAGAAGTGACCCTATTAGCCAGGAAGGTTATAATGACCTATTTATTGATTTAAAATAATGATATTTTTGGTGAGTTAGGTTTTGGAGGGGGGAGGTTGTTCTGTAGAATTGGTTAAGATTGATAATTTAGTGCAAAGTAGGTAATAATAATACAACCACAGAAATATAATAGGTATTGATGGGAGCTTGATTAAGGTGATTTGTATAGCCAATATTTTTTTTTAACTGTTAAACTGATTAAGATAGGCCTGTAGAATTAATATCTGAAGTAAATAAAGTGACAGTTGGAGGTGTGGTTCCTTGGAGGAGACTTCAGAGTATTTCAGGACAGTGTTGTATTCTTTCTGCTCTAAGAGTATTCATTCTGTGTTAAGAAAGGTGAACAACTGCTATGATGTAAAAATAAAACATCTGTATCTCTTGATTCCTTAAGCAAATCCCTTTGAATAATTTGAGTTTGGTTTAAAAGTAAAGGAACCTATCAAAAGTAGCAACTGTTTGTGAAAGGCTGATTAATTTTAATCTATTCAGGGTAGTTTAAATGTACTTGGGTAGATTAAAATTAGTCATCAGCGTCATCTTTGTAATTGGTAAATTTTGAATTGCTTCAATCATTGGCTAACATGGCATTACAGGAGATAAAAGGATCCGTGTGGATTTTCAGTTGTAGTAATAATTTGTAGCTGGTTTTTGCTTTTGGAAGGCGTCAGACATCCCATGGGACAATGGCACATGGTCCCAGACATTGTACAAAGAAACAGTGAAAGCCCTGTTGAGTTCATTGGCTGGTACTATGGTGAGATATAGTCTAAGGATGACATATTTTATTTAGACTAGATAGCAACGTAACGCTTATTTGAATGCATTTTCCAGGGAGGGCAGGTTAAGTTATTCTCTGTTATAATGCAATATTTATCATTAGCATTTTCTTAGTTATTCTTGGGACTGTCAGAGTGTAGCCAAATTGTCCCAGGAGAGAAGTTTAGGGTTTGTAAATGAAGCTGTCGCTGTACAGCTAATGTTGTGGAGTAGGCTATAGAGATAATCAGGAGAAGAGGCCGTAATATAGCAAGGACAATTAAATTATGGACAATAATAAGGTTCATGTTGTGATACTTGTAATTACTTTTGTTAAATATCATGGTCTGATATATTAGCTTTGAGGCTATGACAGTGAGGGAATTTATGTTCTTGAGCTCTTATGCATCATTGAGGGTTCTTTATTCCCTTTGGACCTCAATTATAAAAATAAATCTATATAATTGCCTCAGGAAAAAGGCTCCTGGAATTGCTTAGGAGGATTTGCCCGGGGTTCTGCAGAGACAGTTCAGTCATGGCAGACATGGAGAAGCACCTTTCACAGCCGCATCTGTGTGTGCGCTCAGGCCAGGTTCTTGGTTGGTACAGTTTGGCTTTTCTTCTCCCTACTTCATGGGAGCTGCACTGCTTTGGCCCCAAACTTCAGCTGGTGTCAAGCTGGCAAGTCAAATACTGCTTGTGAAAAGCTTGTAGTACTGCTGTGCTTTTCAGCTGTGATGTACCGGTGGTATTACAGCCAGATTCCCTGAGGAAGAGAAATTTAAAGATTTGGCTTAGGTCTCTGAGCCACTCTGCTTTTTACCCTAAATGAACAGCAACAGAGTACAAGGAATATTCTTAATTTTTTGTTTGCATTTTTTTCAGATGGTCCATAATGCAGCATTCATTTACGCTAATGGCTGGAAATCTTCTGCAAATGCTTGAATTTTCTCAATTAGCAAGCTAAGTGCTTAAGTCCAATAAACAGGAAGAGAAACTGTATCAGTAAATGTGATTGTTCATTTATTTTGACACATTTTAATTTAGAGTGATTTATTAACAATAATACTTCCCAGCCTTCTAGTAAATGCGCTGTTGTGTATTTTGTTAAAATACTGCTGGGTGAGTAATCCAGATCCTGCTTTCCCAGTGGCTGAGCTCGCTTACCAGTGCACCTCTGTTATGCTGAATCTCTGTTGAGAAGTGCCTAGGGTTTGTCAAATTTACAGGAGTAGCGCAGCAAGAAATAACGAGGCTTGATTATAGATGCTTCAGTGAATAAAGGAGATGGTTTTGTTTGACATACCAATACTCCCAGTATTGCCATAGTTGCCTGCTCAATATTTTGTTTACTATGGTGTGCATATTTAGCAGAACCGGGAGCAATAATGTTCTTTGGGAACATGAAATTAATATATATACATACATCACTGAACCCCCAAGGCCCTCATGTAGTCAGTTAAAAATACCATGCTGAGTCATGCGGCATTTCATAATAGTGGTTTTATTTTCTAACCCCGTAAATCTGCATAAATCTTCATGGATCTCGGAATCACTGTCCTGTGGGAAAGAGGAGTTGGGGCACATACATGTTAAATGAGTTGCCTGGGGTCACCGAATGAGTCTGTTGCAGAGGTAGGAGTGAGTAGGTTTCTCTGTTTTAATCGGCATAAGTTTAAGACACGGTAAGACTCAGTGAATCACTGAGTGATTAAAAACCGTCCTGATGAGGCCTTGGCTGGCAAACAATGTATCCTTCCATTTGCTGTAGATGCTCCTTCTCTTCTTCCCCTTGATATACTTAATCATAGAATCATAGAATGGTTTAGGTTGGAAAGGACCTTGAAGATCATCGAGTTCCAACCCCTCTGCCATAGATAAGGACACCTCCTACTAGACCAGGTTGCCCAAGGCTGTGTCCAGCCTGGCCTTGAACACCTCCAGGGATGGGGCCTCAACAACCTCTCTGGGCAACCTGGGCCAGTGCCTCACCACCCTCAAAGTGAAAAACTTCTTCCTAATATTTAATCTGAACCTGCCCTCTTCCAGTTTAAAGCCATTCCCCCTCATCCTATCGCTACATGCCCTAGTAAAAAGTCCTTCCCCAGCTCTCCTGTAGGCCCTCTTTAGGTACTGGAAGGCCACAATAAGATCTCCTTGGAGCCTTCTCTTCTCCAGGCTGAACAGCCCTAACTCTTTCAGCCTCTCCTCATAGGAGAGGTGCTCCAGCCCTCGGATCATCCTCGTGGCTCTCCTCTGGACACGGTCCAACAGGTCCATGTCCTTCTTATGTTGGGGACTCCAGAGTTGGATGCAGTACTCCAGGTGGGGTCTCACAAGAGTGGGGTAGAGGGGCAGAATCACCTCCTTTGACCTGCTGGCCACACTTCTTTTGATGCAGCCCAGGATACGGTTGGCCTCCTGGGCTGCGATCGCACATTGCTGGCTCATGTTGAGCTTCTCGTCAATCAGCACGCCCAGGTCCTTCTCCTCAGGGCTGCTCTCCAGCCATTCCCCGCCCAGCCTGTATTTGTGCTTGGGATTGCCCTGACCCAGATGTAGGAGCTTGCACTTGGCCTTGTTGAACTGCATGAAGTTGGCTTGGGCCCACCTCTCCAGCCTGTCCAGGTCCCTCTGGATGGCATCCCTCACCTCCAGCGTGTTTACCTCACCAAACAGCTTGGTATCATCAGCAAACTTGCTGAGGGTGCACTCGACCCCACTGTCCATTTCACCGACAAAGATGTTGAACAGTACATGTCCCAGTACCAACCCCTGAGGAATGCCACTTGTCACTGCTCTCCACTTGAACATCGAGCCGTTGACCACAACTCTTTGAGTGTGACCGTCCAGCCATTTTTTATCCACCGAGTCGTCCATTTGTCAAATCCATGTCTCTTCAATTTAGAGACCAGGATATCATGTGGGACAGTGTCAAATGCTTTGCACAAGTCCAGGTAGATGACGTGTATTGAAGAAATGTGCTTTAGCTTTTGTAACGTCTGACTGGTAAAAGGGATGAATTGATCAACACGGGCTCCTTCTGCAGAGTTTGTGCAGTAAGTCGCTCTCACCTGCCATTGTGGAAGTGGGAATGAAGAGGTAAATCCAGGTTTCACTGGTCAGACTGAAACTATTGTTCAGGAAAAGGGAAACACAGAAACTGGATATTTTGCTAACAACTGAAACACAAAAACAAAACATGATAATTATTTATTTCCTAGAGGAGAAAACTGCAAAGTTGTGTGTGGTTTTTTTTTTTTTTTTTTCTTTCATCTGAGAAAGCATGACTGTTGGAGACACTGAGGCTACTGCATGACTGTATGTAAAACTGTGCAAGAACAACCCTGTCCCTTCCTGCAGCCTCATGGTTTACACTCGAAACACCTTCCTCCTGATTTTTTCATGCATATACAGTTGTTGGCTGTGGCTGTTATCTGAAAAAGGATAAAATGCATTTAAATGCTGGATCTCGCTTATTGATGAGAGCAGTAATTCAGTTTACTGGGCATGATTCATTATGGCTCTATAACCTCTCTGAACCTGGAGCCAGGAGCGAGACTGCCCTGATTATGAATAACATCAGTGCAGGGGGCTTGTAGACTAGACTGGCGGCCCCTAGGATTCATTGCGGCAGGGATGTGACCTTACGGCATCCTCCTAAGGACTGCCCAAGCCTGTACCAGACCCGACACTGGCTCCTGGCAGTCCCTTCTCTGTGCTTGAGCCAGCAAATGAGTGAAGCTGTCCTGCTGTGGCTTGTCAAACTACTGATTTTATTAGATGGACGATTAAAACCAGAAAGAGGAGATAAGGAAGAAAGTGTATCTCCAAGATCTAGATGAAGTACAGTTTTTGGGTTGGAGCCAGCAGTAGGGCTAGGCTCTATTTAGGGTTTCTGCTATGTAACCTGGTCACATACAAGCAGCTCATCTTCTGCAATATGTCCTGTGATGAATTTGAAGCAAAGGGGGGGGGGGGGGGGGTAGGTAACGAATGAAACAAATCCCAACATGGATCTTGCCCATATCCAAATCGTAAGGTGTGTTTCACAGAATCACAGAATTCTGTGTTTGAGTCTGGGGTTTTGAATACATTTCAGTGTTGATTCTGCTTTTTACGGTTGTAACAATTTCTGGATAATTCTAGCTAGGGAAATACAGAAAAGCTACTCAGCTACTTGGTGTAATTGTGGAAAGAAGTTTGGTCTGTATTCATCCCCCTGGGCCTGGGATCAGGGAGCAAGGAGCCTGGCTGTGGAGTAGACTGTAGATGGGAAAAACCATGGCTGTGAAAGATGCGAAGGAGAGAAGCAGCTGAAATAGATACGGGACTATGAGAGGGTCGGGAGAGGGAGTGTGAAGTGTATTTGAGAAGGCCCTGGTCAGCATATTGGCCAAGGAGGACCTTTCTGACAGTGGTGGTTGACTGTGCTAGGGGGTGGCAGTGCGCTTATTAGCAAGGCAGAGGAGGAGGGGACAGAGGCAGTGATCTGTCCTGAGGTAGCGGAGGGAGGCAAGGGCAGGAGTTCTGCCTGGGTGATTAGGGTGGCTATTACCGAGGGGGCATGTCACACTGGGAGAGGTGACTTTAGCAGAACTGCTTCCTCTGGAAGTAATGACTTCTGCTTATAGCAAGAATGCAGCCACAGTAAGAACAACCTGTGTGTGTCATAAAATTAAGCTGTAAAAGAGATGATAAAAAGGACTGTGATATTTGACGAAGGAAAACTCTGCAGCATTGTCTTGGGCAAATTGGGGGTGAAAAACCCCAAATCTTCTGGTACCTATGAAGATGCTCTATTTTTCAAGTCTGAAGATCTTCTTTAACTGCAGTGTGATTTAAAAATCTAATTTTTCAACCTAGACATGTTTATTTCTTTTTCCTTTTTAGCTCTATCGTCCACTTCTGAAAAGATATGCTGAGCTTGAACAGAAGGTTATCTACAACCCAACCTCTTCTTGTCTTGCGAAATAGAAGCAAAACAAAATTTATAAGTCAGCTGAAGAGTGGACTCCCAAGGAGAAGATCAGAAGAGATTTTCTCAGGATTTACTGGAGTTGTTTAAATCATTTTGTTCTTCTTTGTAGACAAATAATTTTTAAATGTCTGTGTTTGAGTGTGTCGGTGGAAAAATTTACTTTGTGATTGAAAACCTGATTAAAAAAGCATCATATTGTTCCGTGTGTTTGTGACTTCAATTTTTCTTGGGTACTTTTCAGATTGTGCTTACTGTTTTGGAATAGCTGGATAACAAAGTCAAGTCTCTCACATATATGAATCACTGTACCCATCTCTATCAGCTTCGATTCCATGTGTTTAGCGTGCCGGCCTCTCTGCATACCTATCTAGCACACTATCTTAATTCCACAACTTCTCCTGCTTAAATCTTCTGAAACTATCTTTCTGTACATCTGTAACTTGTCTATGTTTGTATCTTTGCCTACATGAAACCAACAGAAAGCATAAGCACACTGATTTAATCCCATCTTTCTTTAATATGTGGAGATTTGTGGTGTGAAGGCTGATTAAAGTCTTTAAAGGCTCCCCAGGATCCTCAGAGAAGGGGAATTCTTTTTACATGATGCTATGGAAAGTCTGTTGTGTGATAAAACGTGATGTAGTTGGGTTTTATAAATTGTGGAAAGCACAGAGGCCTTATGTGATACTGGTACTGTTGTGCAATGTTTTACTTGACGTCAGTTTTGTAAAAAAGAAAATAAGGGAACAAACATGGGAAGTTTCCTTTCTGTTTCAAAAAGCGGAGGTGGTTCCATCTGCACACCAATTTGGGGTTATACTGCTTTCCTTTTCGCCTTCAGGTGTCGTGGCTATGAAATTCTTTGTGTTGGGCTGAGTGTGACTGCAGAAGTAGGGGTCTGCTCCCAACAAGGCATATAGGTCACTGGGGTTTTTTTATACCACCAATATCCCATTTCTTTCTTGGAGATGCTGAGCAGAACTAGTCTTGCTCTGTTGCTACTCTTCCACTTCAAATGTTTTAGTCTGAATTAAGTAGACTGTGGCAGAGAATATCTTGGAGAAAATATAAGGCAGGAGATCTTTTTACAGAGACGTGTGGATGTCGCAGAATTTGAATGAACGTCCTAAATCACCCTGTGCAAGTGGGAACGTTTTGCTGCGCCATTCTGCAGTGCCAGTGTGTTTCCCTTAGGATAAAATTTCTTTTGGGAATAAAGCAGACTTGTTTAATGAAAGTGACTAAAGCCTTTCTTCCCTTCTTGTAGAAGTTGTAGTGTGCCTAGGGAGTGACCCAGGGAATTGTGGGGAGTAGAGGATCTCATTAATGAGTATTTGAGAGCTGGATTGTATCCCTGCTGGAGGTGGGGTGACTCAAATTTGTATTCTTCCCATTGCAGCGTCTTAGGAGCACTCTCCCTGTCCCTGCTGCATCTCCGCGGTGAGGATGGGACCCCCTTGTCGTGACTCACCTGTGGAGTGGCATGGGAATGGGCACGTTCCTCCTTTGCTCTCCCTTTTATATTTAAGAGCTTCATTTGTGAGTACGAACTGTGCCTTTTTTTTTTTTTTTTTTTTTTGTTCACAACTGAATAATTATAACTTCTCTTGATATTAGCATGATTACTCAGGAAGGTCAAGAATTACATTTCCGCGTTTCTAAAGCAGGCTTCTTTTAAGCAATTGCTTTAAAAGGTGGCATTACAAATACACATATATCTCTTTTATGGGCTTATTATTCTGGGTCCCAAGGTACAGTGCTTAAACGTATAATACTTCTCACAGGCCTCCACCGTCAGCAGTTGCTTTGTCATTGAGCAAGGCTGTAGAGAGGTACAGAAGGATTCATCAGTGCAGGTTAAAGAATGCCTACTAGTTCGAGCAGCATTACCATCATCATTAGTCTTTAGCTCTGCCTGGTTACTGGTTGGACATCAAGGTTAACCACACAGGGAGGGGATTCAGAGAGGTGTTTTAGCTTTGTGCAGTTCTGGTGACAATTTCTTGAGTGGCTCATTTGGCTTATCAGAGTGAGAAGACTGATGTGGCTTTGTGGCTTTATTTGCCTGTGAAATAGGAGACTCGGGGTCGATTTCTTACTCAGCTGAAGAAGGTTAAAGCTTACGCTTCCCAGCTCATAGCACATGGTAGAACATTTCCAGATAATATATTGGTTCCTAACAAAGTGTTATGTGCTGCCAGTAGGATATTGTCTACATGGTTTAACTACTTTCTGGGCCTGAGCTCTTCTCTGGGTAGGGAGAAGGAAACCCTTCCATCTCTGTTGGGCTGGGTTGGGGTGCTCTGATGGGTCCCACTTTCGCATTGAAACACAGTTTCCTCAGAGCAGCTGATGCACCGTGTGCTTGCTGCAGGAGTCCCTGAGAAAAGACTCGGATGCAAAGCTCTGAAGGGCCGGAGTTGAGCACCACTGAATTATAGTATTGCTGTGGTGATGGGTTTATTAGGGCTGGCCTCTGAGGAATGGTGTCTGGAGTATAAGAATTTATAGACAAGCTCTTTTTTTTCCAGCTCACCAAAGTCGCACATGTTCACTGACTAGTGTCAGATAGAATAAGACTCAATAAATCTCCCCCTGGAAAGGTCCTTTGAAGAAATGCTGCTGTGAGACTTCCACCACTCTTTTCTTTTTGTTTTCCCAGGAATGCACATCAGCCTGCCAAGGAACCACAGGCTTCTTGCTCTCACAGGCACAGTGATGGAAGGATCTGGTGCCCTTTGGTTTCCAAAATCACATGGGTTTTTTTTGTCAGCTTGTCTACCTTATGTTATTCTGGTTTTCTGGAGTAGAGAGGTTACTGACTTAATTAACATCTTAGCTAACAGAAATCTAAAGGCAAGCTAATGTCTTCTACCTCAACATATTTGATGGAGGTTGATTCCCTCCCTCCCCCAGAAGTGACCTTACTGTTCTTCAAGGTGAGCAACATGGCATCCCCATCTTGTCTAGACGAAAGGTTAGCTTCTGTGTTTAAAGACCTGCTGAGCTATTCCCAGTCTAGACTAATCCGCTGGAAAATTAATCTCCTCTCCTGGAACAAAGCCTTGATTGCTGCAAGGAGGTTATTCATCGGTGTCTGACCTGCAGCTCCTGTCCTGCACAAGCAAAGCCGCTCTAGGTTGGAGGTGGGTCATGGAGTTACATGGAAAAATCCAAGCAGCTTCCTTAGCTCGATGGCCCTGCGCCCTCACCAGTCAATCAGAGCTGCAGTGGATTCACCCACAAGATCTTGGTGTACCATGACCCAAAGACAAACAGTTTTCTTTGCAGCCTCAAGTCTTTAAAGTCTTTTGTGATGCAGCTAGAAACAAACAGGGAAAGATGTTTGCTTTTTCTTAAGGGATCAGTCTGAGAGAGCTGGAGCTCTGATTGAATAAGTAATGTACTGAAAAAAGTCTATGCTGTGTCGGTGCTTTAATAAGTAATTGAGCTGAATACCGCCGTGTGTGATCCCGCTGGGACCTTTTTGTTTTTCAGCTTTCTTTTCCTTTGGAGTTGCGGCTACCACTACAGATCGCAGCGCAGCGCAGTGAAGGATGTGTAGCTAAAGCCACAAAAAGCCAAAGCAGAACTTTCAACAAATCATTCGTTTCATCCCTGTTTCTATTACCTTGGTCCCCGGAGTGCTGCGTGCAGGTTAGGGGGTGGGGGAAGAAAAGCGTAACATTTTAGAGAACTAAACTGTCTGCTGTTGGTTCTTGTCATGAAGTTATAACCCCTTCCCTACCAGAAAGGTGCTAATTTGGATTTTTCATGCAACTTTTAGGATTTTGATTTTGATGAGATCTCAATCCTCATGTTAAATTGGGTTGAAATTGGCAAACGTATGGCCAAGGATGGTTAGAAGGTGGGTG
Source organism: Vanellus vanellus (assembly GCF_965231255.1). NCBI lineage: Eukaryota > Metazoa > Chordata > Aves > Charadriiformes > Charadriidae > Vanellus > Vanellus vanellus. Next base: position 7,712,891 of record NC_138906.1, on the reverse strand, counting down.
GACATTCACTCAGCCATCAGGGGATCGCTATCCCATGAGAAGCGTTTCCTTAAAAAGCTTCTCTGAAGGTGACTGTAGTCCTGGTTCCACTTGGCTTGAAAATTTAGTACGGTGTTTTACACCAGTGCAAATTGGGTACAAAGCCATATCTTCACCAAAGGATCTTCTCTTGTTACTACTTTACACTCATTTTGTGTAGGTCAACATCACACTGTGATGCACAAGTCAAACAACTCAGGATGAATTTTTTTTTTTTGGTAACCAGCTTTTTGCTGAACATGTCTGAGAGGTGTGAGTAGGACATCTGTGAGTGGGATACTCAGAGTAGTTACAGCCCTGGCTCACCTGTGCTTTGATACAGCCTTGGTCAAGCCTCTTTGGTTTGCCAATTCAAGTGGTTTAGCTTTCAGTCATCAAAGCTTACATTACCAGAATGTAAGATTTTTAGATTTATTTTTTCCCCTAGAACCCTTTTTTCCCTCTCCTGCAGCAGATACAACCTTCTCTTGTATGTGGTTTGCCTTGTTAGCTGTTTCCACTTCTGTGGGATGCTGACAACTTCTTACGTGACACTTTCCTGAGCAAACTTGCCTCCTGCTGAGGTCCAGCCCCAAGCCTCATTTTGCTTTACTTGTTCTTCTGCTCCTCTGTTGCTTCTTAAAGTTGGCCTTGACAAACAGAATGATGCTTCTGCGGTGATCCCAGACTTCTGGGAATGTCTCGACCGCTGTGGGAACTCAATGATTTTGTTCGGTGTTCTTGAAGCGCATACCCTGAGGGGTAACGGTGAAGGAGCAGCTACCACTGCCTATGGATATGGCTACAATCTCTGATTTCAGTCTCTCCCTAAGTTGCCTCATCCATTGGCATGTCACGCTGCCCATTAGAACAACTGGGGATATTGTTAATCACATACGATGTTTCTTGCTCTAAGCTCTTTAGATGACAGGTATTTGTGATGTGTTTGTTGTTAAGATGCTGTGATTAGCTATGCTTTTATTTGTTATATTGTGCCTTAGTACTCTGTAATGCATCCATCTGGTTGTCGTTTCTCTTTTAGCATCTCATCAGCCAAACAGAAGCCTTTGGTCACTCAGGTGTGGGATTCATCTGACCATTGTAGACATCTGTGTCTGCTATCGTATGGGCTCCTTTTATAATCAAAGGAGAGGACCACAAGGGAGAGGAGCTTCTGGCTGCTGTTCATCTTACTTTATGGCAGATGTCTACGACAGATCAGGTGATTTGTCCCCCGAGTGAGCCATTTCTCCCTGCTGAGTAGAAAGGCAGTGGTGTGGAGAAGAGGATAGAAAAAGCCAAGTTTTCTTCTTGTGCCAAAACTCCTGAAGACTTGATTGAAAGCTGGTCTCAACTTTGGAGACAAGATTTGTCCCCAGTTACCATTGCCCAACTAGAAAGCTGTCTTGTTCTGGGACTGCTCTGTTTTTACTGTCAAATCAATGAGATGGACCTCCCCAACTCCCTTCAGACAGTACTCTCCATCCACCTGGGTGGAGATATCCAGCAAACATAGGTCGGGAGCTTTGTTACTTACATTCTTGCTTTTTGTCCTTTTGTTGCATGCCCCTGCTTGAGTTTATCCCTTCAAGCTGGACTCTTTCGGGCGTTTGTGTTATGCCTGCGAGCTCAGTGCCCCGGTTCAGTGAAAGACAGCTCCCTTAAGACTGAGACAAGCGTTGCGCAGGAAAACAAAGGTCTGTTCAACTTGCTGTTTGGAGACAATATTTACTCTCTGACTGACATGTATGCACTACCCTCTTGAAACCTCAACTCTCTTCCACATCTGATAAATACTGGTGTATTGGAAGATGGAATTCTCCTTGAAAAATAGTCTAAGCCATGCTGTATAACAGAAGGGCTTAGACAGAGAAACAGAGCAGAAACGGAACTGCTTCTTAGCTGAGGACTTCTATCTTAAAATAAACATGTTGCAAAAAAACCAAATAAGAAGCAAAGGTTTCTCACAGAACTTTGATATCACAGCTTATGCCTCCTGAGAGCATCTCTTCACACTGCTGCCACAGCTTGTTAGGTTAGGATGGGACATTCCCCTGTCACTCCTGGTATCATTTCTTTGCTAGATTCCTGCCCTACTTGAGGACAGTTGCATATAGCAGAAATACCCTTTTGATCAAGAAAGATGTTGTTGAAAGGCGACAATAGGCTTTTCCAATTTCCATTTCTCAGCCTAATTATTCTGGTCCCTGCCATTGTTGTCCCTTAGAAGAAATGCCTACTCAAGCAGCAGGAAGAGAAGACATCGCATGAAGCTAATCCAATATGTGATTTAGTCAGACAGTTCAACTGAATGAATATGCAAATCAGCTGCGTTTCAAGACCTGCCTTGCTGTCAAAGCATTTTTTTTTTTTTTCTCAGAGTGACTCTTGGCTCAGATGACATGGCCGTGATGTTTCATGTGATTCCATCTCACCATGTTTGCAGCGTGGCAGACTCTACCAAAAACCTTTCAGCATAGACTCATTTTGCTATTTGCCCAGTGAATACAGATTTTTTTCTTTTGGATCTGTGGTGTGTGTGGTTTTGGCACGCTTTATAAATAGACCAGTTAAACAAGTGTAGCTAACAACTTCCCCTGCCTGTTGGTACTCAACCCTCATCGTTCATGGGGTTCTATAGCAAAAGAGATGAGCCGCCATGGGGCAAGTGTTTCCTGTAACGGCCAAAGTAAATGTGAAGAAACTCTTTCCCTTCTCTCTTGTCCCAGAAATGTTGCGGTAAGTCAGAGTCACTGGACAGGCAGTGTTGGATTGTCCATAGCATGAGTATTTTGAGGTGAGGGTTGCTGATGTTCAGCCAGATTGTCTAGGTGAGAAATCACTGAGGTGAGACTGGCCAGGTAATTTATATCAAGTTCGGCATTTTGTAAGTTATACCTTGAGTTTTTAAGTGATGAAGTAAATTAACTTTCACAAATGAGTGAGAATCATGTGTTGAGATGCATTCTCCCTCTAAAGTGAGGAATCACTTGGGGAGGGGACCCAGGTACTTGGTCAGGCGCTCCTTCTAGCCTGATGCCTCTTGCTTTTTTCCTCTACAGCAGGCCAAGATCATGGGAGACACGGAAACTGCTCCCTCCCTGAGCTTCCTCCAGCCTACCGACGCTGCCCTGCAAACTGGGACCTGGCGCCAAACCCACCAGGCAAGGGAGCTCCCTGCTCCCGGTGATGTGCTGTCGTCCTGAGGCCATTGACCAAAAAGCTATATCTGCTTCACACCCGCTGCTTTTCATTGAGCATGAGGCTGTCTTTGGGGGCTGAGTTGTGGTGCCTTTTGGACCTGCATCGAACTGGGAGCTCAACCTTTAGCAGGGGTAGAGGAAGTGAAAGATTTCAACATGCAGCGACTAGAAACTGTGAGTATGACCTGGCCGTGAAGAAGGTAAAGGTTCTCCTTGAGCGTACCTGTGTGCCTTTCCAGTTGAGATGGGAGCATTGCCTTGCGCAAGGCTGTGGTGAGATCTGGGCTGGGGGGGGCGTTTGCAAATCTGCTGTCTTGTGTTCAGGAAAGAAGAATTAAACCTGGAAGAGTTGAGGAAGATGGTTCATACATTGATCATCAGGGGAAGGGAAAGGCTGTCCTAGGAGAGGAGATTGAAAGCTTAGCTTGCTTCGCCTAGCAGGTGGAAGCTGGGAGGTGATACCATCGTTCAGTATAAATCCTTCAGGCTGGGGGTAAAGAGCAGGGGGAAAGCTCTTTAAGCCAAAGAACAATGTTGGCACATACTAATTGGGAATAAATTTGAACTGGAAATTAGGAATGAGGTGGGGGCGAGGTGCTGAAGCACCTCGTGTACTCTGTGTGTGGTGCCAGGAATGCAGAGCCCCGTACCTGCAGCATGGCGTTTTGCAGGGCTACAACGCGGTGTCAGAAATCCTGTGCTGAAAACTGCATTCGGTTTGGACTAGTAGTGACCTTCAGAGAAACGGTCATTTGCCACGTGGACAGAGCGGTGTTTCACACTTGGCTCCTTTTGAATTTCCTTCTTGACTGTGTTTGGTTTGTGGGAAGGAACTAATATGGAAGGGGCAAATAAATGGAAAGCTTCCAACTCTACTTCTTAAGCTCGAGACGTGTAATAGCCCGGTTTGCTGTCGGTTTGCTGGGCTAGTCCCCTACAAACAAGAGGAATTTACCCCATGGCAATCTTTCTTCCCTAGAACCCCGCAAAAGGAAGAGAGGTTTAATTAGCATTTTAAAGTGGACAGCCTTGAAGTTAATGATATTCAATAAAGAAAAATTGTTTTAACCTTATTTGCACTTTTCAATTTACTTATTAGAGGCCATCTGTTATATTTTAAGCAAGAGCACTGGGAGCTAAACTCTCAGATTGTCAAAGGAGGTTTTAACTGGCTAAGCAGAAGGGAAAGAACAGGCTGCCTTAAATGAGCAATTAGACTGTTTTTCTTCAATTTCTCACTTTTGTGTCAAAAAGCAAATGGTCACCATTTCAAGCAACAGTTGAGTTGCGACAGTGACATCTGTTTTTACAGGTGCTGATGAGTCCTGGGAAATGTCACTTGTCCTTGGATCTCAGATATGCTCCAACATGGATGAAATTTAAAAAGGCAAAAGTGAGATGAAACTGGTGAGGGGCAAGAATAGGATTTCTATAGGTAAATCGCAAGAAAAAGGAAAATGGGGGAAAATATTGATTTGCTGCCAAATGAATTGGCCAACCTAATGACAAAGGGCATGGAGAAAGCTGAGGTCCTCTTTTCCATTGTTGTTACTGGCAAGGTCTGCTGTCAAGCCTCTTTATCTCGCTGCCTGGTGGCAGAATTTAGGGGAGATAGGTGCTGCCTATAGTAGGGGAGAAACAATTTAGGGACTACTGAAGCAAAATGGCATACATGAGTGTGTGAGACCAAGTGGGATGTATTCAAGGGTGCTGAGGAAGCTGGTTGATGTCATTGTGTAACCGCTCTCTATCATCTCGGAAAGGTAGTGATGATTGTGGGAGGACCCCAATGACTGGGAAGAGGCTAATCTTGGGTTCATCCTCAAAGAGGGTAAGGAGGGTTAAAGAAAACTGCAAACTGGTCAGCTTCACCTCTGTCTCCAGGAAGGTTACAGAGCAAATCTTCCTGGGGGCCACTTCCAGGGACATGAGGACAGGAAGTCACTGCTGAACACAGGGACCAGATCTCCATTGACTGTCATGGGAATTTGACTCCTAAACTTAGAAGTCTTAAGCTTGAGCAGATTCCCACCATCCCGCTGAGAAGCTGAGTGTTTTTCCTGTGTCCCTGGGCAAAGCGAGAGCCTTTGGCTGGACAAGAGCCCAACCTTGCTCTCCCAGGTTTCATGAGAATAATTTAAAAACTGAGCCACCCATAATTCCTCCTGGAGGGTTGGGAAAGCAAAGTAAAATGTCTTCTCCAAATCTACTTAAAAAGTCTATGGGAGCCAGTACTGCTGGTGCTGTGCATCTGCATTTAGGACTGTACATTCATGTATGGATGTTAGCAATCCCTCTGGATTTAATAATAGATGTACTGCTGATCAGCTCAGCAGAGGCTCTGAATCCTGGTCTCTGGGAGATTTGGCTGCGGTGGCTGTAATGTTACCGTGTCCAGAGCAGGGGTGGAATAATCCCTTTTGCAAACAAATGCAAAATGGGATCATTGCCATGGGCTGACACCCTGCTCCCCCCAGGAGCAGCAACTTAAATTGCCACAACCCGAATCCCTTCAGCCTGCAAATTTGATGGCTAATCTCACAATTGCTTGAAAATGTAGATCTTGGCTTCACTCCTGTGGGTCGTCCCACTAAAGTTAGGCTGAAGTTGACTTCTGTATGGGAGGTCCTGTGGGTATCCCAGGTTTGCGAGAGGCTGAACCCACCGGCTCCTGTTGACGCCAGGCTTGCTCTGCAGCAAGTGTGTCTGTCCTGTGTGGTGACTTACACTGACAGAAGGAAGGAGAAATGATCCAGACAAAAGAAACAGGGCAGAAACGTAAACCGGATCGCGTTGATTCATAACAGCGCTTCACCCTTAGTAAGAAAACCCCTACTAAACCAAACGAACTATGAGGTATCTGCAGCACTGAAATCTAGCTGCCAACAATGTTACAGTAAAAAACGGCCATGGGTACTCTTAGTTTGCTGTAGGCGCTGAAGCTGAATGTGTGTGCAATAAAACAGCTTTTCTAAAACCTTGCTTTTTTGTCATTCCAAGCTTAAAATGCTGTTTTGTGTTCAGATCTGTAGACGGAAAAAAAAAAAAAAAACCAACCCACAACTTGAGGTGACTTTTGTTTTAAGACTGTTTTAAATTTATATCTGAGCTGGCTAAAATGCTTTTCATCAAAGTACAAAAGTTTCATGCTGTAATTAATGGCAAGTGATATCTAACGCAATAAAACACCATCATTTGAGTGTTCTTACAAGACTATTTATGACTGGATATTGAAACTGATAATGATTCTGCCATTTGTCCTCATAATTTATTATTCCAAGGAGAGGCAAGTGGTGTTGAGGGTTCACGATCCGTTTTATGGAAAGAGTGCTGAATTCAGCTTTTTATGGGTGTAAATGACAATGTTTGGTGCTCTATGGAAAATGTGCATGTGACAGCGAGTGCAGACCCTACTGAGGGGTCGAGACGGGGGGTGTTATTGCTCTTTCTTAGAGAGCAGAAGACCCTGGCTGTGTGAGCCAGTTGCAGGTAGTGTTACTGGGACCAGTGCAATGGCTTAGTCGTCGTTGCAGCAGGATCCCTTGGAAGACCAGGGCAGGATTTTTCTGGAAACCTTTTACCTTGGTTTCTGAGCTAGATGATCTCATGAAGTATCACTTTGGGCAGTCAAAGCTGAATTCACTATAAGCAACTTAATCCAAAGCCCATGGAAGATAATGGAAAGAATTACTGGCTCTGGCAAGTCTTGTGTCAGGCCAAAACAAAAGCCCGACTCCAGAGGAGACTTCCCTCGGTCTCGCAAAGCGCCAGTCAGACTGTATCCCTCTGAGCGCAACCCTTTCATATTGCGCCGGACCCAGGCTGATTTACTGAACGCTCAGGCTCCGATCCTCGCCTTATTCAGGCTCATGGAAACCTGGAGGAATTTCTTTAAAGTCGGTGTTGATGCAACTAATGGAAAATCTGAGTGAAGTCAGACCTTGGGGTTTTTTTGGACTGACATCAGAAAAAGAGATATGATACTTCAGTCTGCTGGACTCCCGGACCCCAGACTACAGCTTTCTGGTTTTCCCCAGCCTGCTGTTCATTTGCTGTGGAATAAGGTACTGTAGGTAAAGATTTGCATTCCCATCAATAGCCCTAGCAGCAGTCTAATGAGTTTCTTGCTGCTTTACAAATAGCTTGGAGTGAATCTGATGCCACAGAAACGGAGTGCAGGATGTGACCCATTTTCTTTGCTTTTCAAGAGCTACAGTCCCCTTCCTCTTCCCTTCCGCCTCCCCTCGTTTATTCTAATCAGCATGTCAAAAGGGAAGTTGCTTCTTTATTGGAGGTTACCCGTGTCAAGGGAAGTTATGTCTCCATCTCTACCTGGGGGCTCATCAGCAGATGAAGATGGAGAGCAGTGACTCAAAATGACTTTGAAGCAACACCCAGCAGCAACCGATGACAAGAACATAACCTTAGCTGACGTTTAAAATAACCCGATACACAAATAAAACTGTTCTGCTAAATTATGTATCTTTTTACTCTTGGCTGTTCTTAAAGGAAAGGGACTGGGTGAGTGTTTTCTGTGTGTGCGTCTTCTTTTTCCCATGCTGGGAGCTGAGTGACAGATGCACACTGATGGAGCATAGTGCATTGATTTTTGCAGCCACAGTACTTTATGCTGAAAAGAAATACAGCTTTTAAAACGATGGAGGGCCCCTATTCAGAGGAAAAAAAAAAAAAAGAAAGTGAGGCGTATGGGTGAGTTTTGCTGAATGTGCCTTAGTTATCTGCTTTGAGTTAAGTACGTGCCGAAATGCTTTGTTGGCCGGCATTGATGGGAGTACATTTAAGAGTAAGTTTGAATTGAACTAAGTAATGGCTAAAAAACAAACAAGAAAAATAAGTTAATAAGGATATTGAGAAAAATCTCTCTCTGTTGCACTACTTGTTGGAAACCAAGCAATAATATGTTAACTTTAAAGCTTTTTTCCCTAATGGCACAAATGCAGATATGTGCCTTTGCTTGTGCACTCCTCTCTTTTCCCAGCCGAGAAGTAGGGACAGTGGGGTGCTGGTAGGAGCAGGCTCAACAGGAGTCAGCAGAGGGCCCCTGGCAGCCAAGAGGGCAAACCGCATCCCGGGGTGCACCAAACACTGTCAAGAGAGGTGATCATCCCGCTGCATTCAGCATTGGTGCAGCCTCAGCTGGAGAGCTGTGTGCAGTTCTGGGCCCCACAATTTAAGAAGGATGTTCAGGTTCTTGAATGAGTCCAGAGAAGGGCAACAAAGCTGGTGACGGGGATGGAAGGAATGTCCTATGAGGAGTGGCTGAGGAGTTAGGGCTTGTCTCATTTGGAGAAAAGGAGGCTGAGGGGGGACCTGATTGCTCTCTGCAGCTTCCTGAGGAGGGGAGGTGGAGAGGGAGATGCAGGGCTCTTCTCCCAGGGATCCAGCGACAGGATGAGTAGGAAGGGTTCAAAGCTGCGCCGGGGGAGTTTAGATGGGACATTAGGAAGCATTTCTTTACTGAAAGGGTGGTTGAACACTGAAACAGTCTTCCTAGAGAGGTGGTTGATGCCCTCAGCCTGTCAGTGTTTAAGAGGTGTTTGGACATTGCTCTTAGTAATGTACTTTAACTGTTGGTCAGCGCTGAATTGGTCAGGCAGTGGGACTACGTGATCACTGTAGCTCCCTTCCAACTGAAATAGTCTGTTCTATTCTATTTCTAGTTAATATATGGTTTCAGTTCCTTAGTTTTACAATAGCTCGGGCTGTTTCTCTCATTGTCACACTCTGCTCTCACCAACAGAGCCCCTGCCCAAACCTTCCTGAGATCCTGTGGCCGAGCCCTTGCCAGATGCAACTTCACTGACCATGAGGGAGGTACATCAATTGACCTTGAGCAATGACCTGCCCTCCGGCTTTCGTTTAATGGTTCTTATTCACAAGTTTTAGGGAGGGTGTGGAGGGACTCAAAACACATTGCAAGCGATTTGGGCATTATTGTATTAGTTTTCCTACTGCAGTAGCACTTACCAGCTCTAGGCATGGACCCGCGCGATGTTGCACTGTTGTACATAGCTCAAGTTTTGTGCTTGGTCCCCCGTTTCTCTTCCTTTTGTGTCTTCTGTAAGTGCATAACTAGAAAATGCAATGCAATTTTATACGCTCAGAGTCTACACTCTGAGTGTAGATACACTCTTTGCTACTTCACCTCCTGTGGCAGGCAGGACACAGAGCAGCACCAGCCTGGTTTGCAGTGGGGAGGGCAGTACTTATCCTCATTGCATTTTGCCAAGACCTGCTTTTAAAGTGATGTTGCATAACACATCTTCTCTAACTTTTTTTTTTTGGCAAAGCTGTGTCTTTCTGTGGTTTTCCAAAAAGCTTCAAGCATTGCACGCGTCAAGGAAGCCGTGATTTGCAAGTGGACAGGCCAGTGTAAGGGAGTTGCTTTAACCTTTATCCTCCTCCCCGGCCTCCAAAAAAGTTGCTGCTTCTGATGGGGGCTGGTGATCTGGTCGTGACTCTAGTGTCTTGATCATAGCTCCAGCGACCTCTCTCATAACTTTAGCTCGCTGAATTCAGTATATTCTTTTTTGGAGAGTATGGTTTGAAAATATAAGTTGATTTTAAGAAGGAATCTTGCATCTTCAAGGGAGAAGAATCACACTTTTTAGAATACGTATATAAATTGTGAGCAATCTGTGTCATGGATGGTCTCAGCTTAGTCTTCTCTGAACATGTGTCCACATCACAAAATGACCATGCAATTTAGCATGACAGGCAAGAGGCATTTTAAAGGTCATTAAGGGGATACACTGGCTAATCTGCCTGCAAAAGCTTGCGTAGGTCCTGGCTCAGTGTGCATTTTTGTGTTTCACCCTCTCTTACACTAACTAGCAATAAAAATTTAAGCTGTGTAGCAAAAATCCTTTTGTTTCAGGGGCCAGGCAAAAGTCCCAGGTTTTGTGTTTATTTATAGGAGATAAACTTGCTTGTGAGATGGGTTTTGTAAAATTGGATCCAGCTTTAACCAGAGCTGCGCCAGATCCATGGCTTGCATTACCGGCAGCTGTTTTTCATGGGAAATATCTGGCCAATGCAGAGGAGCACAGGACCTGGAGGGGGGCAGTGGGGGATGTAAGAGGTGATGCAGGAGACACGTGGCCCTGAGCAACATCCTTTGGTATTGGACTAAAACGACAAGGAAGAGCATGAGGGATGAGGACAGAGGACTGTTTTGGGGTGACAAGCTTGCCCTAAACCAAACACAGAACACCCATCTCAATGCAGATCATAGAAACCTCCAACACGTAAAAATGCCGACAATGATGCGACAAGAAGGGGTGACCTTCAGTGGCACAAAGGTTGGTTAGATGCCAGCTCTCCAGGGTTGACAGGGACACTCACGTTAATGTGTTTGCAGTACCAGTAACAGTATCTATCGTGGTCTTTTGAGGCTCAGCATTGTCCTGTCTCTGACAGCTGACAGAGGCAGCAGTCAATGTTGGGACAGCCGTCCCACCTAGACCAACCCAGGTACTGAAGGTCAGGCCACCAACCGATGTCCCATGGCTGACCCAAACTGCCTTTTGCTTTCAAAGCCCTGGGAAAGGAGGAGGTTTTGTTCAGTAGCATTTGTAGAAGTGGTCCCAGCTTCTGGGAGGGGATGGTGCTCTCTGGGTTGGGGGTATTTCATGTCCTCCTGCCTGTGCTCTGCGTTGGCTCCTCAGGTTCAATGATAATGTGAACTGTCGTCCTGAGAAATATACAGGCGCCTGTTTACCATTCGTGGAGCGGCGCTGCTCTGATGACACAGCATACATTATCCAAAAGTTCACTGGAGGACGGTGAAGGTGATTAGGAAAGGAAGAAAGTTATTTTTCTTCCAATGGCTTGAGAGCCAAGTCATAAAAGGCAAAATGTTCTCAGGCAGCTGTAGATGTGCGTGTGCCACTGGGGGCGGGCTGGGCTGGGAGACCCTGGCTGGTCCTTGGTTTTTTTTTTTTTTGTAATTCAGCCTCTCTTGATACAAATGTCTCACCCCACATGTCACACATTTGCCTGAATCTGCTCTCTCTCAGCTCAATGCTGTCAAACAGCGATGAATCATTTCCCAACGCGTGCCCTGGGACACGTCTGCCTTCAAGTTCAACCCCGTACACGCAGTGCTGAGTGCGACCGTGGCCCCGGCGTCCTGCCACTGGCACTTCGTCCGTCTCAGCCACACCAGGTTCTCAAAACATTGAAAAATCTCTTTTAAAGCCTCTCTGGGCTGTGCATCTCCGGCAGATCAGGTTTGTGTCTGGTTAAAGTCTTGGGAGGGAAATGGCCCGAGAGGCTCACCGTGACGCGATGCTGCTCACGCTAATGAGTTTCGTGTCTTGCTACAGTGGATGGCAATTAAAGGGGGTTGATGAGACTGAGCCTGCGGGCACGGACGGCCTGCGTGGTTGTGAGGAAAGATGCGGCGAAGGGTGCGGGAGGGACGAGCTTTTCTCAGAGCATCACACTAGAGGGTGCCAGATTGCTTTCCTCCACACCGCTGCCTTCTTTCGTGCAGGTTTGGACAGATTTGGCTTTGTACCTCTCAATGGCTCCTTCCACCACTTTAAATGTTCATTGTACGTGCAGAGCCTTCTGCTAACTAGGTGGCAGGGCACTGAACACCCCAAAATCCATGCCACAGACATGTGGTATCCTCCTCTGCGCACTGGCTGGCTTGATCCCAAAGCCAGAGCTGTTTCTTGAAATTCAGCTGTGACCAAAGAGAAAATCGGGTTAATTGTGGGACATGCCTTGACCTGGTAGCAGGAAGGGTCTCTGGTCTTGGATAGGGACCCCAGAGGCTGGAATGAGGGCAGATTCCTTCAGCCCCACCAGCAGGAAGGTTGGGGGTTATCTCCCCCCTGCTGTGGTGGGTTCGTGTGCCTCTTGTGTAGTCCCTCCACTCAGCACATCCCACAACTGCAGCTCTGGGATGCTGCTCTCATTGCTGGCTCTTTGTGGCCCTTTTGCCTGTGCTTTGCCTCCCTGGACCATAAACACCTCCTGTTGTGCCTGTGCTCTGGAGTTGTCCTTCCTGAGGGCTGAACTCATGTCTCTGGATTTCCTTGTTTATTTCAGAGTTGCATTTCGGGTCGTGGTCCGTCTGAATTACGCTCCTCTTCTTTCAAGCACTCGTGCCCCTTTCAGGCTTGGTCCCACCATACCTTTCACAAGCACGTTCTTGACTCTTCATCAAAGGCATCGATCAAGACATTGGCCAGACTGAGACCTGAGGCAAGCTTCTGCAGGTTTGGGAGTGACCTGACCCACAGCTGACCACTTTGCATGCTGTCTTTCAACCAGTTGTGCCCTTTCCTCCTTAGCTTTTCCTACAGCCCGGGGCTATCGGCTGGGCTTCCTGGGACCAAAGCATCCATAGTACAAATTCACCAAGATCCATAGATCTGCCATGGACACTATTGTGCAGTCCCAGTCCTCTGAGGATGTTCCCATCCTGGCAGGGGTCTAGGTTGACCTTTCTGAAGTAATTATAATTCATTAGGACAAGAGCTTTTGCTTATCAACTGGTTGATGGGTGTATCCACTATACCAGACTCATCCACATTAACTGAAAGCCCTTGGAAGAAATACCTCTTCTTCCCAGGAAGGTGGGGCTGGCACTGCTGATCCCTGCAGGTTTGAAATTGTCTTCTAATGTGAGACACAAAGAGTCTGTGTGAGAAGGGGGAGTATACGAGACAGATGGGAGAAAATAATTATAAACTCCAAATCCCCCAAACTGTAATCCTGCCCATGCACAAACACTCTGTCTCACATACCAAGCAGAGTTTTTACCCCCAAAATGCCTAAAGGGACTCCCACTCCATAAAATCTGTAGTAATAGTAGAGACTGGATATTGCAGGGGTGGGTAGCCAATTATTGGGCACGTACACGGTAAATTAGAAACAACCTGATTCCTGAATACCAGCAGGGTAAATGTTTCTTCAGTGGGGGAATGCCTCCAGCTCCACCCCTGGCCACCGTGCACAGGTCCGGGGGTGATTTTCCTCCTTCTTCCTGTTGCTGTCACCCTCAGAGCCAGACCTCAATCTGTGTATTACCTCTTTCTTGCCCCGTGTGGATAAATTAGAGCTGAAGTGATGTGAGGCATAATCAAAACTGTCAATTAGAATTGCATTCAGTTATGCATAATGAGCCAAATTAGCACCCAGTGTAGAACTGCTGGAACTTAACGAATTTGCACCGTGGATGGATTTGGCCCAGTATTTTCATGCCATTTGCACATATGTATAAATGGCTAATGTGTGACAACCTGGTGGCATCACAGGACAACCCAGGAAGAGCTGTGTCCTCTAATCCATCCTGGCTGCTTGCTCCTTATTCAGCCTTTTGCATTCATAGTTGCCCACTTTTATTTTAGAGTCTGGATATTGTCAGGAATGGCTGGTTCATCTGATCACCATTCCATCTGATTTTCCTAGAGATGTTACTAGTGCTCTGTTTTATTGTCCTCTGGGCTTTAGAGGGGCGAGGAAGAAGCGGGACTTTCCCCCAGTGGCACCAAAAAGCCCTGCCAGGTATCGATTGCTTCTTACAACAAACCAAGCTCAGGGGGGTTTGGGTACCAGCTGTGGGTCCTACTCCTCGCGGCTGTAAAGCACTGTATTGTGGCAACTCGTCCTTTCTAGAGGTGAACCTACATGCTCAGCATGAGCAGCACCTTGCTTCTCAGGTTGTCCCGGTGGTGTTAGTCGAAGTGTTTGATGAGGAAGTTGTGGTTTGGTTAGCAGCAACAGGACGTAACCTCTCATGACTTGTCCTGCACTCTCTTCTCTCTGTCAGGCTCAGCTTGGGTCCTGACCCATCTCTCTTGTCCCTGAACAGATCAAGGTGACAGTGTCCCATCTGAGAGAGGGCAAAGCACCTGGGAGGAGACTTGGGGCCAGTGGCTGATGAAGGGCCTGTGGAAATTTTCTTTTCTTTTCCACCAAGTTACCTGGGTTTGGCTGCCGGGCGCTACAGTCATGCTTTGCTCTCTGATTTAGCATAATTTCTTTGATTTTTCTCAGTATTTTACTGGGAGATTAAAATTCAAGGTGTTCTCCTCCTCCTTCCTGAACTGAGATCTCACTGTTTGAACAAACAGTGCCACTTGTCTACCTTTGTCCTGCCTTCCAGTCCTACCAAAGTTTGCAAGCTTTAAATGCTCATGCTGAAAATGAAAAGGAGGGCAAAAGGGGAGGGTGCTCTTATTTTGGGCACTGTTGCCTGCCAACCTTTCTGTTGTTAATGAGCAGGGATGTTTTCTTAGGTTACGGTGGTAGAGCAAGTAGATGTCCAGTGCTCCACGCCTGGCTCTGCAGAGCGCAAACTGTTGTGCGGCTGAGGCTTTGAAATAAGTTATTCTTATTGTGATTCTTGTTTATAACACCAGATTCATTGTTTGCAATTTTGTTCAGTGGCATCCAATCAATAGCAGACAATAAAATATTATTTCGAGTGGTGTAGACGTTCCACGAGAATGTGATTGATTGCTTTAATTTCTGCCTTCCTCAGTGTTTTTACTAAGCCATGTCTTGATTTCTTTCATTCTGCCTAGTTCTCTTCAGCATCAGTTGTTAAATAAAGTGACATATTTATTATATCAGCTTTATTTGACAGATTGCAGGGCGACATATTTTAGATTAATTTTTTCATTTATAGACATATGTATATGTGCCTGTGAAATTATACATACATATATACACACACTGTATAAAATCAGTGTGTGTACGAACATATCTAAAGCCAAAATTTCCAAGCACAACTAGAGATTTTAGGTGCTGTTTCTAGGTGCCAATCGCCAGCAAGTATATGAGCATGCAATTTAAGTGACCAGGTTAGTGGGTGTTATATGAAGTTCCCACCAGCCAGATGAAGTTTATCGTCTCTTCAGATGGCTGCAGTAACAGAGCACACGAGCACTCCTGGTTTCCCACATCTGACAGGTTAGCTTAACAGGCCACCACTGAGAACAGTTGTATTAAAACAAGCCCTAGAAGGTGGCTTTAATGTGTGCTTTACGGAAATATTTCAGAAACGTCTGGAAAAGTTCTTTTTGTTAAAAAAAAATAAGGGAATTTGTTGGAACTACTCCTGGTAACCCTCAATCCCTTACGGAGCACCTCTGTTCCCATAAGTCTGGTGTGCACAGGGCGTGGAGGTTAAAATCAAGCTCTTTGGGTGGTGTATATTGACTTAATCCATTTATTCCATGTAAGGGTATGGGCCATGAGATTTAGTGCGCCTCCTAAATTACAGCCTAAACGAGCTCTTTCTCCCCATAAATATTGCATGACTTGAAGTTAGGTGCCCCAGGACCTTCACAGTCAATCCCAGAAAACCAATGTCGTGGGGAACATGGCAACTGCTTCCAGCTTTAGTTGGTCAAGATATTGGGCTGTAAATCCTACTCTTGGTGGAGGACTGAGCATTGCTTCATAACGTGCCCAGTGTGCTTTGGGTAAGGAGTTTCATAGCTGGAGAACAGCTGGGCGCTGTTAAACATCCATTCCTGATCCCCAGACGACTCCTTTTTTTGGTGCTAATCTGAGTTTTTCATTTAAAATGGCAATTGTCTGAACTTGCTTAGCAATTTAGGATGTTCTCTTAGCAGGGAAGCATTAAAAACTACACAGACTCTGAACTGCATATTGAAAATGGAGCACATTTGTGTTTGTTTTCTAATCCTTTCAAAATGTTGTTGGAGTAGGGTTTAAGCCCAGCCATCTCCCTTTTCATGAACGTAGCTTGTTGTCTCTGAGCCGAAAAAAAAACACAACCACCAAACAACCAACAAATAAATCCTATTACTCCAGAATATGATTAGTGTTCTGGTTTGGGTTATAAATCACCTTCATTTAAAATGCACTGTTGCTACAAGTTAGGATTTGAAAGTACAATCATGCAAATGCCATTTGCAATGTTTTCACTCTAGTAACCTTGGCAATACCGCAAACACCTCTCCTGTTTGATACACACACTTTGGGAATCTCAATTGTAAAGCAGAGAAGGGGAAGCTGCCAATTTGTGCCAGTCCTGGGGGAGGGAAAAGGTCATTTCTGGGGTAAAATTTGGCCGCTGCAGGAGCCATGCCTTTTTAGTCCACCCCATTCTGGATACTAGTGCTTTGTTTTATGTTGGTTTACGCTGGTTATATCCAGCTTTACAATATTTAAGCCCCTTGTATAAATCAAAATCACGGAGCATAAATATTTATCAGCAAAAGAAATACACTGCACAGGAGACAAGCTCGGGAACAGAATAAGCCAAGTATTGCTTAAGGCAAAACCAGCGGGTTACGTTTTCATCCCGTCCAGAGTTAACGTGTAAAGCAGTCACAGACCCACGCACCTTAATTCCTTCTCTGATGGATATCAAACGTCCCAGACCGACGGTGGATATTCACGCTGTGGCCACCTGTTCCTCGGGGCTGGTGGAGGAGAGCGGCGGGGCTTCCCTCGGGCAAATCTCCCTTCTGAGCAATAGAACCCCCCTCCTGCAGGCACACAGCCCTGAAAACAGGCCCCCATCTGGCACTGCTTGACCTGCCCACGATGGCCAGCGGTGGCTTTTCGGTGGACCTGGAGTGGTAGGTCGGACCTGACCGCTGTTGTGTTGCTCCCTACCTGGCGGAGCGTGGAGGATGCTTTGCAAGAGGCGCCTTGTCATGAATGTGGGAGAGCCAGAATTTCTGCTTGCGGGTGAAAAAAAAGCCCCCGTAAGACGTAGCAGGAAACTTGCCTTTGTCAGCCGTTGTCCTCTGATTGGCAAGTCGGTCTGACATTTTCCCACCCAGCAGGCTCCTTACTGACGTTAATTTTCTGACAACTGCCGCTCTTGGAAATTCCTGTACTCACCTTCCTCAGGCCACAGCTTGTTGCTCCTGCATATCAGTCCTGCTTGTCTTTGGGCCTGGGACGCTGAAACTTCGGAGGGTGGGTGGGATGGCAGTGCATCAGCTCCTGTCGCTTTCCTGACGGGTCCCCAAATGTTGGAGGCCACTTGCAGCTCTGCTTCTACTGCCGGAGGCGCCTGCATGACCTGTGCAGGGGTCGGCCCTGTGAGATATTGCTCTTGAGGTCTCCCAAAGCCTTTCTGCAGGGAGATGTTCTGGCAGTTCTGATCATAAAAAGCAAGCAGAAAAGAATTAAAAAAAGAGGGTATGAATAGAGCCTTAAGGAAAGAAATGTGTTATGTGCATGTGTGTCTGTAGGAGAAAGTCTTGCTTATGGCTGACTAAAAGTATCAAATCGAAGCTTAGAGATGCTCATGGCTGCTTGAACCTCAGCTGATTTCCAGCGTTGAATTTATTAGCAAAAGCATATGAATTAAAACTTAGTCTTCTCTAATCCAGTTCACATGATAATCTCATTAGGTCTGGAAAACTCATCCAGTACTGTAGAAGAATGTCAGTTGAATAAGTTGAATGTTCCTGCAGAAATGGAGAAGAATTACAGTTAGCAATAGCTTTGTGGAGTTCTGGCGGTGGCTGCGTGGCTGGTTGCTCCGGTGCCCACGCGCTCCCGATCTCCACGGGAGCAGGACAGGAGGGATCCCCCAGGCTGAGCCTGTCGGGGCTCGTGCATGAGTGGGGAGCGCCGTGAGCCCACAGAGCGGGGCCTGCGGACGATTGCTGAGCTGCAAGACCAAAAGGCTCTTGTCATTCCTGTAAAAGGGGAACGCCAACGTGCGCCCTGCCTTTCTGCAGCGCGCGCTTCCTTCGTCTGGAAAGGTTTTACTTTGAAACAAAACACCTTTTCCTGCGCCTTTTCAGCATGGGCAGCTAGCATGGGCGTGAAAGCACCCGGCGACGGGGCAGGGGGGCTGCGCGGGGGCCCTTCCCGCCTCCGCAACGGCTCTTTGTGCGTCCGTATTGTTTTGCATCGCCTTTTCAGGCAGGCATTTTGCAGCCTTTAGCATTGTTCGGGTTCTATAGCAGAGTCAAATGTTAATCGGTTTGCTGTAGTAAAATGTTTTATGGGACAATTTAGCTTTAGCTGTACCCTCCCCTCCTCCCCCCCTCGTTTTTCTTCAAAAAGGGAAAGGACCTGTGCGGTGCTGTTTGTCAGAGGTCTCCCGATCACGCTCGCTGTCCTTTCCCACTCAAGCAGGGAGTGCAGTCGGCTAATAATGTTATGTCCATGTGGGACAGGTGTTTC
This sequence comes from Vanellus vanellus, assembly GCF_965231255.1. Classification (NCBI taxonomy): domain Eukaryota; kingdom Metazoa; phylum Chordata; class Aves; order Charadriiformes; family Charadriidae; genus Vanellus; species Vanellus vanellus. Next base: position 7,694,505 of record NC_138906.1, on the reverse strand, counting down.
TTCCATCCACGGTCTGCAGATGATCAAAGCCTTTGTTGGCTTTGAGAGGGATTCATCCCACCCCACACAGATACCCGACTCCCTCCCCCAGAGACAAGGGCTCTGCTCAGGAAGCTTGATAGCTGCAGGAGGGTCATGTTTTCCACCAGTCTCCTTCAGACAACCTGTCCCATGTCAGCCTTCCAGTCCTCCCATCACCACCTGTGGCACAGCTAGGCTCAAAGTGTTGGCCACGGTCCCCTGTGCTGGCAGCAGTCTTTCCAGGTTGGAGAGGCAAAGCAGGAAATAATGTGTGTTTCTAATGCAAAACCATCACCTGCAAAACAATCATTCATCATTTCGGAAAACTGTGTTTGGAAGCACTGAACCAAGGCACTGAACCGAGCTTATCGTATGTCAAGCTGCTCAATGTCTGTTCTCTAGCAGGTCCCCCGGGATTAGAGTCTTCCTCAGAAGGTGTCAGCTGTGCTTGGAAGCTGGTTCTGGGATGCTGAGGTGCTTCAGGATCTATGGCCATGTTGTCTGTAGCTAGCTGGTTAAAAAGCCACCTGGAAGCCAACACAAGTGCTTTATGGACGCCCTGAAATCCTCCCTTAAAACTTGTCAGATCAGTATTATTCAAGACAAAAGGCTTTGGAGTAGGATGTCTGGAAGCAGACGTCTTCCAAGTGCTATAGCCACAGCAGTGGAGCATGCAGCCAAGTGGGGAGCCAGGAGGGAGAAGAGGCAGAGAAAAGAGAACGAACTGTTTCATTCTTCAGAAACTCTGCCTTTAACCAGACCTGCTCTGATCCAAGTGAGCACACAGCTGGGAAAAGGAAACATCTCCATCACAAGGAAGAAACTGTCATGTCTGTGTTTACCATGGACAAGTGTGTTCAAATAAGACTACCTTAAGCCAGAGGTAAAGATAGTGCTGGCACCTCATCTGACCTCACCAGCCACCTGAAAACCCCACCACAGGTGCAAAAGACACACCTGGAAACAAAGATACTTTTTGGATGCTCTCCTGTTTAGGGAAATTCCATAAAATTCAATGGCAACGGGAGCAAGAGAGTTCTCTAAGCAACAGATACAATTCTATGGATTTTTTTGCAGCATCCTGTACAATTTAATACTTCTCAAGATCACTTCTATGAATGTCTCTAACAATTTCTTTTCTATTCAGTTCTGTTGACAGGATCTGAAACATAAAATGCACTGTGGCTATTGCAACATATAAAGCATCCTCCTAAGGATTTTTGCCTCGGAGATCCATAAAAGAAGCATGTTCCCCATCAGTTAAGGCTATCCCTTTGTCAGCATTTCCATTCTCCCCTAATCCCACCCACTGTCAGAGGTCTTCAGTCAGCTGCAAAGAAAGTTCCTCCACTTGGAGGCCTAGGATCCAAAATTCACCCTCTAAACACAATCGCCCAGACATAATTTAGTGTTTTGGAGGGCCATTGCAGTGTTGAAATGAGAATGTGCAAGTGCATCTTGTCTTGTTCTTGTATTGTGGAGGAATCCCAAATCATGAACTTCTGCAAGAAAAAGGGCTGGAGGGAAAATTTCCATGCATGCTGGCAAGGCAACAGGCATGCTAATTAGCTGGGCTGTTTGCTACTCTGGGTCTCAATGGACCTGGGTCTGTTCAGGGATTTCTTAATTCTTTCCCTCATTTCCCACTTATTTCATTGTTTTGCTTTCTTCTTTTGGCCTTCACCTGTTTGATCTTGTGGGAACAGCTATTAAAGCCTCTGAGGAGGCCTGTCAGTGAGTAATTGCTAGCACCCAGTAATTAGTTGAACTAATCAGAGGTGGTTAATTGTGATAATATAGTAGTCCACTAGTCTGGTTTGCAGAATGGAGGTGAAGCTGCTGAGATGGCTGCCAGCACTTATGAGCAGGCAATGAATGAGATACAGGGGCCTGGTAAGGATCATTTAAACTTGGCTGTGGGTCCTCATTCAAGAAATTAGGTGACTCTTGGTCTTGGTAGCCTGATGCCTAGGCACCCACAATCCCTGGGCTGTGGTTAGGCTGCATGACTTCCAGGGTTCGTTACCCCATCGTGACTTTTCATTCCTTACAACAACTCAGAGTTTCAATCTAGAGGGTTGCAATGCACGTTGGATGGAGAAACTCTGTTACTATCTTTTCTTGCCCCTTGTTTATAGAGGTGGCTCTGATCTGGAAGGAGGTCTTTGAAATCACCACCCTGGATTTTGATGAGGATGTCTACAACCCGAGTCCTTCTCTGCTTGGAGAACTCTGAGTACTTGCACTGCTATTCTTCTGCCCTCTGGCTTGCTCTGGTAAAGGGTATGTTTAGTGATCCTTATCTTGTGAGACAGTAGGCTTTGGCACGTTGCACCACCTGAGACACCAATCTATTGGATCAAAGTTCCTATATCAGGCAGTGGCTGCGGTTTCATATGTAACAAGCAAGCGCAAACACTACACACAGCCTGGCTGGGATGAGCAGAACACTTCAACAGAGAGTTTAGAAATGTTGTACTGTTTCATTTCTCCTCCCTTAAATTTTAGACAGTACTCCTGTCATCCTGCTATTCCATGCCTTTGTCTCTGAAGAAGCACGTCCTGGTCTTGTTTTGCAGTGTTGCCCTGATTATGTTATCCTTGGTTATGTGCCTCAACTAGAAGTATCATTGTATTTTTCTCTCCTCATACTGCTGAGCAAAACTCTAGACCATGGCTTGGATGGGCCACTTGTGCCAGCTTTTATTGCCTGTTGGCCAGAGGCTTGGTTTGCCTTTTCTTTTTGTAAGCAATGACTGTGAATGAAGTGCTGGATCTAAAGCAATGATGGGGAACCAAACCACCTTTCTGTCCCCCTGAAACTTCATGTTGGAAGGGTAGAATTTCTGGCCAGAAAGAAATATCCTCATCTAAGGTACCTGAAGATGGGATGAGTTTGGTGGTCGCCCCAGAAGGGAGAAACTGAAGCTAGTGTCACTACCATGGCTTGAAACTCACTGTGTTGCGTCCTGTGGGTATTGCCCAGCTCACAGTTTGTTGGCTATTGCAGATGGGTTGTTTTTCTCCTCTTGGACCTTTTCTACTCTATATGGGTAATTCAATAACCATTGGGTCGGGAGAAGGTAGGAAAGAGATTTCCTTTCTTTTGTCCCTCCTTCCCTCTCCCCTTTGAGTGTGTGCAAGACTGTAAGGTTGCTGCTTTGCAGAACCAGATGTAAAATTTCCCTGTAACGATCACCATTTCCCACCCAGACCTAGCCCTCCGGGGAGGTCCCGATCCTGCCGCAGGGCAGGTGAGGTGTGTGAGTATGTCTGTGTATCCCAATGCCTGTTTCCCACAAAGGGACACTTCAGTTATTCTGCTCTTTTTTTTTTTTTTTTTTGGTCATGTTACTCATTTTTCATTTTTAAAGACCATCGACACACTCAAAATATCAATTTGCCACTCCTCTCCTGTGATGTGTTGGAGACCCTTTGGGGCAGCTATGAGTACCATAGATTATCTTCAAAGAAAATGGGTTTTTCCTGTTTTACCTGCTGGCTTTTATCACTTGTTCTTCAACCTGGAAAAAAACCCCAAAGCAACCCCACGTGCAGGAACCTGGACAGACTGGATTGTACCAACAGGATAAGACCGTACCTTACACTACCAACCCCACAAAGCCCAAATCCATTCCAATTTTAATTGTTTTTAAACACCTAGACGGCCTGTACGGCTTACAGAAAATCTAGTTTGCCTTGTCTACACGTCTTGTTTGTTGTTCGCCTTCCTCTTGCTGTGTCATCTTGTCTGTCTGTCCTTGGCAAGAGAGAAGCTGCCTCTTCTTGAGCATTAGAGAAAAGCTTCTCACACTGTAGGCTTATAAATAATAATAAAACCCTATAACTGTTCATACAGTAAACGCAAGTTAAGCACCATCTGTATCTGGAAGAAGTATTCATATTTTATGAGAAACTCTGCACAGCCAGCTAAGCACACACAATACCGAGGTGTCCTGAACAGGTGAACAAATAGTAATCGAGACTATAAATTGTGCTTCCTCACCAGGAGTAGGGACCTGTTTGGGTTTCCAGAATCGCTCCTGGTTTTTCACACTGAGTGTGGCAGGGGGTTCAGAGGGCTGCGTGCACGACTGCGGGATCATCTTTCGTTCTTCTCACTGAATCTTAACAGAGATATTTTCGCCACCACCATAACACTGGAAACAATCAACAGATGTTAAAAATGTGTTGTATTAATGACCTATTTCATATTCAAGTTCAGTTCCAGAATTCCCTTCTCAGCCACTAATTTCCATAACGTTTTATTCACGCTCGTTAACTATCAGGAGACTCTCTAACTCAGCAAAAGTGGATATTCATCAATTTCCCTTTGATAATGAATTGATACAACAACGAAAACCATTGTAAGCCTTCCTGTACCTGCTGCAGTACCTGGAAAGAGCGTGTCGTGTAGCCCAGTCACTTCATATCTGACAAGGATGCCTTGGGGGAATTCTTGTGTTTGATTTCAGTGGAATAAATGAGCCCTGAAGAGAGGCAGTAAAAAAATACGAGACCACAAGTGCATGCTAATGAACCCAGGCCTGCCTCACTGTGAAGATTTCCAAAAACTGCCCAAAATGCTGCCTGAAGTCCAGGAATCTCTTCCAGTTAGTAGCTGAAGACTTCAAAGCTGCAGGAGTGCTACCAACTAGGGAAAGAGGGGCAGGGGAGGAACCAACATGCATGACCAACAATCAAAAATCAATCCTAAATCTGATTGACTGACCGGCTTACATCCCTCCTGCTACTGTCCTAGACCACGTCAAACTGCATCAGGTCTTCACGTAAGAGCAGGCAACACCTATCGTGTGAATGGAAAGCAGATGACAGCCCAATGTGCAAGTGTGGAGAAGACCAGATACTTTTCCATCTCTAAAGGCTGTTGAGTAGCCTGGATTTTTTACTTTTTTTTTTTTTTTTTTTAAATGCTGCTGGAAAACTTGATGCTTGGGACACACAGGGTTTGTTTTTGGAGCTCAAGGGGGTTGCCTTGATGTCAATGAAATTCATAATGGTAATGGCACAGAGGAACGCAGCAAAAATAAGTTTAGTGTGGCACAGCACATTGTTAAGGGAGAGATACTTGTCCATGAAGACTAATTTGGAATGACTTGTTTCTACATAGTCCAACTAGACAAGGAGAAATTTCAAATTCTGGAGTTTTTATTTTTGAAATATGCAAAATATGAAGTATGCGTGCATGGATGTGCATGCCTTTGTGTGTATGTACTCTGGGGGCTGAATTAGAAAGCTTCCCAATGTTTGGTCCAACTGTATCAGCAATGGACAGAAATATAGACCTTTTTTGGGGTGATTAATCTGATTCAACTTACCCATTTCTTTTAGACCAGGATGCATTGTGCTCTCAGTTTCATGGGGGTTTTAATGCTGACTAGGAGGGCTGTGGTGAATGGCTGAGCTCTAGAGGTCTTCATTGCTGCCCCTGTTTAACCAGATGACAGCCTGGGCCATGCCAAGCACAACGAGCCTTGTTTGCCTTCAACTGTCCAGTGAGAGAAATACCTCCGGAGTAAGGAAGTCAAAAGCCACCAGCAACCTGGGTCAACCCGGAGCAGGTTTCGTCCCTGATCAGTGAGGGAGGATCATACCCAGCCCAGTGGTTTTCTTTAGCAAATTTGCTAATGGGGAGATAAAAAAATAAAAGGGGGCTAGAGAAAAAAATGTAAATTCCAGTCAGAACTAGGACAGGGTGGATTTGTCTCTGCACGGGGGAAGAAGGTATTGGGGAGGGCCTTTCTCATCCTCCTCTGCTCTGGATCTGGAGGGACTCTGTGTCTTATAGCATCAAGTTGTGATTTGAAGTAATTCTAGGACAAAGCCAAGGCTCAGTTAATAATGTAAGACAATTCTGGGAGTGGGGGTAGGGGATAGCCTGCTGTTCCTTGTATTGATCAGGAATTAATGTCTAACCTTTAAAAATGCAGCGGAGAAGCTGAGTGTGATTGTGAAACCCTACTTTGTGCTGTGATCACTTACCTCTGGGGACCTGCGCAGCTCAGGCTGCTGATTACAGATGCATTTGGAAAAACCTGAATTTTCAATTTTTCACACGAATCTCATAAAGCGAAACGGACTCCTGCTGGGATTTATGAAAACTGGTTTACTCTCCACTGCACTCAATACATCTACTCCTTAGCTAAGTTGGGAGAGTGTTCTGACCAGAGAGGCACTGCAAGAATTATTCCACCCTCAGCAAGTTAATTGCTGCATCGTCAAGTAGCATAGTTATCCATCCTGTCCCTTCTGCTTTCTCTCTCATTCCTCCCCCCACCCCTTCCTCTCCAAGAGCTGACGTGTGATGTCTTTTATTTTTTTCTCCTCCTTGCCATCTGTTTCATGTTTGTAACTTGGGGAGGGTGGGTGTGTGGTAGCGGAGCTTGCAATGAAGTTTGCTGGTGGAGGCATTTCTTTCACTCTGTTAATTAGATTTGTGTTTTCGTTACTCCCAGTTCTAAGGGCCATGCAAATAAGACTAAATTATGCATTAGTGATATGCCCCAGTGTTTAAAACATTCTTATTGTTGGGGGACACCGGCTCCATCCTGTATTCCTCCCTTTCATGGAATTCAATTATATTTAAACTATTAACATGGAAAGTCTAAAAATTCTATTAAAATGTCAGTTTAATAAATCTTCCTACGTTTAATCTTTCATTTCTGGACTGGGGAAGGGGAGGATGAATTATGACAGTTTTAAGTTTTCCCAGAGCAGCCCCTGCGTGTTAAATTGTCTGTAACTCTCTAAGTGTTTCTGAACTTATCTCTATTTGTAAAACAATTTGAGGCAATAGGAGGGTGCCCGGGGTATTTACTGGAATCAGGCACTTCAGGTCCAGATCTGAAACACACCACGGTTGGGGGAGTTTGGACGCAGTCCTTTGGTTCAAACTACTACAGAGAAAAAAGGAAAATGGCGTGCTTCACGCCCTGTTCTCCACCCTTCTCTCCAGGCTCTCACAGATGGAGTTATCTGGCTTTAGACCTGTGATTCGGACCCATCGCTATTTAAAACCGAATAGATTGCTGTTGCATTTCATTTCACTCTTCCTCTGTGTGCCACTTCAGCAATATCAAGGGACCTGCCGTTGGTCTGGTTGGTACCCCATTGTGCTGAGCACCATGTGAACATCCCCTGTAAGTGATGCTTTCTTCTCCCCCTCTCTCTGTGCACTGTACTTCAACCCTTGCTAAATACCAAATTGTGTCTCCTCTGTTTGCTTCAGCTAACTCCTGATTTGAAGCTGTTCCAGCGTCTAACGCCCAGGGAGTTTTCTACTATCTTCTCTCAACATTCCTGAGCTTGAAATCAGGACTCACGTATGACCATATAAAGAGATTGTGATGTTTTAGTCCAAATAAAGAAAATCCAGCTCTTGGTCCTGCATCCTTATGACTGTAACAGAGGATACAGGTGAGGTGGGACATGAACAGAGCATTCGGGAGTGTGTTGTGACAGGGCTGCTCCTACCAGGTGAAGATTCAAGAGCTAAACATCCCTTTGTGGGGGGTTTTGTGGGCACCATTTGGGAGGGCAAAGAAGATCCAGGTGGTGATTTGACCCAAGTGAGTCTGCTTGCACCTGAAGTCCTCCTGGGCCTGTGTGGAGATAATGATGAGGATGGTGTTGTGGGTGATGTTTTTACGCAGAAATGGGTAGTCCTGCTCTGCCCATCCTGTAAAACTATGGAGCTTTGCTAGTCTTTAGGCACTGATGGCTGCAGAGAGCTATGAGTGGCAGGTCTGACCTTGCTTGAAGGGTCTCAGCTGGTGTTCCTCTGGAGCTGCTTATGAATGGTGGTAGATTGTGATTTGTACTGGCTCTGTGGGCATTGCTCATGTGTTGGGCGCAGATCCAGGGCTGGGAGAAAATCCATCAGAGGATGGATGCTGAGAAGAGAAATCCAGCTGCCCCTCCATGGTCTGGACTGATGCCGGAATCAATGTACAGGAGGGTCCATATTGAGATGGAAAAGCTTTTCATTAGTTTCTTGGCTTTGCTGGGGAATCCCCGTGTGCTTTCAGCGAACTGCCTGCACAGCAGGGAAATGTAGTTGGCACGGGCTCTGCCATAAGCCACGAAGTCTCTCTGATTGATAGGAGATACTTCCATGTGGGAAATGCTGCTGTGGGTGTTGGCGACATGGCACTGAATGAGAAATGAGTCCCCCCAACAGCCCTGCTGACCAGTGACCCACGTGATGACCTGGGGAGACCAGCATTTCACAGAGTGCCTGGTGTTGCTTCTCTGAAATGGAAATGGGTGCAGCCTGCCATGGCCCACCAAAAAAAGGCAAACTCCTTTTGCCTCTCTCTTGCAACCACATTTTCAAATTCTCCCAAATGTTTAAGCTCAATAGAGTTGAATTGCCCGCTTTCAGCCCTGGAAATGGAGAAAGCCAGTGACCAGCAAGAAGGGTCAAAATGTCCTCAGTAGCTTCTGGGGAGAAAGAAGTGATAAATGATACAGATCTTATGTCTTGGTCAGCCGGACTGCGGCGAGTAGCTAATGCCAGGCTGCCGGGAGAGCATGCGAGGTGCAGTGCTTTGTTTGGGTGAATAAACCATGCATGTTCATGGAATATTAATTAATAATAAATGAACACGCATGAATTATTCATGCTCATAAAAGCAAATTTGCCCTGAAGGCATAACACAAGATAGGTTTTAAGAATTTTTTTTTTTTTTTTTTTTTTTAACTAAGGGACGGATTTGTATAGGGCATAACTGATTGGTGGTAATTTGAATCCAAACGTAGTGTGACTGCCACAGCCGCGGTCGAGCCAGTGTATCTCAGCATACTGAACAGGCGCTCCTGCTTCCACTAATGCTATTTTAGTCATTCATTTGTCTTCCAAGATGCATATAGGGACCTACTTGCTCTGAATCCCATTTGATTCTAGCGGGCCAAAAACGGTCCCCTGGGTTAACACCATTGCTGTTGCAACAGGGATGGATTTGTCCCTGCACGTTCGTTCTGCTGACAGATTTGTTCCACCAGCGTGTAGCGCAGATGTCTCATACATGATGCAGGATGTCAGGTAAGATTTGAAGCAGTGAGCCAACGTAGGAAATACTGCCTCTATGTTTTAACTCTAGATTATGCTAAGCAGGCCAGCAGAACCTTTTGCTGTACCAGTGTCTGTTCTTCTGGTCAAGAGAATAAACCCCTGTAAGAAGAATTTAAATAAAATCACAGAATCGTAGAATGGTTTAGGTTGGAAGGGACCTGTCTTGGTGATATCCCACCAGAGCCTGCATATTATCCATAACTTAGGAGGTATCTTGACTTAGCTTCGGGTTTGACTTTACCAAGGCGAACACGGGTTGCTGCAAGAGCTACATATAGGGCAGGTGTCACTGCGGGACTGTCATGTTGTTCCCTTTGCTCTGTAAATGCTGAACTTGCAGGGACCAGGAGCCTAATATGCTTAAGCCATGCAAAGAAATGTAGGCAAGTAACTTGCCAAGTGTCCTGCTCTATTGCACGTCTACGAAGTGACACGCAAAAGTTTTCTCACCATTTGAGAGTATTAAAGATTCCCAGGCTGCTGTTATCCGTGGTTAGATGCTGAAACATGGCCCCCACCTATCCACATCCCTGTGCGAGTTTCATGTCCAGATACTCCTGGCCTCTTCTGGACAGATGTGCGCAAACTGTGTTAAGCTGGATGTTGCTGCACTTGGACAGAAGCTACCTATTGACGGTGGGTAATTTGTAGCTCTCCCTGGGTGCTAAACCCTCCCCAAAATATCACCCTGTTCCTCCCAGGGAAGCTGTCTAGCAGTGTATGTGTGTGGCATCGTGGCTGAAGTCCCCATTCCCCCTCCCCAGCCTCCTTGCATGCTCCCAGCCTTCTCCTATTTTGCACATCTGGTCAAAAATTGCAGCTGGCTTCCAAGGCGGGCTGGGAAAATGTGTCCCTGCACCGCCCCTGCTCCACAAAGGCACCACAGTTTGACCAAAGCGTTGTCTCTGGGCAGGGAAATGTGGCTTATAAGAATAGCCACCATGTGACATCTGCTGCGGTGACCAGCTGGGAAAAGGGCTGCTCACATCTCTGGAAAGTGGGTCAGGACCCGTGAAAGCGGAGGATGGTTTGGACATTTTCTGGGTGCTACTGGAGGGATCTCGTTGGTTGGCAGGGGAGCGGGTGCATGGCAAAGGATGTAGAGCGGCACAGGAGAAACACGGTGCTCGTCAGCCTCCCAGCCATCATTTCATGGGAAAACATGAGGGAACGCTATAAATATAGGTGAGATTCCCCAGACACAACTCAGGTCCACTATGAATCTGGCCTCAAATCATTTAAATGATCTTAAGCTCCTTTTTATTTCCTTTCCTATTGTGTTTTGGGTTTTTTTTCCTCCTCAGAAGCCTGCGTTGATTTCCTCAGCTAATAAAGAGTGGGGCCATAAACTCTGCTGCCTTTCCCCAGCAAGGCTGCTCCCTTTGGTAAGCTGCTTCCTCCTGTCTTCATCTTCCCATTATTACATTTTTAGTTTCTGCTTTTCCAGCAATCCTTCACTGCTGAGCTGCTGCAGTTTGATCCCTTCTTTTTCTGATTCCATAACAAACATGTTTTAAAGCCTTTGCTGCTGGTCTGCAGACCGTTTTTCCAGGAAAAGTGCTTCATGTATTACAACTTAAAACATGGGTGGATTTATTAGGATTTAATGTATTGGGAGCTAAGCCTTTGGTCTCCTCTTTCATATGGCCATGGAGGCAGACAGATGGGAGCAATTTGAGTAATTTATATGTTAAGAAGTAATAATCTTTGCAACCATTTTATCCATCCAAATGCTTTTAACTTTGATCTTTCTGTTTTTCTAACAACACCTTGTGTTTTTTCAGACTTCTTCACCTTTCAGAGATAACCATCCCTGATGACTCCTTTGAGCGCTTCCCTCAGCTAAAGAGAAGCAATGTCTGATTGCCACCACACCATCCAAACATCTCCACAATTAGCTGCAATAGATTTTGGTGTTCGGGGGTAAAGCAGCAAAGGGAAAACGCTCTCCAGACCTTGAAAGCTGCTTTGTCCTTGCACAATGGTAATCCAAAGCCCTAGGTCTTGCTGTGTTTAGAAGTCAGTAGATTTACTAATTAACGTTCTTCACTCAATTAAAAAGCCCTTGATCTGAGCCCGTCAATAGATTTTTTCAGTATCTATAGAAATCTTCAGCTTGTGTCGAAAGATTTAGCGGTTTCTTTCTTTCCCTTCAGACTAAGGCTCGGTAGGGATGAGACACCGTTTGGCAAAATGGGCTTTGTCGCTCTGCTGGGCTGTGTCGAGGCAGTAGGAGCCCCGTCGGGGGCTGTCCTTGGCTGCAGCTGGGAAGTGGGCTTAATTGCAATAATTTACTCGGCCGGGTAATTATCGGATTAAGGGTCAGTGTTGTAGCAGTGAGGGGAGGCACTGACAGAAGATAGGGTCTTGTCAGAAGAAACTGGCATGGCTGGTGCAGAAGTGGCAAAGGCATCTGTGAAACCTCTTTTTGAAAGGTCCCACAGTTTAGGGAACAAGGCAGGTACAGGCTGTGAGATTTATTTTACTCTATTTAGGCTATATCCAAGGAGGGTAAGACACAGAATATTTTTATTTCACCTTGTAACAGGGTAGAGACAGTCAGTGCTATGTTGTCTCTCTTTCACCTCTTGCTATAAATACCTGCTTGCAAGAAGGATCTTCTCAGCCCACTTGGTTTGCATTTTAATTATTTTCTCTGTCTGGCACTTTTCATCTGTTGAATTGTGTATTGTTGTTGTTGTTTCTAATGGTAAATTCAAGTTGAGCATCACTGTGAACTGGACGTCCCAGTTTATGTGGCAAAATGCATATTAAAGTTTTCTCCATAAGAGAAAACCCTGAAGTGAAAATCTGGATGAAGACAGTTTTTCCTAAGACCATTAGCACAGCATGATGCACTGATATCTTAAATTGACCCAAGTCCAGTGCTTTACAGTATTAGGGCCTATTTCAGTGACTTTCTTAAGAGGTTTAGGCACGCGTACCCTCCAGCTAAAATCTTTGCTCTCTTGCAAGATTCACGACCTTGCTGAAGTTATGAGCCTTAATAAAATCTCTGATCATGCTCCTTTTTTTAGAAACACTTTCATCATTGGTTGTGTCATTAGACCACCTTCCTTCCTTCCTTCCTTTGCAGCATGGAACCCCCCTATTAGTCTTGTGTGTGCAGCATGTCTAAGTTTTGGATGTGTTGGGTGGTGGCAGTAGTATGGGTGATTGGTAGGTGTCGTGAAGAAGCCAATTCCTAAAGCCTGTCCTTACTCAGTGCGGTGACAGAGCTTACTGGATAACCTGCCGTGCACTTGCAACTGCCCCAGCTTGGGGTGGGCAGGAGGTTGAGGTGAAGGGCCGGACAGGGCAGGGAATGAGCCTTTGTGGTTTGAAGGGAAGGCAATAGGATCTCTCAGCTCTCCCATTGAGAGTGAAGGGGCTGACGAGGTGCGAGCGGTACGAGTCTCTGCGACATGCTCCCCCTTCTGCTCTCCTCTTCAACAGCCGAGCTCTACAGCCAGAGAAGTCATCAGTCCTGGGAGGCTACCTGGGTTTCACATCCAAAAATGCAGTTCAGATACAATTCCTTTTCGCTTGCCATGCGGTTGTCTGCTTTTCCTAAGCCCTCAAGTCTCTCGGTCAGAGCGGATGGGACTCGTCTCGTCAAATTGGCATCCGCAGTGTAGATGCTGACTTCAGCAGTAGTCACCCGGGGCTCCCGAAGGGTCTGCGGAGATTGAGCCAAGGCAGTTGAAGGAGTCCAGGGCATGATTCATTTCTTAAACGAGATGTCTAAAATAGGTCTGGAAAGTTGTGCTCAGAAAGTGCCGATTTTTCTCTGTTGGCTGTGAAAGGAGCTGACGGTGATTAGCTCAACGTCCCTTGTTGTGGCTGTCTAGTCGGATGAATCCTACCCAGATGGCTTTTGGCTGTGTTTGTATACAGAGCTCAGCACAGGGGGGGCATATCCTCAGTCACTGTAGATGTTACCGTAATATAAATAACACTAATAGCACGACTGAGGCCACGTACTGTACGTCCCTCATTATTCCAGCTCTTACCATCTACCACAGTTCGATACGTATTTGTTAATATAATAAGAACGGGGGGCGGGCGTGGGTGGGTGAGTGAGTGTACGGTGTCCAGTATGAATAGGTTGAGATAGGCTGATATCATCAGACAGCATTTCTGCATCCTGATTGATTGAGGTGCTCTGTTTCCACATTAACTTGCAATAAAGTGCTCTCTGATGCCGATACGCATTCATCATGTGCAATTGTGGAGACTGTTTATAACTTAATTTACTCCAAGGTAATGATGATTATATCTAAATATTTATGGAGAGGTCAGCGCGAGTAAATTTCTCAGTAATTTTGTTTTGCTTTTCTTTTCTTTCTCTTTTCTTCAGCCAGCCAAATTATCTCAATGCTCCCTACAGACCTTCTGCTAATTCCTTTGTTTGCAGTGACAGTTAGTGGAGAAAGAAGGCTGATTAACTGCAGGCTGCTTCTGCGCCGAGCCAGCCAACAGTCTAACCAGAGGTGCACGCCTCGTCTCTGCCTTTTATTTTAATTCCGACCTGCAGGAATGTCATGGGCCAGAGCTGTCTGTTAGAATATATCTAAATCGTGCATGTGTTTGCGTGAGCTAACAACGCAACTTCCCACTAATGCTGTTAAAATTGATACTCTCTGCAGATGTGAAAGCGGGTGGCATCAGTGTAGCACTGGTGGTTTCTTCATCTGATGATGATTTGTTCAGCGCAGACTGTGGCTGATCATTTTTAGGGTGTGCTCACTCAGGAAATCAAGTTATTTTTGGCACCTTGGGGTGCTTGTTAATTTGTGGGCGCGGGCATATTTCCCTATTTCTTCTGTTTGCTCTTTCTCTGTGCTCTTTATCTCATGTGACACTCCACAGGGGGGATCCCGTCTCTTCTAAGGGGATTTAACCCAGTGGAGCTGTGGTCTGTAGACACTTCACAGCCTGTCTGCCAATATTTAGGACTAGCTGGATCTGGAATTTTTCACCCAGGAATTTTCTGAGGCAGTGTGGAAAATGGACCATTTTGTTATCTCTGAGGAAATAGGAATTTCATGATATTGATATGAAAACAGCTGAGATGATGTTTCATTTTGATGTCTTATGAAAAACATCTGTGGATCTCTGTGCTGCTTGGCTCTTCCGGCTCCATATGCAGAGTTCTACTACATCACCTTACTCTCTTCCTTCTTCTCCTCCATTAGCCGTGTTTTTGTACTGATGTGACCCTGAGAGCTTTGCTTTTTGCAGGACTTGTTGCCTTTGGCATGCATTAGGCAAGCATTGATCATGGAGTGTGTCTGTCGGGGGACCTGGGCAGTGGGATGCCTGGTTCCTGGATGACTGACGAACTTCAGAAGGAGATGGATGCTTATATCCTCCATTCCACGAAGGTGGCAGTGGGTAAGATGGGTTTGTAGGATCTGATTGTAGCTGGATGTCTCTTGCTTTCTTGGACATCACCATCAACAGAGGACAATCCATTTCTGCTCAAGAGGTGCAACTGCAAGACATGAACCTGCCAATGGCAGTTTCTTTTCAGCTTTGTGGGTTGGAAGTGGTTGTAAGATGTGACAGCTTTGGACCTAAATGATGTACAGAAAGATGCCTGATGCCTGCAGTCTTCCCTTGAGTTTGGCCCCCACCAGTACTTTTATCACTGCATTTGAGCACAATGGTGCATGTTGCCTTTACAACTTGTCCTCAACCTACCTTAAATGCTGCTTTACTTCCATACTTGACACTAAGTCTTCAAATATTTTCTGCTTTTCTCTTTCCCAGTTATATTTCCCCTGGAGGAGCAGTAGAGGCCCAGTAGCCATGTCTTCCTGTGAGAGGACCACTGCCTCTTGTCCTCACCCTGTGCTACACCATGGCAAAGGGATGCCAAAAGTCTGTGACTGGTGATAAGCGATCACTCCACATATCAATGCACTGGTGATTTGGTGGTGAGGATGTATTTTCAGATGTTCCTTAAAATATTTGAGTATCCCTTGGCTGCCCAGACCCAGCTGGAAAATGGACCAGTGCTGTCCTGTGGTTCAGTCTTTATGGCAAGGAGAAAGGCAATTGGATAAATCCACTGTGAGCCTGAATCAAATGCTGCAAGAGAGGAAAGATATAGAAGTATATTGAACCACAGAGGAAAAAAATTATAAGTGCAATCTGCTCCATTAAAAATTTCATAGGCCGTTACTTTTACAGCGCAATTAGCTTTGCGATTTCGATGCTATTGGAGGCCCAGCGTGGTGGATAATCAGAGGCAGAAATGCCCGTGCAGGTACGTTTGCAGAAAGCCTTCAGGTTTCAGCTGCTTTTTGCGTGTTCCCGAGCGCGCTCGTCAACCAACGGCTGTTGCTCCCTTCCCTTCAGCTCCACTCTTCTCCTTTGCTTGTGTTTCCTTCCACCACTTCCACAAGCCCCGGCCCCTGCGCCTTGATGTCTTTGTTCACTGCACAGCCCCTTTGGGAGGGAGGCACAAAGGGACCTGTCAGCGGTGGGGAGCGGGACGGTGGCGGGTGAGGGGCTGCCGGAGGGAGGCGGCGAGGGGATGCGGGGGAGGACTTTTGTCAGGAGGGAGTGTTTGCTACCTTTGATGCCAATCATTTCGGAAGAGTTAATGCTGACACGGGAAGCGGCAAGGGGGCTTTTTATGTGAATCCTGATGAAAAGAAAGGGATCCCGAGAGCCACATAAGCACGTTTCCATGGCTGAATGCTTCATACGAAGTTTGCGTTTTCTTTTTAATGCAAACTGATGGCCATTTTTTTTAACTGCAAGTCTTGGGGAAAACGGCCCATTTCTTTGATAAAGGGCCTGACTCTGTTTTGTCTTGCACCAGACATGCAAGAGCTGGCATCAGGGGACAGGCTCTGCCTAACGCCAGAACCACAGTGGGGTTTATCTCGGGCAGAGAAATGTTTTGGGTTTAGTTTTTGCATGACTCAATGCATTTCACTGTGAAGACTCAGCCATGAGACTTGCATCAAAGCAACGAGAAGGTTTTTACCACCTCGTGTTTGAAACTGTCGAGCACCTTGGTCAGGTGCTCATGTCTGAAGGCTCAGGTTTGCCAAACCTTAGCAGAAATTTGTGGTGGGCAGGGGGATAACCTCACTTACTGTAAGCTGCAGGCAGATAGGAAGGCAAACCCCGATTTTCACGCGTGCGGTGTGTGTGCTTGCAGCTGGGTGGATGCTCTTGGCTCACGTAGCCACGCAGCCTGGGAGGTGAACTCTGCGAGTGGACACGCACACGTGGTGGGAACACGAGTCAGCCGTGCATTTACATGCATGCCAATGACCAGCCATCTCTCTGATTAATTTGACAGTGAGCCCCGTGAAAGTCGCTGGGAGCTTTCTTCCCCCGCCCCAAAGCCCGTAGTTTAGTGTCATGCAATCGCACAAGAATCGCTAACAAGAAAAAAAAAAAAGAGGTTCTTATTCCTTCTGGCTGAAAAAGATAAATTTCCTTAAAAGCCCAGACCCTGACATTTCAGAGAACTGGAACTGAACACAAAGAATGTGTATTGTTTCTAAACAGATGCAAAAATAATAATAAAAAAATCTTCTGCTTTTCAAGCCAATCTCATGATTTCCAAACCTGGCTCATGGTTTTTCTCATGCTTCATGGTGACAATGCCAAGCCTCTCTTGTCAGACTGCTAAAAAAGCTCATTCAGTTTTATCCAAATACCAAAGAATGAACAAAATCAGATTGGTCTTCGAAGTTTGGATAGAGGTTATGTCTCTAGCTACGATGCTGTGCCTTAGAAAAAGAAATAGGGGCAGGAGCCTGAGATGCGACACCACGGGGTCCTCCTGCTGGCTCACTTCCTTCCATGGCCACGTACAGAGCTCCGTTATCTTCCCTCTCTCCTAAAGTGTCTCCTCGCAATTTACTGCTTACAAAAAATAATTCATAATTCAAGATAATTCATTTCTCACTATGAAGCTGCATTGCAAAATACAGACTAACGCGATGCTATGGGATCTACATAACAGCCCTACTCTGCAGTTTTCCGGTATGTCCCATCACAGCTGGGGTTTCTGTTCCCTGGACACTTCCCCACCATTTCAAAACTGAAGTTTCTCTCCTTTCCCCCAGGACTCCCCAGAATACAAAAGGTGCATTTTCTTTCTCAGCTATTTCATCATCTCAGCTCACAAATCCCTGGCTGCTTGGGTGCCCTTTGCTGTGTGGGATCAGACAACTGGCCAGGGCTTCCAGGAACGGCCTGGACAGAGCCTGGGGTGAAAGTAGGACCCCAAATCCTACACTAGAAGGGAACCAGTAACCCTGCTAGGTTGTCAGCATTCCAAGGGCTGCAGAGGGAAGAAGGAAAATTCAGAGTACCTCCTCCCCAGGTCAGTGGTATGAGTGGCTGTTACTATACTGGTTATGGGGGAACCAGTATATCTACTGGTTAATCTAGGCACATGCACCTGGTAGGTGGGAGCAGGCTAAACTCTTGCGATTCTCTGGAGCTTGAGGTCCCGATTTGCACAAAATGCTGTTTGTGGTGGTATATTCCCTTACATAAAGGCACGGTTGTTCTCCCTGGACAGTTTGCAGAGGATTCTGGTAACCAGAGGTTTAGGATAAATCAGTTTTGTTGTTGTTGTTGCTATCGCCACGGGCAGCCTGGTACTGCTGAACTGTGGCCAGGGTCTCCAGTCCAGCGCATGCATATTCTGCTGCCTTCTCCAGCTCTGCTGGATATCATCTCGCTAGCCTGTCAGGCCAGATGTTTAGCAACCAGTTTTTCCTAGTAGGAAATTACTCCCCGTCAGGTAACAGGTGGCATTTTCTCTCCTTGCTGTACAGTCAAAGGTTTTGGGGAACGAATATCCTCAGCATCTCCCGCCTGCAGCTATTTCCAGTGGGCAACAGTATGGAACCGGCACCGGCAAAGCCTATTACTTGGAAGAAGAGAGAGGAAATGAGGGTAAGAAAAATAAGTGTCTCTAATGGACCCAGACCAACAGCAGAACATCCACGTAATTGTAATTTACAGAGGCTTTGACTATTATAAATACAGTCTCAAACGATGAGGGGCATCTATTTTCTGTTAAAGGCACCGGAGCGTCTCTTTTTAATGTTAGCAAGAGCTACGCACACCTGGAGAGAGGGATATAAGGGGAAACGTGTCAGACAGGCAGTGCAGCTTCGCTTGCCCAGCTGCTGCTGCGGAGATGGCATGGGCGATGCGGAGAGGGGGGGGGCGGGAGGGTGGGCAAGCTTTGCAAAGGGGTTTGGTCGCGGCTCCGGCGAGCAGCGGTGGGCACACGTGAGATCTGGAGGCGCGATCCCCCGCTGCTGTGCACCTGGCATCTGCTCTACCTGTGCCAAGCGCCGCGCCGCCCGCTCCCCCTGCCAGGGCTGGCTCGCCGCGCGGGAGAGGTGTCACTGAGCAGTGACTAACGCCGCTGCGTTCAGTGGATTTAGTGGGTGGCGTGAAGGAGAAGAAAAGATGCTTTGAAGACTCCCCAGGGAGCAGGCTTAGTAGCTGAGGTCTCTGGGGGATGCTAGATCCTATATACCTATTTATCCATAGGAGTCTGTGTGCACGGGGGCTTGCAGTTTTCCCTGGAGATTAGCGACTCTTGCTGGTTTCCCCAGCATATAATATTGGCTTGACAACTGTAGCTAACTTCTGGTTCCACTTACTTTTCCTATTAGCCGGCAGCGTTGTGTGTGAAGAGAAGCAGATTGCGTTTACGCCCGCAGATCCGCGGGAGGACAAAGGCGAACCAGGAACGGCTCCTCTCAGAGCTGGGGGGTTTGGGGGAAAACTCCACATGAATAACCCCCGGCGGGTGAGCGCTGCGGGAGCGTGTGTATGCCTGTGAAACACAGGCGTACGTACATTTATGCACACTGTTGCTGTGTTTGCATGGTGGGAGTGTGGATGCAGGTATGTGTTTGCATCTACCCGCGTGCAGCCAGCATGTTAACCTGTTAGCTCGCTTATCATTTGTACTTTTCAGTGGCTAAATACTTCCCAAATTGGGTCAGTCTGTGCAGAAGCGAGAACTGTCTCGGAGGGTTTTGGGGTAGACCAAAGGGTTTGGATACTCTGGTAGCAGAGGCTATGGTGGCCAGAGGGATGAGCCCAGAGCCCGGCCCCTTGGCCGAGGTCAGGACCCTCATGGGAGGTTGGGCTCTCCAGGCAATGCTCCAGCTTTATGCCAGATGTCTCCTTCATTCCGCGTAGGGTCAGGATGTAGCCGGTGACTCTGTGTGATCCTTCGCTCTGCCATGGAGAGTCCCCACAGGTCAGTGGAAGACCTCTGAGACTGCTGGCAGCATGTGCTCCTGAGGAGACTGGGAGCACTTGTGTGCCTGGTGATGCTGCAAACCCTGAAGACACCTTGGCCCTCACCTGAACTGCAAAGGGTCTGGTTTACAGGAGGATGTGAAGCCAAATTTTCAGAAGGCATGGATCAGCATAACTCTCTTCTCATGGACTGTGACCCCATGGATCATGCCAGCTCTGGCTCTGGTCAAAGCTCTCCTGAAACCTCTTTTGGAGCCCTGACACCAAATGTGGGTTTCCGGGGACCACTACCTGCAACCCACATGCAGCATTTTGGCAGGGCAATGACAGAGGCACAGGCAGGTTTACAGTGTGGGGGAGCAGACCTGGCCCCATGGCCATGATCATGGTGTCTGATAGTCATGTTCTTGCTTTAGGCTCTATGGCGGGGAAGGATGGAGACTGTGTCTGCTGGTGGCATGGTCCAGATGTTGCCAAGGAGTATCAGGAGCTGGGGAGCTAGTGAAGGCCCATGGCACGCATCAAGACCAGGAGAAATGGGGTCTGAAGCCCTCTTGACTTGCCCACGCTGTGGGGCAGAGATGTCAGGACCCGAGAAGAGCTAAAATCCTTTGCACGCGTGCTGTTTGCTCCAGGTGAAAAACAAAAAACAAGACAAAAACCCCATCCAAGTCCTCACCCGGTGCCAACAGCATCCTGACATCAGCCGGGGCTTGGCCCCGTGCCGGTTCCTGTCCTTGCAGGCGTTGCCTGCGCGGGAGGACAGCCGGTGGCTGCGGAGTGGGAGCGGCATGGGGAGGGCAGAGCCACTCCGCTCTCTCGTTCCTCCCCATCCTTCCCAGCCCCCTTCTTTACGGGGTTAATTTTATTTTTTCCTCCAGGGGTTTACGAACAGCTAGCTGAAATGCGCAGGCCAGCTGCCTGCCGGTGGCAGCAGGAAAACAGGCAGACAAAGCAGATGGACCCAGCAGGGGTGAAGGAGCACTGTCTTCGGCGGCCGTAGGCACCACTAAAGAGTAAACAGCTCTCCAAAGGGAGCCGGGAGCTAACCCCAAACCCGTCCTCTCCAAAGTACTCAATCACAGCACATTAACAAGAGCACCCGGACCGCTGGGGAGAGTAAACAATAAGAGGCCTTGCTGGCGGGAGAGTGGGAAAAGCAGTGCCCCCTCCAGCTAATATTTATTGTAAAAGGGTGTAAAAAGTGGTTTGTGGCTCAGTGTGTTGTCAGTGATCTGTGGTCCGTGTCACTGCTCATCTCCTTTCCGGAGAGCCGCCTTTTCCCTTCTTGGGAGAGCAGCCGCCCGCGTGCGCGCACACGTTCGTTGGAGAGACCCGCCACGAGGAAGGAACAAAGGAAATCCAGAAGCTGGAGGTGAAACCGCCGACCTCTGCTCCTGGACCGGCTGTGGCTCGGTGGATGCACCCTGGCTTCCCAAACCCAGGCAGGGACTGGCGTCTGGGGGCTCGACTCTCCTCCGTCACCCGGAGGCGCTCGGCCGTGCTGCCACCCAAGCGAGCTGCTCCTCCGCGGGAGGGGGGAATTGTGTTTGGGGGCCCAGGGCTATTGTTTGGGAGCAGGAGGGGGTGATTCTCCTCCCGCTTGTGCCAGCGTGACTTCCTTGATTCTGCTGGAGCGGGTCCTGATTTATGCCTAAGAACTGGATCCCGCTCGCTGGGCGCTGCTCTTTCATCTGCAACATTGCAGTGAAGTTTGTTTACAAAGGTTTTGGCACGGCCACAGATTCCTTCTCCCCTTCCCCCCTTCCTCCTAATCAGCCGCAGTTTTCCCTCTCCTTTGGCTCCCGCTGCAAAACTGATTGACCTCTCTGGGCTGCGTCTGACACATGAACCGTGCAAAATCCTTTCTACTCCCCCAGCCCCGTGCTTGTTTGCTTGGGAATCTGGCTGCCTGGAGCAGCCCAAATGGGTGGCCTCCGGCAACTGAGTTTGCTGCCTTTTGGGAGCTGCTTTGCTTTTAATATTGGGCACCCTTGACATTGGGTGAATGAGTGTTTTGTGGCCAAGTCTCCCCAGTGCTCTTTGGGAACAATGATGCCATCACTAAAAATGTGCCTGTGACATGTGCTCGGTCCCAGGTTGCCTTTAAAATGGACCCATTTAAGCAAAACTGAATTCTGAGCCAGAATATGAAAACTTCTGACCCAGCAGCTCCCCTCATCCCAGTGGGGTGTATCCTAATGGAAAGGACGCAGAGACAATTTATTTCTTCTTGGGACCAAACACTCGGCAGAGCGCTTGCATGAAAATCTAGTCTCGGGGGATGCAAGGAGCAAGTTTCACCTGCGGTGGCTTTATGTTTTAGCCAGGGGTAAGGGTTGCCTGTGCGTGGCCTGTTGGGCTGCTAAAGATCTCACAAGAGCCACGAATTTGTCATAAATATAGTTAAACTGGTGTTTTCTTTCTCTATCTCTTGAGGGTAAAGAAGCATGGGGAAAGAGATGAGTGGTCTGGTGGGCTGCCTTAAATCATCTTTGCAGCCATTTCCATGGACTCGTATCAGTCCAGTGACAGTGGACCCAAACGACTCTTTTACCGCTTCTTGAGACCTCAGCCCTTGGACCACATCTCGGTGCTGTTCGGGTTTCTGTCATGTTACTTGTCCATATTGCAAAAGCGAGGTTCAGAAGCAGCTTTCCGCTGGCACCAGGTGGAAATGGAGTTGTTTTCCAGGCAGGCCAGCCACTGCTAAAGGTTATCCGTTGCTGTCTGCCATTTGTTTTAAAAGCTGGAGTTTGGGGCAGGTGAAAATACACAGGTGTTTTCTTGCTCTTGTCGAAAGCAGTGTGTTTCTTGCGCTAACTAGAGTAACTGTGTTATACACCTTGGTGAAACCGGACTGTTACACACTTCGAGCATCACATATCAGAGGAAATATAAACAGTAAATTGTAACACATGCAGGGACGGAGCGCTGAGAAAAAACTGCCGAGGTGTCCGGGGATATGCCAAAGAGCGAAGGCTGCTCCCGCTCTGGGAGCAAGACAAGAAGAGTCCCCTTTCCACAAAAAGATAACTAATTGTCTAAAATAACTGCATGGTAACCGTGCAGGCTGAGCCTTCTCAGACTCAAAACACCGAGCGCAAGTTTTCTGTGGGGCACCCAACCCTCTCTGGCACATATCCGGCAGGGGGAGCTCTCCTTGGCTGTGACATACCCCAAACGACCCGTTCCCAAGGTCATGGATGTCAGCAGGAGGCTTTCACAGGACTCGAGGAGAGCACTGATGTAACAGCAACAGGGTCTCCCTCCCTTTTTCAGGAAAAGACGTGTCTTCAAGTAAAAAATAAAAGCGTTTTCTTCCCTTAGCCCTCCTACGATCAAATTCCTCTGGTGCTGGTGGTGGGCTCCTATTTTCCCTGGGCAATACATCAATTTGATTTTCTCCCTCAAAGGATTAGTCACTGAAAGACACCACCACCCTCTTCCCCCCAACTTTTTGGCTGCCACCGGGTGCTAGGGGAATACCAGTGAAAGGAGCTCTGCTTTGTTTCAGTCCTTCTGTGTATGCTCATTTTATTTCTCATGCTTGCTTCCTCTCTGATCATTCTTGGGTTTGTTGTTTTTTTTTTTTTTTTTTAAAATTATCAATAGCAGCAACAGAGTCCAAGCGTGTAGACCCTGCTGGAGGGCAGTTGCAGAGCTATACGCTAGGTGTAAGTGTAGAATAATTTGACATCTACAACTGATGATGGCAGATCCCTGAGACGGTATATAGGACCAGTCAGCGATGGGCAGCTTTTCTCAAAGGGCGATAAGTATTCAGCAGCCCTCCATCTCCCCTGGACATGGCAACAATTCGCTCCGGTGGCTGACAACAAACGAGGTGGGCTCCAAAAGTGCCCTGATGCATTCAGTACACTGTACGTACCTGTTTGCACATTATGCCACTCCATCTCAGCCTGGGGTTTAACCCCTATAATGCTGGTTTCTCTTTTCCCCATGGCTGAACAAAAACACCTATATTTTGGGATGTTGCACGGATTTATCAGGCAGACTTGTGTGAAACATGTTGCTCCTTCTCTGCAGGCAGGCAGAAGAGGAGGGGATTCATTTTGAAGACACCTCAAGCTTGCTTTTCTTTTCCTCATGCCAGTGTCTCACCACTTGGATAACTTGGCTGGAAAATTCATGCGGAGCAAAGACCTCAGCCTCTTGCAGCTCCGGTAGCGGTCAGCAGTCCCCTCCTAAAGCCGTGCTCTCAGACAACACCTTCACCCCAATCCAAGGGCTGAAGGGTGACTTCTGTGTGGCTGACTCCAAGGCCTGGGGATGCTGATGCAGACCCCAGAGGAAGTGAGGAGCCACCAGGGCTTGCAGAAGTGAATTGTGAGTTGGGTTGTTCTCCTCTCCTGGATGCTGCACTGTGCTGCTGTGGGGCCTTTGACTGGGGTTGTCCCAGGCTGGCACAGTGAGATCCACCTGGGACACTGGCATCCCTTGGAGGGACATCACGGGGGCTTTATATTTGGCCTTAGTGATTTACGAATGCTTGTCCCTGTCTCCATGGCTCTTAATTTCATGAGATTGTGTGTTTTAGGGATCTTTAATATTTTGAGCGCTCAGTTTCCTAAAGCAACTGAAAATGCTGCCTTTCTCCTGCCCTTCAGAGGGTCTGCCAGGAGACATCCAGGACAGCCCCTGCTTTGGGGAATGAGTCTGCCCACTTTCCCAGGATACAGCCAGGGCTGGCTGCCATGGTGGCCTCCAACTTGGGAAGGCAACTCCAGGTTGGGAAAGAGGGGCTGAGGAGCGCACTGTGCCCACAGCTGCCCAGGAGTGATCTATCAGCTCAATTACAGGCATGATGTTATTTTAAGGACAAGAGGTTTCTAGCCGGCACCTAGCAATGTTGCGAAGTTTCCTTTATTGAAGACCATGTAGGGCTTTGGGGTCCTTGGAAGAGGTGCTCTGTCTGCAGCATGTCCCGCATCCTGGTGTTGTTCCCAAAAGCTGTTTGCCAGCAAGTTGCCTGGATTTGAAATTCAGGTGAGTTGTCGGGTAAAAAAATATTCTTCATTGCTCTGACCTCTGAGGTGGCTGGTTTATTTTTTAAAGACATTACTGTTCCCCTCGGAAATGGTGTCTTCCTCTGTTTTATGCTCTAAGGAGGCAGCTCTTTTCATGTTTATCTTTGATTCAAGCATTGTAAGGAGCAATCCCTCACACTTACGCGCTTCATTGTATTCCGGCCATGAGAGATTCTCCCCTACTGTTTGTAGCTCTCTTTTCAGTGCAGCTAGTAAAATGTTTGAACAGAAAAAAAAAAAAAAAAAAGGAAAAAAAAAGGAAAAAAAAAGACACTAAACAGCCTCCAGCATTTAGCGGATAAAACGAGATGTAAGCAGAAGGACAGCTGTGGTTAATGCACAGGGCTGGGAGGCCTCAGATGGACCACGGCCTCTCTTAGCTGCTCTTCTCCTGACTTCCTCTGTGACTTTGTCAAAGTTACTTGACCTCCTCCTGCTACAGCTCTGGGGTCTTTAGCACATGCCATGTTTTCTGCCTGCAAAACCCATGCAAAAGCAAAGCCATAGCCCAAGTTGCAAGGTCTGGGTTGGAGAGGGGAGGCTGTTTATTACTCCAACTCCTAGCAGATGAAGTCGCGGTGGAAAGCTCAGACAGCATTGTGCTGAGGTGGTGGAGTGTGTGAAGGGCTGTGCACAAGAAGATCATAGAATCACAGAATTGTTAAGGTTGGAAGGTACCTTTAAGATGCAGCCTCCAAAGCCGAATGAGTCAGGAGTTTGGCCCACTCCAGGTTTTTTCCCCCTTGCTGGCCAAGTGAAGGCTTGGAAAGCAGTTAAGGTACCGGTAGCAAGACGTTTTGGATCATGAGCTGTTGTCCTATGTCAAGATTCATACTTGCTAGACACATTTACTGGAGTGGTTTGCGATGTGGTTGCATGTCCATGTATCTGTTGAAGCCCCAGCTAGGCTGAGGTCTCTTTGGGGCAAAGGCAGTTTTCAAGCCATCCCTCTGCCAGGCCTATCGCTGCAGGGAAACTGTTTTGCATGGGGTGGAGGCAAACTGATGGTTCATCCACTGAAAAGTAAATTAAATCTTGATGAGTTATAGCAGGCAAACTTGAGTCAAAGGGTCCCAAGGCTGTTTTCCTCCTTTGGAAACCTGTTGTGAATTCAAAACTGTGCCAAAGTGGCATGAAGGGACATCATAGGGTAAAATGTTTGGAAAAATAGAGATTCATTATGACGGTGATCACAGGGTGGTGGACGGGAGGCCTCCAGCAGGATCTGTTGTAGTGCAGGTAATTCCCAAATAAGCCCCCGCATTTTGGAAGGTTTTCTTAAACTCTGGGGCATAATGGCACGTTTGGGAATGGAGCACAAAGTGAATATTTGACATAAATAAACCAACGTTCCTCTGTGGGAGAGGGGCAGAGGGAGCCTGTGAATTAATGATCAGCTTTTAATTTGTCCTTTCATTGGAATCAATGAAAATGTCACAATGATTGAGGTTTATGTGCTCATGGGA
Organism: Vanellus vanellus; assembly: GCF_965231255.1. Classification (NCBI taxonomy): domain Eukaryota; kingdom Metazoa; phylum Chordata; class Aves; order Charadriiformes; family Charadriidae; genus Vanellus; species Vanellus vanellus. The sequence goes on along the minus strand of NC_138906.1, from coordinate 7,668,601 downwards.
AAGAAGCGAGCCCAAGAGAAAGAGATCAAGCCTATTTTTTAATATGTTTTTTTCACTGAAGAAGGTGCTTCCCTTCATCTCTAATACCAGATAAGGGATGAGAGAAAGCAAAAGGGCAGCCTAAAATTTACCCCTCTATGGGAGCTGGTCTGAAGGTGGTGATCCCCAAGAGTGATTGATTGCAATCAACTGGAGTCAAATTATCCATCCTGCCCTGCCTGATTTGCTATGAGCGAATTTCTCAGGAAGCCTAGACCATGTTTAGGTCCCAGCAGAATTGTCAAGCCCACCATTCTTGGGGTGGTGGCTGCCCTTGGCACAGGATTCAGCCTGGCTGGTGTTGGCAGATGCAATCTTGCTGGCTGCAGACATGTGCTGTTTGCCCTTCCTAGTGCTGGGTGCGTTTCAGGACTGCAGGAGGACAACGAGAGACTAATGTTTCAGAAGATCCTGATTTGAAAAGGCTGGATGCTGCTGATGGACGTGAAAAGCTGTCATTAATGCCTTGGAGGCAAAATCAGATTTGGATTCTGACTACTGGAAATATTAATGTTTTGTCCCCAGAGCCACATCTAGTTCTGCATGACAATGTTAACCTTGGCTCTGCACTGGGTGCCACCTTCCCCTCTGTGGGACCAGAAGGACCAATGAGGTTTTCAGTGTAATGAAGCTTTCTGAGGGCTTTCTTCAAGAGCAAGCAGTGTCCCAGACTTCATGCTTCCGGACATACATTCACAGAGACCTTTCACATCTAAAATGGGCACTGACATCCTTGTTTCAGCCAAAAAAAAAAAAAAGATATTTCTGAGTCTTGGCAATGCTCAGGCATAAGGAAGCTCTTGCTGCTTTGGCTACTCACTTGGTGCGTGTAGCATTTCTGACCAGTAAGTCAAGTATTTAGGTGGGAGATCAAGGATTTATCTGCCTACAGTGGGGACCTAGGGTGGAAATGGTGGCCTGAGGTTGCAGACTTCTTTGCGCATCACCCCTGTCTTGATGGAGGCTTTCAGGCAGCCCCATGGCTGGGGGAACGTGTCTGCAAACCGTCAGGCACACTTTGGCCTAATTAAATATTCATTGTGACAAAATGCCACAAACACAGGGGAGTTTTCAGCGATCGCTTCACCCCAGATAACACGCTGACGCCGGCTCGCTCCAGTGAGGCTCCCACGGTGCATTTCCTTCCTCCCTCCACACTCACGTTCTCACCTTGGTCAGCCTCTTGCTCCTCGTAACGCACAGGGAAAGGGTGACCTGGGTTCTTTTATCTCACGTCCGCTTTGTCTCAGTGCATCAATTGCCCCAAATGCTTCTTTTTGTCATATAGGGGTCTGATTATCACATCCCACACTCTGTTCTGTGGACTCTGGCATTGAGTCGAGGTCTTCTCCATGTGGCTCAGCTGTCAGACTGGACCTGTAGCCCCTCTCTTGCTTCTGCATGTTGGCTCAGGCTGCGTTTTCAAAGCAGAAAATTTGTCATTCCCAACACTCCCAGACGTGAGCAATGCAACCGGGCTGCTGCCAGCAGACACGGCCCTCAACAGGAGCTTTTATGACAACATCAGCTCTGCTATTGCCGCTTCTTTTCCAGCCCCGTGGCTGCCGTCTCAGGAACTGACCTCACCGTTTCCTCATTTTGAACTCAAAATGTGGGGCACAGGGAACGTGCGTGCACAGCACCGGTTGTTGTAAAACCTTAGCAGCCTGGTGAGCGCATCTTTCGTGAAACCTCCTATCAGCCTGTCCTTGCATGCCCAAATCCGTGCCATGTGTCCACCTTCCTTAGTGGTCTCAGCAGACACAGGTTTTAGTCAAAATAATGGTCAACTCTTACACGTACCTGGAACTAGGAGCGGAAGGACTGAGAGTCAGTCTCCTGTCTTCCAGCTTCTTTTCTTTTCTCTTTTGAGATGAATATGCATTTCTTGTGGAAGGCAGCAAACTGAATATCCCATCTCTCCTCCGCTCCAGCTTAATACCCGTCCCACAACCTGACTGGTCCTTTCTGATTCGGGGCAGCTGGTAAGAATTCTGCTGTTATGGAATAAGTTACTCAGAGAGAAACTTTTCTACAAAATCCTTCTTTCGCCTTCTGCTTCTTCCCCCATCCCTCCAAGCGAGGGGGTTTATATCCCTGCTGAACGGCTAGGGCTTTTTTAACTTCTTGCTTTTATTGCTCTTGCTGCTCTTATTATTGAAATGTCCAGTGCTGCCTGGAACATGTGGCTTGTAGAGACGTACCAGAGCAGTGAACTGCATGGACAAATTGTGCATTATGTCAGATCGAGGGCCTCAGAAATCCTTCAGTGAGCTGATTTTTAGTGGCTTGAGTTTCCAAGTTGATTATTTAGCTATCTTCACCAGAAAGTTGTCTCCATGAAATGAGAACTCGCCCACGTTCAGGGTAAACTCACGGTTTGGTTTTTTTTTTTTTTTTTTAGGTTTGGAAAATGTCGGGTTGTCTCTAGTGGAGGATGTGTGTGTGTGTTTTGTTTCGTGTGTGGCATCCCTGCATATGTCTTGGATTGGTTCAGAAGCTGAAATAGCAAAATAAGCTTTTCTTTATTCAAAAATGGAAATGAAATGATCAAACAGCTCAGACAAGATCTATGTGTAATGCTGTGTTTTTTACTGATAATTTAGTAGATACCGATAACATAATTATTATTACTATGACTCTTTTTGCTGATGCTTTCCCCATCACTCTTGAGTCTTTCTATATTTGCGAAACATTTTGACAGCCTATTGCTGTTTGTTTTCCACCCCTTGAGGATGTTTTAAATTCTGCTGCAATCTGCCTAGAGGCTGTGGGGAGCCAAAGACAGTGGTTTGTGCAGTGCACTGGCAGAGCAGGAATCCGGATCTGTGCACCGAGGTGGTACTGGGGATGCTGCGGCGGTGAGGCACCAAGTTTGCTCTTACCCTGCCTCGGTGAAGGTGTGCATTTGACTCATGCTCAGCTACCAGGGAGCATCCTTATGTCCTTTAGGTGAATACCTCTGGTCACAGAGGTGCTCTGATTTTTGGGCTAGGGATGCTAGGGCTCACGAATACAGCGTAGCGCGATGGGCAGGCTCTAGCGGGGGGAACCTGAGACCTAAGGGATGGTCGTTGACAACAGAGGGCAGCTTCAGAGGAAATCCTGCAGGAAAGAAGGTTGTGGGTGAGTAAAGGAGGGGACCTGCATAAATCCATGTCCTTTTGCAAATGTCAGCCATTAGAATATGTGGAAATAATTTTAGGGAACTGATTTTGTTGCGACTATACAGCTATATGAGTTCAGAAACAGAAAAAAAAAAAAAACAAATCATAAGTTTCAGGCTCTGTATTTTTGGACGGGGCTTTGCTGAGCTTTTTAGTGGATCCTCCCTCCCCCCCCCCCCCCCCCCCCCCCCCCGATTTTGGCACAGTTAGCATGACAGAAGCTAAGATGATACATATGTTTTATAACAGTAGTGCACATTGTAAGTTTAAAGTCAGTTGATCAACGTCTCTTCTCCTTTCTCTTTTCTCTTTCTCTGTATTTTCTGTTGTTCTTCATGAAAGTGCTTCAGCTGAGGAACTAGATGTCGTTTTGTTGAGGGAACAGCAATGACATTTTGTTTGGATAGGGCTGACATTCTTGCATTTCGGGTGTCCAGAAGAAAATGACAGCCAGATAGGTTTGTGGTTTTTTTTTTTCTGTACATCACTTCTCAAATCCTGGCTGTGACTGTAAGAGCATTCATTTCGAAGAGGATTCACTTTCAGAGAGGAATTACCACAGCTAAGTCTAATTAGGAGGAGCAGAATGCCTAGCACAGTGCATGGCACATTTGGATGAAAGGGAGACTGTGAAGAACAATAGCTTCAGCTCCCCTGGAGGTGTTGGCTAGTGCAGATGTGTTGACTGGATGTATCATGGGCAGAATAACTACGTGGATTCAAATCTTCAACCATCCCATAGCTAAAAGGTTCACATTATCCTATATTTCTACACTGGACAAGATCCATGCAGCACACAACTGGATATGTCAGGGGAAGGTCTAACACTGTAGATGTGGGAAGGCTCTCCCACATGTAGGTTTTGCTTTACCATCTTAAAAGTGAACATTGTCCCAATAAATTGAACATCTGTACATGAGGCACAAACCCAGTAGTGGACCACTCTGGCTTGGCATGTTGGCAAGCTCTGGGATGGGATTAAAAAGGACACAGCACTGGTTTCGCTTGTTGGCTGTTGCTCTCTTGGTGTTGTTCTACTGACTTGCATGACGCTAAGCTGAATACATCTACTGAAACCAAATCCATCTAATTTTTTCCCCTTGCTTCTTATGTTCGGGCTTGATGTATTATGTCTGGAAGCAAACAGTTCGAATAAGATGCATTTGTTAGATTGTGTCTTTTCATTATCCAGACAGAAGGAAAAGGCAGTTGACAAAGTTTCAGCAGACGGTGCATAGTTGTTGTTTATGTTAAACAAAACGAGAATGTGCAGCATTCGGGTGTATAAACAGCATGACAGCAATAAGCATAAAACATTAGATTGGAAGCAGATTTCACTTTCAGGCCTTGGGGAGCAGATGGATCTGAGATCATTGTGCATTTGTGTACAACTCCAGGACCTATAGAAACTCATTTATTCCCCATGTCGATGTGTTTTACAGGAGTCAAACGTAGCACGGCTGCAAATGGATGCAGCTCCATTGAACGTAATGGGCTGGACCCAAGCACCTAGATCCATCTCTTAAACTGCTCCAGCAACAGTAAAAGGATGGAGAGCTGCGTTAGTCTTGCAGTCAGAGATTGGCTTGTCATCTTAATGTTAAGGTGGCATAAAGATGAGGCAGCCCCTACTTGTATCTCCTCTGTGTGCAGGCTGGAGGGAGATGAACGCAAGAGGAGTCACAGCTGGTGGAGGTTACTCTTGCTGAACTTGCACAGAAGCTGGTTTCCTCCCCGTATCTTATATATATGGTGTGTAGGTATATAAGAAGGCTTGAACTCTTCTCTTGATTGCTCTTTTCTTACCCCCTCAACCCTCAAAGTCCCATCCCAGATCTTGCACCGTGGTGAGCGCAGCTGGAAGTGGAGATGTGGTTCAATCAATGGACTCGCATCTCTTTGTACCCGTGTGGTTCAGGACTGATGCTGTAAGCAAGAGAAGACAAGCCCACCCTCTGCGCAATGGTGGAGACAAAGCCATCATTTCTCAGTTTCATTGGGCCAACTGGATCAGTTCAAAGGCTGCACTGATTTGGTACTTGTGGAGGCAGGACCACACGGACTGCCTATTATTTATGGCCCTGATTCCCCGGCAGATTCATGTCATTGAAGTGAAGGACATAATGAGGGATTTCAGTATTTCAGTCCCAAGCAGAGACTGTCCAAGCAGGTGGGAAAGTGACAGGCCAGCGTCCAGCCTTCAGAGCACAGACCAAAGCGATGCTGTTTTAAATAGCAACAATGGCCCTAATCCCCCGGCAGGATGGAGAGATGCAGATTGGTAAAGGGAAGAAAGGGTAGAAAATAGTAACCACAGAAAGTGTGTGCATGCGCGAATCCCTTTCAGGATGCATTAATGGGATGCAGTGAATAGGAAGAAGAGACCCTGGAGTGTGTTGAAAACTGATTCCTGGTATAATATGAACCACTGTAAATGAAGCGCTGTACAAAAGAAATAATAAAAATATATCACTGTCGTCAGTATCACTGGCTGTGTCAGTGTTTAATCGCATCAGAGCTCATCATTAACTAAGAGGCAGAATAACATGAGCAAATAAGACAGCAACTGGGAGGAAGAACATAAGGACCACGACGGGGCTCCAGTGAGGTTCCTCCTGCTCCCGCTCCGAGAAATGGGGACCCAGGAGGGAGAGAAAGCCCACCCGCCGTGCACAGCTCAGCAGACACCTCTGACGATGGCGTGGGTATGCGCTCACCTCCTCCGTCGCCAGCTCTCCTGCAACAATTCGTCTGGAACAGCCACTCGCCTCTGAGTGAGGAGTTTTAATAAATGATCGTCACGCGCAAGCCGTGCACGTATGTGAGAGAGGATGGGGACGTGTATTTTTAAACGCGAAAACTCCCACCAGCCGCAGTTTGAACATGGGCTGTATGATCTTCAAGGGAAGGAGAAAAATGTGCTGGTTTCCTCTAGATTTGGATCATTTCCTGCAAATTGGGCAGTCGATCTAAGAAGAGTTATGGAAAACGTGGTCCGTGGTGGTTAGTAATTTCAGAGTGGTATTAATTTTAGGATGACCTGTTAAAGGCCCTGTCCCAGGAGAGGTGTTTTGTGCTTTCTGGAGATCAAATCACCTCTAGATGCTTCAGGCTGGATTGCCCCAACTCCAGCAGTTGAAAACTTAAATCTATATGAGGAGATTTTCAGCAGCTGACTGTGAATAATTTGTGCAGCCCTTAGGAGAAGCTGGGTGAAATCCTACCTTTACTAACATTAAGTGACTTCAGTGGGGGTGAGGACTTCCCTGGGCTGCTGGATTCTGTCCCGTCGGCTGACTGCAGTCTCCAGCTAGGATCTGAAGCTGGGCCAAGCCCGGAGCAGCATACGCAGTCTGTCAATGTAACAACTCAGGCCAGCCAAATTTATCTACCCTTTGTATCCCGGGTGTTTTACTTTTCAGTGTTTAATACCTTGCCTGATGTAAGCTTTTGTCATGCTGAAGAAAGCAGCTTTATTGAATTTGGCTTTATGTTAGCATTGACCGGACAGACTGTATCAATTCAGAATGGGCTATTACCATCCCTTTTGCTAGTTATCCAGAGCTCGCGTATCCTAAATAACATGCTCTGATGATGTCAGTGTCTCGGTGTCAATAACCGGTCATGAATACATGTCCATGCTAAGATCCGCTGTCTCTTTCTCCTCTTCTTTTTTAGCATGGGAGAATATACATATATTTGCGTGACCTTTATGTTGGAGGCCATGGTCTGCTTGCACAGAAGTCAGTGGAGTTGCACTACAGCAGCCACGAGTCAGACCACTGGTCCCCAGGAGTGGACTTTTGTGCCCAATAGCCTCCACGGTGAGGTTGCTGCCTTTGGCTCAGCAGTATCACTGCAAGGGCAACTCAAACTGCATTTGGGGTTCTTGGTCTCTGACTCTTTGAGGCAGCTGGGAAAGTAGGAGGTGAGATGAAGAAATACATCCTACAGCCCCGCGAGCCTCTCCGGTGATCCCAGTGGGACAGAGGATGGTGAGAGTGGGAGGAAGGTTACAGGAAGGAAAGGGGACACCATAAAGGACAGAAGTGCAGACTTTACGAAAACATGCCGTGTAGGTTTAACCTAAATACCCACCTGCTGCCTTGGCCTCTTGTGGCCTCTGGGAACTTATCACTACAGCTAGAGGCTGGTTGTGCATGACAAGGGATTTTAAAAATGAGCAATGGAGAAAGCCTTCCCCGTGCCCTCATCCTGACCCGCCATCCCCCAGCACACGGGGCTTGTGATACCCTACATTTCTGCACGTCCCACCAGCATACCTTCATACCTCCAGCTGCCGACAGAGCCCTGGGCTGGCGAGGCAGGTTTTCAGTCAGCTTCTCAAAGCTACTCGGCTGTCGTCTGCGTGTGTGTCTGAGCAACATTTCATCCCAGCGCTCAAGGGCTGCGCGGAGCTCCCGGGTGACCAGCGTTTCCAGCTCTACGCTTTCCCAAGTCCAGTCCAATAAAAAGGAAAGGTTGAAATTGGTTCTGCCTCATTTCTGCCGAGGAGGCACTTCATGACAAGTGCAAATATAGAAGTTGCTTTGACTCCTGGACGGATAAACTCTGGAATCTAAAGGATGTTTGAGGACAAATTTTCAGAGGTTGGCACGTACATACTGACTGTAAAATTACTTCATGGAGCCTGGCTGTGCATGTTAAATCCATATTTGCCTGCGCAAACAAGGTGCTTATGCATGCAGTTAGGCGTTTTGCAGACACAACGGCAAAGGCGAGTTCAACCCTGGCTTTCTCCATCTTTATGACTGTACTTAGCAGTACTCTCCCCTGGCCAGGAAAGCTTCCCTGGGACCTGTGTTTGCAAGGAAGAGATCATGCCGTGGCCCCAGATGGAAAGGCTTTAAGCTCATAGCTTAGTTTCAGATAGACCATTTTAATTGGGATGGTTCCCAAAGCAAAGAATAATCAGCCTTGAGTTTTAAATTACTCCAGAGGAAAGCCTCTTCGGCACACAGGGGGAAGGTGCCTGCAGCATGAATTCCGGCTCCTCATTTGATGCTGCAGCTTTGGCTCCCGATGTCAGCAGGTAAAAGCTCGGGGTGGCTCTTAGGCAATGCTCAAAATTACCCTCACTTCTGCCCCAGGGCACAGCTCAGGGCTGCGTTGTGAGACGATGCTCAGACCCATGGGCAGCTACCAGCTGTGACAATACTCCTGACTCTTCTGACCAGTCCATATCACCAGTGGTTGGTGGCTTGAGTTCAACACCTCCATGGTGCTTAAGGAAAGCTGAGCTTGGTTTTACTTTAGCCAGCGTCCATGGATGGGGTTTTGGGTTTATGCTCTTCCCCTGCCAGAGCCCTCTGGAGCAGAGCTTAAGTGCAAACCAGACCAGCGCTGGGTGGACCTGGACTGGAGGGTGGACTCAGAGGTGATGGAGATGGACCAGCGGGGCATGGGAGGAAGAGAGTTATATCAGTGCTGGGTGCTGCAGAATATCCTCCCCGTTTCAGCACAGGAAAACTGCCTACGCTTTCCGCGTACGGGGAATTATGCTGCAAAAGCAGCTGGTCACACCTCGGTGTCTAGAGGCAGAGAGAGGCCGTGCTGCCCTTAGGGAGATCATAAAGGCCTAAATGTCCACAGGCTTTGGAAATAATTCTCTGAGTAAAGCGTGCTCCTAATCCTGCCTCTCCCGTGACATTCCTGCCCCCCCAAAGATCTTTGTCTCCTGCTTGGCTATCCGATGCCGCTCAGCGAGAAAACTCGTGTTAGTTAATAATAGTGGCTTGGGGATAGAGATTACAACCAGGGCAATGTAAATGAGACATTTATTTTCAACAAATGGGATAGGGTGTCTGATCTGCCACATTCATATTTGGCATCCATGGAAATTTAAGGCCTGATATCTGGTGTCCGGCGCGTCCATAACAATGTGGGTTCATCACAGCCCTAATTATAGCTCTCGAGTGGCTCACATGAGGTAGAATGAGGCTTATTTATAGGTAATATTTATAAACAGACCCACAATCTTCCCAGGAAAAGGGTTCTTAAAGCGAGGCGCGTTATGGTGGTTACTGCGAGAGCCATTATGGGGACCGACACTACACAAACCCTTTCCTGGACTGTGCAGCATCGCTCCCCTGCAGCAGGCGAGTACCAGTGTCCCCATCCCACCCCTGCCCCAGCATGCAATTCCTGTCTGGGTACCCAAACTTATCGCTGCACTTTCTGGTTGCTTGCAGGGGAAAGGGGTTGTCTGAAAATAGCGATTTCCCAACGCGACCGAGGGCATGTGACAAGCATGCAGTTGTATCTCAATAGGCTACTGCAGTGTTCAGCTGCAATCATGTGGCTTAATCACCTGATGGTATAAATGAGTTTCCCTTGACAAGGTTCGATCCCTTTGGGCCCCTTGACTAATTACCTGCTATTGTGAGAGGCCCTGCTTGTTGGGAAAAGGCAACTCTTGTCCCCCAGCAATAGCAAAATAGAGAAATAAACACAAAAGTCTGGAGATCAGAAGGTGCTCATTTACTCTCCATATTTAGTGCCACATAAAAGGCCGTTAATTATGTTCCTCTTTCATGACAAAGGTAGCTTTTTCAAACAGTTTTGCTTGTTTGTTCTCTTTTTTAGACAAAGGTACCTGTATTTTTGTCTTCCTAATCACTCTGCAGCACGTGGAGGAACTGGCAAGACACTATGTCACCCAGCTCTGTACGACTTGGGTTTCTCCGTGCCCTGCGAAAGAGAGGGCACAGCTCCCTGTGCCTTGTACGTCCCCTGGACCAGAGCTTCATATTGCTACGAGCATAGAGGAGATGCCTGGCCACTCTCCTGCGCCTCCACAGCGGTACGGGCTGGCCGGAGAGCACAAGGCAGGTAGGAGTCAGGCCAAAGAAATGATGCAATACCCAAGCCCTGGAGGGAAAGACTTTTAGTGTCCGCTCCTAACTGTGCGTGTTCATAGGCATCGTTTTCCGTGCATAGGGGTGGCAAAGATGTAGAAAAAGCATTTGAGAAAGTAACCGAGTTGCCCAAGAAAGAGAGCTGGCATCTCTTTAGAGGAAACTATCAAGTCTGCGGTGCACGTGGAGACTTTAGTTTATTCTGCCAGCTTTGCCCCTTCATTTCTGGGTACGTGAATGTGGAAATGGAAGGTGACAGAGCACATGGCTCTTTGGTCCTGCTGAGTGGTGGAGAGGGCGTTGAGAAGGCAGTGCTTTCCCTGCACTGCGCTTAGGTGCTGGGTGATTTATAGTCCCCTGCCAAAACAGAGCTACCTATAAACTTTAACAGGCCAAGATGTCTCTTCTTTTCTATTTTTAACTTTTGTTTTTCTGAATATGCAGAAAACAGCCCCAAATTGTCCTAAATTAGCCTCACTTCTGACGTGCTGTCTCACACCTCTTTGGTGTCAAGCTCTTTTTTAGGTAGTGCTAGAAATCACAAAGATGAAAAGAGGGGAGTCGTCTGACCTGTGCCTTTTCTTAGAGGATCACACGGCCGTGGCTCAGAAGCTGGTATAAGCCAGCTCCACTGGTGTCAGTCACCCCGTGCCAGCCTGGTCCTGCCCTGGGATGAGCAGAAGGTCGTTTTCTGCCCTTCTCAGGAGAAGAGGCCTCTTTGGTATTTCCTAGTAGGGATGCTCTATTTATAACTGATAATCCCTCGAGAAAATGATCAGGAGAAACCTAAGGTCATTTTCTATTCTTACATTTTTTGCTGTTTTAAGCTTCACCTAGGATAATGAAGCTACTATAGGCTTAGGCAGCAAAGCTGAAATCCAGCTGAAATGGGACCTTAGTAACACACAGTGGTGCATTGGTTCAAGTTTCAGTCCTGGCTCACTTTGTGCAGTGAAAACCCAGAAGAAAGATGCATCTTCAGGGGTTCTCTTTGAAGGCACGCAGTGGATTTATGCTTTAAAAATGCAGTTACTTCTCCACTTCTGTTATGATTTGATCTTAATTGTAATCTTCCAAAGAAATTTCCACTCAGGAAACACACATCTTTCAAAAGCAAGTTTATCCCAGAAACAAATATGCCTCAGTGAGACTTTTGAAGGGTAAGTTTCTCAATGTAAGAGTGATAGAAAATAGGAAAGGGACATGTGGATACCGACTCCTGCCAACTAAGCAATAATACGTGTAAGATACTTGGCTTGGACCTGCAAGGATTGCCTTCGAGACCTGCTCTGGGTTGTGAGGTGTCACGAGCCCAGCATCCTACCCTCCGGCTTTTTCAGTAGTTTGATGAAGAAGAGCAAGTCAGTCAGCCTTTGTTTGGTCTCTCTGACTTTTAAACAACCCCCCACTCTGTCATTCAATGCAGACAGTTCTTTCCCAGGTTAAAAGTTTATATTTTCACCAGCCTACTTCCCCTGAGCAGGGGTCTTTCACTGTGTCTTTTCTTCGATGAGCTGCGCCGGACAAGACTTGTACCTTGACCAACTTGCTGCAGCTCTGCTTCCAAGCCATCTTGTGTAGCCCCACTCTAGGAGAGAGATTTATCCTCCACGTATGCTGCTGCATGTCTTGGCAAGATCTGTTTGCAACCAGCCTTGACTCGCAGTGTCCAATTAAGCAATGCACACCTGGTCCTAACTATGGGGCAGGGTTGCCTTCCCCTGGTTCCTGATCTGCAGGTTCATTTCCAAGCACTGCAAGCCACACGTCTGCAGGGCGAGAGGATGTGCGCCAGCAGCGAGGGCGCGCACCTCGTTATTCTGTGTAACGGAGACCTTCACTGCCCTTGACTTCTTGCACTACCGTATCTGGGGTGAATAGTATCAGCATCTCTCTCTTGGAGCCTTTTTGACTGACTTCAAGGTCTCTTTCCGTGTATGTTTAATTTCTTGCTGCCCAAATTAATTTCCCCGCTTGTAATTTTTTCTACTGACTTTAATGAAGCTTTCCCAAGACTCCTAATCTTGATGACCTTTCTAAGAAGAAATACAAGCCAGCTTGTTTCCCCAGGCAGTTTTTCCTAATTTCTTACAGCTCTGTTGACAACACATTCCCACCTCCCTCTAATTTCCTCTGGATATGATGTCTCGTCTCTTAGCTCTAGAGACAGCAATCAATATCAGGAGGAAAAGCAGCCTTTTTGGCTGCTTGCTGGGGAAGCAGTTTGTCCTGTTTAAGGAAACTCCGCGGAGGGTCCTTTAGACACAAACCAGAGTGAATTACCACCTCTCATCAGCTGACAGCTCACACGTCTACTGTTCTCCTTATCTTGATGCGTTCAAAGTCTGCATCAGCCACTGGTGTCCCCACTGAGGTTGCTTCTTACCTGACCATCACATGACTGTTTTTTGCACTATGTTGAAATTATACTTTTTGCAGCCAGAGAAAGTAGAAGGCGTTTGGAGATTACCAGCTGAGGCATCAGCTGAAGCTCAAGTCTTCAGACATATTCTCCAGTTGATATCAACCTTAAAAAAGCCAGCCTAAATGCCTTGCCAAGGGTCACCCAAGACATCTGTGGCAGTGACAACTGAACTCTGGTCTCCCGACTCCCATGGTAGTGCCCTAAACAGGGGATTATCGGTAGTTTCTTCTGTAGGAACGGGAGAGAGGAGAGGTAGGGATTTCCAAGAGCAAAACCTCACTTCTTCAAACCTCCTTAAAGGCTATGGAGGTAAATCTTTCTTGCGCAATGGGACCAGTACAAGCAGGGCAAAAATAACAGTAACCTCCAACTCAGATTGGTCTGCAATAAGAATAGCTTTTTTTTTTTTTTCTTTCTCTTTTCCCCCTCTTTTTCCCCCACTTTCAAACTGGGGGCATTTAAAGAACAACAAGGACTCAAAGACTATTCACAGGGTCTGGATTTCTGGCAGTGCTTGAGCTACTGCAGAGGAGCAACATCTCTGTATTCAGATGACTCGCTGAGTCCGTCATAGCCCCGGTAAAACGCCATTAAAAATAGTTATTTCTAATGACATATTCCAGTGCAATGGAGATTCCTGTGTACACTAATTTGCTTTGAGGATTGCATCATCCCAAAGGAAGTGTAGCCAGAGAGGTTTAAAACAAAAGTGGTCTGTCTCCAGGCTGAGCTGTGATACTTGGCAGCGATACTACACTCCACTGAGCCCAACGTGCTGTTTTAACATACTGCTCCCCTCCCTGTAATGTCATGCTGGAAGGATGGCATTTCTTGTCTCCTGATCCGTAAAAGATACTGGATGAGCTATTCAAGCTACCAGTGTCCTTGAATGAGGTTATTAGTCCACCTTGGACTTTGTCCTGTGAGCATTATGAGGATTTCAGGGGGATGGTTCAGGAAGCAAAATGTTGAAATAGAACCCTCGTTATTGAAGCAAAAACCATTGAAAACTGCTGTTAAGTTGGTTATAGGACTGACATATTTGTCCCTGTTACTGTTGCAGTATTATATTAACTAGGGTCATAAGTTAAGAGGTGAATTGAAAGGGTTGGATGCCCAGGAGGAGGGAAGGATTTCTTTGGTGCCTTAGGAGGCACACATTTTCATCCCCAAAAGCTGACATATGTCCCTTGCTACCTGGAGTGGACACCTCTAGTGTTGGCTTTGCGATGGGTAGAGCTGGTGAAAGGGCAGAAGATACATTCTGGGTATCTGTGGAAGAGCAGGTAACTGGACAGTCAGCCCTAGTAATGGTCACAAAAAATTTTGGATAAACAACACTACGGGATAAACAACTATGGGTTCCTATCCGTTATTGAAGGTCCTGAGAGAGTTGTACTAAAGGTTTGGAGTGCTGGTACTTCGTCTTCTTCCTCTGTAAGGCCCCAAAATGTCAAGGGAGGAGCATCTGGCTCTTTCCTCCATCCATTTATAACAGCACCTTGATGGGCGGTTATTTCTTAGGTGAAGGGTGAACACATCAGCTCTAGTGTAGGAAATGTGAACTGTGGCTGCATGTGGGTTGCAGCCAGATGAAGAGTTGATTTTTCTTTTCTGTTGGTGTAAATGAGTGACTGGAGTAGAAGGAAAAGAGATAACTTGGACTGAATGACAATATGATTCTTTTTTCTTTTGAGATCACAACCAATGAAAACGTTGCCTATCAGAGTTCAAGGAACATCTGGATGACACTCTTAGTCATATAGTTTAGTTTTAGGTAGTCCTTGAGGAGCAGGGAGTTGGACTTGATGATCCTTATGGATCCCTTCCAGTTTGAGATATTTGATGATTCTATGATTGTCTTAAAAAAAAAAATAAAATCATTGAGGAAATCAAATGGTCCGAAATGAAAAAATAAAGAAAAAAATGTATATTGGCTTTTATAATTTTACTTATTGACAAATCCGCCATAAAATCACAGAGATTTATGGTGAAACCTAATAGGTCCTGGATAAAGAAAGAAGAAACTCTGCTTGGTAAATGTTACTCCGTTTTAGGATTGATACATGGAAAGTACTTGTTATGATACATTTCCTATGTTACTGGTTATGTGATGGGGATAAGGGAGTGGATATGGAGGGGTAAAATGCTCCTAGGATTTGCATAGCACAACCTTATCTCTCTGGTTCTGTTCCTTGGAAGTAAAGGGAAATCCTAGAAACCCGTCCAGAAAACAGGGGACAAACTGTCCCGTAAAGGACTAGCTCCCTCAGGTTCCCTGGTCCATCCATGCTTGCTGTCTTAGCATGGGTAATATTGCCAAAAAGTGATTCCTAAGCAATCTCTGCTGAAATGTAAGGCTATTGCAATTGTGATATACCTTCCCTCCCACCCCACGAAGTGGTTATTAATTAAATTGCATAACAATTCTGCCTGGTATTTAAACGTTGTGCATGGATTATCTTCCTAGTTAATTATCCATTCCTATGGAGATTAAAAAGCATGGCTCAGACTCAGAGGAATATCTCAGTTAAAAAATATAATCTTTTTGTTGCGCTGATCTGCTAACTACCTGTAATCGGAGGTACATCTGCCCACTCCATCAGCTGGGGGCAGCTCCTGCCTCTGCGGCTCAGCCTCGTACGGGAGCTGCCTGATGAATATATGCTCAGGATCAAAGGACTTCAGTGGGATAACTGACCAATTAGAAGCAGGAGTCATTTAATCTGCTTTAGATATGCTCTCGATGGCAAAGTTTAGAGGTGCTTAAGTTTAAAGTTGGCAATTGTGGGTTTCTTTTATGTTCACTGGAACAATCACTCCAGGATCCTTTTACATTTTCTCGGTGGAGAAAAACATCCCTTTCTAGAGGGCAGTTCTTCTGACCTCTCTTAGATGCTTATTTTAGGATGAGATCACTTCCCGTCTCACCGTCGGCTGTAAATGAGGCCGAGGGTGAATATGTCTCAGTTGGAGTTTTGGGTACTTAAATTAGGGTAGATGGGCTGCACCCTGCCGAGCCCATCCTGCTCCCAGCCGGGGAGTGAGCGGGCTCTCGGCCGGTGCCTGCCCCCTCGGCGGGTGTGTTTCCTGAGCTCAAGCCTTGGGCGCTTTCTTGTTCCTCGGTACATAATCCAGTGGACATCCAAAACTGAGGATGAATTTGTAAGGTGGTTGGTAGGGGGAGAGGAGACCCTCCCTTATTGATTTATTTGGAAATGGAGCACATTGGGTGTAACTTTTTGGGATGATAATAAAATGGAGTTCATGAGGGTACCTTTACAGAGTCAGCCTTCGTAGCAGCTCCCACACCCCACGGGAGTCTGGCTGAGCTGGGGATACAGACTGGGAGGCTTCAGTCTCTCTTCTGCTCTGTAATACACACTTCAAGCAAAAGGGATCGTGCTCTTCACCTGCAAGAGTGAGAGGAGCCGAGGGGAAGGCAGGAGCTCAGCATGCTAACAAGCCGCATGCCTTTGTTACTGAGGGAATAAAATCTCTTTGTGCCTATTATTCCTTTCTGTGCCCATTTATAAGTGTTTCCACAATGCAAGTGGTGTTGTTCAGAGTTCTCTGCATCTGAGTTGTTTTTTAAATCTCTGTTATAGTATTATCTGGAGCATATTAACCCCTAGGTACTTAGGTTTTTAAATGTATAAGAGATGCCACGGGGAGGGAGAGGGGAAAAAAAAAAATATCTAATCCTGCTTAAAAAAAGAGCCAGAAGGTGAAATAGCAGAATAATCACTCTTTAACACAATTTGCTGTCACCTTCACCACAAGGTCCCTTTGCTCTGATACCCAGAATTAAGAGACAAACTCGGCTAAGTTGCTGCAATTTAAAAAACATGCACACGCACACAAATAAACTGGTGCCCAGCAGTTCCCTGTGGTACAATTGTTGGAAGCACAAACCATTTTTAAACTGATACCAGAAATGAACTTGTATTTTCAATCATATTTACTGTAAATTAGAAATTACTCAGTAAAATGCAATCTGTTCGGCAAAATGCATCCTGTCACTTTCAATTAACCAGCTAAAAGGTTGTTAATGAATAAATATTGACTTTTAGAGGAAATGCTTCTTAACCAGCTGCATGATATTTGACAAATGATCAATACGGAGCTGGTACACTCCCGCTAACCTGGAGGTAACTGTTCAGAATGCCGAGGCACAGCGTTAAACGACAAGTTGCACGGTGGCCCAGCTGTAGGGGTAGAATAAAGAGATGCTGAGATATTGCAAAGCCGCCTTGTGTTGATGCATCCAACTCCACTGCTGCGTCTGAAACTGAGCACCCGTGAGTGTAAACTTGGAGGCAGAAATGAGCCATTCAAGCACCCCCGCAACTTTCACTTGATTTTTTTGAACGCTAATGAGAGCTGAGACAGCTCAGCCGCTTTCAGACCTTTATTAGATACCAAAAGTCAGACCTTTTATTAGATACCAAAAATATGCATGTAGGTGCTGTACACGTTGACTCTTTAGGCTTCTAAGAGCTTGTCTGACAACTGTGTCTGGAAAAATACCCCACGATGACACTCCAGGTCTGTACTGTCTGGTCTGTATGGTGACTCACACTGGGCTCTTTGCTAATCCGGAAAATCGAACCCTAGAGCCAAATGCTGTTGTGGGGCATCTGGTCTCAAAATCCAGCAGAACTAGTTGAGTTATAGCATCTGTGAGTAAGGGAGAGCCAGGCAGAGAGGAGGATCCCATGGTGAAGGAACATGCCTGGGGTTCAGATCCGGGCCCCAGGCTGCACTTTTGGGGCTGGTCATATAGTTGCTCTAGTTCTCATTTGTCTGTGAAAGAGAGATATTAGTGTGATTGTTTAGCTCAGGGCTGTGGGTGGAAGGGTCCCTAGTAAGTCGGAGCCTCTGGATCCCAAGTATGGAGTTAGTTAAGCTTCCAGTAGCTTCAATCACTTCATTAGCAATGGCTGATGTGACATGACATGAGTAGTCCACAGCACAGACTACAAAACACTGCTTTGTTTCACACAACTTCTGTAGGGACTAAAGCTGTACACCAGGACACTGTTGGGAACATGCTTCGGGGAGACATGGGGATGGAGGAAGGCTTCCATGCCATGGGAGGTTATTGGAGCTTCTTGGGGTGACCAGGGCTGTCAAGTGCACCCTTTGTTTTTTCTTCCATGTCCTGTATACATGAAATTAAAGGTTTCTTGGTTCAGTGCTTCAGCAGGTCCACTTGTTCCTACACTAAAAAAGTACCTTTCAACCTATTGTTTCTAAAAACAGAGTGTGTGAAACATGACAGCTGCCATTGGACATTGGCAGGCAGTTTAAAGAGTTAACTGTTTTTCCCCATATTGGTGTTTCAAGTGGTTTTTTTTTGCCTTAATGGAAACAATTGTCTCTGGCTCCCTGGGCTGAAGATGATCAGGATTATGAAGTTCATAGATGCTTTACTGCTTGGGTATCTAAATGGAAATAAGTCCATCAGCTGGGAGTCCTCAGGAGACCATCAGCAAGATTACTGTTTGAACCGAGCCAGTTGTTGTAGAGGTTAAAAGGGGCCTTGTGGAGAGGTATTAGCCCTGTCTTAGATGGGCGGAATAGCCTTTCTTCTGAATATCCTGCTGATCACTCTGATGTGGTGGTTTTGGTTGGCTTTGTTACGTGAGGGCTCAAAATTTATTCCAGTTGCCCTTGGGGTGCTTGTGACCCTGCAGTAGCAGAGGGCTGTGCCATCTTGCTGTTTCAGATGTATTTGCTCCTTTCTTTCTGCCAGTCCTATTTACCTGGTTTACTTTTGCCTTTGACCAGAACAGCATGGCCTGGTATGTGCAGGACAATTCAATAGTTGGAGCACCTTTGGGTTCCGTCTGGCATCCAAGGGCATCTTAGTGAAGTGCTGTGCCAAATCTAACGAGCCCCATTTCTCAGCAGGACTATTTAGCACACTCATAACGGTCCAGCTATGGCTTCTGGCTCTAAGATGGCTCATTCAGTGCTTACCGAAGGATTTTTGATATATGTTCTAGTGCATGCTGGAGGTAGGACCTTAGAGACTTCTTGCCTGAAAAGAGTTTTGGGATATAACTCAATGATTTTCTTGATAGGCCAGCAATTTGGGTATAAGTGAGTACTTGGAGGCTCTTTGTGAAAATTGTAATAGAGTTTTGTTTTTCGTTGAAAGGAGAGCACGTGTATAAATCAGATTTATACCAAAGTCAAATGCAAGGGACCCTGCCTTCCATGTAAGTGTATCACTAGATAGCTCTAATACACAGCAAGAACTTGTGTGTGGTGATGCACTCTCTCTCCAAATGCTTTAATTTCTGTGCCTGAGATGCACCTAGATTCCTCTCACGTTCTCATTCAGGTGATAAGTAATGCAGCACAAATTATTGGAATGGACATTGGGTGCATCAACAGCAATAAAAGCTAACAGCATTGCGCAGGGACCAATAAAGCTGCGATAAGAACTGCTGGGCTTTTCTCTTCTTCATTGGCAGTTAAATGTGATCTCTATTATCTCACTGTTTGCTGTAATGTTATATGGAACTTGTCAAAGCCCCATAGTCTTGCCGCTCACTGTTCCACTAGAAAGAAAATACTCTGTAAATTACAGTACCTTTTGCTACTGAAAGGTGTGTAAAACTATTCCATCTAATTCATGGTCCCCTTTATCATAAGTGATAGTGGAAATGCAGAAGATTAGCAAGGTCAGATGAGTTTGGGATATCAGGCCAAATCCGTAAATCTTCTGAGATTACTGTATTTTCACCATTATCCCTAGACCTGCAGCAACCTATATCCACTTCTCATGTGCTCCACCTCCAGTCCATCTTCTCCCATAAAGTCCTCTGTTTTGGCCAAAGCTACGAAAACTGCAATAATCCAATGTATGCCAGAGAGGATGTGATTTATGGGATGGTAAGTCTTGTGAACCTCTGCTTTCAGACTATTTCCTTATGTCCCTGTGTAGACAATGATGGGAGAGAGGTATCTTGAGGAATGATTGAGAAGTTCATTACATGTACAAAATGTCTTAACTAATTTCATAGAATCATAGAATCATAGAATCAGTGAGGTTGGAAGGGACCTTTAAGATCATCAAGTCCAACCATTAACCTACCCTGATAAAAACACCACCACTTCTAAACCATGTCCCTAAGCACCTCATCTACCCTTTTCTTAAACACCTCCAGGGATGGTGAATCCACCACCTCTCTGGGCAGCTTATTCCAATGTTTAATAACCCTTTCAGTGAAAAAATGCTTCCTAATATCCAATCTAAACCTGCCCTGACATAACTTGAACCCGTTTCCTCTTGTCCTATCACTTGTCACCAGGGAGAAGAGGTCAGCTCCCATCTCTCTAAAACCTCCTTTCAGGTAGTTGTAGAGGATGATAAGGTCTCCCCTCAGCCTCCTCTTCTCCAGGCTAAACAACCCCAGATCCCTCAGTCGTTCCTCATAAGGTTTGTCCTCCAGACCCTTCACCAGCTTTGTAGCCCTTCTCTGGACACGCTCCAACACCTCAATGTCCTTCTTGTAGTGAGGGGCCCAAAACTGAACACAGTACTCGAGGTGAGGCCGCACCAGTGCCGAGTACAGGGGGATGATTACTTCCCTAGTCCGGCTCACCACACTATTCCTGATGCAGGCCAGGATGGTGTTGGCCTTCTTGGCTGCCTGGGCACACTGCTGGCTCATGCTCAGCCGGCTGTCCACCAACACCCCCAGGTCCTTTTCTGCCAGGCAGCTTTCGAGCCACTCCGCCCCCAGTCTGTAGCGCTGCATGGGGTTGTTGTGACCCAAGTGCAGGACCCGACACTTGGCCTTGTTGAACCTCATACCATTGGCCTCAGCCCATCTGTCCAGCCTGTCCAGATCCCTCTGCAGAGCCAATCTACCCTCAAGCAGATCAACACGCCCCCCTAGTTTAGTGTCGTCTGCGAATTTGCTGCAACCTCAGCAAGTTTGCTGATGACACCAAGCTGTGTGGCATGGTTGACATGCTGGAGGGAAGGGATGCCATCCACAGGGACCTGGACAGGCTTGAGAGGTGGGCCTGTGCAAACCTCATGAAGTTCAACAAGGCCAACTGCAAGGACCTGCACCTGGGTTGGGGCAATTCCAAGCACAAATACAGGCAGAGAATGGATTGAAAGCAGTCCTGAGGAGAAGGACTTGGTGGTGTTGGATGAGAAGCTCAACAGGAGCTGGCAATGTGCGCTTGCAGCCCATATCCTGGGCTGCATCAAAAGCAGCATGGTCAGCAGGTCGAGGGAGGTGATTCTGCCCCTCTACTCCTCTCTTATGAGAACCCCCCTGGAGTACTGTGCCTTTTTCTGGAGCCCTCAGCACAAGAAGAAGGACATGGACCTGTTGGAGCAAGTTCAGAGGAGGGCCACAAATATGATCAGAGTGCTGGAGCACCTCTCATATGAGGACAGGCTGAGAGAGTTGGGGTTCCAGTATCTGAAGGGGGCCTACAAGAAAGCTGGAGAGGGACGTTTTACAAGGCCATGTAGTGATAGGATGAGGGGTAATGTCTTCAAACAGCAAGAGGGGAGAGTTAGATTAGATATCAGGAAGAAATTCTTTGCTTTGAGAGTGGTGTGGCACTGGAACAGGTTTCTGAGGGAAGCTGTGGGTGCCCCATTCCTGGAAGTGTTCAAGGCCAGGCTGGATGGAGGTTTGAGCGACCTGGTCTAGTGGTGGGTGTCCCAGCCCATGGTATGGGGGTTGGAACTAGACAACCTTTAATGTCCCTTCCAACTCTAACCATTCTATGATTCTATGGTTCTATAACTAATTCAGGAACAGTGTCATGCTAACCTCACTACAATATTCCTCTTCAGGAGCTCTTTCTTGAACATCTGCATAAAACTACCTTGATTAGAGTATAGGACCTAACATACACCTCAAGGCACTTCAAGGTGGCAGAAACTTTACATGTTTTTGTTCTACCTGCAGGGAGAAGCTTTGTTGTTAACCTCTGCAGAGTAGCATCACTCACTTACCAGGCTGGACTATCATTCTCTTGTCTCTGCTATTCTCAGCACAGCTCGGCTTCTGCCTAGTCAGATTTTACCCAGCAGCATTGACTTAGAGGATGGCTTTGATACACCGTTGAGTCCTTGCTGGGGACCTTAAGTTCCCTTTCTGGAGCTGTGCTAGCGGTGGCTGTAAAACAGCCAGAATGGGACATGAGTGTATAAGGTATGTGTGAAGTAGGAAGAAGTCTTGGTCTTTTTGGTAAGGGTCCAATTCTTCAATTTGATCAGATTTCTTCGGCTGGCCATTTGTAGAGTGATTGAAATATCAGGGGTATAATAAAAATCTCCCAGGACACATTGCTCATCCTGTGCCAAAATCCTCATCACCCTGGTGTTGTTATCAACAAAAGGTTGTAACATTGCTAATTAATATTTATGTTGCAGAATAAATCTGGAACAATTGGGCCATGTTGTGTTACATACTGCACAAATAAGTGAAGTTGCATCTCCCGCCCCAGGGAATTTGTAAGATGTGCAGGGCATGTAAGGCATGGCAAATTTGGGAAGGGAGAACCTCCATGGCCAACCATGATATTTTCCCATATCTGGGCTTTCTCCTCAGCTCCCTACACCAGCAGAACAACCTTCAGACATTTTGGAATAACTTCTATGAGAATAAAATTTATTTTATAAGAATTGGTGTGGGCAATGGGAAGGAGCCAGTAGGTCAGCTCTGGTTCTGGACCAAACCAGAAGGATCCTAGCAGATAAGATATATTAAAGACCAGTGAAAGAAAATACAAAAGGAAGGAGGGACAAAGTATCCTGTGATTACTCCAAAATGGTGCATGACTTTCCCAGCTTAGTCCTGCCTTGAGTATTACTCTCCTACTATTGCAATCTCACCTCAGCCAAGAGCTGATCCCTTAGGTCTTTGCATGAAGATCACCAGTGTCTCAAAAACACTGTTGGTGCCCATATTTCCATGCAGCTGGGCTAGCCAGGATCTAGTGACTCCTTCCAGCTAGGAACTAGGCAGCAACTTGCACCCTGTACCCAGCTGTGGGGAGTGAAGGAGAGAACTGGAGGATATGTGTTGAGTCAGATCTAACTGGAACCGGGTTGAGGTCTGTACAGTCCTGCTTAGTTAACACCTTCTTGTAGGGGGTGAAGGGCACGCAGAGTGTCTGATTTCAGAGCTGGAAAAAAGGTAAGTTTTGAGCTGGCAAACATGTGCAAGGAGGGAGAGGCAGAGCTTCATGTTCACAGTCGCCTGTGCACCCGGTGGAGAACACGTTGCAGAGTAGCAGGACTGAGGATTAAAGGGAATCCGTTCCCTGTGCTCACAGCAGGAAAGGATAGCAGTCTTGTCATCCTCTCAGGAGTTTCTTTTCAGACACACTCTTAAATAAGAGAGGATAGTGATTAAATTCCTTCCCTTGGAGCTTGCCTTTCTGGGACAAATGAAAAAAGGAACGGAAACATGTAAACAAATATTAAACAGCCAGACCAGCCTCCCAGATTTAATCAGGCTCTGGGCTGTTGCTTGGGTTGCCTTTTGAAGGAGATATGCATGCCTGTGTTTCTTTGCTTACTTCTGTTTACGTTAGCCTTTCTTCAGCCTCCCTCCATCTTTATCTCTGTACCCATCGCTGTCTCTCCTTATGCCTGAGCTGTACAATTGACTGAAATTTTGAAGTCGGAGTGGGACTTTTGCTGTGAAGAGTTCCTCTCCAAATGGATTTGGAGATGGTGGTTGGTTATTGACAACAGCTTTCGAGTCCATGCAGAGGTTGGGTGGTGAGGTCAGAGTTTGCTCCTGCAAAGGATGCAAGCACAAGCTGCCGAGAGGCACTTCAGCACCCAAAGCCAGCCCTTTTTTAAACATTTCACACGCATCCTGCTACATTGAGCTGCACCTCACAAGTATGTTCTGTTGCATTATGTCAGGAGCTGACATGACATGAGGTAATTGGATTTGATATGACATAATCCACCCGTAACATAACATGTGATAGATGAAAGGACTTTCCCTGAGGCAAGCAGAAACCAGCTGGTACTGTATGACACCTGCAAAAAGAGAAGGTTTTTAATTATCTTCTCCTGCCTGGCTGGGGTGGCAAGTTGTTCAGTCTATGCACATCCCTAATTGAACACTCAAAATGATTAATTGTTTTTTAAAATACCACAGCACGTTTTATTGGGTTTGAAACAAATGAAAATTTCCGTAAATTCATATCAGCCCCATGCACAAAAAAAAAAAGAAAAAAGAAAAACGAAGCTCAGGTGAATGTCTACAATTTAGGAGATAGATCAGTTTGCTTCAAGCTCTTCTGATCTAAAGTACCTTCTGCTCATTCTTGATATGTGTGCATGTTTAGCCTCCATTTTGCTGCTAAGGGGAACATTGCTGGGCTGATACCCGTTTAGACCTGATCTTGAGCAGAGCTTCTTGCGGTGCTTCCTGCTGTTCTGCCAACACCAATGACCACTACGTGGTCAGAGTCAACTGTATCAGAGGTGTAACTGAACTCCACATTTGATTGTCTTTTCCTTGGGGACATCCCAGACTGTGATGTCCCCTGAGTGGAACGGGAAAGCCATGAAGAGAAGACTGTTCATGGCTTAGGAAAGTGTTTTGGTACCTTCATTTCTGAATGAAGACATTTTCCTGTGAAAAGAGCTGGAGAAGCTGGAGGAAGACTTGTTTTAGATAAATTAAAAGGGATGTGATCCTAAAGGGACCTGTCCCCCGTCTCCTTTGATTCAGGTTACTGTCATTCAGCCGTTTTACAGGCTTCCCTTTCAACACTACTTTCTGGAAGGCTGTCACCTCTTCATTCACTACAAATGTTTCAGAAAGGTTTAAAAAAATGTAGTAGGAGGAAATCCTGACAAATATAGGGATGGGAAGGAGAGAGCGTCATTTTCAATGTATGAGTCCTAATTCCTCTTGGCTTTGATGTATAGCTCCCGTCTTAAGCAGTTTAGCATAGACTGTCTTGTGCATGTGGTGCTCACACTTTCATGTCCACACTCCTTATTTTGTGAGCTGCAGCATGTGAAGGTTCATATTACATCAAAAAGATGAGATGCTCCTTTTTTAATCTTTTCAACCCTAACCCTACCCTCAGTATCTTTGTCCCACGGAAAACCAAACAAAACTAGAAGATGATAAGACAACAGTGCTTACTGGTGTCCAAGGCTCTGGTTCACATAGGGGGAGCAGGACTTTCCCTGTATCACCACCTCTAGTGCCACCAGCCTTGCAATCCCATGGACTTTGCTGTCCTCTTTGCTGGCCCTGCACTAACCAGGCTGGGCTCTGCTGAATTTCTTGACTTCTTTTTGAAACTCGGCTTCAAAAGCCATGTGACTCATTATGATGATCTCCAAATAAGAGGTGATTTTGTATTCCTGTCGAAGGCTCTGCTGCAGTTTCCTCTTGCTGGTGTTTCCAAGTGCTCCTGCCAAGTGTTGCCATCCCAGTGGATGCCTTAGTGAGCAAAGGCAGACTGCATTTTAGTGCTGGCCTTGGACGTCCTTCAATTGGGGTTGAAAGAGATGCTGAATGTTGTTCTAAGCTGTTTCTTTTGTGATGCCTTTAGTATAAATCTCTGCCCCCTTTCTTAAAAGCCAGCTCAGCCACATGAACTAGGCTTTATTTTATGAGGCTCATTATTTTTATATTGATGTTCATTTTCTGAAAATACTGTGAAAGCTAAATGCATACAGCCCCCTGGACGTTTTAACAAAATCATATTTCAGTTGCAGTATTGATTGTCTATCTATAAAGCAATATATAGCCAGGAGTTAATGTTAACAGTGCACTATGTTAACTGAAGTAATGTAGTGAAAAACAAAAATGAGAGTTGGGCTTGCTTTACTTTTTGCTGCAGCGTGACACCTCCAGCTGAGCTTTATTGCTTCTCCTGAGTGTTAGGTAATCACAGAGATGACCTATAGCTATTTCCCTTAATGGATGATAAGCAAAATCAGCCAGAGTTCATGGTTGCTAGTATGGGGGTGGCACATAAACAATCCTCCTTTCATTGTGTTTACACACATTTTTTTCTGTCCTTTGAGCAAGAAGCAGTTGGGTGCAGGTTCAATGTTAAAGTCATGCCTACCCTTGGTTACTTCTATACACTGTCCTTGCTTTGCAGCAAAAGGGGGGAATTTTTACAGGAACTATATTGGTTCAATCATTCTCTCCCAGGAAATGAGGCTTTAAGGGTAAACACAGGCAACTGTTTAGGCTGCAAAGCCTTTCTTTTATGCAGATATGAAAAATGAGTTGGAGGACCCTGATCTACATTACCTCCCTCTATAGTAGGGTGGATCAGCTCCTGTTTTCAGAAGTCAGAACCACCCCAGCAAATCCATAATCAGACAGATTTTCTAGCTGCGTTTTTTTTTTCTTTTCCTGGAAAGGGATAAGAATTTTATTTCTGTATATTGACATATAGGAACATTAATAAGTAGAGGAATGTAGTGATCTGGCCAAAATCACATTCCACCAGATGGGAGGAAACCTAAAAACTATCATCCGGTGTAAAAAGACTGTGAGGAACCCCAACCAATGATCTAGTCAGTTCCTAAATCACTATGCCCCTTCAATCGAAACAAACAAAAAAAAATCCATCTTGTTTTTAAAATCCTCCAGTGATGATAATTTGAAAGATTATCCTTGGACTAGCTGAATAAGAAAATTATCCTGTCGCCCAAACTAAAACCCCCTTAATTCAATCTGACCTGTGACCACCCACTGTGGTCATGAGAAAAAGTTTATCCCCTTTGTCTTTGCAGCTGCTTTGTATGTGTTTGAAAGTACCATGATGCCACGTTTCCATATTCTCTTCTCTGGTCTACCCTGTCCTTGTTGTTCCACACAAATCATATATTTTGGCTTTTTGGTAATGGTCTGGGTTTTGTTTTGTTTTCTCTTTTTTTTTTTTTTTTTTTTAATTTTAGATTTAAATCTCCTCTTCTCTCTTTCCCATTAATTTAACTTCTCCTGACATAACAGTGGCCAAAACATGGAAAAGTTCTCCAGTAAAGCCTTTACCAGCAGCAAACAGAGCAGAAGGCTTTCTTCACACATCTCAAATATGATGGTGCTCTTTGCATGCCTCAGCATGGTGTTTGCTGTTTTCAGCATAACCCTGTTGATTCACATCTATCTGCTGATCCACTTTAACCCTCAAGTCCTTCTCTGCAGAGCTGCCACTCAGTCTGTTGTTCCTGGCTCGTAGTCGTGCAGTTGTTCCTCTCTGATCCTGATATTTGTTAAGGACAAAAGCTCATTTGCATCCCGTTTTTTCAGACCACTTCTATCGTTTGCCAGGATGATTTTGAACTCCAGCCCTGTGTTTTCTGGCGTGCCGGTAGCCCCTCCCTCTGTGGTGGTGTGTGTGAATATGTAAATATAAAGGTTATGCTGTCATCCAAATTGTTAAGGAAAATATTACATAGCGTCACATCCCAGTCAGAACCTTGAAGAAATTTTGTTGATATATACCTCCGTCTTGCAAGTGAGCTGCTGATTACGACTATACCAATGTATGTTTTTTCCCAGATAGTTTTGTGTACTCCTATAGCTGTTCATGTAGACCGCGTTTCTGTACCTTGTTATGAAAAGATATAAGCTGCTGAAGTTGAGGTATGATCTCTGCTGCTCTTCTTCCATTCACCCTACCAAAGTGCATCAGATTGGTTTAGAAATTATTTGATCTAAAAAAAAAATATCCAAACTTGAATGTTGCTCAGAGTTCCTGGGTATCTCTTAGATATTTACAAACAGCTTCATCTTTTGTGCTCGTATGTTTATAGAAATGGAAGTTAATTTGCTTTTGCACTCTTTCTCTCCCTTCTTTCTACATTAGCTGTTTTGCAGTTCCCTTTAATCACCACCATCCTTCAAGAGATCCAGATGAGCCCTGCCAAAGGCTCTGAGATCTTTTAGCCCACTTCTGAAATGCCATGGTTTCTTAGCCATTTTGTCTCCTCTCAATCCTCCAGCGCTGAATTATTGGATGCTTTTCTCCTGCTGTACAAATCCTGAGGAGATGCATAGAGCAGATATTCAGAGTCTGTATCCCAAAGAGAGAGGTAAGTCATCTCACCTCATGGCTGGAGCACTTCTCAGCAGCCAGGAGACTTTGATCCATCTGGGATCTGGAGAGTTATCTGGCAGACACGAGGAGAGACAGGGAGGAGGAGTTGACCTCCTCTATTCCAGCTGCTGAAAGGCTTCCACTCTTCCTGGTTAACTTGGAGATTCCCAAGCCAAGGAAAAGGTGTTTGACTGTCATCCCCTGCCCTTTTCTGGGAGGAGGAGCTTCAGCTTCCAGTCCTGCCTGTTCCAGGCACTGTTTTTGTCATTTAACGTGATATTTTATGCATTTTTTGATATGTAAAGTGGATAATTAAACCACATTAAATCTCTTCATAGACCCTTATTCAAGTTTAACATAGCATTAATTTGGCTGAGCTTAATTTACTTTGTAAACTGAATTAGCAACACTTTAATTCTGAATGAGAGTGTGCATAAAGGAGCCTAATGTGGATTAAATAATCCAAATTAACTTAAAGTGTGAACAGAAAATGAATTAATTTTCCTGAGTGTCCCAGTGTAGGCTCAATACATCAATCATCCCCTGCTGCGACTGCTCATCCCGCGCAGGTGAGGATTCATCTCCAGCGGTTCTCTCCCTCTTTGCTACATGGGCCTCTCATTTCTCTGTGCAGATGATGACCAGATGCTGCCAGAGCACTGATGGTGAGCTGCACTGGAAGCAAGGGAACAGGGGGGCTTTATCAACAGAAAAGGACGGGAGTGTGCAGAGGACACAGGCAACGCGAGCAGCTCTCAACCAACAGTTAAATGAAGAAGGGAGTGAGAAACAGCCTCTCCTGGCCATAAAAAGGGAAAGGAAAAAAGCTCTTTCTCTGCTTTTAGCTCTGTTCCCCTTTGCTTTAACCACCACTCCCGATTTACACTGAAAAGAAGGGCTGGGCTTATGACTCCTGAATGTAAAATATTCCTACAGGACACCATCCATTACTTGTGCTGTGTAAGCACTAATAATCCCATTGACCGCTCTTTCACTTGTGCCTTGATGCTAATGCCTTGTACATCAGCTTTCTCATGCATCCCCCTTCATCGGGAACTCTGGGGAGAAAACTAAAATCAACCACAGGTTACTCAGACTTGCCGACTGCGCTCTGCAGATCGGAGACTACATCCTCAGCTCAATGCATGGGCATAACTCCCGTTCACATTAATGGAAGTTATGTGCTTACATCCACAGGAGGCTATTCCCCAACGCCTGACATCTTGTTCCATCATTTATGGTACTGAAATGACCTGCAAATTGTAGAGCTCAGGAGCAAATGCCAATACACCGAAGTGGTGCCATGGTTATATGAAGACTGGAGATCTCCTCTCCCTTACACCATGATGGTGACAGGCCCAGGGCATCTTTGTTCTCTGACTGCTAATAGGACAACTTCTTGATAGTTTTACATTGTTTTCCCCATGGTATTGAAATAAGACAAAACTTAACCTCCCAAATGCTTTGACACCCCTATAGAATAGATTTATGCCAACCTAATGTGAAAGGGAATTAGCCCTATAGCAACGATCAGCAATTATATATGCCAGAGAGGAAGAGCAGTTACTGCAAAGGGGATTAATTAGGAGTAATGGGATAAAACTGAGGGGGCAGGGGGATTTCAGTTTGAATGTTAGGTCACACTTCATACTGTTGCATTTCTCAGCCCATGGAACAGTTTCTAAGAGGGGAAATCTTGTCACTTTGGGAATTCAAAAGTGTACAGAGCTGGGAGCCTCTGAAGTGACTTTACCTTGCTCAGCAGTAGTGGGGTGGGATATGAAAAGGATGGAACCCTCCTCATGGTGCACGGCGGTGAGCCCTCCATCATCCCTGTGTCCCCTTCTCCTTGGTGAAATGGACACAGGCTGTGGATAACAGAGGTGCCCCATGGAACAGGTATGAATATATCCATGCTATAATCAAGAGAAATACAAATCAGTGACGAACATCTTTCTTTTCTTCAGGAATACTGAGGTCTTGTACTTTCATTGACTCTGGAAGGGTGGTTGGTCAGAAACAGAACAAACCTTATGACCACAAGTGTGAAAAAACAAGTTGCAACTGGGGAGAAGACTGCTCTCTGAAAGCCTTGAAAGACAATGTCAGAGGAGGACTTGGTAGATCTGCTCTTACGCTACTCCTACAGCCATAACTGTGTGGCTCCACAGTTGGGACTTATTTGAGCCTTAGAGTGCCTATACATTGTTTTCCTTTTGTCTTGAGTCTGGAGCATCCTACCTGTCCCATTGACCAGAGAGGCACACGTACAGGGTGGAGACTTGCATGTTGTCCTATAGACAGTGTGTCCCACAAGGCACGTGGCAGAGCAGGCCTTAGCCCAGCCTCAGGCAGTGTGATGGTGTAGACATACCCAATAAGTCTCCTTATAAGCATACGCATATAACTGTGCAAAGGTTCATTTCTTACGGGAGATCCCACTTTGTGTTCTCTTCAACATCATCACTACAGCTCTAGATGTAGCTCTGAACAATCTACTATTCCAACAGTGGAGAAAATTGGTGAAAATAGGGTGGTTCCTTCTAATTCTTTAATGCTGTTCCCTAAATGTTTTTAAATCTGATTTTCTTTGTGTTCTTCTGAGTTCATTTTTCTCCCTGACATACTCGATTGGGTCACTAGGCACATGGGTGTGATCTTTTAAGCCTCAAAATGCCCATAAATTTGGGGGCTGCATTGTCATGGTACTTTGCACCAATTTGTGCTTTTCTGCTATAGACCATCCAGGTTGCCTTTTGCTAGGATTTGTTAGTGCTCTAGTGATAACATCTGGCAAAAACATGCATCTACACTATTCAAAATCCTAAAGACCACAGGGGTCATGATGATAATCAAGCCTGGTCTGCTACTCAGAGATCCCGTCTCTACTTGCACAAAGTTACTAGAGCAGGAAAACATCATCCTACACTATCAGTACCCTACAGATCATTCCTTCTTCTCCCAGCCTACCCTCCCACCCACGATGACATGTCCACAAGGAGTGACAAACTGCTCAATGGTACCGCTCCAGCCAGGTGAAGGTTTTCCTGGACCATGATGATGCTGTGCCTTCAGAGTTACAGAGCATTCATTTATAGTTAATGGCAATTTTTACCTTCCTCATCTCCTTACTGCTCTTTTAAGTCTGTTTTAATCTCATTACATAAGGAAGTAAGAGCCTTAGAGGGAGAATCTGTACCCAAGCAGACCAGCTCTGATAAAGCTCTGAGCACTGCAGGGTGAAAAAACCCAGCATCTGGTTACCGGCTACATGGGAATCAATGGGAGTGGAGATGTGACCTGGCAGACAAGTGACAAAAAGACGTAGAAGTAGGCTGATTCGTCCCTCTGCTTCCCTTTTGGTTTAACCAGACTTTTTCCAATTCATCTGGGTAAAGAAAAGTAATAGCAATAATTAGCCACAGATGCTTGGGCTTTTTCCCGAATGACGTATGAGAAGCAGATTCATCATCGTGCAGTTCACATGCTGGAGGGAAGGGATGCCATCCAGAGGGACCTGGACAGGCTTGAGAGGTGGGTCTGTGCAAACCTCATGAAGTTCAACAAGGCCAAGTGCAAGGTCCTGCATGTGGGTTGGGGCAATCACATGCAGAAATACAGGCTGGGCAGAGAATGGGTTGAGAACAGCCCTGAGGAGAAGGACTTGGCGGTGTTGGTGGATAAGAAGCTCAACATGAGACAGCAATGTGCACTCACAGGCCAGAAAGCCAACTGCATCCTGGGCCGCATCAAAAGCAGCGGTGGCCAGCAGGGCGAGGGAGGTGATTCTGCCCCTCTACTCCTCTCTTGTGAGACCCCCCCCATGGAGTACTGTGTCCAGCTCTGGAGCCCTCAGCACAAGAAGAAGGACATGGACCTGTTGGAGCAAGTCCAGAGGAGGGCCGCAAAGATGATCAGAGGGCTGCAGCTCCTCTCCTATGAGGATAGGCTGAGAGAGTTGGGGTTGTTCATCCCGGAGAAGAGAAGGCTCCAGGGATACCTTACAGTAGCCTTCCAGTGTCTGAAGGGGACCTACAAGAAAGATGGAGAGGGACTTTTTAAAAGGGCATGTAGTGATAGGATGAGGGGTAATGTCTTCAAACAGCAAGAGGGGAGATTTAGATTAGATATCAGGAAGAAATTCTTTACTTTGATGGTGGTGAGGCACTGGAACAGGTTTCTGAGGGAAGTTGTGGGTGCCCAATTCCTGGAAGCGTTCAAGGCCAGGCTGGATGGGGCTTTGAACAACCTGGTCTAGTGGGAGGTGTCCCTGCCCATGGCAAAGGGGGTTGGAACTAGATGATCTTCGAGATCCCTTCCAACTCTAACCATTCTTTGATCCTTGTCCTGGTGAAACACCAGGGAGGAGGTGACCTCATGGTGTCTCTTTGTATAGGGGACTGCTGAAGGCTGGTCTGGCTCATGGCAAAACTTGCAGCAAGTCTAACATTTGCTTTGTGTTCACAGGAGGAACGTCAGCACTACTCTGGCCAGACTCCTTCCCACTCCAACCCTTCCCCGAAACAAAAGACCATCCATGCCCACGTAACCAGCAGAGGTGGCAGCGATGCACTGGGAACGCAGGGAAGAGATATTTGTGCTCTGCATGGTATAGACCTGAGTGCTCTGAAAAAGGTTTGGGGTTATGTGCTTGCAGCTAAGCGGGAAAGCTCTTTGTCTTTGGTGTTGTGGGCATTTCTGCTTGGTTGTAAGCAGTTGGAGGCAGAACTCCCAGTACCTCCATTTGAGGTCTTCTTTCAGAGACAGAGAAGGATCCATAGTCTCAGAGCACTGGGCGTATTCCAGATGGGTGCAGTAAATATCCCTCTCCTGCATGACTCCCCAGAGTCATGGTTTTTTTTCTCTATCCCTGCAGGCTTTCCTGGGGCGCTGTTGCCTCTGGGCTTAAATTTAGCCTTTCAGCAACGCTCAGTAAGAGCAGAAGCATTTAATCTCCCATCCTGTGTCCAGGCTGATGCTCCACTTTTTATTGTCTACATATATCTGTAATTATTAACTTACGGCAACATTTCATTGGCCAATAAATGTTAGTTATGGTATATTTGGTAGCTTTATGAAATGTAATTAGTGCTGGAATAGCATGAGATACTCAGGAGCTCCGGCACTGGTAGATGAACCTTTATCAGCTGTGGGCATTTAATTCTCTTTAACAGGAAAGACATAAACAAATAACAATATTGCATCCTTGGACTGGCCTAGTTTCATCTTGTTTGACTGCCTGGCTGCTGTGTTTCTACAGTTTCCTTATATGATTTTTAGCTCCCGCAGGCTTGTAGTAAATTGATCGTTGTTAGTTCTGAGATTCAAATTTCCCTTTATACCATCCACAGACCATTTATTACTGTTTATCATATTTCACTGGAACCTGGGAACTTCCGTCAGTTTTAGAGGTCCTTGCTCAAGACTCTCAGAAGTGCAGAACAGATAAAATCAGAAAAATACTCTCACCAAAGCTTTCAAAGGATGCATTTTTTTTTTTTTTTCAGTTTGGCAATCAAAATAAAATATACACTATTTGGTTTAAACCAAATTATGTTTTCCTTCAGGTTGTCTGGCCAAAATAAACAATGCCAAATGCCATTTATCTGAATCAAAACATTCCCTTCAACCTGGAGGAATACATATTTTTTGGTCATTTGTTCAGAAAGTAAAGGGGTCAAAGACCAGCAACTTTCCAAAGCATTGAATATTTCAGAAGATTTGCAGTAGATGTTGGAGACCCAAATTCAGCTACTGTTTCAGTCTGAGAAAACTTGCAATCACTCCTGCACCTCCTAGGAGAAGACTTTAGCCACTAAGAGAGAAGTTATTCTTGGGTGAGATGTACTACTTGGTGTTTCTCTTTGTCTCCGTTCCACTTAATGCAATCAAACACCCACAGGAGCAGGGGTAGGTTTGGGGCTACCACCTTCTAAAGTGGGTGTTCTGGATGCCTACAAGGACCAGGTCAAAGGAGACCAACTCCAACAAGATAAGCTGAGAGAAACCTGCCTGAACTGCAGAGGCTGCAGGTCCAACTTACTCTGCCTGAATCAGATACCCAAATTTGCAAATAACTTCAGGCTGATCAAAACGGATTTTTAGTATATTTACTGGTTGTCAAAAGAGCTGTTGTGGAGCTCTGGTTATTATTTCTGCTTTACGGCAAGTTAATGTGAGGCAAGTGAGGTTTAAAGTCCAGGCATGCTGGAGAGGTGCAGAGCATCCCCTTTAGAACTTGCCTGCTTTTCCTGAGCTTTTATACGGCACTTGTCATGTGGTGTCTCAGCACTTTGCACATCTGAAAGCTAACAACGCTGCAGGGATCTCTCCTTGCTTCTGTTACGAATGTCTCAGCCCAGTCTTTTCTGACATGTGAGATGGCTCTTGGCAGCCGTGGGCTGTGGGTCATCACACCAGACAATGGCTGCAGTGGGCACCATGGGGTCCTTCATCCCACTGAGATGCACCAATCAGGCCGTGGCTACTTGCAGGTGTGAACACTTCCTCATTATGAGGTCCTAGTGGTGAACATCTACTTGCATGGATGAATCATGCAAGCATCTCCCGTGACTCCTCAATAGTAGGAATCCTGTTCTTCAAGGACAGGTTTAATTCCCCAAAAGGCACTAAGCTTGATCCTGAGTGTCAGTCTCTCCATTGAAGTGCTGTTCATACAATCATGGAGTCATAGAATCATTTAGGCTTGAAAAGACCTTTAAGATGATCAAGTCCAACGGTAAACTTAATGCTGACAAGTCCATCACTAAACTGTGTCCCTAAGTGCCACATCTACCCGTCTTTTAAATACCTCCAGGATTGGTGACTCCACCACTTCCCTGGGCAGCCTGTTCCAATGTTTGATAACCCTTTCCAGAGAGAATTTTTTCCTAATATCCAATCTAAACTTCCCCTGGTGCAACTTGAGGCTGTTTCCTCTTGTCCTGTCACTTGGGAGAAGACACCAACAGCCACCTCACTCCAACCTCCTTTCAGGTGGTTGTAGAGAGTGATAAGGTCTCCCCTCAGCCTCCTTTTCTCCAGACTAAAAAACTCCGCTTGCCTCAGCTGCTCCTCATAGGAATCGTGCTCCAGACCCCTCACCAGCTTCGTTGCCCTTCTCTGGACACACTCCAGCACCTCCATGTCTGTCTTCTTGATAAAGCTTTGCTTATCACACACAGCAATCTCCCCACCAAGACCTTCTGTGTAGCTTGTGGAAGAGGCTTTCCCCCGCCCCTCGCTCTTAGGAGACTTAACAGCATTGTTAGGTAAATCCACAGGCATGTGCTAATCTAGTGAAAAAGGGAAAATAAGAGGCCTGCAATCTGACTTTATTTAGCTGGGAACTGACACAGAGAGCGCTTGGACATGGTGCTGTTAAAAAGCCTTTTGGAGCTGCCGGCACCTGGTACAGGGCTATCGGCACGTTGCGGGACTGGTCTTGGCGCGGGCTGACGGAGCCGGCGGGAGGGGGAATTCGCTTGTCATCCTTTGGATTATACCTGATTTATGGTTTCGCTCATTGACTTTAGAAATCTCACAGTGGCAAGCTGCATTGTCTTAACTTTGCATTTGTAGATTATCCACACTGCAGAGTTATAAATCCTTCTGAGCACAGCGTGCTTCCAAGGCCTAATTATATTGTCAGGGATAGGGTCTGGAGCGGGAGTGTATGTGCTACAATGCTCTGCTGGCCCCGAGTTCAGGAGGCATTCATAGAGGCATTTTATCAGTCAATTTCATGAGACATTAATTAATGAGATACTTCAATTAGATCATTTCTGTCACTTGGAAGGAATTATTCTTCATGGTCAAGATTACATCATCTTAATTAGTCCCTCTCCAAGTAATTTGCTTCTTTTCAAGCCCCGAAGAAGGGTACATTCATTATAGATAATTAATATTCAAGTTAATTGACTGTACCCTACAATTCATGGAGCCCCTTTGAAACAGATTTTCTAGTTAGGCATCGGGAAGGGCTGTTAAAGTGGCACTGCGCAGTCCTATGGAAAGCTTCTCGATCATCCGGGGGACCAAATTATAATTATCAGCCCCAGGCCTGCCTTAGCCACTCCAGTTAATATTCACAATAGGGTGCCCATTCTGGGGAACCGCTGTATAGATACAAAAGTTAAGACCAGAAGGTTAGGCTAAATCTCTTGTATTTACGTACACACTATGCAGGGAATCTGTTTTTTTTTTTGTTGTTGTTGTTGTTAGCACACATGTTCTTCACAGCAGAATTACTTTGATTTGACTATTTCGGCTTTAAAAGGGAATTTTTATAACAAGCCAATCAGAAATAACAGATATTTGAAGCTCAGATGCTCTGTTTGTTTATTCTCTCTGAAAAAAAGGTCATGCAATATTAATGTTGTGTCTTTTAATGTTGCCAATAATCCACAGAAAACACCTTATCCCACTCAGAGTAGTAAATTTCATGGAAATGTTTTGTATCACGTACAAACATTGTTGTGTAAAATTTTTTTTCCTACAGCGTTGGTACTTAAGTTTTTACATTTCACTTAAGTCAAAACTTGATTTTTCTCTGTCCTGTTTCAGAGTATAGCAGTGATCTTATATTTGAAAATGCTGCCTGCCTGAAGCGTCAGAAGCTGGAAACTCTAAAGCAAGTCACTGTTTCCAAAAGCAGCTATTTAAACACAAAAAAAAAAAAACAAAAAAAAAAAGAAAACGTTAATAACACTTACAGGCTAGCAAACTTAGAAGCAGCTACAAGTCTGGAATAAACAGCCACAGCTCCCATTGAAGCCAGGGGATGGTACTGGCTGTGCTTGCACCAGGGCTAAATCTGCCTAATTGCAAGTGCAATATTGCTGCTCTTCATTTTTATGCAGATTGCTGAACCCGTGTGATCCAAGCAGAGCTTGTGAGGAAGGGAGCTGCAGCCCATACGTGTGCATGCCTTTGTTTTTAAAAACAAAACTTCCCCTTTGACTCGAACTTTAAATAGTAGAGCCAGGCACATAATGTGGGTAACGTCACTGAGTATGTGCTCGGATTTCGGCATTTTATAGCGCTTCCTGTCTTCATGCCACATATTAGTTTCCTCTGAATAGTCTTTCAAAGAAATTAAATGGCAGGAACGTTAGTGGAAGCAGCGAGATATAAACAAACACTGAATATTCAGAGTGGCTATTTTTATTCCCAGCAGAAACCTAATTTTAAGACCAGACTTTCTCCA
This sequence comes from Vanellus vanellus, assembly GCF_965231255.1. Lineage (NCBI taxonomy): Eukaryota > Metazoa > Chordata > Aves > Charadriiformes > Charadriidae > Vanellus > Vanellus vanellus. Next base: position 7,631,791 of record NC_138906.1, on the reverse strand, counting down.
ACTGGGGAGGAGAAATATTAGGATGAGTACAAGAGCATTTGCGTGCTGTACTATTACAGGAGCGCTGCTAGAGCCTTGCCAGGAGCAGGATGCTGTTGAGGGAGTACACACAAAGTGAGACGTGGGGCAAATCTGTCCGGGAGAGGATTTTTGGCCGGTGTGGTCAATTCGCTGCCTCCGTGGCACGGACTGCATGCAGAAAGAAGTCTGCTACCACACTGTTCCCACCAGGGTCTACGTGAATAGGTTAGAAGCAGGGATGAACATAGCCTAGGAGCTGGATATTTGAATTTAGTAATATTGACGTGGAGGTGCCCGGCTTGCATTGCCCTCCCTGCAGACCTCCCGACCCCCTCCAGCCGCTCTGTGAACCTCACTGCAGGAGGTGAGCACCAGCCCCACAGCAGCCATGCAAGGCAGGGAACAGGGGTGTTTGTGGGGGTCACCCTCTCCCCCGAAATAGCTGCCACCCAATATGCTTTCTTTGTCCTCAGCAGCGGTGGCTTTGTGGCTGTGCGGGGCTCTGGACTAAACAAAGCTCTTTACTGAGATGTTACTGAACCTGAATGGTGACGGAAGGAATCCAGTGCAGAACCCCAGGTAATGATTAATTTTGGAGACTTCAGTATTCTGCATGGGGCCACGTGGCAAAAAGAGGTTAAAAAGATGACAAGCACATAAACTTCAGCTAGGAAATACTTTCTTGAGAGTTATTCACCCAGGGCTGTTAAAAATGTAGCTTGAATTAACAGCCTGCCACTTGCTTAGTGCCTCTGCCTAATTCTGTTCTCCGTGATTGATTATCCGAGAGTAATTCTTGGGACCTTACCCAGTTTGTTCTTATTGCTAGTTAGGCCAATGAAAAGCAATCGTCTAACACTTCTTGTTGTCTGTCCCCCCTCCCTTCTCCATCCTCATCCCTTTTCTCTAGATGTCTCACACTACTCCTAGCCCTGTCCCCTGCATCATTTCTGCGTTCGACTTGCTGATATTTTGTCCACTTTTTGTGCCCCATAGAAGAAACCAGAACCCTTTTGCCATTGGTTTTAGAATACATTAGAGTTGACATTTTGTGGCCCAAATCAAATCTGTGTTCTTCTGTCACCTGCTTACGAGGTTCTGCCTCTGCTGGTGTAGAGCGCGGTAAGTGCACAGAGACGGAGCAAAGGACTCTCCTTCTTCAACTGTAATTTTGAAAGGGTCCTTTTATTGATTTTGGGAGAAAACAATGATAAAAAAGCATTTCTGATTGTGTTACAAACTTGCCTGCCCGGCTGCCTGACGCCATGGCTGTGGACACATTTGCTCTTCCAGCTCTGGAGCTGGCAGCTCTCTCTGCATAACAACTATCACGGGGTCAGTTTAGGAGGATCACTGCGAGTTTTTTTTTGCACCTCTGGAGCAGCCAATTTGAGGCTCTCAAATTGGTCTGCAAACAGAGGTGCAAAACCTACCACAGAAGGTCAGTAGCATTAACCCAGTTTCGTCACTGACTAATTTAATGTCCAGAGAGACAGAAGGTCCACATTGTGGACATGCTGAACACGTGCACTTTGAATTGAAGTCCGGAGGAGCTGTGGATATTTGATGTCTGTGAAAAGCAGGGATCCCATCGGGGATTTGTTTAAAGGTAAATAGAAGAATAAATGGGAAGTCTTGACTCCCAGTCCTCTCCTCTGATCACTGAATCACACTAAAGGGTAACTTGTTTAATCATCCTATGTCTGTAAAATACCAGCCTGGAGCTTGTAAAAAAGCTTCCTTAGTATTTCAATGGCTTGGTTTCTTATCCTGGGAAAAAGACTTACTCTTTAAAAACACTCCCAATATCTGTGCAGTCCTAATGTTTAAACCAGGCTCGTCTGAGCAGCACATTTAGATCACTCACCGTTCCTGCATGAACATCTGAAGATGCTGATGGAGATTTTTGCAACGTTACACCATCGTTCTCAGTAGCCCAGAAGGTTTTCCTTGCGCTCAATTTTCTTATAGTTTGGTTTCTGTCCCCAGACCTTTATCGATGTCTTCAGGCCCTGACTGACTCCAAATTAGGAAGGAAATCCCCTGAGACAGAGAACACACTCGTCAGCACACCCTGCATACTGAATAATTATAGAGAAAAACCACATCCATTGGCAGAGGTGAGCAAAATCATGGAAAAAAAGATAATGGAGTCTGTTGGAGCAAATAATCCATTTCGGCACAGATCTCGGAGAGCTGGGGGAGCTGTCTTTGGTGAGAAAATACCAGATTTCGTATTTTAAACTACATTTTTCCTTGCCGAGATGTCAGCGGACTGTGAAGGACCAGGTAGATGCTGGCTTTGGGCAGCCTGAATTTAGAGTCCCCCAGTCCTACCAAAATGAACTGGCGATCCGAGAGCTGCTTGGGGTGGGAACAGCTTCCTGACATGATGGTTTGCCAGACCCAGGGCAAGAGGCAGAAATCAGAATTTACTGAAGTGACCGATGGGCTCTGCCAACATGAGGCAAGTTAATGGCAGGTTATGCTGTGACCTTACCACCAGGCAACTTAACTGTGCTGCTGAATGTCTGCGTGGTATGGTACAGTACACTCAGCATAGCAGTGTGGTGGGTTTTTTCCCAGCTAAGCATTTCTTTTTTAATAATCTCTAGCTTTTCATCAGAAAACTTCTTTTAATGAGGGTTGTCTTATCTATTTGGACATTTGCCCATCGTTCCAGCATCTGGTGTTTGCCTTGTAGGTAGGGACCGTTGCTGGCACTCGCAGAAAGAACCTTTTCCCTGGTCTCCAATGAGGCTTAGAGAAGAGCGGTCGTGGCCCAAATCTGCAGTCAGAGCAACGTGAGTCATTTCCATATGGTGCTTTGAGTCTGACAGGCTGCAAACAAAGGGAAAAAGGGAAGTGTTCCCTGAGTGCAGCCATGGGAGCTGAGGTGACAACCTGATGGGACCTTTCCAATGAGCGCTGAAAATACCCATCGTCTGCATTCTGGAGAAATTCTTTTCAAGCTTTTTTTCCTCTCTTCTTTTCTCTTTCTGCCTCTTCTCTCTTTCATCCTCTCCTTTTCATTTTCAATTTCAGCCACTTGATCTTCAGATATTTTTGAAATGGCTGGGAAAAGGGAGACAAAAATGAAGCCGACATAAAGGAAATTGAAGCGTGGGGAAAAACCACAGCAGTTTATTCCAGACCTTGTTTAATGAAAAATAATTAGAAAATTTCAAAACACTCTGCAAACTGCAATCCCATTTTCTGTTTATTCATGATGGACAAAAACTTGAAGCTTTGGTTTCCTACGATAAAAGCAAGCAATATTTATTTTTTTAATCACTTTTTTTTGTCCCCATTTAATAACTTGAAGGGCATTTGCATCTGAAACAGACACAGTATACAGAGCTCTGCATTCTTTCTAATTCTTCTTGTCCTGCTCCCCCAGCCTGGTTGACATTTACCTCCATGACCTCCATCCTCCCTGGGTGGGCCCAGAGCTAAAGCCATTGTTTGAAGCTACTGGTGAAATGGTGCTGACTCCTGGAAGGAGACAATTGGTGTTCGTGCCCTGTTCTCTATCATGAGGAAGAGCTGGTGGGACTGGTCAGGCTAGGTCTTTCCAGTTTAGAAAACAGATGGTTGTGAGGGAACTAATTAGAAGGCACTAAAATCAGGTATGGAAAGGAGGGAGCAAAGAGGGAACAATTTTTCACCTTTTCTCAAAATGAAGGACCTACCTTGATCCAATGTAATTATCAGGTGATGCACATGAAACAAACAAGGTAGTACTTTCCACCTAAAAATCTATGGAGCTTGTTGCCACTGGATACCGCAAAGACCAAATGTCTTAAATGTACTTAAAAAGGACTGAACTGTTATGAAGAATAGCATTACTGGTGGCTATTAGACATGATGGTTCACACCCAACTTCCAGCTCAGATAGCCCCGAGCTGCTGACTGACAGAAGCTGGAGAGATGAACCAGGTTACGATGAGTTTTGTACAGTCTTTCTCCTCCTTCCACCTCTGCTTTCAGTGACAGGACACATCTTTCCTGTGTTGCAGTTTGGTGGGTTTTCTGTACCAACATGCCCTGGCTGCACTTGGATTCTGTTAATTAAAGATTGAGGATGAATTAGCTGAATCAGTAGGTGAATCTCAACCATTGAGTAAAGACAAAGATTTCCCTCCCAGATATCCACCCCAGTCTCTGTCAGCGCACCAAGTGCTGTGGCAGGAAAAGCAGTTTTATTCTTGACTTTTCAAAGCTCTTGGATAAAGTAGTTTCTTCTCTGGTTATTCTCTCTTCTCACCTGTGTTAGGTCTGAACTTTTTGGAACAGAATCTCTTAAAAAACCTAGATATCTTCCACTGCTAGTACAAAGGCTAGTACCGTGGTGCTTTAACCTTCTTGAGGTCTCTACGCTCTTCTTTAATAGGAGTAAATAATTATAATTTCTATAAACTACAGCATCTTCAATTAGGTCTTGATAAATATCTTCTGGTAAAATGGGGCTTATAATAGAATTAGTCTTAGGTTTTTACACTTACTGAGTGATGAGCAAAGTTCTCTCTTTGATTGTATTTCCCTACTTTCTCCTTTGAATAAAGTGGAAAATATCTGAAGGATGTACAAGGGCTGCTTCCTGGGGTGTTCTGTTGTTTTGCAAGTGGTGGAGTATTTTTAAAGAGATCTAAGTTGAGAACCCCAGGAGTGCATTGATTAAACAGAACTAAATATATCAATATCCATGTCAAATTAGAGGTGTTGTTTTGCTACTGGAGACCACAGAAGGGGGAGTGTAAGCTTTCCACATGCAAAAGAGCAATAATGGCATTTGATCATTCAGGTAAAAGAAGTTTAAAATTTCCCCTTACAAAGTTATTTTCCTAAGTATAAATAATCTCAAAGTGCTATTGTGCTCGTCTGTCTTCTCATATGGTTATTATTCAGCAGCACCAAGTTAAGTTTGGTTGTACATTGCCATGTGGAAACCATTTGAATGATCAAGATGTGATTTTTTGAGGTTGGTGGGTCAGGAATGGGGGGGATGATCTTCTGTAAATGTGAACAATGAAGGACTAACCCAGATTTTCTGTCCTGACAAGCATGTAACTTGCACAATATAAAGTTTAAAAAAATTGCCTGGGAGACAATTTGGATTCAAATAATGTTTTCTAGAAGGAGCTGCCTGCTGGCAGTGTGTCTCAGTCCGCCGCGTGTTGACAAGCCCAAAAGCAGAGTTAAGAGGCTCTCTGAAGTTGACTGAAGTCAGTGTCAACAAAGCTGGGATTTCTTCCAACCAAAAGCCATGCAACCAGTGTGAAATGTTCGTCAGGCTGCAGAGAGAAACAACTAGAGGAGCTACCAAAATATTTAACTGAGACTTTCAGAGAGACATTGAGTTTCTACTAAAAGATACTGCAGTGGCATTGAACACTGAGTAGCGTTTTATCCAGAAACTTCTTTCACTTTCCACTTTAAAATATAATTGGGAAGTATCTGAACAGTGGCAAGGTATATAATGTTCAGGGCACAGGGGAGCTATGTTTTGCTATCCAGAGGCTGGAGGACTCCAGCTGGATTTGGGACATTCAATTCCAGCCGTGCAATTTGCAACCCGCCCTCCTGCTCCAACCCCCCATCACGCAGAAATGTTCTGCCTGGTCCTGGTGTGCTAAACTCCGTGCCCACCTCAGTTTCTGCCTGAAAGTATTCCCTGTGAGCAAATAAACCCCCTACAGAGGGAGAATAAGCCTACCTCCGTGTTCTTCATTGACCGCCTAGGGAAGGACGACTGACTGAATACCTAAATCAGGCAGGTCGTGGGTCTGACCTGACAATAGCCTGTGCAAGGAAGATCTTCAAAAGTACATGAGAGGTGGCAGGAACGGACAGCTGGGTATAGTTTAATGCCTGATGTGAGGGGTTAAATCTACTCCCAGCAGGACCTGGCCTTCGCAAAACACCTCCATCTTGAGATTGTTGGGTGCTGTTTCACACTGATGCCTGAAGGAGTGCAATTCTGTCATTGAATGGCTATATTTTGGAAGCTTCTGGTGAAAGATTATCTATTTAAGTCAGTAGGTTAAACATGTTACATTCACTCCTTTGGTGTCTTTTTGCTCTTTGGCTTTTCTAATCTACTTCAAAGAATTTTTATTTATATTTCTGTGATTTGCCCCAGCTGCTCTCAGAGTATTGTCACCTCTAGGTCCCCAATGATCTAGTATGAGCTCTAGACTGTGGCTGGCACTCTTTCTTGGGAGGTGGGAGATATGGATCTGAATTCCTTGAGGCAAAGAAAGTCATTGAACCTGGGTCTCCCACTTCCTTCCCCAGGCTTCACATCAACAGTGATTGCCTAAAAGTAGGGCAAATCCAGCGCCACACTTTCTATGGATGTCCAGTCCTCACTCCAGGAATAAGTCATGCAATTTCTTTTGAGTATTTTTATATCAAGTACGGAGAGCCCTGAAAGCAAAGACCCTCTCCACCTCTGCCGCAAGGGAGTATCCTAACCAGCAAGTGAATCTCACCTCTTGCTGTAAAGTAGAAAAGGTTGAGCAGATAAGATGGAAACCTCCCAAAAAGCCTGTGGTTTGGTTCTTAAGACAGTCTTTGGGGAGACAAGAAAATGTGTCCACATCTCCATGGCAGCAGATCTCCCATAACAAGCAGCATTGGTCCTTACTGCGCTCTAGTAACTGGCGCCCCTCCTCTCTCCTGCTGAGAAAGAGGAGTGGCCCCACCTAGGTTTCTGTAGGAGAGGCTGTGGGCATAGCATCAGGAGACGCATCTTTCTGCAGCACAGTGTAAGCCACTGAAAGATAAGAGGTCTGATGTCTGTTCCCACCAGGCCCTGGGTGCTCCACAGGGTGGTTGTTCTGGATCCTGCTGTGAATTGCTCCTCTTCCCCCAGCTATTCTGCAGGTCTCAGGAGCTTCGGGCATCTCATTCACGTCTGGAATGCTTTGGTGGAAGCTGGATTTGAGAGGACCAATACTTCAGGGACTGTATTCCTTTTTAGAGGCAGCCCAAAGTTCATAGAAAATCAGAGCTGATCTGTGATCTTGATTCTTGCCATTTTAGTGATGCACATCGCATTTTTCCGAACTCCCCCAGAACTCGTTAGAGCTCTTGGTGTCAACTACTTGCCCAATAAATGTATCCTTCTCTAACTCCCCCACTATCCTAACGTTTAGGATGACTCCCCAAATGAGGCTATGGAACAAGAGTGACTAATTATGACTATACTTGTCTGTGGTGGAACATAGCAGCTCTGGTGAACACAAAGACCATAGCACGTATATGGCATGTCTTTAAGGTAGGAATTTGGCTAATGGCTTTGGAGCAGTAGAAATGAAGCTCTACCTGAAAAGCCAAGAGGAACTCAAGCAAATTGGTGAGGACACTAAAGATAGCTCTCCCACTCTTGAGAAAACACCTGTGTTCTGCTGTGCTCACAGTTGCTTACAGTCTCAACTTTATTTCCATCCAAAGGACAGCTGCTTGATAAGGCATTGGTTGGGAACCAGTTTCTTGCTCCATAAAGTTGTATTAAATACCCACTGAGGCCATCACAAGGAATCTTTGCAATGGCCTCGGTGGGTGTTTAATTGAGAATAAGAGAAGACATGAATTTTAAAGAGATAACATTCTCTAGAACAAGGGACTTACATGAAGCAATTTCTACTTGCTTTGCCACCTAACTAAAAGATGCATGGATCATTAAAGTGCATGCTTCCTCAGCATCTGGGATAGTGATCCACTGTGGCTTCGATTATGATTATCTACAGAGCTTAACCATGAAAGCCAGGATAGTTGATGAACTCACGGTACCAAAGATCAGCAGGATTCAAGGCTAGAAGAGACAAAGATTATCTGTTCTGTTCTCATGAACATCTAAGGTAGAAAATGTCATCCAGTGATGCCTGCACTAGGTCCAAGGTCTTATGTTTGATTAGACCATCTGCGTCGATTCAAAATCCCTATCATCACCCCTGTTTGCAGACTGTTTTAACCAGAAATCCTGCCTTGCTTGAGAATTACAGGAGTGCAACGGCAACTGTTGAGTCTCTAAATAGGCCAATGCGCTATCAGGCATTATTTTGTGATCATATTAATTATGACCTTTGCCCCCTGGCATAGGAAGAAGAGGAAAAGCAGTGTTTACATTGACTGAAGGTGGCAATAAATGCTAGATTCTCACGGGCTAATTTATAGGACCCTGTGGAGTGCTGAGGAGTGGAGTGAACGTTTTGACCTGGCAAGGTTGAAGCCAGTTCTGTTCAATACACCACAATGAAAATATTTTTGAAGGATTGTTCTTGCTGTTGTTTGGTGGTAAATGAAAGAAAAAAAGGAAAAGAGACAGAGTAAAACCAGGAACAGCAAAAAAGATCAGAGAATAAACGTGGGCATGGAGCTCTCCATTTTTGGGGGGAAGGAGAACTGGGGGGAAATAATCCCTTTCCTCAAAGATTTTTGGGAGAAAAAAAAAAGACCCTGCTGTGCTTGCTAAAATTCCCTTCCAGCTCCCATTGTCAGTGTTAATTGGTGATAGCCCCCCTCAAACAGAAGCACTATGGAGGTAAAATGAAAGGAAATATGTAACGGGGTGTGTGTAAGAGGCTGCTGTATCATGTGAATGAGGAGCACAACAATGGCCCAGAATAAGCTAATATATATAAATGAAAATATCAGCTTGATCCTTTGCTGGACTTTTTGATGCTTTGAAAGCTCACATTAATTCCAGCTGCGTGGGTCCCTTTATTAATTAAATGGTCAAGGCAAGCTCCATGTGCAGTACCAGCTCCACTAGCAAACGATGAAAGCACCGTGTTGACATCCTTATTCTAAGCTCCACAGTCACCTTCAGGGCCTACATTCAGGGTGAATTACTTTGGCTTCAGTGCACTTAAAGAATCCCAGGCTTCTCTCAATAGATTTTAAATCCTTCAGTGCTGTTCACCTAAGAAATGAGAAGGTCTCTTGCTGACACCCTTCTTGATGTTCCTGATAGTAAAAAAACTTTAGAGCCAAGTAGGTAGATCTAATTATTTCAAAGGGTTCCCAGCTGCACCGCTTCTTAGCTTTCCCTTTCATCATCTATTTAATTAGAAAAGGGCTTTGTTTTATTTATTTTTACACAGTATGTGGTAGAATTTTATTTTAGACTCCTAATAGCTCATGGTTTGTCTGTGTCCTGGAGACTGCAACACATGTTCCCCTTGTGCTTGAGTAGAGTTTGAGACCAGGTTTGACACTTCTTCTGTGGACAGCTACACAAGCACGGATGGCTTTGGTGACATGAGAAGAATTTGCTTTGTGGTTGACCTGAGCATCCTATGGGGCAGCTCGGTCCTCTCTGTGCACAGATAAGATGTAAATGGACAAACTGGGGGTCCTTGCAATTACAGTTTCAGTACAAAAGCCACCTGTCATGAATATGCAACCTTTACTTTTTATCACTTCAGTGTGTGGTGTCTCTGGGTGGCTCTACAGAAACAGAACGCAGACCCCAGAGGTTTGCAGATGAGGAGGAGAGAGACAGCTGTATGCTTAAGGAACAGAGATGACCCAGGGCCCCATGGCTCTGTTTCATGTAGACAACAGTGTAAGGACTGTTCTTCCACACCATTTGCCTCCTGGTTGGGTCTGGTGACTTTTCCTCATCGTCTTTTCTGCAGGCCTGGAGTTCTGCAGGAGCCAATTATCTCAGCATGTAAAGTGATGCAGTGTTGAGGTGTTGGTCTCCTTTGCAAATAACAAAGGATCTAGTTGCCCTCACTGAGGAACATTAGAAGTCAATGTCTAAGATAATCTAAGCTTGTGACTCCCCTCTGTGTCAAAGGAGGGACTTCCTACCAGCTCCTCTTGACCCCCATCTAGATTTTAAACCCTTCCAGAAGCCTTTTGCAACACCACCTAATTGAACACTAAGTTAAGGCTGTGAAAATAAGGGTGATGGAAATGACATAAATCTTCATGTGTGAGGAGGAAACACACTTCCAGTTCTGGGAGCTACGAGAAAAGCTTCCTTGGGGACAAAGTCTCACGTAGCTGGGTCCTTCTGCCCCGGCAGAGCTCCGGCTGGCAGATCCAGCCCTGGCCTGCTGCAGCAGCAACTCAGCAGCAGCGTCCAAGTTCGAGGGCTGTGTCTTGGGCTTCTTTCACATGTTATAACAAGCTTTGATCCTGAAGTCTCAGAAAAGAAAGCCTGAGCTGATTTAGCGATGTATATCGTTATTCTATAATGATTAGACATCGCATGAGCTTTCCCTGACTTAATTCACTGTTATTTTACTCTGTCCTATCATGGCTCATCATCTGAGGTTTGAATCAGTAATCTAATAACATGCTTCAATGACCGAGTCAATGCCTCCTCCTGGATTTTTTTTCCTTTCCCTTCTGATATTAATAGCAATAAGGGAGATGAAGGCACTGGATTAGCAGTTGGGCCCGGTGGCTGTCCAAAGTGGTAATGGCTTTTTCCCAAGCCAGCACATGCCACTTGCTGCATGGTTTAATGTGCCAGGTGTCCAGAGGGTAGAGCCAGCTCTTAAGCTGCTTGTCATCCCTGGGTGGCGTCATTAGCGCATCATATGTTTCAGAAAGAGAGAGCCCAGTGAGAGCCGAGCACTGCAGAGCAGAAGCCGAAATGCTGATGCTCTGCCCTTCTGTCGCTAGGAAAATGTTGCAGCGAACGGTCGAGTAGGTCTGGATGCGTGGGACCATCTCTGCCATGCCACGTGCACCGGTTGTCTTGAGCACCGGTCCCGCTTCTCTCCCCAGAGCAGAGCAGAGGACAGAGACACACCCTGGGAAAAAAGACACACTTTGCTTTAATTTTCAGGGTGGGGTTTGTGTTGCTTCTCTGTCCTTTCTCTCTTTGTGCACGTGCAACACACACGCGCACCCTGCTCTTTCTTGGGTGCCTTTGTGCTTCACAGACTGGTTATTTACCTTTTCCTACAATACTGGGGAAAGCTTTACAGCACCTCAGCCTGTTTTAGAGCACCGACGCAAACTGTACTGCGCGTCTTGGCTCTTTGATACCTTCCTGTGACCTCCTGCATGGCTGGAGGATCTGGGGAGCTCTGCAAGAGCTCTCAGTGAGGTGCAAAATGTGGTGCCGAGGTGCCCCCAGCCACCCATGGCCCAGCGTTGTCCCAGGGTTGGGAATGTAGGGCTGGTCCACACCAAAGTGGGTGCCACAATGGCTTCTCCTGCCTTACTCCACAGGGACAATGTGCCCCTTGGAATCAAGGCAGCTCAACTGGAAAAGTAATTGGCACTAATTAAGGCTCCTGTGAGCTGTTGTATTCCTCACTGGCGGCCATGTGGCCTTCACAAATGCATAAAACTATTCCTGGGTTCTGTAAATGTCACAAGATGTTTAATACAACCCTGCAATGAACCCCCATGGTGGAAGAGGTCTTTGGGAAACTGGTAGGGGATTTGTGTTGGCCAAATATTATCAAGGGTCAGGAAAAATGAACCCCACAGCAGTGTATTTTTTGCATTCACAGTTTTGAGAGGATCTGTGGTTATTTCCCTAGGGAGGGACCTGTTTCTGTAGTGACAGGGCCCACCTTCATAGGGGTTTGTCATCCTCCCCCTCTCCTCTGCCCTGGTGAGGCCGCATCTGGAGTACTGTGTCCAGTTCTGGCGTCCCCAGTTCAAGAAAGACAGGGAACTGCTGGAGAGGGTCCAGCAAAGGGCTACTAAGATGATTGAGGGATTGGAACATCTCTCCTATGAGGAAAGGCTGAGGGCCTTGGGTCTTTTTAGTCTAGAGAAAAGAAGACTGAGGGGGGATCTTATTAATGCTTATAAATACTTAAAGGGAGAGTGCCAGGGGGGTGGGAACAGTCTTTTTTCAGTGGTGCCCAGTGATAGGACAAGAGGTAACGGGCACAAACTTGAACATAGGAAGTTCCATCTTAACATGAGGAGGGACTTCTTTACTTTGAGGGTGGCAGAGCACTGGAACAGGCTGCCCAGAGAGGTGGTGGAGTCTCCCACTCTGGAGACATTCCAAACCCGCCTGAACGCTTTCCTGTGCAACTGCTGTAGGTGACCCTGCTCTGGCAGGTGGTTGGACTAGATGATCTCCAGTGGTCCCTTCCAACTCTGACCATTCTGTGATTCTGTTTGTAATGGGTCAATCTTTGATACAGTCACCTGTGCTTACACTGGAGGTTTGTCAGCGTGTAGTTGTGTGAGTGGAAGAGCTCAGTGCAGTCCCACCCGAGTGACCATTACTCCATCCTTTTTCACCTCTGCGCCTCGGTTTCCCCATATCTAAAATGATGGGACTCCTCCAGAACCAAAGCAGAAAAATGTTGGATGGCAATCAAGTGTTACCAGAGGCGAGGCCACCGCCCTAGCTCTGGAGGCTTTTTCTTTTGCATGCCTTTTCTTTTTTTTTGTGAAGAAAGAGGGCTTTGTGCATCCTTGAAAACAACCAGTTGAGAAACACAAGTGCTTGGAAGAGGCAATATGCGCGTGTATTTCCGTGGGTGCACGCACAGCCCCGCCTGAGCCTGGATGGTGCTCATGCAGAGGGTACTTGTGCAGAGGAAAGATGAGCAGCTCAGGGCATGGAGGGGACCTTCATCGTGCAGAGCTGCAGGTGGGTGGCTGCATCCTGCTCCTTCACCCGGAGTGCTTAGCGGGGGGGGGGGAAACATCACAGCACGCCCAGCAACAGCATGTTTTGCTTATTCTCAGGGAAAACAGCTGAAAAGAGATTTAGTTATAAGTGTGCTCTGTGTTCTTTAGGAGGAAAAAGCATGCGGAAGGAAATACTTTTAATGAGGAACATATAAAATTAGAAGATTCCAAAACGTGCGGATGGTATCTAATAGCTTTATGATGAAATGTACTATCATCGAGGCTGTTTCCAGTGTTTGCAAAATTAAAGTAAGTGTCACCATGTTTTGTGCTTTTAATATTACTTCTGTTGCTCCTGGCGCCCAAGGCGGCCTCATCCCAGCTTGGGTCCCTTTGTGCTTGGCACTGCACAAACACCAACTTGAGCAGCGAAGGGCAGATGAAAGCAGGAGGGTAAATGCTAACAAACCCCCTGGTTGACTCCTGTTTTGGCCAGCTCAGTTTTGCTGAGGGTCTGGGGTTTACATGACCTGCTGACACAATGCGTGTGAGTGGGATGTCGTGGCAGGTGACACATTTGCAGAGGTGACAACTGCTGCGTCCTGGTTGCAGTCGCCTACTGCAGAAGAGCCGCCCCAGTTACTCTTTGGGGTTTCAGCCACTCTGGTGCCATGGGGTGAGGAGAGGAGGCAGTGTGTGTGCACTGCACTGACACACAGCGCTCCTGTGTATGCAGCACGCGTTTTCTTTCCCCATTACAGCTTATTCCACCTCCCTGAAGGGACAGAGTACAGTTTTCCACTTTGTCACTAATAATAATTACCTCAGCAATAGGTTGTGATGGGAGCTGGCCCTGAGGAGGCTGCTCTGGCTGCAGGAGGCACAGCAAGACGCTCCAAATGATGCTCTGTGCTATTTCAGCTGTGCACTTTTTGCACCGAGGGAATCCGCATATAGAAAGGGGGAAGAACCTGGTGCATTTACCCATCAGAAAATCTTCGGGTATGTCTGCTCGGAATGGTACAGGTGCTCGTAGCCGTCCCTTTGCCTTCTGGCCTTGCCCCCTGCGCCTGCCCAGGTGGAGCAGCCTTCCAGTTTAAACATTTTTCTGCTCTCAGGGAGCCCAGCAGCTTCTCGGTATGTATTAGCCTCACACGCTGGCACTGCCGGTTTGCGTTCTGTCAGGATGAGTCCCTTACCGTTAAAACAACCATTCATCATTCGCTGTGTACAATAAACCAGGAGATTGTATTTTATTCAGCTCCAGCCGCAGGCACCTCAAGCAGGTATGAATCTTTTAAGGGTAAGTTCATCTTTAACTTGTCCCAAACGTGCCATGAATTACTTACGTGGTTTGTTAAATGTCTGTAAAACAATCCTGAAATTGAAAGTGATGATGTGGCCCCAGCAGCTCTCTAACGTTTGTAGAGGGAAATTTGCCTGGACTGTAGGTTGGACTGAACTACCTTTCAGACAAAGTTTCCAGAGGGCTTGGCAAAACACTAATAATTACTGTTTGTACCATCCCAACAAGATGTGACTGGTGGGAATCCAGCATACCCAGCCATTGGAGTGTGACAATTTGTGGTAGAAAATGCTCAGACAGCAGATTAAGGAATTAGGAAAATTGCAATTTACTGGTTTTGTAGTGCTTAATGACCACAAGAGATCAGGGCTTCTGTTTTGACATCTCAAGTGAGAGAAAAGCCCTGTCAGAGTGCAGTGTCTTTAAAGGTACGGTTTCCTGAGCAGCGTAAGTTGAAGACTGTGCTACTAGCTGAAAGAGGAATCTGCACACTTTGACTGTCCTGGGCCATCTTGTCTTGCCTCCTCCTTTGCCCTGGCACTGGTAATTGTGCTGCCATGTGAAGGGTCAGCCCCACTACCTGATCTGGCTGGAAAAGTACAGGTGAACCCTATGGCTGCAGTCGGCAGAGCAGAGGAAGCAGATGGCTGGGCAAGGAGGCCAGGGGACCATGGGTGGTGTTGCTTTCAGTAGCAACGCAGACCTTAATGGACTCATACTGACTATGAAACCATCTCCTTGGACCTGCAATGTTCTCTGGCCCTTTGATAGCCCTTACTATGTTCAAATAATGACCAAAACCAGTCCTGGGAGGCATGGAGAATCTGAATGGCAGTGATCCAAGCAGCCTGGGGTACTTGAGATGACCAGTTTTGATGGAAACCCAGGAATAAATGAGCAGCTCAGGACATGGAGGGGACCTTCATCATGCAGAGCTGCAGGTGGGTGGCTGCATTCTGCTCCTTCACCTGGGGTGCTTGGCAGGGGGAAACATCACAGCGTGCAAAGGACAACACGGCAAACCTAACCAGGCAGATTCTCATGAGCAACTAAAGACTTATTTGGCTCATCAAATATGCAGCAAGGAATGCCAGTTCCTCCCAGGAATGGACCATGTTTCATCTTGGAGGCACGCAGGTCATCTTCCCCTCTATTCCTACTGGAAGACAGTTCTGTCATCTCTCTCCTAAGACGTCTTCTAATTTCTAGACCAAGTAATGCATGGCATGTTTTTACCCATGGAGAAAGGAAGTAGATATAGCTGTTTACAGAATTCTTTGTCCTGGTCACCTGGGGGTTGATGGGGACTATCTGTTGCCCTGAGTTTCACCTGAAAGTACATTGTAAGAATCCAAACTTAGCTGACCTTGTGAAGCAGTGAGGCTAACCTCAGAAAGAGAAAGTTATGCAAGGGAAGGCTCTCGAGAGAAAAAGCACTTAGGGGACTTCATAATCTGGGAGAGAAGTGCCCCCAATATCTGACGTATTATTGCTTTTGCTTTTCAAACCCACACTAAAGCATACCTTCCCTAGGAGGTAGCCCTAATAGCAACTTGTATCAACACTGTCCTAACTGTAGAGTATGGGGTCTTTAACTGCCAATGAACTCACCAAGGTGGAATTTCTGAGCCTAAGTCTGGAGGAATGTATACATTCTGCTGTATGTCAGGAATAATACGCATGGACATGGCTGTGCTGGGAACTTTGTCGTGAGCTTATTCGTGTTATGCCAGAATAGTCATTTGCTACCAGCCTCCTGCTTGCAGAGCACTGCAACATCACTCCTATTGGGTTTCTGGTTTTGCTTTAAATGTGTGTCAAGCCCCAGGGACGTGACCGTTTTGTAAAGATGAAACTTGCTGCCTCCTCTCTTGAGATGGAGTCAGAAGTGTGAATTCTAAAGGACCCGATGAAGTCTTAAGTGGCTAAAACAGATAAAATACCAGCACTGGGTACTTTAGCATGCTATGCTAACAGCAAATAGGAGCTTCAGAAGCAGAAGGGTCTCCTAAATACTTATGGTAATGTCTAACAAGAATAGAAGATGTCAGACAAAATAGCAACTATGCATCTTAAGGAAAAGCCTTGATGTTTCCTTAGCTCGTTGGATATTTATCAAAGCATAACCTGTAGGTTAACCTACAAAGCACCAGAAAACAAAGGCTCTGTGTTTGGATCTTTCAAGGGGGAAGGTTAAACAAAGGACATTGAAATACGCTATGTCAGAAGATCTTTGTTTCTAGACATCAGTGGAATAGAGGATTTGGAATAGCCCTCTCACTTCCTTCATTGTCCTTGCCCACGGGTGTTTTTTTAAAAAGGAAAAAAAAACCCAACAGATTAAGAAGTGGAAACAATTGATATCTGTTGATGCAGTTGTTTGAGTAGCCATGTGTGCATCACCTGGAACACGAACTATTCATATTCCAGAAAGTAAACTATGACCCACTCCACTCAGATTTCAGAGTATACTGCTGCCACAGATGTAGGATTTTCAAGATAAACTCATTTGCTCAGGGAGTAATGTGAGCTTAGATACAAAAATGAGTAAAATTAATCTATTATCAAATTCCACAAGTGGGACATATGTTCTGCATATTAGAGGAATTTGTGCTGGTTTTTCTTAGGACTGGGTAAACCAGTTGTACCTCCAGTGGCACATCATGACATAACTGAAATTAGGAGCTCTTTAGGTGCCATAAAACAAAACCGCTGCAGGGAAAGGACTGAGGTAAAAAGATTATCATATTTTTAAAAGTCTTTGTTTCACATGAGGATCATCACCCAGGGTTGACTCTTACATGTTCCTCTTCTCTGAGTGCTTCCCTATGAAACTCTTAATGCATTAGGCTGAGCGAATTCCTTGCAAGGCTCCCTTGGCCGCACTGTCAAGTGGAAATGTGTTTCTTTTCTTTTGTACTCCAGACTCTGGAGCACGTGCACCACATTTCACAGCAGCCTGAGATACGACTTTATCTCGTGGGTAGAGGCTGCTTCATGTAAAGTTTAAGAGACTCGTGTAGATGCCAGGTCTGCTCTGGGATCAGCCCGTTCCTCTAGATGATGCCAATGCCAGATGCTCTACGGGGTAATCTTTGGGCATGCAGTCACATCTCACCAGGCTCTGAATAGTTCACCAGAACGAGCAACTCAAAGAATAAGAAGAAATGCTTTGAAAGCAGCAAAACCACAGTGAAACCACAGAGAACCAAGAAGGTCACCTTTAAATGCAACTTAAATACCTGGTCTTAAAGAAACTTAGTCAGGTTGCTTCTGGATGGGGAGATGTGTCCACGCAGAGGGATTTACGTTGCTGGGACGCAGGTAATGCACAGCTCGTACATCCTGAATTAGTCTTGCATGCATGGGTTGGTTACCTCATTCTGATTGCTTTTCTCCAAAGCACCTGATTGCAGCCGCTGTGGGAGACCATACACTAGGCTGGATATTTCACTGGGATGCTTCAGTACTTGCTTTGTGTCTATTCAAAACCAGACAGTTCATCTCCCATTGCTTTTCAGGCCAAGAATGTAATATTTCCTGACATCAGTAAAATCTCCCTATTGATGCTACAGGTTTAAAAACCAGAGAAGTTAAAAATCGGCCTTTTTCAAACATGTGACGTGGCTTTCTGTGTTGCCTGCAGGCTTCACATTTTAAGAGGCAACTTTCCCTCTCTAATGGCTAATTCTGATGAGGTGATCACACAATCGGTGATGAAAGCTATTGAAATGCCTGTAATGTAAAATTAAATGGGTCATTCTGTATATTTCAGTGATAGACATAAAATATCATAAAAGTTGGGCGACTGCGGCTGGAAATTATGTTTTTTACCTTTTGCCACTGAAGTGAATACAATCAATGTACAACAGAGAATAAAAGGATTTAGCATGTACATTCAGAACATGGGGACAGCTCCGCCGCATGAAGTTAAGACGCTTAACTTTTAATGTTGATTGCTTGAAAAAGCCTCTCCAGAGGAGTTTTCCATTCCCTGGAAACACGGCCAGGATAAATGCTCCATAAATAAAGGAGGGGACACTTAGTGGAACTTGAAGTGATCAGAAGAGACGTGAAAGACGGCCCAGGGTTTCAGGTACTGCATTTCAACTCCGAATAGCTGGCTTCACTGGCAAGCTCCCACAGGCTTCCTGCAGTTACCTGGGGCTGCGCTTCCCATTGATAAACCAAAGGAACAAAGGAGTTCTAATGCACTTTTACAAGCCTCTGTTTACTACAGTCTCAGCAGCAAAAGACCATTTTTTCTCTTGCTATCAGAGGAAACCTGCTTGAAGAACAACTTGGATACAGCAGCCGTATTTTATCTGAGTTTTCTTAACGCATACTGTATTGAACATGCAGGTTTTTTAGCATTTTATTCCTTTCCTTTAAAATTGTAATCTAAATATTGACTAAATGAGGCCATTTCTATCTCCACTGGTCCTTCACAGACCTGATGGGAACCCAGCCAAACACCCAAAACCACACCACGGATCAAAACCAGTGGACTGCCGTCATACCTGGTCACAGTAATGGGCCAGGGATGAACCTCATCTACATATTAATATGAAGCATATTGATGCGAGATTCAGCATGTGGAAAGGCTTTTCTCTAAAGTCTGCAATTCCCAGCCAGGAAGGAGGGCTTTACCTTTAAAAAAACAACCTTTGCTTTTTGATCAGTAAGATCAGCTCCCATGGGCTTTCTTTGGGGTGAGGGGGACTTTGGTGGCTTGGGGCAGTGGGAGGCAGCCCTGGTGTGATGTTGACTGGAATCAGGGAACACGATCTCCTGGGGACATCTGACCTTGAAGAAACCCTAAATAAATTGGGATAGTGGCATCCCCACAGGCCATGCACCTGGGCCAGGGGGTATGTGTTAGGGAAGTGTCTACGTCTTGTCAGCAGGTTGGGGAGCAGGGTAGAGACAGCCTTTTGGATCTGGACTAAGGGCGACAGCTCAGCTCTTCTGTTTTCTTTACATTACCTATGACTTAACAGCCTTTATAAGCTACATAAACTCTGGATGTAGCGCAGTGCTGAAGGAGCAGAGCTGTGAAAGAAGGCATTCGGTGTAGAGGGCCAGTA
This sequence comes from Vanellus vanellus, assembly GCF_965231255.1. Taxonomy (NCBI): domain Eukaryota; kingdom Metazoa; phylum Chordata; class Aves; order Charadriiformes; family Charadriidae; genus Vanellus; species Vanellus vanellus. The sequence goes on along the minus strand of NC_138906.1, from coordinate 7,612,801 downwards.
ATCCTCGCTGTGCGTTTGGATGTTACCCCAGAATTGCTCCTAAGAACCCATTAGTAGTCGGACTTTACTAGATGTGCTCCTGTTGTGGTTTGGCTTCAGCCAGCAACAAAGAACCACGCAGCCGCTCGCTCGACTCCCACAGCCGTGGGAAAAATCAGCAGAAAAGGGCAAAACTCGTGGGTTGAAATATTGTAATTTAACAGAACAGACAAAGGGAAGAAGAAAGAAAAAAAAAACCAATAACACCAGTAAAGGAATATAAGAACGTGATTACAGTACCGCTGCGAAGCGCACTGCCCGGACCGGCACCACCACAGCCCACCCTCGAGTGGCGACTGACACCTTCTCCCCGGCTAGCTCCTGGGCATGGGTCACGTGGTATGGAATACTTGCCTCCCCTGCCAGCTCCTTGGGGAAATTAACCCCATCCTTGCCGGAACCAGGACAGCTCCCAAAGTGCATCTTCCAGGGCCCTTTAATTAAGAAGGAATCACCTTCATGTGCCTTCAGCCTGTACCACGATGTAAAGCAGGGTGGTAAGCAAGGACCATAAGAGGGTTACTTCCAAAATGCATGCGTGCTCCAGACTATAATGCTGATGTTCACGTGCCCCCAGGCACCTTGATGGAGGATGTGGTGACCCTTAAACCCAGAGCACTGAGTCCTTCCCTTGGAGTGGAATTCAATTGCCTAAATATAGCTACAATGCAGGACTTTGGGGAGACCCGCACCCGCCTGGGGTAGGAGCAGGAGGCCAGACCACAGCACCTAAAATGACATTAGGTGCCTACATTGAAGCAGCTGAACCCTATCTTCTACGGCCAGTGTCCCAGCGCATCTCCAGGTCACCCAGAGGGGACGAGGTTGTGATTCTGCTTGTGCTATCACATCCCAGGGAGCCAGGTCAGGCTGCTGCAGCCGGGCGGCTTGGGAGGCTCTTGGTGGGGAGAGCCCCAGAGATTTGGAGGGGGTTTCCAACAGTGCACCGTGATGCTATCATGTTAAAACAGGACGTTTCTTCATACATCTGAGGCGGTGACTTGCAAAAAGTTTATTGCAGTGAAAATCCTGTTAAAGTGACCATTTATGCAGGTCCCTCGGGGGTTGCTCTGTAGAGAAGTTCGATTGCAGTCTCCTTTTTCCTGTTGTCTATTTGGACTATACACAATCTGTGGAGCACGTATCAGTTTTTCCTCTGTGTTCAGTATTGTGAGGCTCAGGTCTCTGCTGCGCCCCCAGCTATGATTGTGATTAAAGGAGTTTGGGGCAAAGGGTGGCTTGTGGTGTTAAGTCAGAGACCACAAATAATACAAACAAGATGCCAAGTGAGGTCTGGTTTGAATTCTTGGATAATGTTTCCTCGTGGCTAATTTGGAAGGACTGAGGCTTAGAGTTTCTGTGGTCGGTTCTGCCACTGTGATCTGGTAACAAATGTGTCCTTGCAGAGGCAGAAAAAAAAAAAATAAATCACAGCATCATGTCCTCTTTCGCAAGCCAGATCCTGGGGTGCTTATTTAGAAAAGCCTCCCGTTGACTCCTGTAGTATGAATGCACAACATCCGCAGGAATGTAACCCAGAAATGTGACCCAATAAATGCTGCTTCTTCAGCCATCAATCTGTTTCGCATCATGTTGTTCTCTCAACTGTTAATCCAGATGTTATTTACACGGGTACAGTAACATTAAACGCTTGTACGAGCAGTATTAATAGCATCAATAACAATACTAAACATAAATAGCGGCGGCACTGATAGTAATACTTCCAAAGCAGCTTGTAATTGTAACAACCTGTCATTCCTTTGCTAACTCGTGCTGACTCAAGATTAAATTGCTCTATGTGTGGAAAGCAACATGCAAAAGAGCCCATCTGTGCCAAGACTGTTTTCTTCCCTTTGTATTTTTGTTTGTTTGCTTACACCGACTAGCTGAGAAAATGTCACCATGCTTTACCCTCTTTATTGTTACCATGTTTCTGACTGGCATCGTTCACGGGCTGCTAGTCCTTGGAAATGGAGTATGGAAATGGAGTAACCGTAAGTCCCCCTTACCGAGCAGAATCTGAATACTGCTGAGACTGCGCTGCCTTTGGTGGGTTGACTCCTGATTTATCGCGATGCAATCTGACCTCCCTGGTCAGTTATTTAAAAAAAAAATAAATGCATAAGAGTTGTCAAAATATCCTCTGGCTATGTTTCCTACTGTTTTGGTTTTGAGCTGTTTCTGGCGACTTCAGAATATCCAAGCAGCCAAATTTCCCTAAAATGGCTCTTGTCTAGAACAAAGGTAACCCATTCCTGCTCCTGGGAATGAATGGAGTCTCACAAGAAAAGAATTGAGACTTCTGATGTGCAACACATCAAAAGCGGCTGTGGGTTTTACAAATTCCTCAGCTTGGTGAAAGGATTGTCTCCTAAGAGAAGACAGGTAGGTTTCAGCTCCCAGAATTGTAATTTTTTTTTTCCTTCAGTGCATTATGGCAATGTTTCTCATTCTTAATTAAATGGCTATGTTTTCATGGGTTAAGAACATGCAGAAAGAAGGGTTTTCCTGCATTCCTTGTGTAATTTTCTGCATGGCCCTGTTTTTTATAAAGCAAGCAAAGAATAATTCCTACAAGATAGGAATTTGATACACCTTTTGCTGGCTATATAGCTTATCAGAGATTGGGGAATATATCTGCGTGCCTTCATTGTACTATGGATCAAGCCCTAGGTCATTAAGTAGTTGAATAGTTCCCACTCTGAGATGAAACTATAACAGAAGGATTGAAGTATAACATGTATTGAGGAAGATCTAAGAAAACTTCCTGAGCTTAATGCAGATGCAACAAAAGTGTTTTATGGGTCTCTTTTTAAATCACTGTTATTTAAATTTATTGGCTTGGAATCTACCCTAAGTGAATAGCTCTACTAGACTGTATTCCTTGCCCCATGTAGCTCATAGCCTATTGTCCCATGGATTTCAAAGGGAGCAAAGCACCTTAGGACCCATATCCACAGCAGCGATTTTGGCGTAGGACAGTTTTTTTTTACACTTGCAGTCATGAGATGCTGAATGGAGCAAGGGGACGGTCACTGTAGGAGTTGTACAGTGTGGTCATCTGTCCTTCTACTCCCCATAAAATGGAGATGACACTGTTTAGCTGCAGAAAAGGGATGTTGTGAGACACGGATCGCTGACAGCTGGTCTCTGACAGACCCTGTAGCTGCAATTTCAGATGTTTTCATGCTTGAGTGTCTCTCCTGTCCAGGGAAAGTGGGTTTGTGCTAAGACACCTGTGTATGAACCAAAGCACCAGAGGGAAGGAGAGACAGCATGTGGAGGGGCCATCATTCCCTGTGGAGTAGCAGGGTGGATACTTGGGACAGCAGTTTTTTGCGTCACTGCAGCAAAATTTGATAGGGAATACAGCCCATTCTCCTTCACTAAATCATATAAGTGCCTAAAGCCTAACTACAGAAAAGAACTAAACAGGGGAAAAGTTGCGTCTGCGTGTCCCCTTTTCTGACAGCCTCACCTTGAAAACCACTGTTGAAGTCACTGTGAGCTCCTGTCTCTTGAGTTTTCCATTTGATTGTGTCATATAAGTTATAAACAGAATTGTAAAATGAACAGTAAAAAGCCCAGCCCAGGATACTGTCTTTAAAGAATTAAACTATTGCAGCTTCATAGGCCCTGGTGATGCCTGAGTTTAAATCGCTGGCTGGATCCTGCACAGTTTGCCCAGGGGTTGTCTTCTCCATCCTGTTGTTGCTCCCTACCGCCTGTCTTAGCACGTTTTCATGTAAACATCTCCATATGTCTCAGAACAAATGAGCAATTTTGTAAGTGGGAGTTGCTTTAAGGTGTTAGAGTCAAAGGTGTTCATCTGGCCTGGGTTATAGAGGAGGTCAAATGAAAGGATAATTGTAGTGATGCCTTCTGGCCCTTAAAAAAAACCAACTGTTAGTATGTGGATTTTGGGGATCTTGGAAGATTTTGTGCAACGTTTACTCGTAATAACAGCTGTAATAAAACTTCGCTTTGAACTTTCAGAACCTTAAAAAAAAAAAGGAAATGGAAAATCAAAAACTTAAATGTAGTCTTGGCATGAGTAGTTGTACCTTGTCACAACTCTAGCGGTCTGTAAATGCACCTCTGGAAATCTTTTCCTAAAGGAATGAATTACCTAGGCTTAGGAGGGCTCTTCAGAATATGAAATAGGAGTTTCAAAAGGCAGGGGGAGACCCTCCGTTGCATCATGAACTGTATTTTAACTGCGCTTGACAAGTATAGTTCAGATATGTAGCCAAAGATTCAAATGTTTACTCAAATCTTATCTGACCTACAGAAATCTCTGAGTATGCCAAATTAGGCTGCAATTTTGTGATAACAAGATTCTTTGGGAAAATTACAGTATTTCTGATGGGTCCTAAAATAACGGCGGGGTAATCTGCTGCAACGTATTCAGCCCACTCTCTTCTGATCACGAAGGGATTGTGGAAGAAAAGTATGGAAATAGAAAATGTTGATTTCTTTTTTCTTTTTTTCTTTTTTTTTTTTTTTTCCCTTAAAGAACATCTCCAGCTGTGGAAAATATTGTATTTTCACTTCTCAGTTCCAGAAGGTTTCGTTTCTCTCCTGACAGTTGTGGCCAATTTCCCCCCAGATAGGTGGTGCCAGACTCTCTTTTGCCAAGAATTCAGCCCATCCAAATTGCCTTGTGTTTGCTGTGGGATGAAAGCACAGGCACAAGCTCATGCATCACCCATGAGGCGGCTGCCTTTTCCTGTATCTGATCCCTACATCCCAGTTTATTCTGTGAGTTAGCCTATTTCATTGACATCCTAGCTTATACTACAGGAGTCTTAGGTGCATTTAGCAATCCCAACATGCAATTTGGCACCTGAAATATTCCTGACAATATTTCTGAACCATTTGGTGCCTAATTGCTGTTGAAACCTGAGCCCACTTACCTAAGCCTCTCTCTAAAATGGGATGTAGGAGACCTCTGAGTCTTGTACCTCAAAACCCCGTCCATGGGACTGCACCTTACACGTCTCCATCAAAGCTGTGCCCCTTTCCACTGAACACCACTTAAACATTAATGACACGGTTCCCATCTGGGCAATTGAATGCAAAGTGTTTTTCCTCATCTGGCCGCAGAAATGGGAGATAAGTAAGGTTTTGCGTTTCAAAAATCTCAAATAAGAGCAGGTCTCTTTTTTGATCTTGTTGTAGAGGCTGGCACAGGAGTGCAGCAAGCTGACCTGCTCTCTGAGGCTCCTGCTGGGAGTTTTGCTTCCTTGAGACTTGAGATCTGTGGACGATATCCTGGGACTGATGCTCCCAAGTCACTAGGGCACTTTCCAATGAGCACGATACCCTGTGGCAACGTGCGATGCACTGGACCAATTCTTAACACTTTTTTAATGCTGACATTGCTTTCTGATGTAAGGCAGCTCGGTTCCTCTTGCTAGACAGAAGGTCTGTCCTGTGCAACAGGATTAACGATGAGCCATCCTCTCTTGTCATGCTGACCTCTGACATTTCTTTGGACGCCCCCTGTGCCCACCAGTCCCTCTCATGTTCCTTCCTCCCGCTGCCTCTTGTTGGTCACAGAGGGATGTTCCAAGGGCAGAGATCACCTCGCCTTTGCTGGTTTTGTACTGCCTGTAGCAGCCATGGAGTCCTTTGGTCTCCAAACAATTAAAATTATTGCTTCTCAGGTTGCTTCGTCTACCTGCATGTCTGTGGGGCTGAGTTAACTAATTTTTTCAGACTTTTCTTGAGTCTCGAATGAGAAGCTACTCAAGCACAGCAAGCCCTGCGAGTGCATACATAGCCTGTGCGAGAGCACCACTGGAATTTCAAATACTCTGATTAGATTGGAGAACCAAACTCGCATGAGTCACGCAGTAGGACTTGGGCATTGCTCTGCAATTGCTATCTTCTGAAAAATGCCCTTCTGTAGAAACAGCATCTCCATAGCACTCCACAAGTGCTCCAGTGGCTGGTGCTCATTTCATCCCTAAAGTAAACAGCACAAACCCGGAGCTGGAATTTGAATGCTCACATTGCAGAGAATGAAAAGAATTTTCTTCGTTACTGTTCAGTAACGGAATGTCACTTTGTCTGGCCCCACGAGAAGAGGGTTTCGCTGTACATCCTCCTGGGAAATTCCTCTTGGCTGGCAGTCAGGAGAGCGGCGGCGTTTTGAGCACTGCCGCAAGATGCTGCAATTACTGTACTTGTGTTTCTTTGCATTTCAAGCTGCTGTCTTAGTGTCAGCCTGTGCACATTAAACATGACAGTGCTCTGTAGACTCCTCTGTGATACCAGTATATCTCTGACAAAAGCAGATTCCAGGAACATGGCTACAGAGGTGGTTTTTTCTTCTTCTGCCCCACTCCTTTTTGGTGGTGGGACTAGTGGTGATTCAGGCATGAATCTGGAGCCAGTTAAAAATACACCAAAAACCTGGGTGTAGCTATGCAAAACATAAAACAAAACTCAGGAGCATTTCACAGGAGGGAATTGTGTGTGCTGCAGTTTTTTGATTAGATTAAAGAACGAAGCGGTGTGATTCAAAGTGGTCACACAATAATAATAATAAATAATAAATAAAAGCTGCTCTGAAATCCCTTAATTGGAAATAAAAATCAGCTTTTGCTAAGCAACCTGGAGAGAGGGTACAAAGGGAGGGGAGGGAGCGTGGATTTGGAGCCCCTTTGAATGATCTATTGTGCTGGAACTGCTTTTATCTTTTGTTTAGTGCAGTTGTTGAATGCAAAGTTGGCTTCATCTGTGTGACATGTGTGGCAGACGCCTCTTTGGTCTGTGCATCCTACAGGGTGCAAAAGACCAGCTGGCTCAGCAAATTCCTCCCAGCCTTATTTGCTGCTTATCTTAATACTGTGCGCAGGGATGCTCTGACATCCTTGGGAAAGATGGACTTACACAAGAGGAGGGAGGCTGCGGAGGAGGGAGCAGGGGGAAGGGAGGTGAGGTGCAAGGAGGCGGCTGCATCCCGGCACCCCAAGGAACTACTTACGGTTCCCAAATCCCGGCATGGGCTGTGGAGATGCCTTCCCTGTCCGTCCCCTGCCCTCAGTCCGGCAGCAGGCATTTCCCATTTGACGAGTGGACAAGCCCCAAACCACCTGCACACTAAGTGCCTTGCTTAGTTTTCCAAAAGCCACCTCCCACAGCCTCTCCCCAGGCTGCTTAGCAGAAGCAGAAGCTTTTCTCCTCTTACAGGGTTTCCGAGAAGCTCCTTCCTGTTTCTTATCATCATGGCTTGGCCACTTTGGACCCTCTGTGACACTCCAGTTTAACTGAAAGGCAGCACAAGCAGTAGGCAGCAGGAGAATTGTTTACCCATCGCATGATGGTAACCAACCTCCTGAGAAATGTGTGACCTAGTGGTTAATGCCAGCTTGGGCTATGGGTGATGGGCATTTTTTTTCCCCTCCTACAAGCTTTAGCAAGACTCCTGTCTGATGCAGGAAGGCCTGATCTAACAGGCCTGCAGTTCTGTACAGTTCTGCAGACGGAGTTGCCCCTGTACTGCTGAGCTATATAAAATATAAGTCTGCCCGTCCATGGAGGTGGTAAATGCGAAGGTCATTCTAATCAAACTGATAAAAAAATACTTACTTGGATTGAACTCCCCTGGAAAACTCTGAAAGTGATTCTGCTCCAGGAGGGGTCTGGCATGGGACCTTTGCAGACGGCACATGGCATATTTTTCATTTCCGATATGTGCCTGTAATAACCTTTATGGCTGAAAGAAAAGTCGACAACTTACAATAAAGGTGCTATAGCCAGAAAAAAAAATAAATTCTAATTTATGGTGATTTAAACACACTGTACCTGCACTGCCATTTGAAAACCATGATTGTAAAAGAACTATAACATGAAAAACGTGGGGAGGAATTTATTAAAGGCCAGGCCACTTTAGCAAAGCCAAGATCTGAGCTGCCTGAAATGTAACGTGGTGCTTATAAACTAAAGGCATAAGTTATTAACTTAACCTAAATGATTTCAGATTTGTGTTCAATGGACGTGGTAATTATACCAAGGAATTTAAGCTGACCTCATCAAGCCTGCTTTCTCTTTTAAAATGTATTTCTGTGTCAATTAAAATGCCTGAGTATAAAAAGCAAAGTTTTTATAGGCCCAGCCATACAAATTCATTATCGCGCTATTATATACTTGGCAGTCTACAAATATGCCAGTGATTAACTTAGTGTGCATTAGCTGCCAGTGTTGCGGCATTTCAGATAAGTGTGGCTATTGTCTACACTCAACTGACTGAAATTGCCATGGATATAGACTTTGGACATCCTGGAGAAAGTAAGTCCTTTCTGGCTGGTAGTGGCGGTCTGCTAGATGAAGCTTGTACTGGATACGGAAGCTTCACAGTCAATAGACAGATAACGGTTCCTGGAGAAGGACTGTTGGAGAGGTAGGTTTTCTGCAGGCTGCTGGACAGGGATGGCAAATTCCCAGGCTGAGATCAGTTCTCACCTCCGCCCATGCATGGCTGGGTGGCTGTGGTCAACAGAATCCTTACTCCGTGTGTTTCCCTCATTATATTATTCCCATTTTATTCCATTTATATGTCTGCTTTACACTGTAAATTTTATGGTTCAGGGACTGTTTTATGAGTGACTGTTATTGTATTATTGTAAAATATTATCAGCTAAGCTGAAATTTCTCTAACACTTGTTTCTGCTCCTCTGTCTTACCACTGTGATGGCAGTGGTGGCGGGGAGAAGAAGCAGATCACCACCGGACACCAAGACCCAGGGAAAACTACCCCCTCCCTTTCCATCCCAACATTAAAGTGGCAAATCAGGCCAAGAAAGGCTGAGCACCATGCCCAGGGGAGACCCAGGAGGGCAGAAGCAGAGCAGGGTACATCCCAGCCCACCAGCATTGCAGTTTGGTCCTGAAGCTGTAGATGTATCCTTTCCCTCTTCCCTCCCTTCAACACTGTTTAGTTAGAAAATACTTCAAAATACCTGATATAAAAGTCAATAGAGTGATAATGTCAATACGGGAGGAAACTATTTCCTCAGGGTAACGGGCTCTTTCTGTCAGACAAGTGCTGGAGCAAAGCCTTGAGCTGTAATGGTAATAGACATCAGGGCAGGCCCAGGGAAGAACTGTTTGATGCTATGACTGGGTATTTTTTTGCTTGTGCTTTATGTGTTGGCATCCGGGAGCTTGTTTTCTGGAGGTGCTGAGTAGCCACGTTCCCTGTGGGAGATGGTGCTCAGCACTTGCAAAAATCAGGCCTCTAAAGATGAATCCTGCTGACCTCGGCTTTATCTGAAGGTGAGTGACAGCTGCTCAGCGAGGCCATGTTTCGGAGTAAATCTCTGAAGGAGATGATACAGGGCTTTTCATTTGCTATTTTTCACCCTTAGGAAGAGCTCTGTGTTTCTGGGTTCCAGCTGGAGCAAGTCCCAGGAGGTGTGGTAGGAGAGGCAAACCTTAGCCTCAGTGGCTCAGGAGGACAACCTGTTCATGCATAATTTTTGCCTGTAGTAAAGGACTCCCAAAATGCAGACATGGTAATCTGGGGAAGCATGAGGTTGGGGTTCCCAAACTACTTGTTCTCTTTCCCCCCACCGGCAGCAGCTCTTGGCTCCACACAGCCCCCTGAGATGAATGCATCTCTCATCCTGCATGTGCTGCAGTTGGGAAGCTAGTCCTAGAGAAGACATCTGGGCTTCACGTCCGTGTCCGGGCTTCATGTTCATGTCTGGGCCTCGAGATGTCATGTAGGTGAGATGAACCTTACTCTAACTTTAGTATTATGAAAATTAGAGACCTAGCCTAGACAGTTAAGCAGGTCCCTCTTCAGTCAAAAGCGAGGGCAGCTACGATGACAAGACCTCCAGCTTAGATACTGGTTTTAGGCTGCCCATCCTCTGGAGGTACATAGGCATGGAGGGGAGAAGCCTAGACTGCTTGGTGACATTAGAAACTCAGTTTGTCTGAAGTTATAAGACAAATTCCACTCTGACTGGATTAGCTGATCAGCAATATTCATCAGCTCTCAAGGGCCACCTAAATATGAGCTCGTAGCATGGCGGTCTCCAGGTGTCTGACCTGTAACTGAGACCTGATCGGGGTAACTGATAACCCCTCCAGGCACAGAAGAATAGTCCAGGACTAAGAAGCATCAGTGAAATCATGTTTGTGCGTATGAAACAATCAGTTCTGTCTTAGACTATAAACAAAATCAGGCAATGTAAAATGAGTCGTGTTGTATTTTTTTTTGTTGTTTCAAAAACCCCTGATGAACTTATCTGCATAGGAAGTCTGGCTATGGTTAGAGTAGACCAGCTTGGAAGGAGCCCAGAGACTTCCATATCAAGCTGTACATTGCTTTAGTAGGTCTTGCTTTATATTTCAGGTAATGATGGAGCCAGAAGACTCCATGCAGTGACTTTGTGTCACTGCAGTGTACACCCATACGACGGTCACATCTATACACCATGGTGAACGTCATAGTCTCCTGGTTTTAGCCAGCCTGCAAACAGTCACTTTCCAGAAAGGCTTACTGCTTAAGGTAAGCTGAAGACAAGAGGGAGCTGGGAGGGAGATATGTGTGTTATTACTGCTTCACAAGCTAAAGAAATAAGAGAAAGAAAGAGAGGAGTTGTTTGTGGCAAAGGCAAAGACTAAATGCAAATTTCCTATTTTGCTTCAAGCCCGAGATGACTATGAACATCTCTGGGAAGGAGATCAGTCCCCCTTGGGAGGTAAAACACTTTGGTATCACACGTATCTCTGTGGGTTCCTGCAGACAACATCTTGTAGCTTAGGTGTGGCAAATTCCAAGGCATGAATGGAGGGTGATGTGTTAGAGGTCCTGATATATATTTTACTCCTGAGCAAATAAAACTCAATTATTGAAGTTTTTGGAATGAAGGAGGACAATTATGTATGCAGGGGAATACTTAACACAGCTAGACATGTCACAAAATGAGATTCAAACTGATGCATTATTATTTAATTAGTATTGCTCCATTTAAGCAAACCCATTTGTACTTGTACATATCACAAGCCCTTAATATAATCCATTCAGGCACAATAGTGGCACAGAAACAAACAATTAAAAAAAAAAAAAGTACCTTTTTGTAAATAGAATAGTAAAAAGTCTGCTCTGGGTCCAGTGAAATCCTTGTCTCTCAGTAGGGGAATTTGGCCGTACCCACCAAAGAAATCACATAGGAATGGTCCCGTGGATTTGGATTATTTAGGTACTCAGGGAATACTGAAACTGGTACCTCAACTGTGACTCCCTGTGCTAGAAGCCTGATTCCCAGAAGTGGATGCAACAGCATGTTCATAGACCATGTGTTGCCCTCTATCTACTAGGGGAAAACCAGACCCTCTCTTGATCACACCTATAGATTTATACCTAAGGTAGATCTGACAGTGTCCCTACTGGAGTGCTCTCAGAATGGGGTCACATCTCTTCAAGGCACTTGTGGCACCATCTCTGCTCCCCTCTGTGCCTAAACAACTCTCTGTTGGACACAGTAGGGGGAAAAGATGGGGAGATGACCTCCAGGTCACTGTCTTGAAACATCTGCAGGTCTATTGGGAAGAGTTCTTGAGTGAAAGGATTTCAGTTGTGTTACAACCCGAAAGGTGCCAACCTGTTCACATACCTTAATCCTGCATAGATGTGTTTATGTGAACTTGGACCTTACTTTGGCTGTCATCTGAAATGCTAGAATCCAATTTTACACCTAAAATAAAGAAAAATATTCTAGTCCTTATCACTGTTGCTTTTACCAGACATGAATTGTACAGCAATGCTTACCTGACTCTGAAGACAGCCTGCAGGTAGCTCCAGGGAAACAGAGAACATGAGTCAATCCTCAATCTGGTAGTAGTGCTGCAATGCCATGGCATTCGTGTTGGTCTTGATATTAGGACTCTGTAATTTATAAAATTGTCTACTAAAAGAGAGTGCAACTGACCCCATCTTTGGGAAGGGAATGGTCAAGATCCCTTCCAGTCCTACTTTCTGTGATTTTCCTATGAAGACGTGCACACTGTGCTGGCATAATCAACAGCAAGATGGAGAACCTGGGGGAGCATCACCATTTATTTTTTCCTCTGGGAAATCATGGACTTTTATATTTTTTGCCGCTACAGCCATTCATTATCCCTGCTTAACCTCCCCCCTCTCTGTCTGCTACGGGAATCAGTGAGGAGCTCAACAAGATGGCAGAAGCCATCACGCCATTTATATTTGATGTAATAGCTTGGGACATGTGGATGTTTTTTTCCCCCAAACTAGAAACATGCTGTGAAAGTAGATGCCTGCTAACTCCCTGCCTGCTGAGCCAACGGAGCGAGCACAAGGGAATGTTTGCTAATCTAATGGGCTTCTGGCGTAGACCCAGCCCCAGTTCCAGCCGTGCGAGACTGGAACTGTCCCTGCTGCTGCTTTGGTTCTGAAAGGGCTGGGTAGGAGGGGAGTGCTCCCTTCCATGTGTTTCATCCTCTTGGCAGGGAGGAGACATGGAGGTAGTCAGTTATAGAAAGGGGGATGATTGTGCAGCGTCCTGGAAAGAGAGGGAGAAGCACAGTTAACTTGGCTGTTGGTGATAAAAGCGCTCAGAATATCTCCCCGTGCCTAAATCAGTGGCACTTATAAGGACTCGAATGGAAGTACTGCAGTGCCATGACAGGTGAGCATTTGTTTTCCTAGCCCAAACCTAGGCTACGCTGTGAATGATCTGGGCCAGAGACCCGGCCTGACAGCCTTGTTTGTCATTAGAGAAGGTTGTGACAACATCCATTAATCTTTTTTAAATTCTTCTCTTACCCACGTATTTTTTTAAGCAGGGGGTTGTAGAATGAGCAATTTTGTCTCTATTTCCAATGATCAGTCTCTGTGAAGTCAAGCCCTTATTTATTTATATAGGGTTAATATTTGTGAGGCTCTTTGGTAAAGTGGCTGATAGCTTTCTGTCCAGTGCTGCCATCCATCTCAGCGGGGTCTTTGAGAGGAGGCTATCTGCTGAAGTAACCAGTGTGTTCTTTTTCCTTAGTAATAATTTGAGTGGCTCATCAAAAAGATCAAAATTTCTCTTTCATTAAAGCAAAATCACTCACCTGCACGTGAGAAAGCTGCCTGTATCACTCACTGCCACCAAACAATGCTTTTCCCTTCTGCTTTCCACTGAAGAGAGACACACCTCAAATGGTTAAACCGTCCTGACTGGCTCTCCTCTCCGCCCTGGCCTGGGCACCAAGTAAGGAGTACACTTTATAGCGATACCCAGACATGACTGCCATGGCATAACAGTGGCATGTTCATTAATTATCAGTCAGTAAGAGCATAAGCCATGTTTACTACCAAAATGACACTGTGGTTGGAGCCCCATGGCAGGTCCTGGCAGCCTGCTCTCCATGTGGCATTATCTACAGAGATTCTACAGCTGGCTGCAGAGAGCTCAGAATGCTCCCAGCTGAGCAAAGTTTGATTTGCAGAGAAAATGTCTCCACAAGTGTGTGTCGGACGGTTGAACGGATGTTGCATGACTCTGAGATGCATTGGTTTTAAAATAAAAAATGTTAAATATAACATCATGGCCAAGAATAGTGCAAATAGAGATTCTAAATATAATCAGCATGGAGTTTGGCTTTGTAGGGTATAGGCTTAAATATTCATCATCGACACCAGCCTTCATATTAATGAAAAATGTTAAATATTTGACTCACCATATCCAGTCAGAGCCATCCTGGATACAATACACTTAGGTTGACTGAGCAGAAGACCTTCTGGAGAGCTACCAGAGAGAAGGAGCCATTGAGGGATCATTCCCTGCTAAATACTAGGTCTGTTGATGTTGAAGACAGTTGACTTTGAATACATTTTGAGCATAAATGTTTTGAGGAGGATCTAGAAGTCCACAAATGGTGTACATTAGGATTTGCAGTGTCATGGCTTGATCTTTTGACAAAATGTGGTAGAGATCATTGAGGCACTCAGCTCCTCTGAGACAAGGGCAGCAATTTCTCACCTGAGTTCCTGAGAAAATCTGGCAGGCTGTAGGTCCAGGCGAGGTCCTCCTAGAAATGATGAGATTGCATTGAGGGGAAATGTTCTCAAAGGGTGTTTATTTTTCATAATTGTTTGCTTTCTGTGCTTTTATAGGAGTAAAAGTGTTTGGGGTTAGAAAATTCCTGTGTCTTGCCACAGTTTTGGCTTTACTGCCATCTAACCCAAAGGAGTTAGTTGAGAGAACAGATCTCCAGGCACTTCTGGAAGGAGCTATCTGAGCAATTGGTGTCTCAGTAGAGCTGAAGGACTGTTTCCAGGCTCAAAAGAGATGGTCAGCAGGTGCAAGAGCTGGTGGCCACCAGAGAGGGAGACTGGACCACTTTGGGACTGTTTAATCACTCTTTACAACTCCCATCAGGGTGTTATCTGAACACCTTTGTCCTACAGAACAAAGTGCTAAAGCTTGTGCTTCTGAAGTTCACAGGCTGTCTCAGAGCCAATAGGACTCTATGTTGCCAACACACCCACAGGGGGATCATCTGAGACCTCTTATCAATGTAAAACAGCCACATGATGCAATGAGCGAGACATCGTGGCTGGAGACCATCCTGCTGGTTGTCATCCAAACCATGTGGACTGCAGTCAATTGCTCCGTTGCCATCTCCTTGGAGAGCCATTGTTTACAGAGCAAGTAGATTTTGCCTGGAACCAGCATCTCATTTCTTCCAAGCAGGGAGTTAGATATCAAGAAGGAACAGGAACCATTAAAGTGGTACAAAGTATAACGGAGTGGGTCAGATCCCACATGGTGCTACACTCTCTGAAATCCTACTGAAATGGGGGAATTGTGGAGGATGTGGGAGCTCTGGGAGATTAGTTTCATTCTGTGTTTCTTCCATAGACCTCTGATGATCACCTTGAGCAGCTGATTTGGCTTAATGATCATGCTTTTAATGGTGGTTCCCTTGCATTTGCATGCTATATGCACGGATGGTTCATCCAGTCATGTCCAGTAGGACTGATGCAGGCTCCAAGGAGCAACTTCAGTGATTGCTGAGGCAATCCTTTTGGGTTTGCTGTCTCCATGGACAAGGACAACAGTCAAGAAAGCAATTCTTGCCCCACAGAGATCGCATAGGTCTACCCTCTGTGTCTCTTTCCACTTTCTTTAAAATGGAGGTGATACTGCTTTTCTCTTTTCTGTTTAGATTGTTGGCTTTCTGGGGCAAGGGACGTTTCTCACTCTTTATGTTTACTACTTTGTACAATATGTGAATGCTCATCTGCTGTGCCTCTTGTTACGTGTATATGAATGATCCAGTACAAAGGGCCTCAAACTATTCAATAACAGATGCAGCAGATGTGCTTTTCAATACTGCCTTTGCTATACTGAAGCCAATAGCTGATTAAATTAAGCGAAAATTAAAGGGGGAGCAGAACTTACCTCCAAGCAGTGTGGGGTGCACAGTGATATCGCCAGGATTGGCAGTGCTGAGCTTTCATGATGCTTGGACTCCACCAGCTCTCTGCCCCATAGTCTGAAAGCTCCTTGGAGGCCACCACACCCCACCAGGGCTGCCTTTTCATCAGCGGCCAAGATGGCAGGTGCTGTTTGATTATTACTCATTCTTTTTTTTATTACCTTTGACATGTTAAAATATTGTTTAGTGATTTAGTCCCCTTTGTATTTAAATGTAGTGATTAGAATATCTTTTTATATTAGACTGCAGTTTTACTTTGAAGATGAAAAGTGTCATGTATTAAATTATAGTGCAATAACTCATGGGTCCTGTTATTCACAGTGCGCATAACCTGTACTCCAGGAGCAGCGAGTTGGACACTCTTCACGTGTGTACCTGGATGCCTTTGTTGCTCCTACAATTGCATTTCTACAGAGAATAAACTGAAAACATAGAGACTACGTGGACTACCCTTGTCTTCGCAGCTGATACCAGCAGAGCCTCTGTTTTGCATCCTGAAGAAAGAAGACACCCCGCATCCCACCAAAACCGTATCTACCCATTTTTAGGAGAAGTTCACAGACTAGGCAGGCTGAAAAGGCCATTCAGCAAAAATAAACAGAGGGAAATATGACCATCTGTGCTCATCTTGGATGAGCAAATGGTATTTGGCATAGTCATAGTCACAGCTGAGTACCATTACTTTCTGTCCCCTCCAGAGAGGGAGTGTGAATGTCACCATTCACCAGGAGGTTTTGGAGTTGAACTGGCACGGTGAGCTGTGAAACCTTGCTGTGTGAACCACAGCCTTCACTGCACAACTCTCCCTGAGTATTTGTGACTTTTCTAACCCTTGTGTGCATGCAAAGTAGACAATATGAACCATCTCTGGTGTAACTCCATCACCTGCTGTGGCTCACAATTACCCTGAATTTGCGCCAGAGGGCTAATGGCGTGGCTCACAGTTGCCCCAGAAAGCCATGAAGCTTGGCATTATGAGGTAACTTACTCAGATACTTGTGATGAAATTGGTGGCCAAACCCTAGACAGCCATCTTAGAGCTCTTGTCTTTAACATGTGTTTCTTCCCCTCTTTGTGGTTGGTTGGTGACATGTTGTCTTGAAGGAATAGTCCAGAAATACAGAAAAAAAATCCCTAAAAGAAAGCAGAATGGTGTACAAAGGGAGCTCCGGTGAAAGACAGCATGTTTTCCTGTGGAGTGATGCTGTCAGGCTCTCTTCTGCCTGAGTCCAGTTAAGTCCAAATTGTCATGTAGTCTTGGCTTGCAAGACCACATGTACTCTGCATTTAACTGATGGACTCCAAGCACCTTCAGGCATGAGGCAAGGGCATTTTCGGTAGTCCATGGGCCCGAGCTCTCCTGGTGGTGGTGTTTGGTGCAACTCTCATGTAACACCTGAGAAAAAAGTTTGTAGTGTGAATAGCTTGTCCAAGGCTGAGACACCAAGATCAGCACAGCCACCTTGTAACCTTATTTACGCTTTTCTTAAATTCCCAGCTTCTGGAAGTATATGGTTAAATCTGACTCTCAACTTTCAATAAAAGTAGAGAGGAGTGTGACTATAGAAAAACTCTCAGGATGAGTCTTGCTCATTCACAACCAAAGGGAAACAAAATGTGAAGTAAGATAAACCTGTCTGACTTTGAGGTGGCCTGATCTCTGGTTAAGCAAACCTGCTGGGGGGGGCTCGGACTGCAGTTACAGGTGTGTCTTCTACAGGTGATTTCCAGGACTGCTCACCCTTGGCTCTGTTAGCTTCTCTCCCCGCTCCCTGGAGGGTTATGGCTGATGTGGTGGCACCTAGTCACCTCCTCATACTGCACTCTTTGCCAGGTTTGTGAAATAAAGTATTTCAAGGAAAAAAAAAAAATCTACCCAAAAAATACCATCATGCCAGTCGATGTGAGGTGTACATAGCTAATAGTAGTAAAACTACTCCCCTACTTCCGCGGCTGACGTGCACACCTGACTGTAGCTTTTACAGCGTCACCAGTCATCGCCATGGGCATGGTTCAGTTTCCTAAATACAATATTTACGCAACCTTTCATGCCATTTGAGGTGCCCTTGGGTAGATGAGACGTCTTCATGGGTTGAGCAGATGTGACCCACTGGAGACCTGTGCCTCTCTGCAGTGGCAGCCAGGTCCAGACAGGACAAACTAATACAGCCCAGATCGCCCAAAATACTTAGACACCTAAATCATACCTGAAGTGTCCACACTGTTTTCATTGTACAGAAAAAATAGTGTGGCTTCTGAAGTACACTGGCAGTTATATTGATGCAAAGTGGTTGGATGTGACTTGGGCACACAGTTGCATTTCCATAGTCAGTGTGTGCAATCTGATGTTCACGCTGCCCATCTGCTGATCACGAGAGGATGGAGATGCTAACCTGGATAGAAGAATACGGGCAAACAACCCACATCTGGGTTGACATAAACTCTTCCTGGACTAGATAATTTCCTTGAATACATTTAGATATATTTGAACCTGGGTTTGTGGGGTTTGTTTTGGGGGGTGGTGTTTTTTTAACTAGGGTTACATCTGTGTTCTCTGGCCACAGGGCTTTTGATGGAGGACTAGACACCTTAGAACTTGGTTTATTGAGTGGTTGACCCATGACCCATCCATGTTGGCATCAAGGACAGGATATTTTTATAATTGTGCAACTCCATCTGCCCTAAGGCGTATGCCAGTGAAATGTAACTGCTTCTAAATGAAAGGATCACATGGATTTGCATAATATGTGTAGGGATACAGCACACAGGAACATGAAAAGTAGTAATGGGCTTATCTAGTTCCTACCTGTCAACTGAGATACCGCAGGTATACTTTTTGCCTATTTCTGTTATGAGACCTGCAGTTTAGCTTACCTTTTTTTTCACTGAGACATAAGCTATTGTGCTTAACTCACAACAAGAAGCAATTAGTTACCTTGCCAGTTTAAGATGCTGTAACTCAATTGACTGATTGTGTCCGGGTGTTTTAGACCGAGTCTATCATGGCTGCAAATGTTAACTTAATTTAGGCACTCGCCAAATGCTTGTTTCTGGCTGGGGTCCAGCTTTCAACAAATGTTTCAATCCTAAAAGATGTGTTCATGGAGGATTGCTAATTTGCAGCCCTATTAGTTAGAACTCTTTCTCCAGCAGGTGCTTCTGCTGCGGGAAAGTTTTTCTGCTCTCTGGAGGGGGTGATGGGAGGGATACTTGAGCAGCACCAGCCCCCAGCGTACCCCTCCTCTCTCTGCCGTGCAAAATCCGGGGCTCCAAACAACACTGTGAGCTGTGTAAGCTCATCCAGGCTTCAGATAACTCTTAACAGCAAGACCTTTGCATGGATTTGGACTTTGCATGGATTTGCAGAGATTTGGAGGAAAGCTGCATATATGCCTCAGTCAGCTGTGATGTGTAGATATGACTCAACATTGCACCATGCCCTGGCTGTTAAGTTGTCCTCTGGTGAACCAAGAAAACAAGAGAATTTTGGGATTTAGGCCCCCTCAGCCGGAGCTGCCTGCTTACCACTTGCGGTTTTCCTGGAAGTCAGTGAGAACTTCTTACGCCTTGCACGGGGGCTTGAAGTGACAAGTGGCTGGGTCAACCCCCTCATCAAAGAATTACATTTTAGTTTGAATATGTTAAATTATGCCTTGAAAGGAAGACAGAACAGCCTCAAGAGCCTCTGCAACGAGTGTTATTCTGTGGTCACTGCCACCCTCGCAGAGGGTGGGGGTTCCTACATAGACGTCAAAGGTGGGTTTGTTTAGGGTCATGTTCTACCATCCCAAATGGACCTTTGCTGAGCAAGGGGAGCAGTGGATAGCACTGAGGCACTGGCCATCTGTAGAGCCTTGCAGCACGATGGGGCAGGACCCAGCCTTCACAGAGTGCATCAGGGCTCAGATCCAGAGTCCCGAGTGGCATGGACATGTGGACTTTGTCACTGGAAGGAAAGGCTTTCCAAACACACATGCCAAAAATGGGATCGTGGGCATAACTGGGGATCCAAAATGGATCTGTGCAGGTGCATGAGCAAGGTAGGAGCAAAGCTCCACACCCTGGACAAAAGCACCAGGCCCTCTCCAGTAGGTAGTTTTCCATGAGAAAACCACAACTCTTAAACCTTATCCTGTTTCTACCTGTGTCCCAGGGTATCCACTGTGTCAGGTCTCATGAAAAGGAGAGGAAGATTTGTCTGTCCTGAGCAGTGAGACTTCCACTGCTGCCTTTGGGAGAGTCTGTGCCAGAAAATATTTAAGAGGAGTATTCAAAGCAGCAGCAGTTCTCCTGGTGTTTAATTTCTCTAGTGAGAAAAGCACAGGGTGGGCTGCAGATGATCTAAGCATGTCAGTTGTCAGATGAAAGCATTTCCAAATGGCTTTCTGGTTATATTTATGTCTTCTGGCTGAAAATGCATTTGATATTTTTTTCAGATGAGGACTTTTTTTTTTTTTTCCTGCCTGTCTTAGAAAGGGAATTTACTGATTAAAAGTCACTGCATTGACAGCACTGGAAATTGAAGTTCCTTTTTTATCTACAGAACAGGTACAGCATGTACAGAGGCAGCATAAACCCAGGCTGTTGATGTGTCTTAGCTCCGTCCTGAGCTTAAAAACCTGGGAGGAAGAGGGAATAAGCTGCTGCTCATGGCCCTGTTAGGTTGTGCTGCTGTTCGGATGGAGAACCCTGGCTTTAAATCTAGGATAGGAGGTTTTGTTAATGGGATTGTCTGTTCAGAGGGAGCACTGCTGAAAACCTCTCTCGGTGGATTTGCAAAGAAGGTAACTGGATACCTGTCAGGTACTGACAAGCGTTGATCTTCTGAGTTGGATTTGAGCGGCTCAATGATTGGTGAAAGACTTTTACCACTTCTGAGAAAGTCCCTTTAAGAGGAAAGTGGTCTCCGTTTGACTGCAAAGGAGATCCCATTACATACTCACAATGAGGATATCACTTTACACACAGGTCTCATTCTTTTAACAAGCTTCTGAAAGAGGTCTTTGTCTTGTGATTTGGTAAGGTCCACTTTTTTTTAAAGATCTGTGCCAAGAGCTAAACGTGTATAAACTGATTTGGGAAAAATAGTTCCACGGCAAGGTAATTGGCTGTACCATGAAAACCAAGGGTTTCCTTACCGTATGGTGTATAGATGCTGCCTCTGTTTGCAAACTTAGACAACTAATATTGCAAAACCAGTCCTTTAGTAAGCAGCCTATGTTTTTTTTTACCTCTAGTGAAGCCAAAATACCGCAAGAACAGTTTTCTTCTGGCAGACCATCTCGACACTGGCTGTCAAGGTAGTGTATGACAATGTTTTCTGCATAGAGAAACAAAAATATAAACATGAAATAAATGATCATTGGCCTTTCAACAGGTAGCTGTGTGCATGTAAGAAAAGATAGGTGTGTATTTCTAGCCTATTTTCCTCAGGAAATAAGACTTACAAGATGGAAATAAGACTTATATGATTTCCGTGTATATGCATATATCCCCTTGCTACCTTTTAAGCCTGCTGGCCTATTTCAATCAAGTTTGACACGGGCCTCAAGTTATTTCATTCCTACAAGTTTCATTAAAATCGACAGTACAGACGGCAAACTCTCTTCACGCCTTCCCTAGAGAAAGGCTGCAGTGTGAGCATGGCTCTCCACAGACTCCAGAGAATGCCTCCAGAGATGTCAAATTTGCAGGGAAAACTGGCTTCACTAGTTCTTTTATCTGTGGAGTTATCTGGTGAATTATAGAGGAAGGTGATGTGAGGGACTGGAATGTGCTGTCACTGTAGGACCTCCTCTGTATGTACTTCCATACCTGGGAAGGGGTCACTCAGGAGCTAAAGCATAAAGAGGAGATCTGGGCAACACGGATGATGCTCTGCCAACACATTCTCATTGTGGTACCTTACGGAAGGGAGTGGCTTTGCTTTTCTTTCCTTTAATGTTCGCATGAAACTTGATGGACACAATATCTCCTATGACGACCAGGGCCTCATGAGGATACATATGTTAGTGAGTTTAGGTTAGGTACTTTGAAGTCCTTGGGTAGATGTTTTGTGTGAAGGAAACTTTGCGCTTCAACAGGCAATGCAAAGTAATAGAAGAAGAAATGTTCTAAACTTGAAAATGTTGATGCTCAAAAAAACCAAAATACTGAGAGGAAAAATATCCATAGTTTGACTTGCTGGAGAACAGATGCAAGTTTTTGAAGCTTTCTCGCTCAAACGTTGAAAGGTTTTTTTTTTGCAGAATGTTTCTTTCAGAGCTTTCCTTTCTTTTTCATCTTCTTTTTTTAACTAGCTCCAGTGCAAAGAACATAAAACGAGTCCTTCAAATAAGTAAATTCATCATTAAACCTGGATAGTGTTCTTTATAGAAGCTATTTTTCTCTTGAGCTGGCAAATTAAGTCCATATAATAGGGAGAGGTTTTGCTTGAGTAATCTTTACATAGAATGCTGTTTTCATTCTGCACATTGTATATTATTAAAAAAAAAAAAGTGGTGGTCAAATGTCTAAGGTGGTTCCATGCATACATTGCTGTTGAATTGGAGGGTGAATCCCCTCTTGACTGTAAAAGACACCCCACGGAGAAAGCTCCAGCTCCAGCCCTTATAGAGGCCACAGTAGGACCTTTGGTGGCTCTGTGCCAGTTGAAGCCAAGTGGCAATTCTCTGAGATGGCAGCAGTTACATCCAACTATCTTCGTTAGGTCCAGGAATTATATTTCACAGCATTACGTCTCCTTTTCAAAACATCTCCCATTCAGGGGACAAGCCCCATTTGCCCTATATCATGGTTTGCTACAGAAGGAATATTTTGGCAAGGTAGAAGATCTGTCATGTTGTGCGTGACCAGAGGCAAAGCAGCACTGTCTGGGGGCTGTTTTCACGCAAAAGCAAAAAAGTTCCCTAATGAATAATAATTGGGAGGTGTGGGGAAAGGGGAGAGAAAGAGACCAGCTAAATAGTTTCAGCTACACAAAATTCATGTGGTCAGTAAATCAGTTAATAAACCTGTCTGTTGGAAATGCCCTGGCTTACACTGATCAAAACGTTCCAGCAGGCAGTGCCTTCGAGACCTTACAGCTCAGCAGAGAATTGCAAACCGTTAATCTAAAAAATATTAAGAAGCAAAGCACAAAATTAAACAACCCTCTCTCCCCCCCCCCCAGCCCTGAAGTCAAGTGTCTGTGGTTCTAAATGCACTTTGTCTATGTCACCCCAGCTGCTAAATTGTTGCTATTGGTTTCTCTCACAATCTTCTTCCCTGTTTTTCTCCACACACACACACCCCTTTACATTCAGTCCACTTGTTCTATAGGTACCAAAGCATAGCTTTAAACAAAGGCCACAGAGTGACCATTTGGAAGATCGCAGTTGTCTGAGCCACCCATCCGTCTTGGGAAGCAGATGCATTTGAGTTATTCCAACAGGGGATATTCAGCGTGGCAGCAAATCAGGAGGTGAGTGTCATCTGGGTATCATCCCATATATATGTTTCCAGCGATTCCATCCATCCATCCATCCATCCATCCATCCACTGGCGTATGGGAAGGAGCAAAGAGAAGGGCACTTCCACCCACACCAGCCTCACCACCACCCTTACCCTGCGTGTCTCAGAATCCCCCAAAAGGTCAAACAACCCGGCATTGCATGCTGCTGTATACCCTTCTGCTGGCTTCACTGGGACTGAAAATTACTAAGTATCCCATAAAACTAGGCTCTTTTGAGACCAACATGAATGGTTAAATAACAGGGACCTTTGGAAGCTTTCACGCAGTGGTGCTCTAGTTTGAATGACTCTGCAGCATCATATAACTGTTTTGTCTTTTCCCTCACCTGCTTCCCCAGGGAAGGAGACTCCAGAGATTTTCCAGCTGTGTGGGAATGGCAGGGGAGCACTGGTTGGGTGACAAGTGAAGCAGCGTGCTGCAGTATGGGTTGGAGGCTTCGGAGGGGATGTCTCACAAGAGGAATTCCAGCTCCGGAGGCTTTAGTGTTTGTGTGGGTTGTTGTGACTGCTGTTTTCTCCTTTGTTTTCTGCTGCTCAGTATATTGCTATAATACAGCAGGGCAGCATGGGAGTTGTTAAAAAAAAAAAGGTGTTTCACCCCCCTCTTTAGGAGCAGAAGGGAATACAATTCCTCTAAGGTGGAGGTAAAACGCGGTGTGCAGAGGTATGAGCCACCTGGCTTGAGGTATACGGGCAAGCTGCTCTCTTCCCCCCTCCCCGCTTTCTCACCATCCATCAGAGTTGATATCAATTCAAATGTCTTGGCTGCAAATTTGGTTAGTGAGCGGGGAAACTATGCCTTTGTTCTGATGCTGGCAAACCTCAGCAAGCTTGATTATCTAAAATAAAACCATCTGCAACCACTCTAATCAATGGCACATGCATAGCAGCAAAAGCTCTAAGCTCATGGCTCGTGTAAAATGTTCATTACATCAGACTGTTGTGCTGCGGGAAAGAATTTATGAGCGAGAGCAAGTGGCTCAGTATTACCCAAACTTGTTGATGGGACACGTGCCTCACTGTGTACCCTGTGACACTTGGTCCCCCCCCCTTGGCTGGTCCAGTGAAGACGAGGCTACTGCAGGTACTGGCTGGAGGAATCGCTGTGTGTGCCAGAGTCATTCCTGTGGCACTGCAGGACTGGATTCAGGATTCATTATATGGTGATGTTTTCAGGCAGGCTTGGCAGATAGAAAGGAGTTATGAAGTTTGCTCATATTACTTGTGGGGTGAAGGAGATTACACTAAAGATGTCACTGGATTTGCAGGAAATGCGTTAATCTGTTTCTCCAGGCATTAAACTCCCCTGCAAGCTGAGGGCTCCTGTTCAGCTCCTTGTCTCAAGGGCGAGATGCAGGCTGCTGAGACCACAAACCAGGTGGGTCTAATTGGTGACCGTATTCTGGATCACAGAGTAACTTTTTAGGCATCCTTTCACAAGCTGGAGCAGATATCCAAGGCAGCTTGCAAATATAGGAGTCAGCAATGCACATCCCTTGTCTTTTAAATACGTGTGCTAGCCTGGACCAGAGCACGCAGGAAGATGTTTCCTCTTGAGAAGCTCAATGCAGGTACTGTGTCTAGCTCCAAGAGAGTTTTCTTAAAAACTGATGGCAGATCAAGGCCAGGAATAAGTTCCCATGCTACTCCTAAAATTCCCTTTTCCTACAGTCTTGTGCAATGCAGCTAATGATGCACCTGCCAAGACCAAATAATTCCACAGGCACGGAGAAAATATATCACTTTGCCACTGGAGCACACTTGCCCTAACGTTATAGAAGTTGTTCTCTGCCATCTTTTCCCATTTGCGCTTTTCGTGTTCAACTATTGTGCCAAAATTGACAGGCATGGCAAAGCTGGGACGCTGAATCCATTATCTTGGCTGATGATAATCACAGCATCTATTCCTCTGAAAAGTATAAAATTCTGGTCCCCCATGGTCTCTTTGGAGCAACGTGTAGCCTGGTACTCGTTAAAAAAATTTCTTTGACTTCTCTTTTTTGTCGTGTTTGAACAAATGTTGAGCCTGGGAGATCCTCTCTGTGTTTGTGATCTTCCTCCTGCAAAACCCACCTTTTTGTTCAGCAGTACGCGAATTGGTGGTAGACACAGTTGCTTTGTATTCTGAGACAGCACTTAAAACTAGCCTTTTCCCTTCAAAATCTGATATGCGGGTCAAAGGAGCAACTGGTCACGTGGTTTCATCTACACTCGCCTGACAGCTCCCGTCCTCTTCTGCATATTCATCACCGCCTCTTTCACTGCAAAATGATGTACTTGAAAGTCTACTCCACATCTGACCACTTTGGGGACTGATTTATGATAGAAGAGGTTTTTTTTTAAAAAAATTTTATTAATCTTTACATATTGAACATGGCCCTGGGATACAGCACATCGATTTTGGGCTTGCATGCTTCTGTTTTTTAAGGGGTGATTATGTTAGTTTATAGTAGAGAT
The DNA here is from genome assembly GCF_965231255.1 of Vanellus vanellus. Classification (NCBI taxonomy): domain Eukaryota; kingdom Metazoa; phylum Chordata; class Aves; order Charadriiformes; family Charadriidae; genus Vanellus; species Vanellus vanellus. The sequence continues at coordinate 7,587,325 of NC_138906.1, read as the reverse complement.
TGATTTAATCAGACAAAATCATAGAATCATAGAACGGTTTAGGTTGGAAAGGACCTTAAAGATCATCGAATTCCAACCCCCCTGCCATGGACAGGGCCACCTCCCGCTAGACCAGGTTGCTCAAAGCCCCATCCAACCTGGCCTTGAACACCTCCAGGGATGGGGCATCCACAGCTTCCCTGGGCAACCTGTTCCAGTGCCTCACCACCCTCAGAGTGAAATTTTTTTTCCCCAATATCTGTTCTAAATCTGCCCTCATCCAGTTTGAAGCCGTTACTCCTTGTCCTATCACTACATGCCCTTGTAAAAAGTCCCTCCCCATTTTTCTTGTAGGCCCCCTTCAGATACTGGAACCAAATCCTAATTTAGCAAACCAAATCCACTCATGAAAACATATAAGGACATGATTTATGGCAAGAAAGTGCTTAAATTGCGATAGGGTCCACAGGTTTGAAGGATTTTCTTAGGGAGCTTTGCAGAATTGAGCCGGGAGAACGGAAGAGGAAAGTTCTGCTACTTCTCACAGCAAAGTTAGGTCATTTAGGTACAGTGACAGCAGTGGTGGGAGCTACGGTGATCAAAAGCAGGCTGGCTCTGCTTGTCTCTGCTCACAGAGGCCAGCGCACTATTGGTGATGAAATCTTGACAAGACTTTTTCCAGTCCCACTGGCTACTGTCCCACCAGCTTTAATGTATGCATCCAACTGTCCCACCAGCTTTAATGCCTGCAGCAGATCTGAGCACTTTGCAAGTAATGGCACTGCCCCTGCAGAAGATACTCTGCCAGGGTGTGGTCTTCTTTCTCCAGTGTAAATAGGTTAGCTAGATGGAAAAAAAAACCCTTCCAGCCTCAGATAAAGGAACAAGTCACCCTGTGATCGCAAATTTGCATCCATATGAGAACTCTTAGCCCACAGCAAGAGCAAGGTAATCTGCTAGTTTAACCTTCACCAAGGAGAGGTTCAATTAATCCAGGTTGCATCAGCCTGAGATCATTCACAGGGGCAGCTATCACAGATCAGCTGTTAGGCTGAAATTTGTCACCCTCCAGTAACTTTACTCATGCTTCCAAGCCCTCAAATTTGCTAGAGGCACATATGCAGCTTTGATATTTACTTTTCTGTAGCACTGTTTGACCATTCACCGAAGGGAGAGTCTGAATTTGACAACAGCACTCAGCAAGGGTGTGAATTTCCAAGTTTTACGCTCATATGTGCAGCTCGAAATTCATCTTGCTGTTGGTTGGTTACATAAAGATTTCCAGGGAGGGAACAGGAGTGTTACCTTGACGTTCCTACAGCGAACCCACACAGCGTGAGCTGCAAACTGTGACTGCTCGCAGTGTACCGCTCAAACGATCTGCAGACTGATTATGATTCACCGAAGAAACCTGCAAATAATTTTAGATGAAGAGTCCAATCAAGAATCTATTTGCAGACAATTCACAAACACAAAAAGAAGTGAGATTCATTGGATAAATTATGCATTATGAATTATTCATCCAGCTCCAGTTAATGAGGTAAATGGTACTATCAGTGTTTAAAGTTAAGCTCATTTGTATATATTGGGCAGATCAAGGCTGAAGTAAGAGATGAGGTTTTGGGGGAATAACTCGGGCTCCACAGAGTTCAACAGCATAACTACTAACTATGTGTGCAACCAGGATTTCAGCCTTCAATTTGAATGTAATGTCTTGTCTGTGCTCTTGAGCCGAAGGAGTAAAAGAAGGTATTCCTAATTCCAGGTTAGGGTCTCCGCATCAGATGCTATTTTATGGGGCAATGAAACCAAGACATAAATCATCAGCACAGAAAGGAAGCTTGAGGTGGATTCTTTAAAGGTTTTGTGATGTATTTGATGTAGGCATTGGCCTGAGCTGGAAATCTTGGGTCTTGATTGAGTTTTTGCAAGAGTTAAGTGATATCCAGACATCCATCTGTGCTACAATATGGAAAAATCCTGTTGAAGGAGGAATCATGAAAATTTGAGAATGTTGTAAAGCTTTCCTGTTTAAATGATCTTACTTTGACTAACATTTTAAGACTTCCACACTTAAACCTTGGCTTTAGACCAGCAAAGCACTTAAGCACATGCTTGACTTTAATCGCATGAGTAACTCGACTGAAATCAAGGGAAATACTTCTATGAGCAAAAGTATATGTAAGCATAAGTCCATTCAGAAAATCCAATGTAAAAGGTTTGGTTTTAGCCACTCAGAGATTTAATCAGAATCAAATAAGAGGTCGAGTGGATACTAATTTCTTCCAAAACATTTTTCTTTAAGAGTCTCAAGGTGGATTTAATACCTTCATTTAATCATCCAAGTTTGAAAGTTTTCACTTTTAATCTCCTACAACCTTGAATAGAATGATTCAGAGAATTCTTTGTGGAATTGATTATTATTTTACTAGAAAAGCCCTTAATTCCAAATCTAGTTTTTCCTTTGTATTTTCAAATTTTGAATTTTTAAAAACTGATTTCTATTTGTTCTAGGACTTGACATTTTTTATATGAAATGAAAATATGTCAAGAAACAGGTTTTTTGACATTGCTACACTAAATCTTTAGCAGGTAATGCTTGAAATTACAGGCCACAAATCTCGGTAAGTGCTATTTACTAACATGATAATTGTGGAACATTCGATGATGTGTTAAGTACCATGGAGTGGCAGTATAATTACAGTACATGGCACGTTACAATATAAATATAAAGTAAATACATGATTATTTCTGGCTTAGGTCACATGGTAAATACTAAGTGCAATTACGGCACCAAGTAATCTGCAGGAACGTGTAATTACTCTTGGGCTCAATTCATTTACAAATCCTTGTCCAGCTTTTCACACCACATGGGTTGTGGAAACTGTGGAAAACAGATTATTCATGGTTGCGATGGCCTCCTTATTACCACAGCCAAACCTTATATACGGATGATGCCGCCTCTGCCCTCTCCTGTGTCCCAGAGGATGGAGGTGAAGGTTGGTGTTATCAAAGCAGCACCGTGTAGTCCATGGAAAGCTGGTCCAAGAGCTCTCTCCAACCCATTTGACAAACTCAGCTGACGGTATCTAATAGTTTTCATCTCACCAGTTCTGCTTTAGTGAGACCATCTTGCCCCACTTTTGAATTATCTGTCAGCAGCGTGGACTCTGCCTTGCTGTGTGTCCTGGAAGTCAAAGGCTATGGCTGATTGCTGCTTGTCACGGATCGGTCCCAGGCTTATCCTGCCGTTGTGTAGTCTGTATTCAGATTCCTCCCTTCCGTTAGCTGGTAGGTACGAGGGGCTGAGTGGGGTGGCTTGGATGATACAGCCAACATCTCTACAGGTTCAAAAGCAAGAGATGGTGGTAGAAGCACCCAGAGCATACGGAAATTCTGTACACCTAATGATGTGATGGACAGCCAAAGTGCGTGAGACTTGAAAAAAAGTCGACCTGGGAGAGGAAGAAAAAGTAGGCAAAAAAAAGTTTAAAGCTACCAGAACATTGTTCTGTTTATCCAGCCAAGAGGACAACATGGTGCCTTGGACATCAGCGGCTGCTTGTTCTCCCAGGCACCTGGGGCCTCAGAGAAGGTGATCCCCACTGTATTTTGCTAGGCAAGATTATTAGTATTAATCTTACAGTCTGTCAACAGGATCTGAACCTGGGACCTTCGCTGTTACAGCCCAGATCCCCTGAGATAACATTAATGACTGCAGCTGTTTGCCATTAGCAAGTCATGCTCTCCAGGGACTGCTTCTGGGGTAGCTGGGATTTTGGCTCGTTTCTTTTAGGGTCATCTGTGAAGCATTTGAAGTAGAGACGGGAGGTGGGGAACCGAGTGGGACGCAGCAGGGAGCTGCTGTGGTCTGCGCCGCTTCAAAATGTGCGGGAGGCGCCGGCTCCTGATTTGAGGCCGCTGATACTTGATGGGGTCTGATGAAAAGCAAACTTCCTGAACTCAGGATGGGCATCTCCTGAAGATTTGAAACTCTTGTGACACTTGTGTGCGGGAATATCCCAGCTGCAGGAGCCGGCGCAGGTCGGCTACAGGGCAGTGTGGCTCTGGAGAGACTGGGGAGGGTTCAGAGCAGAAAAGAACTACAAAGATGTTTCTTGTCTGAAAACTGCTCTCCTGCCCTCGGCAGGACAAACACAACTTCCAAGTGCGGGGAGGTGGGTCACCCCGAGGCATAGCAGGCAGCCCACGCTGCGTTGCTCTGCCATGGTCTCCTCGCCCTCCCCTCTCCCAGCGAGGGGAAAGGCTGCACCGCTGAGCCAAAACACTGGAGCAGGGATGAAAGGATGTGATCTCTCAGAACTTTTATTTTTTTTTTTTAATCTTTCTGAACTCCCTTCCATTGTGTTTTTCTTTGGCTTGTTCAGTCTTACTGAGTTCAGTTTTCCTCTCGGTCTCCCTTGGCCAGAAGAGAGGGGGAAATAACAAACAGCCTGAGGAAATATTTCCAGTTGTGGTGCACGCGCTGCAGTGCACAGGGATCAGTAAATGGAGCCTTGGGGGTAAAACAGGGGAGAAATAAGAGAAACACCAATGATTCTGATTTAACCCCAAAATGCATCACTATCTTCCTATGTCATGGCTTGGGCTGGACTGGCCACTGAGATGAATGACAGGTGTTGTCTCCCACCTCTCTCTCCAAGGAGAGGAGAGAGAGAGAGAAACTCATGAGTTTAGAAGAAAACTAAACTACTTTAATGAAAATATTAATAAAATAATAAAAAGGAAATAATGAAATATATACAATACATACAAAACTGTATTGAGCTCCCAGGATGACGATCATGTCACCGGCTGGTACTAGAAAAGTCCCAGACTGGACTCAGTGATGGATGGGAACTGGATTCCAGATCTGGATTCAGGAATGCACAGATTGGGATCACAGGCAGGCAGGCAGAGTCCTCCTCAGACGTCGGCCATTGAAGAAAGAGGGCTGACCCTGGGATCCCTCAGCTTTTATACTGAGCATGAGGCAGATGGGGTGGAAAACCCGGTTGGTCAGTTTTGGGTCACCTGTCCTGTCCGCTCCTCCCCGCAGGTGGGACCCCACTGTGCTTTTCCCCTTCCGACCCTCCAACGGGGCAAGTAACAAAGTCAGCTGCCCTTGGGGCTCAGAGCAGTAAGCATAAGCAGGAGCCTCTCTGCATACCATGCCTTGGTGTAAATTAGAAACAATCAGGTCTTATCTCTCTGAAAGCGAGCAGTGTCTCCACACTATGCTATTATTTTCAGAGCATTTCAGAGAGCACAGTTAGTTAGAAGAGGTTTAGCTGCAAGGTAAAATTACAAAATAGAAAATTGCTTCTTTTTTTTTACCTCAAACCAGGACATCCTAGCGAAACCATTGAACACTCCTCCAAGGTTCCCAAAACTTTGGATAATGTCTATGAAGAGGTGTCAAATTCAAATTTCTGCTTTGCGTCAAGCTGGAAGATATAATTGTATACTATATGGTTATGGCATCAAGAGAAACTCCAGAGCAAGAACCTTATTTGTTGCACGCCATTTGCTTTTCCTGAAATACAAAACGCACTTGCAGTGTGCTGCAGCCTTGAGAAATCATTATAAAAACCTGTCGTTGCAAGCGAGGACTCTTGCTTACTCTAACCACGGCAAAGGCAGTAACGAAGACATGAATTACGCGTTACCTAACTGAAGAGAAAAGTTCCTTGCCCTAGTTGAACAGACTAGTATAATTTTTCAAGATGCTGTGTCTAATGCTCAGTGTCTGAACACTCTCAGGTTGTTTAGAATCAATTGGCTTAAATCTTGTGTAATGAAAGTGTATTTGCCAAATAGGCTGAAGCTTATTGCCATGCAAATTAACATTTGCAGGGACAAATTTCTAAGTCCTTCCTCTCTTTGTTGCTTCCAAGATGTTACGGATAAAATTTTGCACTTGCAGTTATGTGTGGGTGCAGTTCGTGTCATTTAAACTTCTAATTACGGCATCTGATCGCACCCACGTATCTTATCAGTTAGTTAGACACGTCAATGACACGCACCATAACTGCAAATAACTGGGGGTACAAAATTGCACCGGCAATTATTTGCACCCACTGAAGGAGAGGATGGATATAAAGCAGGCCATTAAAGTGTTTAAAATACTTTTCTTACAGTAGCATAAACCACTGCTAGAGGGATATTACCTGCAGGAACGCAGAACAAACATTAGCCTGAATTTTGAGCAGCTGCTGGGTTGGCTTTGGTGCCCGAGTCTAACCAAGGTTCCCTTTATGGGTGCAAAGTGTGTCAGCCAGGTCCGAGTTTCCTTACCTGCCTTCCTCTCTTAGCTCTGCTCAGGATCCTGATGGCACCAGCACTGAAACACTCCTTCAGTCCAGCCGAAGCCGACAGCGATGCCTATACCGCACCCGTTAGCAAATGTGCTCTGGCAGCGTCTGAGCCGACACCTGCGAATTCACTGGGAGCACAGCCTGGCTTTTTAAGCAGCCTCAGGGCTTCTCTTAGCAGCCAGAGGAGATATGTCGATGGGGCTTACGCTCACATTTAAATTTAAACCTGCAAGCACTCTGCTGAATAGGGGTGTAAATGGAGTGAGGACATTTTAAGTAGAAAGAAAATGAAGCTCTATTATTAAAATAATAGGAAGCGGCTTCATGACCTTCCTATTATTAATCCAAATAACAAATTGTAGTGGTCTTTCAGACACATCCCTCTACCCCGATCTCCATGATCTTGCCATTGTTTCCTGGAACTCTCAGAAGGTGTCACCAGGACCGTGGCAAAATGTAGCAAATACTGTGTGATTGTCCTACAACCTTGTGTTAGCCCAACCCTTCGGTACTTGGCTTAGCAACTGGTCCTCCACTGTGCAGTACAGACGGATGTTCCTTGACCCAGGGACCTTACAAGCTGGTTCAATTCCCTCTGTCAGGAATGGAACATGCAAACAGCATTTGATCTCACAGATTCATGAGCGGCTGAAGGTAGTAGAGTTACTAACAGGAGCTGAAATACTGGTGGTGACATTTTGAGCATTATGAGACCACATCTGGCTTAATGTCTTTTTCTCTTTTTAAATAAGCATCTTTTAAGTGATAACTGTCCTCACTCAGAAGTGGTGTACATTTTCCCATGGATGTTTTGCTGTCTGAATTGAAGTCTCCCACAACAACCAGGTGTATGCGTCTTCAGATTCGATCTGAGCTTTGCCAAGCAGCTGGTAACATTACAAAAGCTGAGCTGGAGGGTTGTTACTCTTAGAAAGGAGCCCTCCCAAAAAGTGCACAAATATATACATCCACATAGATACCAGTGGTGGTGAAGAGGTCATACCTTGGAGCTATGCTGACATCAGCTTCTTGGAGTCAAGTGAAGGAAGTTCCATCTTAACATGAAGAGGAACTTCTTTGAGCAGAGCACGGGCACAGGCTGCCCAGAGAGGTGGTGGAGTCTCCCACACTGGAGACATTCAAAACCCGCCTGGACGCTGTCCTGTGCAACTGCTGTAGGTGACCCTGCTCTGGCGGGGGGTTGGACTGGATGATCTCCGGAGGTCCCTTCCAACGCTGACCATTCTGTGATTCTGTGAGTCTAGCCCTGATTCTTCTTTAGAAAGAAAAGGAAAGCAACAAAAAAACCAAAACCTGGGAGGATTTTCTGCTGTTCTCATTTACCCTGGGGTAAATCCAGAGCAATTTCATTGATCCAAATGGAACTAGTCCAGATTTCCACTGACCTAAATGAAAACATTGTTTTCATATACTTTAATACCATACTTTTAAATTTTGCTGTCACCATGGGACACTGGAGTTTCATGTTTTGGCTTATATTTTACCCATGAAAGAGTCAATTGCTTCAGCTTCCTAGAAATCATTGCATGAGTCAAGTTACTCTTTTTTCATGGCTTGTTCAAAAGTTGGGCTTAGCTTTCACCACAACCGCTCCCTACCCTAAAACATTATTTATATCCATAAACTACTGCATATAGGGGACAGCCAGTGGAGAAATAAAATAAACACAGTATTGCATTTAGCTGGAGTTGCACTCTGCTCCCCAGAAGGGATAACATTTATAAATCAAACACTGGTTTAATTAACCTTCCGTCTTTGCACAGGATTAAGAGGGCGGGCACAGTCATACTGATCTGAAGATGTGAGGTGCTCACACGACTGCTTCACAAAATTTTAGGGATTCAAAGCAATAAAAGAAAGCATGGTTTAATTAACTAACGTCCGGGATTGGGGTTCTGCCAATGCCGGCCCAAAGCTGTAAGACCGGTGAAGTAATTTCAAAGCAGCGCGAGATCAGAACATGGTGCCCAAAGATAGTATTTCTGTCTTTTACACAGCAAAAAAAAGATATTTTTTTTTTCCCCCCAGATGAAAAGACAGTAATATACGTTCTGGCATCTGAAAGGGGTTTGCATATACTTTACCATCTTGCAGTCTGCAATCATACACACTTATCCTTAACCTGTCATTTCAGTGAGTGACACTACTGTAGTCAGAACCTCATTTCTCCCTATTGAGAGAGAGAGAGGAAATTCTTCTTTGCTTTGATAAAATGCTGTATCCTAGTTGAAAGACATCCTTCCTGGGAAGCCCTTCTTTGTGCAAGTAGGCAGGTCAGTAACCATTCGTAGCCTAAAATTAACAGTTAGTATAAAATCAGCCAAACAGGATAGCAGCCCCTTTTGCAACAAACTTAATTAACCACATTAATCAAGATTTGGGTGCCTTTTGAGAAGAAGAGCTGTGGCTCAATCGCGAGGTGTGAGTGTTTGATGCAGGAAGCATGGGGTGCGTTTCTGGGTCTATCACAGTAGGGCTGCGTGCGATGTTCGGACTGATTCCTGTGGCCTTTAAACTCCAAGTCGCTCTGCCTGTGCTGGGAACACTTTCCAGAACATTTGTGCTATGGATTGCGTCATTTGAATGACATTATTTCTCGCGGCAAAAGAAAAGACCTGCTACCTATAGGTCATCTAATTTTCATTGCTGTGTCTGTTACAGCTGTTGGAAACTCAGCCTACATAATCCTCCAAGCTTTGCTAGCCCATTTCAGGGCACTGGTTCTAGTAGGCGAGATACAAGAGCTTCGTCTGATGTGGACGGGGCATGAATATTTCCAGACTCTCACTGAAGAAATCTGCAGATGAAGATTAAAACTGTTGGAAATGTTAATCTCATTTTTCTGATTGACACAGAACTGAGTTTCCCTTGGCAAAGCCTGTGGGCTGACACATTTGCCCAGAAGCCCTGGTCCCTGGGATGGCTTCATTCCTCCACGCTCACTGGTGTCAGCACTGGTATGAGCTTGGGAAAGCGTACTGTCTGGGAGCCCCGGCAGGGCGGGTGGCTCTGCTTTTTACAGAAAAAAGCAGTGATGCCTGGGGATCAGGCAAATAGCCTGGGTCTCCCCAAGGCTGGGGAAAGCCCCAGCACTGAGGGGAAAGAGGGGTGCTGGTAGCTGGTGAAGAAGGGTTTGGTCTTGGGGAAGACTTCAATCCTGTCCTGATGTCCATTGGGAGAAGTTTCTGGTTCCTCATTATTCTGTGCCTTTTGTTTACGTTTAAATGAAAATCCAGCTGGGTGTTTTCCCGTGGGTCTCGTTGCACTCGCCTGGCAGGACATGAGACCAACCTTGCTTGACCTTGCTCTGCTACTGAGGACACAGGGCTACTGGTCAGACACCTGACTGCAGTTCCTAGCTTTGCTGAAGGATTTTTAACAAAGGTTTCCCCTTTTCAGTGCTTCAGTTTCCTTCTTTTTACTCATTGCAATGCTTCTGTATTACTAAGAGTTAGAGGAGCATCTAACTGCTCCCACTGGAGGACCCTACTGTCAGCTGAAGCTCCCGGCCCCCCTGGTGAATCAAATATATGGTATATAAAAGGGTGCACTTCAGGGCACAGAGATAGGGCATTGGTAATCCATCTGAGAGTGCAGATAGGGAAATCACTAAACGAATTGCTCTGCAATGCACGGTGCACGCGTGTGTGCAAAGGACATGTTAATTTTAACTCCATTTTTTGTGCCTTCTCCCTGGTGAGCATTGCTGACGTCCGATCTGTGCTCTTCGCTTGTTATTTCTAAGGAGTTATCAAGTTTAAGTGCTGTCTTTTTCCGTCTTACAAGAAGGGAATGCTTGAGCCTGTTGATTAAACACATCCCTTGCTTTTCCCTGTTCAGGCACAAATTTCCAGACTCAAAATCTGAATGTAATTTCTATTCCTCCCACACCATGTGCGTGTTGCAGAATTTTACTGTCACGTTCCAAATCTTGCAGTAAAAACTTTTGCAAGTTATTAACAGACAGGATGGGTACTTCAGCTCTGATGGCTCTACACTTGTGGATTGGGCTGGGCTCATTATTTTGCCTTTTTTTTTTTTTTAAATGAGGGATTCCAACCCTTGGAGATCTGGAGAAAAATAGGTTGAGGCAGGGATTGCATGGATCAGTCACACTTCTTTGCACTGTGCTATCAATCAAGGTAAAACACAACATCCTAGATGACCTTGTAGAAGTTTATATACCAAAATGGATAAGTATGTCACTCAGGTGAAAAATGGCAACTGAAAAGGTACTGAAACTATCTGATCTTATTAAAATGTGTATAGCAAACTGTGTATTATGGTATCTGTATTGCTTTGCTATTACACATATGTACACAGACATGACACAGTGCAGTGCACACATTATTTTTAATGTATGGAAACATTAACTGGGAAGCCATTAGGCGCAGGACAGAACTTGCAATGTGCATGCCTGTGCGCGGAGAAATGATTGAGTGATTTGCAGAGGACCTTTCAGAGGCTTAAAATGATTCTCAGGTCCAGGATGTGAGCCTCATTCTCCAGGAGATCCAACGCTATTCACACATGTAGCCTCCTTGGCTTCACTGGAATTACTCATGGGAACGCTCACCAGTGGGAGTAGGTGGTGCACGGTCTCGCTCTACATGCTTGTTTCCCTGGGTTTCTTGCAGCCAAGCAACACTGATAATTATAGTCACCCGCAGGTCTGAGACATGTAAAATGAGGCACTTGGGAGGCCTTCCTGGTGTAACTATACTTCATGAGTTCCAGTTCCTGCTATAATGAACATGGGCTTAAGGCTGCTTTTCTGCCTCCCGCATTCATCCTGGACACCAGATTTTCTTTTTCAAGCCACGACTTTGGAACCTTCCTGACTTCCAAGTGACTGATAAGGGGAGGTGGGAAGCAAGGGCTTTGTGCTCAGTACTAACCACATGCCCTGTTGTGTGACCCAAGACACAGAGCATGTCACCATGACATCAGCACCCTCCTTGCATCTTGTTTGTGTCCCACCATAGTGTATTTGCATAGTGTAGCTGACCTGCTGGAGAGCAGCTCTGTGGAAAGGGACCTGGGAGTCCTGGTGGACAACAGGATGACCATGAGCCAGCAATGTGCCCTGGTGGCCAAGAAGGCAAATGGTATCCTGGGGTGCATCACGAAGAGTGTGGCCAGCAGGTCAAGGGACTCTGCCTCTACTCTGAGCTGGTGAGGCCGCATCTAGGTTATTGTGTCCAGTTCTGGGCTCCCCGGTTCAAGAAGGACAGGGAACTGCTGGAGAGGGTCCAGCAAAGGGCTACTAAGATGATTAGGGGATTGGGACATCTGTCTTATGAAGAAAGGCTGAGCGACTTGGGTCTTTCTAGTCTAGAGAAAAGAAGACTGAGGGGGATCTTAATAATGCTTACAAATACTTAAAGGGAGGGTGCCAGGGAGGTGGGAACAGTCTTTTTTTCAGTGGTGCCCAGCGTCAGGACAAGAGGTAACGGGCACAAACTTGAACATAGGAAGTTCCATCTTAACATGAGGAGGAATTTCTTTACTTTGAGGGTGGCAGAGCACTGGCACAGGCTGCCCAGAGAGGTGGTGGAGTCTCCCACACTGAAGACATTCCAAACCCACCTGAACGCTTTCCTGTGCAACTGCTGTAGGTGACCCTGCTCTGGCAGGGGGTTGGACTAGATGATCTCCAGTGGTCCCTTCCAACCCTGACCATTCTGTGATTCTGTCCATCCCTTACTTCCATTTCAAATGTGCACAAGAACTGGGCATTCTGGACCTGATAAAAAGAACTTCTGAGTTCAGGATGGTGGGGAGGCAGGGTGCTGGGAAGCCACTGTGCCCCTTAGGCAATGAACGGAGAGGAAAATTGCACCAGCAGTGCCTGTATAGCCACAGCCCAGAGTGACTGAGTTGGGAAACATGAACACTGTCAGTAGAGGGCTTCTGCCAAGAGTGTCATCGATCCCAAAACCCCTGATCCTTCTGTGGAGCTCAGGAAGGTAGGGAGAACTTTGGAGACAGTGCTGGGGCACGTCTGAGGAAGTGGCAGAGCTGACAGTTCTCCAGAGAAGGCCACAGAGAGCAGCAACCCAAAGGCTAATCTCTGGGAAGGACCCTTTATTCAGTCCTTTGGCTGAGGATGGTGCAGAGCTCCTGGATCTACAGTGTCCTGTAGAGATAGGTCTGGACTTGGGGCCAGGGTAGAAGTATCTGGGGGATCACATTCCCCCTTTAGTTTCTCAAGACTGGAAGAAGATTAATGCAAAGAATGCTGCCAGAACATCCTGGAATTAGAGTCTCCAAATGAGATCACATTGCTGATCTGCTCAGTGCTGGGCTTCCTAACTTGGCTCTGCTTTTCCACTTCCTACCACTATTTTGACCCCCAAATTGTTCCGGTTCTTTTAATTCTTTGCACTTAGTACTTGGGAATAAGAAAATCTTGCACATCAAGGAATCTCCTGGAGGGAAATGTCTTCCCTGGAATTGCACTGAGGTTGCTGATGTTTTTCTGTCCTTCTAGTGAATATATTCAGCCACCCTGAGTCTTTGGGCTGAAGACACTGACCACCCCAACCCTGTCCTTCCCAGGACAGCAGCCATTCAGCTGCATGAATTATTGGGGAGGACTAGTTGGGGTGCAGGTGAAAAGCATGTGCAAATCCTCAGCTATGCTCCTGCCTGAGCTTTGGGCCGGAATAAAATCCTGTATTTGAGCAGCCTTCTGGCTGTGGAGGTGGCATAGACTAGAAGCCGTGCAACTCAGCTCACAAAGCCAGAAGGCAATAACAGGATAGATTTCATCACTTCCCCTTGGAAACCTCCACGTTTCTCTTCTCTTTATTCCTCTTTTCCTTTATGCTGCGTACAACTCCGTTCACAAGAGTCCTGTGTGGCAAAGGGGTGAATATCTTTGATATCTTTCCTTCCATCAAGCTGCAGATATGATGAGAGGAAGACTCACCACAGTCTAGATTCACCCATCAAACTTCAGGCATTTCACCAAGACTCCTAAATTAGAAGCCTCATTTTACCGAGTTACTGCTGTTTGTGCCAGCAGCATCTTGAGAAACGGAGAAATACTGGCATCTTGAGAGCATGATTCACCCTCAGATGTGAATCCCTCTCCTGAGGTGTCTCTCTCTTCTCTGAGACTGTAGCTGGCACCCAGATAATGACAGTCCTAACTTCAGCGTCTCTGCCTACTATCAGGTGGGATGCATCTGAGCTGAAATGCCAGATAAGCAAAACAGCCCATCAGAAGTACGATAGGGAATATGAACAACATGACTGATTCAGTCTTTCTTGTGAGAGGAAAAAAAGTTACCAGAACTCTTTAAATCTGCTTCTGGGATGATGTTTGTCCTTTTTTTTTTTTTATCTACCCCCTTGCAGTAACCTTCTGGTAATCCACGTTGAGCAAGAGCAGAGCAGTGGCAGTTGTTCTCTGCTCACCTTTCAGGACACCCAAGGAAACGCACTGCCACTCTTCTCCATTGCTGACAGATGAGGTGTCCACTGAAGAAATCAAACCAAGAAAAAATTAAAAAACAAGATACCCCACCCCCCACCCCCCAAAGCTACCAGTAGATAAAGTTCAAAATAAATGGTTGTTGCTTTCCAGGAAAAAGACCTAATAGGAAATATAAAACCTCCCGAATGACAAACCTATATCTACCTTGCCAGCAGGTACCACTTTCCCAAAATATTGATGCTTTTAAGCCTTAATCCATCTGTCAGAGGTGATAGGATACTTTTATAAGGAAAACACTGCTCCAGGCTATTGGGAGGGAAATGGAATGGAGTATGTTAGCAAGACATGTTACCTGGCTTCTGACAGCTAATGTATCTTTCCTCACGTTGCTGTGCCTTTGTCCTCCTTTGTTGCCAGACAAAAACAGAATCATTATGGATGTCCCTAAAGAAAGCTTGGTAAACATGCAATAAATTAAGTTCTAGATCCTCCCGGCAGGACTTTGGTACAGAGGCTGTATGGGGTCCAGGTACCTGGTCTCCACGGTTGTGTCTGGAGCCAGTGAGAGTGGCAGAACCTTAGAATGAATAAGGGTTTTTTTGTCGTATCTGTAACAGTTCGCTCTTTTGCCTTTTTTTTTTTTTTTTAAGGCTCTTCTGCATGTGTGCATGATCTGCCAAAGACAAGGTAGCTTTGACTTTTAAAAGATACTTAAGCCATTAAAAACAGAACTGGTGATCCACTCAGGTTAAGGCACCATCTACACAGAGTTATGGTCATCAAATGGAAAAGATGGTTTGGAAGAAGTGCAGAGGAAGCACATGGGTTTGCTGCTGGATGAGGTAGAAGAGGACATACTATCAAGACAACTTAGAAATTTTCTTCTGGTAACTGAAGAAAAGAGTAGTAATTTTTTTTTTTTTTAAAAAAAAGCAGTTACTTGTCTGGTGGTAGGACAGTGTGAAACCTTACAAATAAATCATTCAGAAGAGGACAACATGAATTTAACCACCCAGATAATGTTTTTGCATCATTTTCTTGCGTTGAATATTAGGGTTCAGGAAAGACAGAGAAAGAAATAGACTATGCCAAAAGAAATGATGATTCTGTTTTCAGGAAAAGTTGCTCTCTATCTTCTCACTGAGAACTAGTTTTGTCTGCATTTTTCATTATCCGCCTGCACAAGTTTTTTAAGCAATTTGTGCTCTGTGATTTGTTCTGCTGCCTGCTTGAGGGCATGGTCCCAGGTCACAGTCATGTGATATATATGAAGAACAAATGGTCCCTCAATGAAATATAAAGAAAATGCCTGGCTTGTTTTCACCCAAGAGAATTGAACTATAGCCCTGCTGGTCACCTGCTCCGGTAGGACGTGTGTGTTTGGGTTCGCTTTCCAGCTCCACTACAGATGTCTGTTGTAATCCTGACAGATGGACTTTGGAGCATTTCTGGAAATCTATGCTCTTTAGCAGATCAACCAAACTGATTTTATCAATGCCTCTGGCCTTAAAATCTGTGCCTTGGCTTCACTCTCTCATATTCTTTTCTCAAACCTCCCTTGGGCTGCACTATAGGATAACACATAGCCATTCTTCAAGCTGGATTGACTTTGCCTTTATGGATATGATCAACATTCTCAGCAGAGATAAATCACCGCTGCTCCACTGTAGGGAATAATGTAAAAGGTCTTACTCCCTTAAATGGATGCAAATCAAGGATAGTTTAAGACAAGTTAAGTAAAGAATTATACTGGTAGAAAAGTAAATATGGAGAAAGAGGAAAGAAAAGAATGTTATTTATTACCAGTAGACAACGGTATGACGAGGCTTTAAATGGACTTACTTATTTCCAACCTGGTCCCCTTTATGATGTTACTTTCCCCCTTTGCAGAATGCACACAAAACTGTAGCAGTTCAGGAAGGTCCCTTTCATGTCCAATTGTCACTGCATTACAAAATGCCTTAAGATGCAGGATGGCAGGAAATCCCTCCACTGGGAAGTCTTTCCATTACATCCTGATGCTTGTCACATTTTGTTGAAGGCAATTAGTCTTCCACCACCTCCCAGAGGCCACTTACTTTCACCAGCTCAGCTATCCTGCTGCCTTCCTGCTCTCCACTTTCACTGAAGTTTCTGCTTGGCTCATATGTGCTTGTCCCTCTCACAGACTCTATCATGTTCCTGACCTGCTGTTGGAGAACAGACATGAGAAATCGTTCAGCTAATATATTGCCACCAGGTCTCTGAAAATCTTCTCAATATCCGGTTTTCTTGTAGCGTCTGTGATTTTGTTTTCTGATTCTCCTCTTCCAGCTTTTCACAGATCCTTAAGACTTCTCCTTTTCCCTTTTATCTCTCCATGACAAGTTTCCTAGTTTCTGGGGAAATAAATTAACAATGATATAGTGTAAAGGTGTCCCTGCCCACGTCAGGGGGTTGGAACTACATGATGTTTAATGTCGCCTCCAACCCAAACCATTCTGTGATTCTATGATTTTATGATTCTGTGAATGCAAAGCCTCTCACAGTGGATGTCAAGTGATTTTTTTTTCTCTTTCAGCCTCAATCTAGAATTTAAAAAGAAGCTCTTGTGAAGGTTACAAATCCTGCTAGAAATTCAAAGTTATTTTGAGCAACAGGGCATATTGGTCACTGATTGTGGCTTTGATGTTTATACACACATGCACACAACACTGTCCTGGGGACTATTCTTTGTGAACATCCAAAGGTCAAGCTAGTCCTAATCACAGTGCAAATGACCCAATATTGCAGGAGAACAGATTTTTAAAGACATTTTGAGGATACAATCTTGGGACAATGCTTGGTAACTGAGGAAAGATCCTATCTGAAAGTGGTTGTTTTGTACTAACAAGAATGGCCATATATGAAGGGAAGGCTGTAATGAGTGTTTGACCAGCAGATTTCTGTGTGCTTTGGTTCCTGTCCTCAGGGATGTGATCTTAGTAACAGACATGATCTGAATCAGAGAGAGACAGTCAGTCGCTATTGCATGACCATCTCATTTCTGGGGTCTATAAAAGACTGACAAACCAAAGTCTAGGTTTAGCTAGGATGGGTTTTAAATCCACAAAATAAAATCTCTGGGAGCATTAACATCCCTGAGCTGCTTACAGAGAGGTGGAAAAAAGTGGGTTAGAGCTCAGAAAGGACTGGAGTCTTCCGCCCTTCAGTCTACCATCTGCTTGGATGAAAATGAAAAAAAGCACTGAATGATTATTTAAAAAGAGGAAAGATTTACAGGTATGGGGCATTTTATTCTTCTGTTTGTTCTTAATGAGGTCAAAATATGTTTAAAAATATTTTCTGAGGTGTCTTGTTTAATCTGTAGTGTATGTATTTAGATCAAAGAATGGTCTATGAAACCTACAGTTTTCCATCTCTCAATAGTTTGAGATTGTTTAGAAGCATGGAGACTTCCCAGGAATACTGTGCCTTTTGGGCTGACTCCATGCCATAAATACTTACGTATTGTGATTTCCATGCTGTATCGCCTTGAAAAGCTCGGCTTGAGTGTTGTCCCCAGGTCACGTTTAGCCCTACGCTGGGAGAAGGCAGGGAGCCCACAGCACTGACCGTCAGCAGACATCGCATCTCCTGCTTTATTGTTGATTTTCCGTAGCAAGCTGCTCACTCTCACTCCTATTTGGTTTTCCTGTCTATGGATGAATGCAGTTCTGTTTTGTCTGTGGATGAACGCAGTCATTAAAGTGTAAACTAATTTCTATAGGGACCATAAGTTCATCAGCACAGGGCTGGTGTCCACATATACTGAACTTAAAACAGTTGGCACCTCCAAGAGCTGTGCTGTGGTGCCTGGGATCGTGTCGAACCAACCTGTGCTTCTCTTCCCAGTGTCTCTGCCTGCCTTTCCACAGACCCTTTGGGATTTGACCACACAGAGTGCGTGAGCTTAATTAAAATTAGCTTCAAAACAGAAGCAGTTGAAAAGATGCGAAAGATGCTGGGGCCACAGCTGGCAAATGCAGAGCCTCAAGTTAGACTGAATTTAAAAAAATAGGTTTAAATCCACTGAGAGTATCTACACAAGGGTTTCTACCAGTTTAAGTTAATTGGTTTAAAAGAATGCTTTTAATTAATCCTGTGTGTTCCTATAGGTGGATGAGACCTTCCTCGGAGGCCGTACAAAGTGGCCAGCGTTCTCAGACAGGGGTGATTGCGAGAGAAAGCATTTAGCCATCAGTGTCCTCCTCCCGTGGGAGGAGCGGGTAGCCCAGCCGCTGCACCAGGGATGCTGATTTGGAGCCAGGAAGTACCGTAAAACTTTTCGTGTCCCTTGGGGCGAGCTGCTTAACATTTTACCCATCTCTCTGCCCAAGAAAAAAAAAAAAAAAAAGGATAATCACATCTAATTCCCTGGGGTGCCTAAGAATAAATATGTCAAGCATTATGAGGGGACAAGATACTGCAGTAATGGGACCATGTTAAAACTACCTCTTCCTTTCCATGAGCTGGTTCTAATGATGTATATTGCTTTGCAGGGTAGCTACTGGCCATCCGTTACTTTTCAGTCAATGAAGGCATTAGATGTGTCACTAGAACAATTACTGCCAAACTTGTGATGTATTTTCTTTTTATGAAATTTAAACATTTATGGTGCTTCGCAAAAATAAAGAAAAAAACCCCAAACAAACCCCCAAAACCTGCAAACCCTTCACCCTTAACATCTTTCAACAGATCTTGTGGTGTTGGATGGAAAATGAATTTAACAGGATATTACTGTTCTGTTGCAATATTTGTGGTGTACAACAATATTATAGTTGGTGTTAAACTTTATTACTAGCCCTGTGATAAAATTAGTTCAATATTGGCTGCTTTTATAATGTGGTTTTACAATTGCAACATGGGATAATGTGATAGTACAAAAAAAAAAACCAAAAAACAAACAAACCCCCAAACCCCTAAACCCAAAAGCATGGAGTAGAGGAAAGGAACAGAAAATTATATAGTGGGAAGGTACAGGACAGGGGTTGCATTTTAATGTAGGGTGCTGTGAAAATTTCTTTCTGGAACGGCTTGAAGCCAGAAGCAGCTTTTTGATTATATTATACACAGGCTGATGACTGTCACAGTGAAAAGTGTCAAATGGGGAGCAGGCAGGAAAGGCAGGAGAGAGGCAGGAAAGAAGGCAACAATTTCACAGTGGTGACTAAGCCTAGTTTGCCCGGAGGTGAATTTAGAGCAACGTCATCATGCTGTCATTGGCTTCCCAAGGAACAGAGGCTTCCGAAATGGGGCTTTTTGAGGTTATTTGTATTCCTAAATTGGGCGAGCTTAACCTCAGAAGGGTTTAGTACATTAGGGTGGAAATACAAGTCTAAGCAGTGCTGTAACAGCATAATCAGCATGTGGTGTTCAGACACCCAACCTGCGACACTATGCCATGTTCAATCAGACATCTTCCTTCCACTGCTGTGTCATTTGCTGTTTCATTTACAGAGCCTGTGAGCTCCTTCAGGAAGATATTGTCTCTTATTTCGTGTTTCTGCAGAGCTGGGTGCAACGGGAACTATTCCCTGCTGTTATTTTTCATTACTGGGCTAGCATAAATCCCAGCAGAGCTTGGAGAGCCCGGTTCTGAACTGGTGCAAGCCTGGGGAGCTCTACTGGACCCAGGACTAAGCAGGCAGAGAAAGAGGGCAGAAAGAGCTGTTTATGGCAATTGAAAATCTATGTCTGGAAGCGGTGACTTCAGAGTTGTGTTTAGGATGGTGTGTTGTAGGTACGTTGTAGCTTGTGTCCTGCCATGACTCCGGGTCATGGCAGGTGTCTTAGGGACACCCATCCCTCAGGGAGCAGCTGGCCCTTGCTGCACCTTGTCATCAAGTAGAATATGAAATCAGAATCATATCCTGATTAGTGTTATAGTATTATATCATCTTTTTTTGGTGAAAGTAGGAATTTTACTTCTTGAGAATTATGGCATCTACTGGATGCTGCTATTAAAAAGCCAGGCTGAAGTCACACAAACTGAAGAGCTGTATTGTTGTCTGTGCAGAGCTCTGTGCTGATTTCGATAGAAATTTCTGCTGTAAAACTATTGAGCCAACCTGGCTCCAATGTTTCCTCTGCTTCAGCTTAATCTGTTCTCAGGTTGGAGCACTTCTCTAGTAAAAAGGAGTGGAAGGTGGAAAGAATTTGGAAAATGTATTGCCTAGATGAACAGCGTACGCAGCCATCAGAAGCGGCTATTCCTAGTAAAGAGAGCTGGGAATAGTTAGGAACGCTCACTGGAGAGTATAAAACCCTTTGGGCTTTCTTGTAAAGATGTAGTGATATAGATATGTGGCAGCTTCCAGGAGGAAAATATAGCTAATGAAAAGGCATAGCAAAATATCAAAACTTGTAGGGGAAGTTCAGACATTACCAAATTAGCAGCTAAGCTGCTAACTGCCTGTGGAAGCCTGGGCTGTGTTAGCCCTTATCTAACCCATCATGCACTGAAACCAGGGTGTGCTTTGCCCTGGGACACCAGAGCTAGATTGCACCGTCACAGACCTGGTATGATCCCCACTCCTCAGACAAAAAGGAGAGCAGGATAGTTCACAGAATAATCATAGAACAGTTTGAGTTGGAAGGGACCTTTAAGATCATCTAGTTCCAACTGCTGTGGGCAGGGACACCTCCCACCAGACCAGGTTGCTCAAAGCCCCATCCAACCTGGCCTTGAACACTTCCAGGGATGGAGCATCCACAACTTCTCTGGGCAACCTGTTCCAGTGTCCCACCACCCTCAGAGTGAAAATTTTTTTCCCAATATCTATTCTAAATATGCCCTCTTCCAGTTTGAAGCCATTACCCCTCATCCTATCACTACGTGCCCTTGTGAAAAGTCCCTCCTCAGCTTTCTTGTAGATGCCCTTCAGATACTGGAAGGCATCTATCAGGTCTCCCCAGAGCCTTCTCTTCTCCAGGCTAAACAGCCCCAACTCTCTCAGCCTGTCCTCATAGCAGAGGTGCTGCAGCCCTCTCATCATCTTTGTGGCCCTCCTCTGGACTCGCTCCAACAGGTTCATGTCCTTATATTGGGGGCCCCAGAGCTGGACGCAGGGGGGTCTCAAAAGAGCAGGAAAGAGGGAGAGAATCACCTCCCTTGACCCGCTGGTCATGCTTATAGTTGTAAGGATCTGCTCAGCAGAAGGATATCACTAGCAGAATCTGGGTCTAAATAAGTTGTTGCAGTTTCTGGTTTCTCACTACAATTACCTTATTTTGCTGTTCCTAGGTACACAGGCGCTTTGGGTTTTTTCCAGACCGTGCACCCTTGTCACACTAGCTGTTCCTGAGAGCCTCTTCTCTCTGCGACTCTTTCTCAGATGCAGATTTGCATTTGTGCATAACTTTCTTGAAAAAAGGTTTCAGCAGCCACATTCTCCACGGTGTTCCGTCCATTATACAAAGACGAGTGTCATCCCATCCCCAGGTGGGGTTCAGCGAGCAAGGCGATGGATTGGAGGGCAGCATCCTTCAGTGCTCAATGATCTTAAGGGTCTTTTCCAACCTAAATTATTCTATGATTCTATGAGCAACATTTAGAGGAGAACATAGCATTGCTGTGGATTATTTGCTTAAAAGCAAGAGTGGCTGAAGGGTAGGAACATGTAGGTGGGAAAGATTTAAAATGGTGAATAATTAAAGCCTGCAGATAAACTGTCTGTTTATTGCTGTAATGGCCTTGGTAGCTAATAGTACTGCTTCCACCCATGGCTGGAATTGTGGGATGCTTAAGGTACACTGAAGCGAGGAAAAAACGCTTGAAGTGGATGGTCCTTCACCATAGATGTATGCTCCACTTATCTTGCAGCACTGTGCATTGCAAAAAGTATAATATAAGCTCAACCAGAAGGACTGGCTTCACCCCTTGGTGCCCACTGGTGGACCTGAACTAACTGCAGATCAAGGCTGCTGCTCGGTGACACTGTCCTCTCTCTGCTCCTCAATGTGCATCTAACAGCCGTCTGCCTCCATTCACCCATTTTTTACAATGAGGGTGGTGAAACAGTGGAACAGGTTGCCTGGAGACGTGGTAGGTGCCCCATCCCTGGGAACGTTCGAGGCCAGGTTGGACAGGGCTCTGAGAAGCCTGATTGAGTTGAAGATGACCCTGCTCATTGCAGGAGGGGTTAGACTAGATGACCTTTAAAGGTCCCTTCCAACCCAAACTATTCTACAACTCTATGGTTCTAGGATTCTATGGTCTCCCATCTTTCATCCTTGGGCAGAGTATCTCCATCTCACTCTGGTGACCAGGGCCCATCTCTGTCTTCTCCACCGTCCTCCAGGCTCTCCTGGAGCAGCCGGCAGCCTGCAGCATAGGAGAGCAGGAGCAGGGCTGCCTCAACCCTCAGCCCCCAAAGGCAACCACCCCAGGGTGCCCGCCACATCACGGGAAGCGAGGCCTTTTCAGGGTTGATTAGGAACACAAAGGGCTGCGCCTGACAATTAGAGAGAGGCTGTGGGACTGTGACAAGCATGACTGGAATTTGGAGCAGACAGACAAGCACTACAATCATTCATGGCCACAGCCTCGGCTTTATGTTTCAGCAGCAAGTTTTGACGTTGGGGTACATATTTTATTTTATTTTATTTTATTTTATTTTATTTTATTTTATTTTATTTTATTTTATTTTATTTTATTTTATTTTATTTTATTTTATTCAATTTTTTAAAATGTGGATTTTTTTTTCCACGTTTTTTTCAGGCAGTTGTAATGAAGCCACAGTACCAAATCAGCCTGCGGTGGAGGCTCCTGCCTCCTGCCAGGGTTTGCAGCATTTAGACCTGGAGTAAAGATCCAGATCCCAGAAACTAACTGTAATGAGAGCATGTCCTTTCAGAGCCAACCATCAGGGAGAGCAAATCAATCATGCCCTGCCCTCCGCTGGGACCAGCAAGTGATTGATTCAGCTCCTGTCGGCTGCCCTTATGGACCGAGATGTGCGTGAACATGAAAGGACCAGAACAAAGGCCCCATTACCGCAGTGGGCAGAGAGAAGGCTCCCCTGCTGCTTGATGCATCTCCCCCTCTCTAAGCTATTGCAGCCTTCCCGGCTTTGTCCTCCTTCCTCCTCTAGTGCTTTGATTCCTCCTTCCTCCGCTTTCCAACCAGCCTGATCCCACTCCCTTTATCCAGTTCCTGCCAACTGCAATGTTTTCTTGTCAGGAAAGTCCTGAGAACCTCATGTTGAGACTACTATTCCTGGTCAATCCTTGTGGTCAGTTCTGCTTTCCCGTCTATTTTTCTCTCCCCAGCCCCATTCACCCACGCCTTGCTGAAAGGGTAAAAAAATCAGGCTCAACCAAGTGTCTGATTTTGGGGATTCGTTAACGGTGATGCACTGGTCTCCCAGTTCTTGCTTGTCGTTCCCAATGTCTCTCTCCTTCTGGGAAGCCCCCATTTTTCTTTATTTATTTGTCTTGGGTAGGACCATGGAGCTGAGTCACAGAAGTGGAACAGAGCATCGTTATTTCAGTTTGAAAAGAGTTTCTGTCCCTTCCCACTGCATAGGGAAGTGTGAAGGGATGAAAATTTGCTTGTGATTTTTCTTCTCTAAACTTCTTGGTTTCACCCACATTATTCATAGTTCCTAGCTCTTCCCCCTCAGGGCTTTTCTGGGCTCCTGTTGCTGAGGCCCCTCAGAAAATTGATGGCTGAAGCCAGCAGTGCCCAGACATGAGCTAAATGGTGCAAGAGGTATGGTGCCGTCTGCCCCAAATCCAGACAGCTGCCAGCCAGCTGAGCAGCTGGCATATTTTTGGCACATCAAAGATGGTGTGAAGCTTCATGTTGTAGCATCTCAGGTAGCATCTGAGACCAAGGACCTGTGGGGGTCTTGTCCCAGCTCTGGCTGTCCCCAGATGTGGATATTGATGAATATTGAGTGCATCCAGCTTGAGTTCACAGGCTGCTGTGTCTAGGACTGCTTTCTCTAGGACTCCTAGACTTCCTGAAGGACAATGCACATGCTCAGCAGAATTCCAGCAACCCAAACCTCCTGCTGCTCTGGATGGCCTTTGGCTTGTGAAGCTGGGTCGTCCCAGTGCTTGTTTTTTCTGTTGCTGTTTGACCCAGGAGCAAGCACCAGAGCTGCAAGCATAGCTTCATGAGGCCAGGGGAAGATCTGACACTCCAGGATATGTAGGGTTCAGTATCCCTCTACTGCCTCCAAAACACGTGGAGTGGCTCAAGGTAAGGAAGAACATCAACACCTAGCCTTTCCTCTGTGGATTCATGGGACAGTCCTCCCTTTAATATGTCCTTTCTTACTTGTCTCTATTTAATCACTCCTCCGTTACTTGTTCAGTCTAAAAGAAGTTTCTGACTGTGGCGAGTGAAGAATTTTTATTTCTCTAATCCATATGCCCATGCAAGCTCAGCAAAAATCCACCGGTACAGAGCAGCGTGGTTAGTATTCTGCAGCTCCATGGGTAGGCTTTGAGGTTTTTTTTTTCCCCTTCGTCTTTGTGTGGACGCACACACACACAAGGAGAGGGCAAAGGCTAAAACCTCAGAGGGGCTGCTTACAGTTTCATCAATATTTCATGATTAAGAAGGTGACAGAATTCTGCTTTATTTAATAAGAATATTCCCTAGGTAGGACCTGTTTTCCCAGCCTGCTCCTGTAATTACAAACTGTTTGTGCATTAGCTGAGCAGCTTCACCGAATTGTCTCCCCCTCAACTGTTTTAAATTAAAGGGTTGACTTTTGCCTTGGTCAGACCCATGCTTTTCCTGGAAACCAGTGGCATTTTTCATAGTTGATTTTAAATGAATCGGGAAGGGAAGAAAAGAAAGCCTGAGAGAGAAACCGGGTGCGATTGGAGGAGCTGAATTTTACCCTCTCTGAGCACAGCTTGCTCCCATGAGCGTGTGAGCATCAGGCCGTGGTAGTCAAAATGTCAGAAGAGACTCTCTAAATTAAGAATCGTAATCTGGGAGCAGCGGCGCCCACCAGCTGGCTGGATGGTGGCCTGCAGAGAGGTGGGGATGGAGTCGTTTAAACCACTGCTGCAGCTCTTTGCAATTGAAGCTGTCATTGACTATGGATTTCCACAGCACCGAACGTAATGGGTCAGTACCTGGTTGGCTTTTCAGGGTTGCCACAAAATACCGTGCTAAGAGCAGGTCTATTTATTAGCATGCTCAGTGCTTTGCAAGTCCCTGGTGTTTTACTGACAAAGGAAGTATGGGGATCACGGCTCTATTTTCGGCTCCCAATGTGGAGGTCAGAAAGGGCTACAGAAAAGAAGCCCAGGTCTTTTCCCCCCCCGCCCCATTCCTGCAGCTCAGGCTGGGGATGGAAGCATCCCTACTATGAAACGGGGACAGGTCATGTCCCTGGGACTGTTACCACACCATGGGACCAATACAGTGGTGCAAATAAGGTGAAAAGGAGATCTTAAGCCTCCTTAGCGCTCCTCTCTCACGTAAGTAAATTTGTGGTGGATTTGGAAGTGTTTTTATTGGTCGAGTCCTTGCTGGCTCATTCCCACCTCACAATGCTTTGGGGCACAAGAGGCGTCAGGGGCAAGAACAGGGGTTCATGCTGGGGGCTTAGACCCATGAGGAACTCCTCTTGGCTGTTGTAACGCAGTTTCTCTTCAGCTTCTGGAAGAAAAGCTAAGCCAAGCGATGAACTTCTGCACCCTAGCAACTCTGTAGTCCTTGGCATTACCCCCCTTAGCAGGATATGTTTCATTAGCATCTCCAAGGGATGCTGTTAGCTTGTCTGGAGGTGTCACCACAGGAAGGCTTAGTCCTTTCCGGGCTTCCCACCATGCTGTCTGCTTTAGTACACGCAGTGCAGTCACAGGTTGAGTGAAGCAGTGTTTGCAGTATGGACATGGCAAACAAATGACAGGGTGAGCTGCAGAGGGGCAAGGGGAGACATGGGCAGAATGACGGGAGGTGGCTGCTGCTGTCCTGCCTCCTCACATTCATCTGACTTCTTTGTTCCAGCCTTAGGAGGGCAAATTCCACAGGAGATCAGCGATTCAGCCTGCAGCAGGATCAAAGCAGCCTCATTTCGAACGTTGTGTCTGGTGTTTGGATTCTCTGGCACAAGGACAAAGTCAGGATTTTCCATCAGCTGGGACACTGAAAGCCGTATGTGTTCGCGTGTGTGTATGTCTCTATTTGGCTTCTCTCATGTCTAATACTGGCTGGAGGTGTCCACCCTTCCTTCTGCTTGGGTTTCTCTCATCTACCTGGCTGCCTGTTTTATGAAACTTGGAGGAACTGCTTAGCTTTGGGAACGTTTCATCTCTTTTGTACTTGGTGGGAAGCAACCATTGGGTTCAAAAGTTATTTGGGATGAAAACACACAGGCTATGATTGCATAAATAAGCTGGAAGTAACCCTTTGAACCACTTTTCAGTGTCACAACTCCCGTCACAACCCACAGCTTACCTCCCGAAAGGAGCTAGAGTGCGTTTTACAAAAATGTGATTTTCTCCCCATTTAACTGAGTATCTGAATGCTTGTAGTTGGAAATGCTCAGTAAGTGCCATGAACATGTGCTCTGAGTAAAGGAAATAGGTCTGATGTGAACATTGCTGCTCACTGGTCTTCTCCCTCTGAACTCCGCCCATCACAGCGATCCCTCCTTCTCCTGGATAGTTCTCCTTCAGCCAACACCACATGGAGTCAGTGTGGTGCAGCAATAGGATCTGAACAAACAGGAAAAAACCTAATCTGTGTCTATATATCCCAGAGAACATTTAAGACATCCTGAAAACATCTTCTGGGGCATGGGGACATCCTACACTAACCTTGAACATATGGTCACCTTGTGGGGCAGCAGTATGGGTGGCTCAAACCAATGGGCAATATTATAGCCCACAGCTGCCTACATTTAGCTGGGACTCTGGTGGTGTGGGCTGGGGCTTCCACCTTCCCTGTGCTGCAGTTTCCCTTTGGTAAAATGATGTCCTGCTACTGACCTTCTGAGAGGTGCTTTGGGGTTTTCAGCTGGGAAATACCCCATGAAAACTGCGTATTATTGGGAAGAAGAATAAAAAGCATTAAGTTCAGAAGGTGACTAAAAGAGCTGTTGGGACTTCAGCTGTCATTTGTGGGCAGTGATACTCTGAAACCCTGATGTCATTAAATGGTCACTGTGATGGCTCTGAAAGCTCCTGCTGAGCAAAGGTGAGAAGGGAGTGACTGCAAAAGACTGCAAAGGCTTCTCTTGTCTGTGGCAAGTCACGAGTTAAATATGAGCCAGCATTAGGCAAATTTACTGCTACAGGTACAGAAAACAACTACCAGGTCCTAGAGGGTAAGACATTCCAGGTGGGGGAAACGCTCAGTCTTTTCTTCTGAGACCAAAATATACTGATGAGGTTGTCCTCAGAAAACAAGTCATCCTGGTGAGTTCTTTCACAGGCTGAAGTTCAGCTCGTCTTGCCCCAGGATATGGGCTTGCTTTTAATGGAAGCCTTGAAACTAAAATAATAATAATAATAATAATAACAACAACAACAACAATAATAATAACCGGTTGGCTGCTGTTTATACTCTAGCCGAGAGCTTATGGCTCGAGGTGTTTGCCCTTGTTTCACAGCTAATTTCCCTATGTTCCTGTGGGTGGATGGATTCATGCCTTTCATTATGAGCTTTTTGGAGGTGTGGAGGCAGCTGGGGTCACTACGAGCCACAGGCTGCAAGGTCTTGTAGCAGAGGAAGCTCTGCTTTGCGGTCCCTTCTTGCAAACCCTCCTCCTCCTCCGCACCCGGAGACCTCCGCAGCCGCAGGGGTACCACTAGCAGCGCACGACAGCAGAGGAGCAGTGGCTGGTGCATGCCGCCCCCGTGTAATCGAGACACCCAGCGAGCTCAGAGCTTGCCTCGTTGCCTACTACTGTTTTTAAGGTGATGCTCCATGTTCTCACCTGCAACAGAGCCTCAGCACAGATTTGCAGGCTGTCCATGGCTAATTTTAGAGAGATCTGCTAAAAGAGGCCGTCTTTAGAGTGACTCCAACATATTGGGCCCCTCTCTAGCTAGTGCTGTAGTGAAGAGAAAGGGTGTTTATGGATGTGCTCGATCCTTGAATAGGAATAAGGAGCAGTAAAAACATGCATGTATTTGGGAGATATTCACATACCTGAGCTAGGAGGCCAGGTTCCCTCAGGGGCAGGGGAAGAACACTTAAGACTAGATACCATTCTGCAACAGCTGTATAAAGGATGTCCAGTTTAATTAGGTTTAATAGCCTTTTAGCAGATGCATAAGTGGCTCAAGAGTAGGAGGAACAGCTGGACTTCGTGCACTCACACGAGATGCAGGACCGTGGTCCGGACATATAGGGAAGGCAGTGGGGCTCAGGAAGGAACTTTCCATTTTGCTGTAGTGGCTTTCCGAGCAGTCCGGTGCTTCCCAGTCCTGTGACCAATCTGCAAGGTCAGACTGCCACTTGCTCCCGAGCAGTATAGGAAGATGAATTTGCAGAATTAGTCTTGGATGTTAGGGGAAAGGGAGGAGTCTGCCTGCTTCAAGGCATCGGGTTTGTGGGATTTTAGTCCTGCAGACTCATCACTTGTTTTGGTCAAGTGAGATTTTGATATGTGGTGGAGCAAGTCACCAGCTCAGAGAGCTGCTGCTGGACTTGGGAGCTGAGCTAGGTGCCCCAGACAGCTTCTCTTGCACCATGTAGCACCATGGCAAGGTCTGAAATCATTGACGGCCAGGTCTCTGATCTCATGGGACAACCCACCACCCACTCTTCAGTCCTATAGCACTAAAGTACCTCTAGGACCTTAAAAAAGACCTCCAGGGGAGTCCCAGCTGGTCAGCCTCTCTGTGCCCCATCTGACCCAGGGTGTCTCCAAAGAGGAGCCTTGGTGTTGCAGTACAAAGGCTGCAGGATGAGCGGCAGCACTTGTGTGCATACCCACGGACAGAGCCCGTTAGTGCTGATTACTTGTCTCACCCTTCTGAGAGGTTGGGTTTTTTTCCTGCTTTGAACATACAGGCAGGATTTTTTTCTGTAATTTGAAAAGCAGCACTGACTGGACCAGAAGTGGAGAACATGGGTACATGGGTCTGTGAAACTGGTTGTGGCATAGACGTGGTCAGCAATGGTAGAGTGGGGGCAAGTAGGGCAACTCCTACCAAAAGATGGTTAAATGTTTCCAGTACTTCTATCAGTGTTTGTCTCACACTAGTCAGAAAACAGCAAAACGATATCCATAACTGAAGAAATACCAGGCATCTCTGGAGTTCCCTGTAGCTTTTTAGAAAGGCAGTCTAGCCAGGAAAGGAGAAGTCACAAGTTATTTTCCCTTATAAAGATGATACAGAATGGTCGGGTCTCACGTAGTTTGTACCCAGCTCTGAAGCTCTGTTTATGCTGATGACTCAGTTTACTGCGGTGATACTCACTGGGAAAATGAAAAAAAAAAAAACCCTCTCAGAATATAATTCCTGAGAAGAAGAGGTGGGCTCACCTGAAAATCAGCTGTTGGTTAATAAAACTTGATCTGCTGAATCATGTCTTTGTGCAGGCTCAGCTGATCTGCTGTGACCTAGGGAGGTTTTTTTGGATCTGAATGCAGAAAGCTTTGGCATCTCTGTGCTGCTACAGAATCCTTAAAAACAAGTTTCATCGAAAGCAGTTGTTACTGCGAAAAACTCTGCCTCGCTTGCAGTATGTTTCATGCAGTCAAGGTCTAGGAGAAAGTTATATAGCAGACAGTAAATCCCACCTACACTTCTTTATTTTTTTCTTTTTACAGACAGATGTCAGTGCCTTTGACTGTATGCTACTTTTCAAAGTGGCTTTGTAAGCTGATAACACATTCTTCCGAGGCTACACAATACTTAGCACTGCTCTAACAATTTTTATCTTCAAAGTGCTCTCCCCTGTGCAAAAGGAAAGTCAGTCTCTTCCCTGAAGAATTTCAAATCTAAAAAGACAAAAAGGGGTTAGTGGAGAATGGAGCTACATGAAGCAAGTCCTCAGACAGTAGTTCACTTGCCATAAACAAGTCATTTTTGGTTAACCTGAAACTTGGCAAAATCGTGCCACATTTTCAAGGTTTTTCACCCCCAAAGAATGGAAGAAAAACATTTTTGAAAATATTGCAGTCTTGCACCTTGCTGTTTGCAAAACTCAAACTTTTCATCTCAAATCAGTATTTTGCTTGGAAATGTAAGAATTAAAAAATATAGTATACAAATAATAAAAAAATAACAACAGAGAATGAAATGGATGCTTCATTTTAGATAAAATGAAACAATCTTTATGTTTCCTGGTTCAGCCACTGAATCAAGAAAACTAAAATCAATGCTTGGAAGAGCCTTTATAAGAGAAAAACACTATAACCCCTCCCGTAAAATGGAGAAACTAAATGGTAGTGGATATCACTGCACTGATTTTTACGGTCGACCTTCTCGCTACCCTTGCCCTTCCCAGACCTATGTCATGCATCAAAGTCAGCTATGCTATACCCATGATTTCTTAAGCACGGCACTGGGATGCAGCTGCATTCCTTCATTTCGTGTAAACCAGGACCCTCGCAGGAATGGCTCTGCAGAGCACTTGCGTTTCTGAGCTTCTCTTGCTTAAAGATCAGGAGACAGCAAAAGGAATACAGAAGCTCCTGGAGATAGTAAAAATTACTGTGGGATGGGTGTTGCAGATTGCTTTTATGGTATGATCATGCCGGGTATGGCTAAGTACCGAACCCCTTAGAGGCTGTGCTGGGTAATACTGTGATGTGAAACACCAGCCTTCATCACAAGAGAGCTCTCGGGTTTCGGATGGGCAGCCACTGGGTTGACAGTTTTAGGTGGCTGGCTGACAGATATGAGCTTGAAATTCATCTTAAGTATCAGTGGAGACACAGTAAACAGCTGTGTTGGTTGGAGGCAGAGTTTGGACCCTGGATAGGATTCCTGTCTATTGAGTTATGGTTGATAACTACACGAGCTGTTTTCTGTAAATGAATTTGGTAATGACCAAGGGAACTTCTCCTTTGCGAGGAGGGTGAAACATGTTCATTGCTGGAGGAGCGTAGAGAAGGTGAAATGTGCCCTCAGCTGCATTGATTCAGGAACATGCAGTCTCCTTGCTTGCTTTGAGATGGCACCAGTGTTCAGTTTGTGAATCTCAAGCTCCTTTGGCTCCTCATTTGTAGTTGAGGCTGCTTGAAGGGACCATGAGGTCCTCTCCTTTTCTCCTAAAGCAAACAGCGTAAACATGGTCTTGTCCTTGAAGGAGGGGAGGTTTTGGGATCGTTACATCCCACAAAGGACTCATAGTATGAAATCCATCCTCTGCCAGTGTTTGCACGCCCTGTTGCAGAGGTTGTACAAGGGTACTTGAGAGCATGGTGAGACGAAGTAGTGGGACCTTCGCTTGCCTTACAGCATCCTTGCTCTGCACACTGTGATAAGAGCTCTCACTGCAAATTTACAAAAGAAGCAATAAAAGATCACCATGAGTACTCTGAGAAGCCCCAGCGTAAGGCCTCAGCCTTAAAATAATTAGTATTGATTTGCTCCAATAACTTGGGCTGAATGTGATAGTTCCACAAGCTACATCTGCCTAGAGGCTTTGTGCTCAAAATAGCTTCCTTTTCCACTCTCCTTCAGCTCCCGCTTCCTTTGCTCCTCCAAATCACTGCAGAGTAATGTTCTGCAGGGAGCTATGGGGAAAATCCCATTATAGACTGTGTGGGAGCTCATAAGATATTCAAAAAAGTGAGCCAGGTTAGGTTAGGTTTGAGTATTAGAAGACAAATTACTGAAAACCAGGCCACGCTTCTGCGGTGCCTCACAGCAAACAACCAAAATCAGTGCTGACAAAATCAGCTCCTTTAAAACTTTGTTTCAGAAGAGTAAACACCTTGTTTTCTGCAGAGACTACAAAGCTGGCTGGAAGTACTGGCGAATAACTTCTTAAAAATCCCCGTTGCTTACCATCGCGGCGCTAACAGGAGAATAATACTACCTGGTCTTACCTTTTCGGAATATTATCCCAGCAGAGTGAGGATGTCTGTTTGCATTTTCCCATTAGTGACTAGCACAGTGGGCGCAACAGAAAGTTTAATTACGATTGAGTTGAGGGAGACGGGACAGCCACAAAAAGGAGAAAAGTTTCTGTAACCGACCATGGTTTCTCCTGTTTCTCCCATGGTTTCTCAGAAAACCTCAGTCAAGTTTCTCATGCTTCTCCCCAGAGTGAAGGGCAAGGCTTTTAAAGAAAAATTTGGAGGAGGTTGGAAGAAAATTAGTTCAATGTGTTCTGTCAGTTGGTCTCCTTATGCAGCCATTACCCTATACATTGGTTACCTTAAAGTTTTTCTGACGTGCGTGATTACTGGCCCCCAGAGAGGCTGAAATAACACATTGCACAATGTGATGCCGGGGCTGTCCCTGGGCTCCAACTCCTTCATCCCATAGCTGGGCATTCCTCAACCCCCACATACGTTAATACGCTCCAGGGTGTCCTATAGCTAAGTTTTGGGGATTTTCTCCCCCTCTTTTTCTGTTTTCAAAGCTGAAAGAAATAAAATAAAATAAATAAAGGCTCAAAGCTTCCAGTATAAGGATATAAATCACTGGGCTGTTATGTAGTAAAATAGTCATGTCCTGAAAAATATGTTTATACTGTTCGTATGTCCTTTTGTGAAACAGTCTCACTCTCCGATAGGAAGAAGGTTTCTTCCCAGAGTCTTCCAGATATGCATGCCCCCAAAAGGAAGAGGAAGTCCTCCCAGACAGCTAAGGAGAAGCAAAATTTGGGATTATGATTTAAGAGAATGAACGTTATGACAGCAATATTTACCATGCAGACGAAAACTCAGATGTGAGGTTGTAGGGGATGCAACTGCACCAGCATCCAGATGCAAACAACAAAATAAAGGAAAGTGGGAGCCAAGTATGAGATTAGCTGCTTGGATTAACTTCAGATTTGCAGGTCTGTCTTCAGACTCATTTTACCTCCAGTTTTAAACTGGGTGGTTGGGGCATGAGGAGGTGATGGAGCAGATACCCTTCACCTGCTCAGTCGCCGTCTCGTTCAGAGGGACTCAGGTTTGCCTTTGATCACACCTGAAAGTTTGGCAGCTGAATGGATGCAAAAATAGGAGCTGCTTTCTTGAAAATCTGGCCTCTAGTGACCATCTCTAGTGAAAATGAGGAGATACCTTTGGGTGGGATTCAGCTCACAGATAAAGGCCACAAATTTAGATGTCCGCCTGTCTAAATTCCCAATATAGTCAATGGACATCAAGGATGTCATACAGTTGTCTAAACACAGGCATCTAGTGTAATTTTAAATGTCCCTTGTTATCCAAGATATCTCCTTGGGGCTGGAAAACATTAACCAAAATCCATGGGAAACCTGCACCCCTCTGGATCAGCAGCTGGGAACCAACAAGGATGCCCCAGAGCTTCTGATGGTACAAGATGCCTGCTTTATCCAAAATAATTTCTCCCCTGATCAATATTACACAGAGCCAAGAGAAACAGACTTCTACGGGTTGTTGGCATTGACTAGATCTTCTTTGGCCATACAAGAAATAAGATGTCTAGCTGATAACACACCTAAATTTAAGAGTCAATATAACTCTTGATCCCATAAACAAGAGGTGATTCCTTCTTTTTGTGGTCTACACATTCATAACCCAAGTGGAGCAGCCCTGGACTCCAGCCTGGTGGCCCTTGTCCCAAACCCCAATGCACTGCAGCAGAGTGGCTGGGAAACCTGTCAGGTCTGGTGCTTCTGGGTCATGGGGAGACAGTGATGAAGACATGGCCCAGATGGCTCTAAAGGCACCAGTGGCACTGTGGACCAGCCCAGTGGCCAAACCCAAAAATGGCTCTGGCTCACAAGGCTTTGGAACAGCCTATGCCCAGTTGTCTCCTTGTCCTGGCTGTTATCTTCTGCTATGGTCTTTTTCCATCATGTTCATATTATTGAGGTTTCAAGTGGTGGTCATGGTGCTTTCTTTCTCTTGGAAGTAAGTTTTTTGCTTAATTTTAAGGCTTATATAAATTAAACAGCTAAGAAAGTGTATATGAATATGACCTCATTTTTCCTCCTACCTCCCCCCACACACTTCCCCAGTTGACATGTTTGTGCAAATGTTGGAGATGAATAACGTAAATAGACTTCTTTAACAGTGATAGCTTATTAAAATAGCATGGGTGTGTGAATTTCTATTGCTAACCGGGAACCCTGCTGCTTACCAGTTGCAATGCCATACATGCATTATTCAGCAGCTGAAAAAGCCCATTGTTCCTGTGCTCTGGAATTAATCAGTTGAGTATGAAAATTACCTGTCACCAAAATATCATGTTTACTCAGTCCATCAAAACAGCCCGCTCTGACGGCAGTTGGATTTCCTCCGTAGAGCATTACGTGTTAAAATACGTGTTTATAAATGCGATAGAGACCTAGTGGTGTTAAGGAGAATGCAAGGGAGCAATCGTTTTCGTCTGTCTTGTGTGCTGGAGTTTAAAGTCTGTTGTGGAGGGAAGAAGGATGAAATGCGTCGAGCAAGGAGCACCTGTGAGTTATAATTCAATCAATCTGAAATGCATAGTGTTATTGTGACAGATCTAAATCCGACTTTCAGACTTAAGCGTTTCCCAGCTGCAGCAGAAGCATGTGAGGTCCTTGACTTCATTATTTTGCTTCCATGCAGTTTCTGAGCTCTGGCACTTTTCTTTACTGAAAGCTGCGGCCTTTCTTCCATTTCTCTCCTCCTGGCCCTTGACCTCTTCACTGCGTTTGCTCCTCTTGTCGCCAAAGTGAAAGTATTTGAACATCTGGCCTTGCCTATTTCCCCCACCCCGCGGTATCAGATTAAGGAGGCCCGAGGTTGGACTATGCTGTGGCACATCTCAAAAGACTATTGTGGACAGTCTGACTGAGCTGAGACCTGGCTGAACAATAACAAAAACAACAACAAAAAAAAGTCTGTAAGGGTGGCCTACTTGGCTTTTCTTTTTTTGGTTTCTGAGAGTCCAGGAAGTTTGAAACAGGCAGGAATACTACTTGCACAAAGCATTCCTCATTTTTTTCATTTATACTCAATTTTGTCCCCAACACACACATATGAAAAGATCCATAAAATAGGATCCCAGATCTCCGGATATGTGTACAGTTGCACAGCCTCATCTAGAAACAAGTGTCTTTCTGAGCGGTGACAAAGGAGGCGGATGGAGTTGTCCCTGTTGTGTCTCCAGGTCTGCGCAGAGCCCCTACGGGGCAGAGGCAGATGCGCAGCAGCAAGGTGCTGCCTGCCTCTTCGTCTGCACCGGCACTAATTTCAGTCTCTTTCCTTTAATTTGCCCAGATGCTGCTTTTAATTAAGCTCCTAAAATTTCATGGTCTTTGAGACCTCTTTCACTCTGTCAGTTTTTGTTGAAGCTGGCAGGCAGCGCGATCACAGACCTGCTTCCTCTTAAATTCAGGCTGAGGTTTGCGAGTAGATACGGCTGTTTCCAAGCAGGGTTAATGCACTCACCTGGGGTGTGAAATATCAGCGATGTTGCATGTTTCCCATATGACCTTGAATCGGAAAGTGACTTGCCATATGTTCACTGAAGCTGGTCGCAATTTCCGCCCTGCCTCGTTGACTTCAGTGGGTGTCCGATCAGGGTCCTAATCTCTGTGTGCCTGTAATCCCAATCAGTACATGAGCGCGCACTATGCTTTATTTAAAATAAAAGCTTCTCATGATCACCCTTTGTAGATTCCAGGATGACGATGTGGGGGCTGGTGTCTCCTTCTGGATCACCTATAGCCAATAATGAATACCAAGCCTCACCACCCACCCCTGAGGGATGCTCTCTCGTGGCCGTGCTCCTATCAGGGACTTTCATAGCACGTCACTGTCCACCTCTTACAATTGTATATCAAACGTGACCATAGCAAGGAGTGTAAAGCAGGGAATAGGTTGGCCTTGTTAAGTGAGGGGTATGTCCCCTTGCAGAAAGGCAACTGTCTCCATGTCTGTTTGCTCTTAACTAGATCAAATCTGTTTGCTTTGAAAGGATGTTTTCAGGATGCTCTGACATTCTTTAAATTTCCCAAGGAGAAAAACAGATAATTTTAATGGAGAGAACCCAAAGAAAGATAATGGCTTTAAAAACTATTAGGGAAAAAAAAAAAAAAAAAGGATAATTATGCCACTATCAAATATTCCAATTAACACTTTCAGGAGAAAAGCTGTTCGCCTCAGATGTGTTTCTTTGATCTTTTGACTGGCTGAAACCCATTTTGTGGGTCTGTATACTGGTATCTCTGCTCTTACTATATAGAGCATGTCCCTGGCCTGGCCATTTGAATTCCCTAAGCTAGAAACAGCTTCATTCATTGCAAGTATGTAAGCTCTGCTCCAGGCTCCGTAATAATAACTCTTTCACTTCAGCTGATGAGATCTAGATATCAATCTTGCTGAGGTCACCAAAGGAAAAAAATGAGCTTGGTCACTTCTCCATTGACAATTCAACACAAACCATATATCTATGCCTAGGGGGCCTCACACTTCCTCCTTGTTTTATCCAAATTGCACAAAAAAAAGCACAACTGAGATTTCACTCAGTTAAAAAAAAAACAAAACAAAACCCTCCATGACACTGTTCATTTTTGATACCCACAATGTCATCGAGACAAGTGACAAAAGGCTTCTCATTTTATTAATGCCAGCCATCTCTACTCGAAAGAAGCCGTGAGGCTGACCTAAGCTCTCCTCGAATGCAAAGCACAAAACCCCTGTACCCAGAGGCACTATACACAGCTAGTAACAGCCTTTTCTCTGGTGCTTGCTACTACCGAGTAGAGGAAAGGGAGCAAATGAATTCAAGTCTATTTATCCCCATCTGGTTAGATGATGTGTTATTGGCAGGCCTGGCTGAATTTGCTTTGTGTGGCACCTTATACAAGACACCTAAGGCATATGTCTTCCAGATAAAAGCCAAGTCCCCTGATTAAAGGGTCAAAGCAGAGTGCTGACAGTAGGAAGATGAAGCAAGCTGTTACCGAGCTCTGCAGAGGGATGGGAGTGGAGATTTCAGAGCAAGACAGTGAAAAGCTGAGAAAAGACGCATTTCATCCCGGCAGAGATACCAGCACTGAAAGGGCTGCACGAGATGCAAAAAATGTACCTGCTGTTCAACTCCAAAATGTAAATTGGAGAGAAATGCCCCCCAGGCCCCAAAACTGGACAGTGGGGAGTGGTGTGTGAAGGACACCTGGGAAGGGGCAGCTGCTGTGATGTGCTCCTGGAGCAGCTCCTGTGTTGGTGGCTTTCACCTCCCTGTTTCCAGTGCCTGTCCCCACTGCTGCCTCCCTCTCCCTCCTCACCCACCGCTTAGAATTAGTGAAGGGGACCTCGGGCTTGTGAGCATGCAGGATTTGGGCTGACCCAAGAAAAGGCACTGACATTTATTAGATAGCTTCGGGTCACCAAGCTGGACCAGCACCAGTGATGGGATGTAAGAGCAGTTAGCATCACCACCATTTGTCCCTCTCTTGTCTATGTTGCCCATACCTGCAGGATTTTGCTGTTTTACATCTCCCCTGAGGACAGAAGGGCAGGTCTTGGAGCATCCCGGAAGTGGGGAGCTGAACTTCCCGGTGGGAGCAGTTTCCATCTCCACGGGCAGCCCCCGGCAGCTGCCATGCCCTGGCAAGCATGGCTCTTCTCCCAGGGACCAGCTCTTGGTACCCCGTGGAAGAGACTGCTGTACAGGATCCCCGAAGCAAAGATTAATTAATGAGTGTTTGCACAGCACTTTAAAAGTGTGAAGAGCCATATAGATGCTGCTAAGTATCATTGTTAATTATGATTAGGTGTAATATTGTAATATATCAATATTGCACAGTAAATAGTGTGAAGAGCATGAGAGAGAATTTCTCAGCAGCCAAGGATATTTTACCTTCATAGCTGGAGACGCATCTACCCATTGGATGCAAACCTGGTCCAGGAATTCGAAGGGTGCAAACAGCAGGGGACAGAAGCCAAAAAGCTATTTTGGTGGTAGACTGACTTGTGTGGACTTTTTGTAGGGAGTGGGGAGAAGGCAGAACAAAGCGGGATTTTAAAACAAAACAAAACAAAACATTGAAAAAAATGGCTGTTGAATTAACATATTTTCTCCCACCCATTTTAAGGAAACCACCACCTCACCAGCCTTCACACCTCACCAACAGCAATGTTTTTGCTAAGATGTATTTTTTTCGAAGGCGGGTTTTATATTACTGAGCATTGAAAAGGGTGACTGCGGCCCAGGGACGGTCCCCAGCATGGTCCACACAGCCACTTGCAGCTTTTCCCTGCCTGTTATGGGACCTTTGGTGACTGCGGGGGGACTTCCATCTGGACCTCTGGGTGTCTGTGCCAAATGTTCAGGTGTCCATCTGGGTGGGCAGCGGTACACCCATATCGTCTCTTCTCAGCTCCCTGGGTTTGGGTTTGCCTGCAAGCATCAGGGTTTGCGTGTCCACCCACCGATGACCCAGAGGGACCAAGGTGGGTGGAGACAACTCTCCACCTTCCCATTGCCCCTGACTGCCTCTGTGCTCGGGCCGAGCAAAGGAGCTGTAAATCTGAGGGTTAAACTCCTGAGCCAACACACCTGACAGTCTTGCAGTTTTAGGTGAAATCTCATTAAAATCAAACACCTGAGTATCCCTGAGGCTGGGGCCCTAATTTCTCAGTTGCTCACTTTCCTCACCTGTAAGGCTGAGGACAACAATTTCATTTATGAAACAGGCTGAGATGTATGGCCAAAGGGCCCGAAGCCAAGGAGAGTTAACTTTTAT
Source organism: Vanellus vanellus (assembly GCF_965231255.1). Classification (NCBI taxonomy): domain Eukaryota; kingdom Metazoa; phylum Chordata; class Aves; order Charadriiformes; family Charadriidae; genus Vanellus; species Vanellus vanellus. The sequence goes on along the minus strand of NC_138906.1, from coordinate 7,548,741 downwards.
TAGGCGCATTCTGAAGGCCAGAAGGACCGTTGTGATCGATAGGTCTTGCCCGTATAACCTTCTTCTGCACATTCTTTGTACCAACCCTTTAGCCTCTGTTTTAGCACTGCTGTGTTGTTATTCTGTGCCTTCACCCATCCCTGAGACCTCAGTCTGCCTCCCCCAGTGCCACCCCAGAGAACGGACCTGGTACCCAAGTGGTTTTAATACAAGTGTTGCTGCGAGGATGAATTCGTTAATATTTGTAAGAGGTTATAATTTGATGGCTCAGGGGCAGCTATATTACTCAGAAACATGTGAATGCTATTGAAACCCAAATTTATCAGAGAGAAAAGAAAAGAAGCAGTGGGTAAAGCAGGGAATCAGTACATGATAAATCTACTTAATATACAGAGAGAGAAACTTGGAGGGAGGGAGCTGCTCTGCTTCCTCTCTTCTTTCTGTCGTTCATGCCTTATTAATAATGCTTGTGATGTTAATTTTCATCTCACACAAATGACAAATAAAAAGGCCTGATTTATATTGTTCTTGAAATACAAAGATTCATACACAGCCTCGGAGAGAAACTCTGATCACTCATTTCCCCCTGGTAAACATAAATATTCAATAATTAATATTGAATTTTTGGAAGGCTGATCTGTTCTCTTGATCTCTACAGCAGCCTGTTGACCCTGTCATATGTTATAGGCAGCACAATATTGAAAACTGAGCTTCATCTATATCTGCATGTACCAAGTGAATCTATTCAATCGCAGTTAGAAGGTGATAAATTAACCAGCTCTGACCCGCACTCACGGTGTTACTGCCTTGCTGAAGAAGCAGCGCCCTGACTACACCTTTCATGTGATGCTTTGGAAGTTGTTTGTCCTGTATTTGCTCAAGGGAGTCCTTGATCTTCCCCGTTCCAGCTTGCGGAGAGAGCTCTGCTTTACGAAAGAGGCAGCGCAGGATGGCAGGAGAGCCTGGGTTTCCTGGGCTGTGCCCACTCTTACCCCAAATATCCCGTGTGCCTTTGAGGTTCACCGCAACCCTCTATCTTAAATTTTCCTCTATGTAATGTGGAGGACAACTGTATATAATGTGGAGGACATCTGTGCTTTCTCCAATCCTCCACAGAGCACTCAAACACACCCTTGAGGGAGGGAGATACCCTGGAGGAGAAAGAGAAGGAGCATCTGGTTCAGTTCTGCAGGGAATTGGGACCCAACGGCTCCCTCGGTGCTGGCGGGCAGGGACCAGCCTTCCCGGGAGTGCAGGAAGGAGAGCAGGGAGTTGGTATTTTGGGCTGGTAACAACTGCTTGCTCCAGCCACGAGGCCAGTGGTGAGCAAATGCCTGCCCATGAATTCTCCCAGCTCAGCGCAGCTCATTGCTTCTCTAATTGCAGTTTTTTAGATCAGCTACCCTTGACGGCAGGACGTCAGCACTTCTTGAGGCTGAGTCCCCAGTGCCTCAGCCAGAGGACCATCCCTGTTAACTCACCGAAAGCCACCAACACAGAAACCTCACGCGACCTGCCGTGTCGGCTCTGAGAAGAGCCTTCAACATTTGCTATTTTCTGGAGCATCACTGGCAAAACAGCCACAGAGGAGGAAAATGGACAAATCAAAGGAAGGAATAGCTTCTAAAGCATGTTATTTTGGAAATGAAGATTATAAAAAAAAACCCCAAAACAAAAAACCCCCCAAACCAAAACACACAACTCCCCCCCCCCCCAAAAAAAAATCCAAAACAAACAACCAAACAAAACAACCCAAAAAACAGCCTCAGCACAACAAAATTCCTCTCTGGACTCCCTGGTGGTTTCATCAGAATTTCTTCCTCCTTGCTTGACCTCTCATAACACCGCTGAACTATAAATAAACTTGTGATAGTTATGACACAAGCCAGGCTGCCAAAGCAGGCGTGGAAGGTGGATGGAGATGCTATGAATGATCTCTACTATTTGAAGTGTTACTTTACTGTATTTCTTCCCAGCGACCAAGAGAAGAGAAGAGAAGAGAGCAAAACAGTTGAAAAATGTCCTCTTATTTTGCACTTTCAAAATTGTTCCCTTTTTAAAAAATTGTTTTAAAATATATAGGCGGTTTTCTGCCTGTAAATAAATGGCTCTTCTGTGCAATAAACATGTAAATTGGACTATCGAGCATTTCAGATACAAGGTATTTCCTTTTGGGTGTCATAAATATCACAGAGTAGCCCCTACCTCTGTTAGCAAAGTTTCTGCCTCATAGTCAAGACTCAGGAAGAATCATCCTCATAAAAATACCTTATTCCCTCAAAACGGTTTGTTGTAGGTTACCAATCAATCCTTTAAGAGTCTGTAGGCAGACCCTTTCTTGCTTTAAATTGGTGTCACTCCACTGAAGTCAATGGAGATTATATAAATCGAGGGTCTGACTCCATGTGTGTGTCTCCCACTCCCTTATGCATGGTGCGTTTTAATCAGCCGAAGTAGTGAGCTTGCTGTATAACCTATTTGAGGAAGGAGAAAAAATAACATTACAGAAGTGATCTTCTTTATCTAGGGCATGGATTTTCTGTTTGAAGCTTGGGCTTGTGGTGATGACTGGGAAACAGCTTGTTGGTGAATGTTTGCAGGTCTGTATGCGACTGAGAAGAGTGCTATTCTTTTAAATATTCTAAACAAATTTTCAGGGGCTCCTTGTTTATAAAGTGTACTTCTGCTGGTGGCATCTCTGACCGTGGGAATGTTACTCGTCTGAGGCTGCGCTCTTGAGTTCTGTTGGCTGACCCATTACTGCATCAAAAACGATGAGATTGAATTTAGTTCCAATAAAATTGCATTAAGTTTGCAATAGACGTCTTTTATTTCCAATTGGATATGGCAGCTCCCTTCCATGAAAAAGAACCAAGTACAGTGTTTCCAACAAAAACCTCTGGAGGTCTTATCTGTGACCTTCTCTCCAGAACTTCTAGCAAAGTCCTACTGAATTAGATACCTATTTTGTTACGAAACATTCCTTTAAACCGGTATTGATAAATAATTCTGGGTTGACAACACTTAAAAACTTACTCTTGGAGTGCAGCTAGACTCATAGGCCTGTCTGGAATACCACTGAGATGGTCTTTTTTTCATAGAGTAAGGAGCGATGTACAATAGGGTGTGTGATATCTATCTATTTCCATAGGTGTCTATAGCAAAGGGGGAACGCATTCTTGCTGTTGTAGCTGAGGATCATCATTACAACCAGACACGATCCGAATGTCTCCACAAGTATTTGATATTCAGCGTTCAACAGGTTTTTCAGAAAACAGTTGTCAGGTGTTTAGTTTTTAAACTATTTGTTCTGTACATCCATTACTTCCACTGGGTGATTGGCTGCTATCTGATTAAATGAACGCTCTAAATGGAAAAATAATAAGATGGTGAATTGTGCATTACTGAGTAATGAATGTTATTATTATTTTATCCTGGCACAAATTTGGAAACATTCTGGGCATTGTGTTTATTTTTTTGAATGCCCAAAGTTGTAGCTTTACTTGTTTGTAAAGAACAAGCAAAGCAATTCCACAAAATACCAGGAATCAAATTCAAGCTGTTTTGTTTATACTTATTTACCAAATCTGTTTCCATTCTCTGACTAGCTCTCATTGTAACTAGAGTTTATCAACATTTTTCAAATGCCAACACTTCAGTGAAACAGATTTGTTTGGGGGGAGGGAGAGGAAATGTTCATTTCATTCCAAAAAAAGAAGACTACTTATGAGTCAAATTGTTCCATTTGATTTTAAAAAAGTCCTATTTTCAATTACCATTCCATGCATCTTGCAGGTTTCTGAGCTGAATTAGATAGTTTTCAAGATATTTCCAAAAGGCCCCTAAAGCTGCTGAATGACAATTGCAAATTTCACTTGTTTCTATTCAGTGAGACTGATGTTTCTGAGAATCCTTATGTAGGACAAGTATTTCATTTCTCTTCACATCTCTGGTGCTTCAAAGTTTAATTATTATTTATTATGAAATTATCTAGAGCTCTGAGTGTACATAGATGCCCTGAGGACTTTACAGAAACAATACAGAAGGGATCAGAGCTAAAGGGGAAAAAATCAATACGTTCTTGTCATTGCTTAGAAGGTGATACATGTCACGTTATTGGCTTCACCTCTTATCCTGACCTGTTTCCCTACCTGATTGCAATCACTGATGTACATGGTACGGCTAATCTGTGGCATAGACTTGTCTATAATTCCTCATTCTTACTTGATCCAGTAAACCCAAAAGATTGTTCACGGGCTTCAGTGAAGTGGTGTCTGAGTTACGGTTGTGGTAAAAGCAGAACTGAGCCCGACATTTACGGTTGGGACTGCTGATCTCTAGCATTACTGATTATTTAATATCAAACGTTTTGTGTCTGAAATAAGTTTCCTGGTAGTTTGACTTAACAAGTACGGTCTGTACAGCCCACATACTTTTAAAATAATTATTTTCCTCCCACAGCTATTAGAGAAAACTGTGACATCTTCCCCTTGTTCGCAGCGATATGTCATCTCTGCTTCAGCACCAGATGGTCCAGGAAAATGAGCAGGAGAAATAAGCGTGTCTATTTTCCCCTTCCCTAACATGGCGAGAAAATAAATGTGAAATAAAGAATGTGTTACCTGTGCTAGGATAAAGCCTCCGGATGTGATGGCACTCTCTGCCAATTCCCTCCTCTTCTTTTTCCTCCCTGCCCCCTCCACCAGTGCAGTCACCGCTGGTAACTGGACCTTATGCATGGACTGGTCCTTCCCCCAGGCCCTCCTCCTTGAGCTTCAGGTGCAGGAAACACTTCAACCATCTTTTTTATCAAAGGCTGTTGCATATCATGTCTCCTACCTAACCTGTCCCACGATTGGCATTAGGAGAACTGACTTTGGTTCCTGACTCCACTATGGGGATCCACAATGACCTTAAGCATCATTCATGCTTTGTGTTCCCCCAGTTGTCAAGAGAAGACAGTGGTTCTTGCTTTCTCTCCTGCATATTTAGAGACAGGGCCCATCTATGACCCCCGAGTCAGATTAGAGATTTGCTCCCATGTCTACAAAGGTGTTTCTTACACTCACACCTGTGAAGCAAAACTCAGCAACGTGAAATGAATGTAATGGAGGAAACAATTTCTATAGATGTGGATAGGCAACTGGCACAATAGTTTTAAAGATCATGACTAGGGAATTATAACCCCACCACCAGACTCGGAGGCCACAATGCCCTGCCATCCATGCCTTAGCTTTGCTTGAAAACTGAAGATGGCAGTAAGTCCCAGCAAATATGGTCTGGTTACTGGATTAATAGGAGAGGACCTTTTATTGGCCCTCAGTGCCGTGCCTTGCCTTGAGGGTTAAAGAAGACCTCTTTTTTCCAGGCGTGCTGGACAAGCATTCTCCAGGCTGGTGTCCCAGCTATCTAGGAGGGTTTGGAGCTGTGGTGTCCCCTGTTGTGGTGTTCCCAGGCCCATATTTATTTTTATGCACTCTCAGTGTTCAGACATGAGGGAGAAAAGAGGAGTTGAGGATGGCCTTCCCAGCTCCCCTGCAGCCAGGATTCCTCGTACATTGACGCTGTTTCACACACATCTGCCGTACAAGAAGTTCTTCACTCAGGCTGGAATAAGAGCAAAGGGATGGCAACCTGCACATTAGCTCCACTTAGCACCTAGAGCTCCATCTTCCCTTTTAGCTTGAACTAGAGCTGCTAAACCAACTTAAAATCCAAACTGTCCTACCATCTCTGCGTTAACCCACAATGTCAGGTTACCAACCCATGCAAGGGACAGCCACCTTTTTCACTGTAGACATGTCCTTCATACTCTGATGGGGGATCTGATCTCCCAGTCTAATCTGCTTGCAATGGGGGGTAACAGCATTCATGAGGATGTGAGCAGGAAATTCAGCTGTGAATTTTCCGGTCCCTTGTTTTATTTTGCTGCCTGCTCATCAAAATGTTTGTTAATCCTCAAATTCCCTTCAACTTCTGCACCAGTGATTACATGTCTCAGAGTTTCCTAATACATGTTTCTTGTTCTCTTTCTTGAAAGCCCTGTCATTTATCAGATAATAGAAACAGTATGACTGAGATGAACCACAACCCAATAAGGACATAAAATATTCTGAGTGAGCATCTTGTGAAGAAAGAGGTCCTGAACTTCCTTCAGCAGTAACTTGACAACAACAGAGGAATAAAGAGTATCTTTGCAAAAGCATAGATTGGGTCATAAGTATTTTCTGGCCCAAATTACAGCTGTTTATCTCTTCTTATAGCCGTCCGTCGCAAATGGTTTGAGCAGCCCCCCATAGTTCTTATTCTTGGCAAAATGCCACGCTTCCATTTTCTTTTCATTACTGACCTACAATAAATTGTACTGATGTCCCAAAAGCAAAAGTCTCTCCAGTCCATTATCATTCCCCAGAGCCATCCTTTCAAACGTAGTTAAACTTGGATCCCTCTTGCCTCTGAGGCCTCTCTCTTTTTCAGACCATTTTCCATTTGGATTGACTGAAGCTCTAAAAGGTTGAATGACTTGGCCAGGGTCGTACAGCGAGTCCGTGGCTGAGTGAGAGACAGCCCCTGCACATGACGACAACTGCAACCTTCTTCCCTACCCAAGCCCCCAACCCCAAGCCCTCAAGCAGTATAAAAGGATTTTATAGGCAAAACTTCAGCTGAGAAAATTGCAGAATCTTAAATAGCAGAGTTTATAATGGAAATACTAAGAGAAACCTGTCTGCAGCAGTGGAATAGTAGTAATGCATTACTTATTCCATTAATGGCTGTGTTCTTAATAGAAACAGGTTCATTACATGGTAAGAAGCAAAGTTTGCATTAAATAGAAACATCATTTGGTGTTTTATTGATTAAAAGGAGATTAGATTTCCATGATGTTCTTTAGCAAATAGGATGCCTCGGAGGAAATGTATATATTTATATTATAAGGAGGAGGGTTTTATTACAGCATAATGGAAAGAAAATGTATCTCATAATGATAGTTTATATCACACAAGGGATCTGATAACTAAAAGTTTAACTCTTAACCTAACAGTGAAGTCCAGAATTCTGTATTAATGTATTAATGCAAAAGTAAGGTTTTCCATTTGGATAGCCTATTGTTACATGCGGCACGCGACAGCAAGGTTAGACCTTCTCTTCTTGACTAGAAGACCCGATCAAATCTTTCCCTGTGAGGGAGGGCGGAAATGGCAAGGGGAAATTAATACGCTGAAATATCAGCATCAGCAGGAACATAGTCATCTCCAATCAGCGAATATATGACACACCCTTGTTTCGCTTCTCCCTGGATCCTTAATGGTAAAAATATCAGCAACGTCCTGACGATTACCTGCCAACCATTTCATTGCTCTCTTTCAGGCATGCGTGGCTGTGAAAGTGGGGCTGAATTTCAGCTGTGTAAGGGCCACCTTTCCATGTGTCCCACCACTGCAGAGTTGACCACTGATATCCCAAAATCACCACAGAACCTTTTGTTAGCAGATCAGAAGCCCATCAGCTCCATCTGGACAATGTCCCGTTGAAGGTCAGGGTGGGCTAGGGCACCTTGCAGGCTGCTCTGACTTACACCCTGGGCCAGCCACCAAATGCTGTGATTCATATTTCCCCAGGGATTGCACTGGACTCAGGCTGATGGATTTAAAAACTATATCTTTGAAACACGGCGTGGTGATGTGAGCGTGGGGATGCATAGGCTGACTTAGAAGCAAGCACCTCCATGCCCCCTTGTGTATATCCAGTTCAAACAGAGAAGAGACACATCAGGTGAGCACTTCTTCAAGGGTGGATGATTTTTTACTGAGTACCTCAAAGTGGTTGGGTTGTCTGAAATACTCCCTCAGTGTGTAGCCTCTCTGGGACTGTGTCTCTATAGCAGATGTCTCCATTCATGGGTATATGGCTTGAACAGAAATCCATCACTTTTCTATCTGCCATGAGTCAAATCCATCAGGTCAGTCAAGAGTTAATTGAAAAGCTCCCATTAACTTCAATGGGGCCAGACTTTGCTCCTAAATAATTCTGAGGAGTTCAATTAATGTTAATGGACGCCTAATGCCGGTAACTAACAATCTACCTTTAACAACCTAATTATTTCTTGACAGATGTTGGACTAGTAAATAATCTAGTGGTCTTTGGTGATAGCTGTTTGACAGCTTTGGAAAAATGCCTCTCAAGGCAAAGTAAAAACGGTTTTCCACCAGCCGCCCTGCAGATGGTCAGATTTTACAACTTGGCTGTGTTTTGATGCCCTTTTTTCTTTTTTACTATGGCTGAAATATGCATGATAGGAAGGAAATACTGTAAATGTAGCTTAGTTGGCTCTACCATTCAGCCAGAGCACAAGATTATAGTTCCTAAGTGCTTACTGGCAAGTATGACCTGATCGTTTGTAGTCTCCTTTCTCCCTAAATGGATGTAAAATGGGACTGAGGACTCCTGTGCCTGACTATGAGCTTTACCCAGGGAGCAGGCAACAGCTCCAACTACCCTTTCACTAAGTGATGTATATAAGGATGCAGTTGTTTGGAGATAGAGTAGTTCAGTGTTTCCAGATAGGTTCAAGGGGTGAGGTGGGAAGAAAGACCATTTTAGAGGTCTCCCAAATCTTTCATTTCTTAACATGAGAAGTGTCTCTTGCTTTCAAATAGCCATACACAAAAAAACTGATGGAAAAGTGAAAACATGTTTATTTGGAAAATGTGCTGGAGAGACTTGTGGAAATTGCAGTCTACTTCATCCACACTCCTCTATGGCCCAAGTCCCTGTTGTGTTGTCCTTTTGTGCCACAAACAAGGGTTCCCAAAAGGTAGCTCGCATTTGTCACACAGGATGTAATCCAACTGGTCTGTAGGTAATGATGACAGTGATAGGAGAATGGAATAAATCAAAGACAGCTCCAGAAGACACTACAGCATTTCCAGGTGAAAAATGACAAATTTCTGAAGAAGTTGTGGGATATCTAAATTTCTGCTGAAGAATCAACTCTTCTATAAAGGAAGATAGGGAGGCATAATTAGAGTTAAAAATTATTGTGATTTCCCTCATTTTCACCGAAGGACCATAGAGTTTGCACCCGAGCTGTGAGATCAGCATAGCGTTCAGCCTCCCTTTGCATTTGCCTGCCTTTGACATGTAACCTGTACGGGAAGCCTCCTTCACTCACAGAGACCTTTTTCACCAGTCTCAGAGTCTGGATTTGGAAAAGGCTGTTTCTGTAAACCATGTCCCCCTCCTGCCTGGCAGCCTGCCTTGTGCTGCCTGGCATGGGCTTTACCTCCTAGGCAAACAACAAAGCTCTCCATACTTATTGTTTTTATAGGAACAAGGCACAACGATGATATTTACATAGTCCAGTATGGGTCTGATTCAGCTTAAACTGTGTGAGTACCTTTTTTAAGGAAATCGTTTCCTTTTGGATGGTATTGAAAGTCTGCTCAGTGTGTTTAATGGTGCTAGACCTGGACAGGAAAAAGGCAAATTCGATACGTCTATGAATTTTGTGTGTTCAAGAGCCTACTGGGGAAACGCCAAATAACTTCTCGACTTGGACCTACCTGAAGATAAACGACAGGGTGCTTGTAACAGAGTGTGCTTGAAGGCATCAATCCCATATTTCGGGGAGTTTGCCTGGCATGGGAGTTAGCGAGGTGGTCAGAGCAGAGGCAGAGGTCGGCACTGCAAGGTGCATCTTTTGTCCTTCCTCGCTGGCACCCCGAAGCAACTTCCACTGTGGCACCATTGATGACCCTGGCTGTTACGGCAGTTTTTCACCAAAGGAGAGGAGTTTGTGGTGATGGAGATGAGGCAGAAGAGAGATGTGCAGCTCACCCGGCAAGATAGGCAGAGCTAATCACCCATGGCTTCCTTTATAACCAACGTAGAGAAAAGGGTGTGATTTATCCAACCCTGAACCTGCCTGTTTTAGGATGAACTGAACTGCACAATAAAAGTGTCTGCTTCTCTGTGCAGATATGGAGGAGTCAGGCAGTTCAGCTCTGATGGAGACATTCACACAGCCAGTGTCAATGCTGGGTCAGATGAATCTCTCCCACCAGGCTTTGGACACTGACCTCATTCAGATGGCTGTTACGCGGTGGCTGGACCAAACAATGTTAGTCCAGGCCGAAGGTGGTGATTTACAATTTGTCACCATGGTGGGTTGACCTTGGCTGGACGCCAGGTGCCCACCAAGTTGCTCTATCACTCCTCTTCTCAGCAGGACAGGAGGGGTATAAGATGGAAAAAACCCTCATAGGTCAAAATAAAGGCAGTTAAATAAAGCAAAAGCAAAGGTCATGTGTGGAAGCAAAGGAAAACAAAAGATTTATTCTCTACTTCCCATCAGCAGGCGATGTCCAGCCACTTCCTGGGAAGCAGAGCTTCAGTACTCGTGGTGGTTGCTCTGGAAGACAAATGTCGTGATAATGAATGTCCCCCTCCTCCTCCTTTCTCTTAGCTTTTATTGCTGAGCAGAAGTCATTCCATATGGTACAGAATATCCCTTTGGTCAGTTTGGCTCAGCTGTCCTGGCTATGTCCCCCCCCAAGGTCTTGCCCACCCCAAGCCTACTGGTGAGGGGGGAATATTGGAGAGACAGCCTTGATGCTGCACGAGCACTGCTCAGCAGGAGCCAAAACACTGGTGTGTTATCAACACCCTTCCAGCTACCAATGCAAAGCACAGCACTATGGGGGCTGCTCTGGGGAAAATCCACTCGGTACAGTCACTCGCTTCTCTGAGAGCTGTGCTACTTGCAACACTGATCTGAGACAATTCCTGCGAGCTAATTCTTTCATTTGCTATCTACTATTGCTTCAGTAACTTGGTAATAATACGCTACTTTTTCTTAGTGCGTTTTGGCATAGCATCGAGTATAAGTAGTTATTGTGTAAGGCATTGCTGAGAGCAATCCTGGGACACTGAGTGAATAAAGAATATCAGGTGGGATTGACTGAGATGCAGAGAAGCAAAAAAACATTATGATTAAAGACATAATCCTTATGCCTATCCTCATAAATAAAACAGGCCAGGGCCTGTGCTCTAGTCCTAGAAGCCACTAGCGTCTCAAGGCTTGTGTCCACGCATCTAAACTCTCTTACACTCACAATTAGGCTATGAAGTGCCCAGACTAGACTGAATGATCTAAAGATCTTTCTTAGGTAGGTCAGCTGTGGATGACGATGGTGTCCTTTGATTCATATAGGGATAAAGAAAACACGAAGCTGTGATTTATGAAAGTCAGGAGTAGGTAACAGGAGGCTATACGTCTCTTGTCACACATGGGAAGGTAAGCATCATTGGTGGCAGAGGAGGGGTAGAAGCCCTTATGAGGTTTTAGGCTCGCTGTTATCTGCTGGTACAGGGATATGCCTTTGGGTGAACTGCCCATTGCTTTATCTAGACTTTCCTGAACAGTCACAAGAACTGGTGACCGTCCTCAAAATGACAATTTTGTGGTTCTGCAAGAATGCAGGACTTCGTTGTTTGTGATTTAGTGGCATCAATTGGCAATCTACATCTGTGAAGCTTCACATCAGGCCACTGGCTGATATTTTGAAGAACATCATTTTATGGCCATATTTATTACTCTGTGTGACTGCAGATGAGGATTTGTTCATTTCCAAAGTAAGAACAACTCTAAGGATGAGAAGCAGACATTGGAGAAGAGGATGGAGGCACCTGGAACTTGTCAATGCTGAAAAAAGTAAGGAGAGATTGTTTAAAGAAGTGAGATTTTAAGACAGATTTGGATGTGTGAAGATAGAGGCCCAGATTCTCAATCATTCCCAGCTGCTCTTGAGATACAACACAGCAATAAAATTAGGATTTGAGCTCTGGGTGGCACAGAACTGGCAGATCCCTGCGTTTTTTTTAGGCCGTTCACTTCAGGAAAAAGAATTAGGAAATCCTCCTTGCTGGAGCAGTTCCTTAGGTTGACAACTATAAGTTAGAGAAACTACTTCTGATGGATTTGGGTTGTAATTGGAGTAACTCAAATCCATTAGTGCCTCTCTTTGGTCATCTAGTAGAAATATTTCAATGGTCTACAAGAATGTGGCCCAGAGAACCTACTACTGAAGAAGGTTGCAATGTGGAGCAAAACAAAAAGGAGAATGGGAAAATGTAGAGATAGAGTTAAGAAGACCAAAATAATTATGGAAGAGTGTGGAAAAGGGATAGATGAGGTCAGAGACATTACAGAAGGAACAAACTGTATTTCCCTGTCCCCTTACAGCATCTGCTAACTAACACATTCTCTCTCTCCTTTTCTCACTTTCATTTTCTGCACAACTCAAAGATGAAACTGCTCAAGACTTTATTTTTGGCTTTTCAATGTCTGTGTCCGTATGAATTTTACTCATCTGTATATCTCAAATGAAGGAGATATGAAATGTAATTAACCAAGTAAATTAAATTAACATGATTTGTCCTGTCCTTGTTCTTTGCCTCAAGACCATCTCTTACATGTTTCCATGAATTATGGTTTCTGTGGAGAATGAGATTGAAGGCCTAAAAAGAATAATGTGTTGAAATTAGAGTGGTGCTGAGATGGGATCCTTGATTTAGGCTCATTGCACATTAACGACATCAAAAGGTCAAGCTCCCACCCCACACACGTTTTGAGCAGTGACTATTTCCTGGACTATATTTACTTTTGAAGGGATACAAATGAGGAAAGATGAAAGTACATGGTGGATCTACTCATATTTCTGCAAAAAATGGTCTCACAGTTCAGCCCTGTGCTGTAACCATCAGGTGAATGGTCAGGTTGAGCGGGTAAAGCAGAGGAATGGTGGCAGTAGTCAAGAGGCCCTGTGGGTTTTGAAGTGGGAAAAAAAAAACTTTAGTTGGATTTTGCATTTTCATCACACTCGGAGCAACCTGGGCCCCTGGAAAGCTTTTCCCTTGTATTTTCCCCGGTGCTTGGAGCTGGTGACATGACTGCTTGAATTTTGCATTTTTCTTTGGGTTTTTGTTTGTTTTCCTTATGAGAATGTAGTGTCCTAAAATGTCAGGAGCCCCCTGATCCCATATATTTTTCATCTCAACATCATGCAGCTCTTTAGGCTGACAGATGATTTGTGACACTACAATGTTACAGAAACATGAACCTATAGGCCAAATCTTCTTGCCAGGTTTCTTCTTAGAAATTCATGCTTGGCCTCTAGCTCATGGCCCCTTGTGCCGACTCTCAGTGGCACTGTCTTCTCTTTTATTATTGGGTTTTATAATACACTGACCCACATGGGAGAATAATGGTGAAAAGAGTCGTTACCAGCCTAGGTAGAGCCAGTCAGTGGCCACCACCAGGTGTGGCAGGGGACAGTCGAAGAGCCCTGTGGCAGCCAGAAGATGACCCTTCCCCTAGCCACATTTACACCTCATTTTCCTTGGTTAGACATTGCCTGGTGCCCTGTCTGGTACAGGTTCATGTCCTTCGCTTTGTCTGGTTTCAGCTGGGAAAGAGTTAATTTTCTTTCTAGTGATTACTGTGAAAGGAATGTCAATAGTACCTATTGTTTTTAGTTGTTGCTAAGTGATGTTTACACTATTTAAGGTCTTTTTTATGCTTCCCATAGAAGCATAGACAGAACCATGGAATGACCAATGAAATATTCCGTACCATAGATGTGATGCTTAGTACATAAATGGGGGTTTGAGGGGGGGGGGCAGAATCCGAGATCACTGCTCCGGACTTGCCAATTTACCGGGCGGTGAGAGTCACCTGTCATTTTTATTGTTATTATTATTGCTAATTTTCATTCTCTGACATTGTTTCTATTAAACTGTCTTTATCTCAGCCCATGAGGTGTTTTTTTTTCTCCCTTTCTCCTCTTTTTTTTTCTCTCTTCCCCCCACCCTTCTGGGGGAAAAAAAAAGGAAGGGGATGAGCGAGAGGCTGTGTAGTTCTAGTTGCCGGCTGGGGTTAAACCATGACACACTTCAACTTCACTCAATCCCAAAATCTGTGCTTTAATTAAGTTTATGGCAAGTCTGGGTAGTCTGAGCTCTGTTTAAATGGCTTTTCTCTTTTCTGCATCCTTCTGAGCTCTCAGCCTTGGTCAAGACGTCATGGTTTCTTGTGGTATGGCGTGCTGCTGCTAAATTACACATGGTGCCAAGTACCATTCTCCTGCAGACTTTTGAATTTATCCTGTGAGCTATGTGATATCTATTAGAAGTTGTACAGTCCTCGCCGACCTGTTACTATTAAGGGAACACTGTTACCTTAACCTAGACTGCCTAAAAGAAGAATGGAGAGCTGTTTCTGGTTCTCCACCTCCTCCTACTCCCAAAGCTGATTTTTATCTTTCACAGCCCCATTTTCCTGTTCTTTAGGGCTCTTTTTTTTTTTTTTTCCCAATGCTTTGGGAGAGACCACAGAAGCACCGCGGTGAATTGCCTGACTCTGCAGAGGGAGGTGGAGCAGGTGCTGGGGCTTTTCTCCTCTTGCTGCCCCTAATTTCTTCAATGGGTAATTCAAAGGGGTAATTTCTTCAAAGGGGTAATTTCTTCAATGGTCTGGCTTGCCTCTGGGTGAGGAGATGTGATTTTCCCTTTGGCCCTGCCTGCTGTCAATGCTCCTGGCCCTGGGGCAGGGACAGGCTTTAAGGTGCTCGCTGCTGGAGGAGCGTTTGCCTGGCTCTAGCCACTTCTGGTACTGGTAACCTGATGCACTGCTGTCTGTGACAAGCTCATTAACCGCTTTACATATTGGCTCTTACTTCCTCCTGAAGAACCTCCCGCTAGGGCTCTCGCTGTGCATTAGCTTGAGTGCCGCTTGTGCGATGGGAATAAAGTGGCTCAGACAGAAACGTGAAGTGTCCTCTTGGGGAGTACTCTAAACAAGACACACAACCCAATTGTGGCTGAGATGTGGTTCCCCTTTTGTCTGACACGGGAGGGGGACAGGAGGAACTGGGTAATGGCCACCATGAACACAGCACGGGCAGTGAAGAGCAATTAACTTGCATAGTTAAAGATGCTTGTGGTCCGAGTTGTCTGCAAGACACGGGCAATGCCAGAACAGAGAGAAGACTCTTCCCAAGAGTATTAGCACAAGGTTATTGGGGAAGCATGAGCAGAAGCATTTAATACCCTATGCAGGCTACCCCATCCTCACCTTCATCATTCTGTTGAGAGAAATGATGCCCCAGAGAACTTACCTTGGGACCTTTTCGTTGGTGCTCATGTGTCCTTGCCCGCGTGGGACATGTCTAACACAGCAGTTGAATGCTGATGAAGAATGTAGAGCTCTTCTTGGAAACACAACCAGCAAAACTCCTTCTCAGAGGGAAATAAGACCAAGTGTTGCAGCATTGGCTCCCTCAAAGCTCCTGGAGGCACTAGTCCAAGTCATCCCCTCTACAGTGCTTTCACTGGGCACAGCAGCAGTGAGAAGCCCCAGTTAGGTCTCCTGACACTGAGGTTTGCCCCTGCCTCACCAAAGACACAGCAGTCCATTTGCTTTTCATCCCAGCTGCCTGTCACAGCCACTGTTCATTGCGGTGGGTCTGTTGTGTTTTCCCATATCGGAGGGATCTTCAGGTTGGCTTTCCACACCAAAGGAGCCCAGTGGGCCTTTTGGGCTGTGCTGCCACCTCTACAGCAGTTTCTCCACTGCAATTAAATCACAGCAGGACTCTCCGGGTTTTTGCACATGGAACAATGAGCAGAGCAGAACTTTATGACCACAAAGTCAAAACCTTGCCTGGGTCTTTAGATGGGAAACATCTGTGAGCAGTATCTGGATGGGATCCATTAACACTGTTACTGGGGGAGCCTGTGCAATTACAGAGCCACTTCCCAAAACCGAGGACTGTGCCTCACACCAGCCGGTGCTAATGGCTGGGTGGGTGCTGCTCTCCTGGGTGAATACCAGTACAGACTTGACCACAGCCTCACTTCTGCACCATTGCAAAACTGGAATCACTGGACTGGAAATTTATAATACTGTGATGCGCTGAATGCAGGAAAGACAGGACTCACTACGGAGATTTTCATGAAAGAACACAATGTGCACAAACCTGGCTCAGGACCCTTTGACTCCCTGTTGTCTAAGCAGGTTTGACAGTACGTGCAATCTGACTCAGACACTTTACCAGAAAAAGTTGCGTCACAGCAGCAAACTCCGGCGCAGCTTGCATTGCGAGGAGGTTGATGCCTTTAAGCCATGTGCTTTAGCGGTCTCTTGTCTCTGCATAACTCTGCTCATGGTATACGTGAGGACCGGGGTCACACATGAGTCTTCGTTCACTGCAGATGGCAACGCTGTTGCGGAAGGGATAGATTTTGTTTTCAGTTTTCTAGGGGGAAGCTTTGCCTTGCTTTCACCTTCACACTGCATCAATTCATCCTGATGTTCTCCTGGTCTGTCGCCCCTCCCGCCTCCACCCCACCTCGTTAAAATTGTTGCACAATAATTGTAAATTTTACAGCGCTCAAATTAGATTATTTCCCTTGACACAGAAACAAACAGACTGCTAGGAAATGACCATTTCAGATTACTGGAAGAGTCACACAACACTCCCGAGCTCAGGCCAATTGCTATTCTCAGTTGCACATGTGTAATCCCAGGGATATCATTTAGGGCTGCGCACATGAAACGAGAGCGTGCATCGTGTCCCAACATGCATAAATAGCAGTGGACCCCATCCTGTGTACTGCTGTCATCAAGTCCAGACCGCTGTGCTTATAAACCAAACACAGTAAATTTAATTAAAGGATGATCCCGCAATGCTAATCAGATACATGTGGAGATCACAACCATGGGATTGGGCCCAGCTCTCTTGACGGTTCGACCCCATCCGCTGCCACGGACTCGTTTAATAATTTTGCGTCTGAGGAACCACAGAATTGGGCTTTGGGTTGTTTTGCTGCTGAACCAAAGCACGCGCCAAGAAATGCACCCAAAGGTTTCTGCTTCCTTCCCCATGATGTGGTGTGGGGCTGGCAGCAGCAGCAAGCAGAGCTCCCTCCACCACGCCAGGCAGGCGGGTTGCCCAGAGCAGCGCCAGGAGGCAGGAGGCTTTGATCCAGCACCAGGCTATGCCTGGGATGAATTTAGCTCAGCCCAACACTGGATTCGCCGTGCCACACAGCAGCGAGGCTCTGTCCAGCTCCCAGCAGCTGCCGACACTTCAAAAGGACTATCAACCTAGCATGAAGCCTGCTTGATGCCACACAGGGTCATCACTGCTATGGCCATGCTATACTTTGAAGCCTGATACACTCTTGGCTCAGCAATGATGAGAATGAGGACAAAGGGAGCAGTTTTATCATTATCTGTTGGTGAGCATCATCCTCATAGGAACCATGACAACAGGAGGACATTGTTTGCTTGTATGGGGAGATCACAGGTTCATTCACACAGGTTGAGGGCATCCTAGGAGATGTGGGAGAGGCTTGCATGATTTTTCCCTGGGCTGGGGTTAGGCTACACCCTCTGCGCTGAAGAACCTCAGCTGGTGCCTCTGCTATGTCTGCATCTGCTGTACTGATCCCTGTGCTGTGCTCTTCGGTGGAGGAGAAAAGGAGTTCAGTCTGCTTTATTCGGCACCTTTCCTCCTTTGCCAGGAGAACGAAAAGCCCTGCCACGAGACCCTGTTGTGCAGACACGAGCAGGGAACCCCGTTTTCCATGCGCTGTGCACCGCAACGCCGCCGTGAGCTGCTGCGAGGAGGAATCCAAGCTAATGATAGCAGTTATTCCAACAATGTTAATGATTTGTAGAAAGATGAATTAAGCAAAGAGAGAGAGCTGCACAAGTCTATTATTACCCTGTGCCTAACTCTATTAAAAAGAGCTGAGCTGTTCATCCATTTATGAGCCATTGACAGGGAGGCATATATCTCCGTGAAAAAGGTCAGATTGCTCCAAAATGGTCACGGGCACATTTCTTTTCAAGGAGGAGCTTTCTGTGACAGGAAGTCTGTGTTTGGCAGAGGGTTTCCAAATGCAAGGCTACCTGAAAGACTTCTTTCCTGCCAGCTGCATGCACAAGAACTTATCTTCAACTTTTGAGGTGCTGGGACAAGAAACCAATTCAGCCTTGACCGCTTGCTTGGACTTTGCACATGGCAAAGGCTCCAACCCATCGGTAAAGGAAAGCTCTGCATTTCTGGGGCTGAGATGGAGGCAGGGCACCCTTGAGGAAAGCTGGGTATTTTGGATGAACGTTATTCTCCTGCCCTGCTCCAATCTAACCAGTGGATTTTGCCCTGTCTATCTGTCTTGGAGTATTTTAGGAAGCTGTCATTGCAGTATTGAAGTGCCACTTGTTTAGTGCAGTCGGGATGAGACAGACCTGAAGTTCCCTATTGATCTGCAGAAGAAAAACAGCCTCATCAGCAGCGGGGATAACATCGCCGGCAGCAGCACGGGGCTGCCTGGGAGGTGGAGGCAGCTGGCTGCCAGGCTTCCCCCAGCGCTGCTGGCTCCTCACCCTCGTAGGGTGCACGCACATCAGAGAGGACCTGGGCAAAGGACAAGACAGATTTGCAAGAGGCATTACTGAGCTCGCTCTGAGTCTGTTTCCCTGTAGCTGTTCATAGCATCGAGAGCAGGTTGACCATGACCACCTCAGTGCTGGTGCACCAGGGTCTATACGTCCTGCCCTGCAGTTCTCCCTCAGGCATGCAATTGCACCTCTCTGGTGGCTGCAAAGTCTACTGTTGTTTTAATCTGCAGTGACAGTCAGGTGACAATGGCTCTTACCTTCTAATGACCTACGCTAGACTCAGCTGGAAACAGTGACCTAGAAGTTAAGCACTTCACATCTCCTTCTGTCTAACGACCTGACGTCTGGTGCAGTTCTGTCCCTCAGAGGAGTTTAGCGATGCAAAACCCAGCCAAGCTGCAGGTTCAGCTGGTTCGGCTGTTGGAGGCTGTGAAACTTGTGCAACGTGTGATGCGCTTCGCAGGGTCTATGCCTGTCTTTCCCTGCCAACCGAAAAGAGGTTCAGGAGCGGCTGCGTGCGCGCCTTGAATTTTTGTCATGTCTTGATTTCAGTGTGTTGTGTCACTTCTGTTATGTCGGGCCATGGTGTGTCATCCCCGATGCCATGACATTATTTGCTGACATCTGAGGAAATAAGATGGAAGCAGGCTTTCAGCTGTCAGTGCTGCTTAATATTTGCACTATGGTCATGTCTGGACAGCTGAAGTGAGACAGGGCTCTTCAATGATGGCAGCACAGCAAAAACAAGGTAAGAAGTAGACCACTGCCTGAAGAGCTTTAAGCTGAACATGAAAGACAAGGCATGGGAGGAAGGAAATATCGTGTTCGTTTTTTCTGATGGCAGCCTGGGCCACGGAGAAAACATGTCACTTATCAGGATCACAGAAGCCCTCAGCAGGGGAGCGGGACGGACCCTGCTCTGCCTGATCCCACTTCCACGCTTCATTTAAACTGTCCATCCTCATGTGGCAGTAAAAACAGAGGCTGTACCAAAAAAGGGACTCCGACACCACACTTTACCCTCTAAACCTTTAAGAGTAGTCTGCTGTCTAGGCAAGGCACGCAGGCCTGAATGTTTCCTCTGATATTTCCTCTTATTGATAATGATGGGCAACGCAGGGTAAATAGCTGCTGAAGATCAAATGTTTTTCATGACACACAATCCAATTTGCCCACCTCGTGCTGCCAGCCGGAGCCGTGATGTTATAACTGCTTCATGCAAGACAAGTTGCTCATGAAGCTTCTTTCAAGGGACATTGCTTCCAAACCAAACCCAGCATGTAGGTTATGGAAGGTCGTTTCCTGAAACCAGTGATGGGTGAACAGGTTTGCGTAAAATAAAAGACAGCCCCAAACCTCTCCTATGGCTCAGACTGCATCTCACCCAAGCAACAACCACCTCTTTATCAAAGGAGTTCTGACCTTTATCTGCAGGCTTGGCAAAATTATATTTAAAAGTTTGCATTCAAAGCCTGTTATCTGATTTCTCATAGGGTGTTTCTGGGTGGGTGGGAAAGGCATATCTCTTGATCGTGTTAGCTCCATCGCGTTCACTTAACAGGTTTGACAAAGTCCTGTTAAAATCCAGCAGTGTTGTGGGGAACAGTCTAGATTTTATCATCTAACTCCAGATCTTATCATGGCTTTTCAGCCCTCATCAGTTACTGCAATTCAGACAAATGTCTTTTTTTGCTAATTCAAACCAAATGATCCTAGAAGACACTCAGGTGATATCCTAAGTAACACGTCATCTGTCCATTACTCATTACACGCTGGTGCGGCTGTAGCTCCCAAAAATCAATGTGCCTCTGCCCCAGTGGTAGTAAAGGGCTCAATTCTGCCTCTGCACATTTCCAAGTCTCCCTACTAAAATCACTGTGATAGATCCTCTGGAGATATCAGTGAAGGTTATATTAATGAAGCGGGGGTTTAAGCGGGGTTGCCTGACATTTTTGGGATCCAGTCCTATTTCCCCTCGACACATTACTTTCCCTTTTGTGAGTAGGAGTTCATAAAGAAGTTAAACAAATTAAACAAAGCAACAGGTTGAACAAAGCAGCAAGTTCCTAGCTTGAGTAAAGGGTTTGCTGTGACCTGAGAGGTCCTTTCATATGACTGGAACTGGAATCTACTGGGAAAAATGGAGGTCCTCAATGAAGAAAATGAGGATTGCCAGCAATATAGTTGGGCCACTGTTTTCTTTCAGAGCAGATTATAGATAAGAACCAACAGACACCAAGCAAAATTGATTTCTGTAGCAATTAAACCTACTCAACTTTGAGGAGTTTGTTACAAGCTCAGAAAAGAGGAGATAAATGCTTAGAAGAACTGCAGAAGATGGAAGAGAGTATCGTGTGCCACAGCCAAGTAATTTTGTCGGCTCCTTTGAGTTTCATAGTAGGTTGAGGAGATGATGTAGCTGAATATGTGGCAGAGCTGGAGGGGCTAATTGAATGTTGTTTGATTAGCAACCTCCTGAGGGATGTGCTGTGAGACAGATGGAATTTCAACATTACGAGTGCCATAAACCATCACTGATTGCTGGTGGAGAACTTCACCTGGCCCAGAACAGCACTGTGAGCAGCAGCAAAGGAGAAAGCTGTGAAAGGCTGAAAAGATGGGTATTTATAAATACCTGAAACAACTGAGCTGACCAACCATAAAATGGAACACCCTGATGAGATTTTTTTCTACTGTGAAAGAGCAGCTTGTTTTGTAGCAAAATCTACACATGAAGTAATCCAGAGTCATATATGCCTCAATATGAGTTTTGCAGACAAAAAAGAGCAATGGCAGCTTGCAAAAACAATCTCTCAGATCCACCGGTTCATCCAGAGGTAACGGAAAGGAGCAGGGGGCTTTTGATTTTGATGAGATGGAAGATGCAAGCAATATATGCTTTCTAAAAGGCAATGGTGGACTTTACAGCATAAATGCCGAGTTAAACTGCCTGTCAGCTTCCACGAAAGCACATACAATGCCCATCAACACATATATATCCTGAAGGGCAAGAGGTCTGAATCCACTGCTGAGTGCCACATTGATATGTGGGCTTGCTCTGGAGGACTCTTTCTGGTGACAGTCTCTTGGTTTGTTTCTCTAAAACACAAATGCAGAGATAAAATATGGTTTAGTCCTAGATACCTGGGCCAAAACCCAAACCTGTCAGGTGGAGATTGTTTGCAAGTTTTAGAAGGGAAATGTCAGACTAGACCCCACAGATATACTACTCTGTGAAAATACATGCAGGTGTTTGTAAATGGTTAGGACATTTAGAAGGGAGAATAACAGGGATTTATGCAGAGGATGGGCTCACTCCGACATAGCTGCAAGTAGGGTTAGCTCCCAAGGCCCTTGGTGGAAGGATTGAGGAGGGGTGGGGAAGGAGCGCATCATTCACAGCTCCTCTTGTCTGCCTGGATTGCACTTCCAGTCCCTGTATTTGAACCAGAAAAAAAAAAAAAACAACCAAAAAAACCACCCAAACATTTTCCTCTACAGCAGTTGTGCACAAAGCCACAGTGAATCAAGTCTCCAGAGGAGGCAAATATCCCATCCCTTGGACACAGACTGTCAGGGCAGAGCGAGGTGGGGGGTGAAAGCTTCGTGCAGTGGGTGCATAGCGGGGATCTCCGGAGGCAGGGCTGGGTGAGTACCGTGAGGATCTGATTACCAGGAGAGTAAAATAAGCAAAGAGAAGCCCTGGAGATCCTCAAAGAGCAAATGAAACATCACTGAAAGAGACCCTGTGTTTTACAGTGAGAATTGGTGATGTCCTCAAGTGCAAGAGAAGATATTTCAGACATCTGCTTTCTTGTAAAACCAGAAGTGTTGTAAAATCAGAAGCGTAGAACCTGGGGTACCCAGTAGGCAGGGTAAGGATTTACCCTATGGCTGTTCACTTGTGGCCTTTAAATAGGCCAGCCACCCGGGAAGCAACTAATTTATGATACACACTTAAATTGGTTAAAAATTATTATCGGAGTGGCTGTCAAATATTTAAATTCCTTTACAGTTGTTACTTGAAAACCTGAGGCGACTTGGTACCGGTGGAAAAAGGCAAAAAGAGGATTATGAGAAATCTAAAAAGCTATGAGGTTATGGGAAGTGCTTTCCGCTTTGACCCTTGCAAAGACCATCAGTGTCACGTTCCGTGACATTTTGGTATGTAACATGAAGGCTATTGGAGGGTGGACAGATGGCTTCTTCTTCAGGTCAGTGACTAGGGCAGAAAAGACTAAATTAGCTGATGAAAGAAAGGCAAGTTGTTGTTCAGGGAATAAAACATCTCCATCACTGCCTAGATGGGAAGTACTTTATCCTTCTGTCAGATCATAGTCTGCTTAAAGGATTCTTCCATGGAAACAAAGGTGGGGTGACCAATGCGCCCAGCCAGCTGCTCTGCTGGGTGTCACCCTTTCCCATGTAGGAAATAGTCTGTAAGGTGAAGGTTAATGTAGATGTCCTCCCTCTGGCAATGGCTGGTACTGCAGAGGTTGAGTCACTCAAGACTGAGAGGACGTATCCTTGCCCAGCAAAGGGAAGGGGTAGCTTGGATGCAACACATCCCGTATGCACAATGCACACTGTTGTACACTGAGGCCAGGAATTACATCAAATGTACAGGGCATTTTTTGCCTAAAATCTCCATGGAGGTGAAAACAGCAGGGATGTCCATGGTGACCTCAGTGACCTCCATGGCTGTCCCCAGAAAGAGTAAACCAGCTGTGGCTACTCAGAAACAACCCCTAGGGATTGTGGAGGTTGAAAAATAATGAGTGTGGATGTACTAAAGACTTTCTGAGCAAGAATGGACTTAAATGTTCTCAAGCGTTTTAATACAATCCGGCTTCCAATGGCGTATCGGAGAGCTGCTAGAAAGGGAGTGTGAAAGAGATGATTAATGGGAACTTGGAAAAAGATCCGGATAGATTTCTTTTGAACCGTGCCTCAAATTACAATGGATGTGAGCCTGGCCTAGCTACTGATGAGCAGGAAGATAATGCTCATTTGGCCTTAATCTATCCCGTCCCGGGAGAAGAAATAAAGCCAGCCTCTTAAATACCAACCGCTCGCTTTCATGCAAAGGATGAGCATTGTGTAAAGACCATCCACATAAAAATGCCAGTAGTTGACAGTCTACATTATCTCTGGGTATTGCCTCAAAGTAATTGGACTCTTCCTATGTATGTGGTGGCTGAGGCTTAAGATCGTATCAGGACAGTGTGTCTACCGGGTGATGTTTAAATATTGGAACTCCAGCCCCTCTTGCGTGAAGGAGATGAAGCCAGGAGATGTGTGTGTGCGCTGCTTGGGCCCAAGATAGAGGCACTTTGTCTGTTCCTTCGCTCGACAAGGGGGATACCTCTGCCACGTGAAGGAGAGGACGTGAGTGCTACGGAGAACAAGTATGAAATAGGTGACATGAAAGAGCCTCTGATTTTTAAGGTAATGCATATGAGCTCTAGTTAACAATCTTGGTTGTTAATGCAATGGAGGGATAGAATAAAGACATCACAGAAGTGTTAATATCTTATCCGGGGCATTGTGGGATGCAATGTCCTCATTTTCTGTTTTCTGCAGCTCTGTGATAAATAAAGCAGCAGGTTCCCACCTGCAGTGCTGTGAGCAGAGTGTTTGGTTTTCTTCAACCGAACAGTCTCTTTACTCAAGGAATTGTTTTTTTCCCCACCTTGATCGAAGCCCTGAGGAGTCTGATCGTTCACAGGTAAACTCGTTCCTTGGATGTATGAAGTTATTTCCTTTTACTCTCTTTTCTTTGTTTCAAGAAGAGCAAACGAGAAAGGCTGGCCCAGAACCCGGGCTAGTCTGGAAGACTTTTATCTGCTCCCTGGAGGTGCATCAGTCGGTGCAGTAGCCCTGGGGAAATGTTTGCCATTGCGTGGGTGCCAGAAGCGTGCCATAACCCGATCAGCCCTGGGTTTGAGCCTGCAAGTGCTGTTGGGGAAAGATATAAGGACCCATGCAGGGAAGCTGAGCTAATCTGCTGGTGGAGACGAGAAATTCAGTGGAGTCTCCTCTTGCCTCCACCCCCACGTCCACACCAGCCCCTGCCACTGCGCAGGAAGAAGACCGTGCAAGAGAAAAGCTTGAGAGCAAACTCACATTGAGCCGGTTTGTGTTTTCAGCCGCCATAAAGAAACCCCCAGCCCAGCTAGTTGTTGGGCTGTGGGCCTGCAGCAAGGTGTGTGCTTGTGCGCGGGCAGGGGCAGTGCGGGACCACAACCTCCTTGCTCGCACCTCTTAAACGTGAGCGCGAAAGAGCACGGTTTGTCTTCGCAGCTGCTTTTCGGAGTTGTCTCTGGCTGTCATTTTTGGGGAGGGACGGGGGCAGGGAAATTGGGTTGGGTGGCAGATGGTGTTAAACAGGAAGGGAGGCAGTGTTTGTTTGCAAACACGGCGAGGTGTCGTTCCATTATTGCCCGGCGCTCTTGACAAAAATCAGTGTGGGAGCTTTCTGCCAGCTACCGCAGCCCCGCAACGCTGTGCGGCAGATGAATCAACGCCAACCAGGGAGCAGGTCCCTGCCCCAAAAGTCCTCCCTGGGAGTGTGACAAGCAGGAGCAAACGTGGCAGGAGATTCGTTGCCAGGCACGAACGAGGACGGCGGTGCCCTGTATTTCAAGGCTAGCACGGGGCGCCGGCGGAGTGCCTTCAGCCAGCCTGCGTCTCTAACTGCTTGTTTCTCCCCCTCGCCGTCCTCAGAGATGGAGTGATATCTGCAGGGAGAGAGAAATGCCACCCGCCGACGTGCTGGGAGGCGGCGAGCGTGTGTCTCGCTGCGCCCACGCGGCGGGTTTCAGGCGTTTGGGACCAGCGCTCAGCTCCCGCGTTTCGCCCCTTCCCTGTTACAGGGAGCAGGGCTGTGGGGGGATGTCACAGCCCTTCAGAGGTGGCACAAAGGGGCAGCACTCATGTCCGAAGCTGCGGCAGGTCCCCACCAGGAGGGAGCCCTGATGTGGATGCCGATAGAGACCCTGCCTACATGGAGGACATCATGCACCCTTAGCACCCATCTGGGCACACAGCTGCTGAAGCCTCTGCACCCTTTGCACATAAGGTATAGGTATTGACGGCTCCTACAGACCAAGGCTGGAGTCTGAAGAGTTTGGCATGTTTAGGAAAGTCAGCTTTGCCATGGTCACAAGTTTACAGATGGTGGGGTTGGGAAGGATGCCAGGGGTTTTAGCCTCCCCTAATAAGCCCCTGGGTCACACTCACTCTGGCACAGTGTCAATGGGTTTCCAGTCGCCATCCCCGGTGCCAGATGTGGGCAGCACGAGGGACCCAGCAGTGCTCTGCTGAGCCTGGGGCTCTTGGCATCTGCCTGCCCACAGCCCCATGGCACAGTGGGCGCACGCCCACCAGGGAGTTAACACCCCACTAAGCCTGGGGCTGCCACCAAGGCTGCCTCCACGGGGACTGAGTGGGTTAAGGACTAAAGAAGAGATGGCAACTTTTATGAGGATCCTCCTAAGCCACCTCAGACCCTCCTCTTTTTTTTCTTTTTTTCTGAGAACGTGGTGTTTTAGGACATTGATGCTTGAGCTTCTCCTTTCTTCTCCTGCCGGCAGAGCCAGGATTGATGACTCAGAAATTGCTAAAAACATCACGCTCAGCACTGCCACAATCAGGAGACTGGCTTAAAAATCATGAGATTTCTACCAAACAGAAATCAATTATTTTCCCTTGTCCTCTGGTGATTTTGACTCTGAGGTCATTCTTCAGTCCTCAGCTCTGAGGAATGCATTATTTTATTTTGTTTGCTTTTTAATGGAAAAAGGGGTTCCCATCTTGTCTCCAGAAAGGAGAGCTTGAGAACGGTACCGTGTCTCGTGCTTCTCCCATGGAAAACGTGACCGTTGCCCACATCCAAGTGTAGGAAATACCAGGAAGGACAAATCAAACACCCAACTCTGCCCCATTAGCTCTTCTATGAATATTAATGACCAAGGCACCACTGCAGTGAGTTGAGATCCGGGGAGCCAGGTTGTCTCCAGATCCTGTGACCACTTGCCAACAGGAAAAATGAGTGAACTTTCACTGGCTGTTTTTCAGGGCTGGATATTGTACTTTAATGAACAATCAGAAGGCAACTAGCTGGAAAATAACTGGACCTTTAACAGCCTTGGTGCTTAATTTACCATGTACTTTTTCTTACGTTCTCCCTCTCATTGCTGATATTATATCGGCATGGCCGCCTCTCTGACACTGGTTTTATTCAAATATTGCTGTTTCATCTCGCCTCTGCTCCTCACCCTGCTTCCCTGGGCTATTTCGCCTTGTCTGCCTCACCTGTCAGAGCGGCCCATCATCTGCCTCCTCAATCACAGCCCATTAGGAAAGGCTGGTCACCTCCATCTCTGTGCTCACGCCACGGTCCAAACACCAGCTCCTCCGTCGGATTCGGGGCTGGTTACAACGCCGCCGAGCCCACCCTGCCTCTGTGGAGGGGGCCGTGCGTGGCGGCTGTTTGGATGGATTCATTTAAATCCGTGATTTATGTGTTCTTCACACTTTAATTGCATCGAGGAATCTCTCACTCTGGCGGTGTCTAATCTCTCGACATTTCACATGCTCTGCCTGCGTGGTGTCAGAAGATGAATAGCCCATTCATATAGGGAGTGCTTCACATCCAGATACGCTGACTTACAATGCTGATAGACTGGAGCAAGAGATGAAGGATAGCAGCAGGGACTGGGTAACTTGTTGTGCCTACCAAACCTCATTGGTCCAAAAATAAAACGCGCTCTGTCTTTATCTGTAAATGACGGCATTTTTACTCGCATGGCTTTTTCCTTGCGTCTTCCAGCAGATCCCCTCCCTGTTTGCTAGTCTCTAAATGAGCTGCAAAGCATATCTTTGCCTTTAGGGTTTGCAGGGTGGTGCTCCGGGAGCCAGCTTTGGCAGAACAGGCTATTGAGGAAACCTGAAAGCTCTCTTTAGAATATGTATGTGAATATTGTTACTATTTGGCACTGAATCTGTCACCTGAAATGCCTGAGATTTTCTTAATAGTGCATGCACATTTTGCTGGCTCCTTTTCTCCGCTCTCCTTAAAATACGTTTGTTCTTGAATACTGTAGGGCTGAGGTCCTGGATTTATTTTTTTGGCATTGTAACAAATAGGAAGAGACCACAGCATACCATCAGACAGAGTGGGAGGAAAGAGGTGACTTTATCCTCATCTGAGGAACTAACAGATTAAATGATTTGCCCAAGGTCATACAGAAAGTCTGTATCATCAGATCAGGGAACTGAAACCAGGTCTTTTTTCAGAGTTTTGATCATAGGACAGGCTTTATCATCCTGGTCTGCTATATTTTCACACCGAAATATATTACTTACCGTCTAGAACAAAGACTATTTGTAAGGTACATGTCCCCATCCAGTCAGCAGATCTACTGTGGATGGCTCCCAATTTTCTTCTGTAATTTGTGTATTTGCACTGAAGAGTTTAGAATAAACGAAAGAGTTCATCTGTATTGAGATGTGATACAGCACTGGCAAGAACAGTCAGACAAGTTTAAGTTAATAAATAGATAAATAGAAGCGCAAATCAGAAGGTGGCTGATCTGAAATCCCAATGTATATAAATCAACAAATATGAAGGTTCAGCTGAGGAAGGAGTAGAAGGGAATGCGTCTCTCTCACTGAAATCATAATGTCCTGTTTTTTCTGACCACCCAAATGATAGTTAGTAAATCTTATTTGGTTACCTAATAAGTGCTAAGTTACTTCTACAAAAGAATAACAGCTTTGGCAGAGTTAGAGGCTTAGCCTAGAGCAGTCCCCAGTCTGGCTGGGACTTGTTAAAGGAGTCTCCTGCACGACTACTCCTCGGTGATGGAGCCTCTCCATAATTGTCAGTCTGGTGGCTTTCTGTCATGCTCACATGAAAATTTAGGGATTTTCGGAAACATCCCTGAGAGAGGAAAGTCAGTTTTGGCTCATATCTATTCTTGAAGTCTGAGGTCAGGAAACAGCACAGTGATGGGATCAGAAGGGAGGGATGGTTCTCGCATTTCAGTTGCAGTCTTATGAAGCAGGTATAGCATGAAAAAGTGATGTAATCACATATGTTTGAGCAGTCATATAAGTGAAAGGCAGGATGAGAGGCCTGTCTGCCATAACCCAGGTGTGCACCAGGGTTATGTATTCAGCTGTCAGAGATGCAAAAGACTCTTCACTTGAACCCACCAGCTGCAATTATGTTCCCAAAGTTCAGTTTTTGTGTTGAAGTTTCCCGGCCATATCTCTCTGCCACTACATGAACTGCCATGGAAATGTTGACCAAATATAGCTTATGTCTTTTTCTTCCTCTGAGAACACATGAAGATATGAAAATCTGGATTTTTTTTTTTTTTTTTTAACGTGGAAGTCACAGTTGGAAGTGCTTGCCTGGGTTTGAATAGACCAGCAAATAACTGCCTTTAAAAGGGGGGATGGGGCTTGGAAATAGATCTAACAGTAAGATTGCTTGTTTATTATTGCAACAAGTAACATCATGAGATGCTGTCTACTTTAATTTCCACTAATTTGGCAAGCTACTGGAGTAACTTTAGGTCCAGATTTTCAGAAGATCTCGGAGGCTTTTGAGTGTGTCTGAAAATCTGGCTGTTATTTTAGGTGTCTAAATGGGAATCAAACACTTGTAAAATAATCTAGCCCAGTTGTGGGTGCTGAGCACTTAGAAATCTGGCCTTCAGTTCTCGAGAAAATCTGGCTGCTAACATGTTTTAAGACTGAGAAAAGCATGGCTAGAACATCAAGCCAAAGGAAACAATTTGTCTTGTAATGACAGGGTTGAGAGGTAGATGATATTCTTTTAAATAAGTACAGTACCTAGGTCTGGATGATCTCTGCTTCCAACTAGATGAGGATATAAAGACACTGGTAATGAGATTCATTACAGCAGCTTTCTAATCTCTTTCGCTACAAAATACATTACATTTGGAATTTAACTGTGTGTGCAGCACACCAGGTGGCCAAGCTGCTTTTACTGGGAGAAAATAAAGAAGCTGAAATGCACTGCTATATAGTGCTCTTAATGCCTAATAATGTCATAGAGGAAGAAGTATGTTCTTGCTCTCTGTTGCTGATGACTGCCGAGCGAAGCACATGTTATACAAAGTCACATATGCTGGAGAATAACGCTGCTGCGGGAGCCCTTAGCTCACTGGTATGTGACACTGCAATGTGATTAGGAAAGAAATTACATACTGGCAAAGAGCTTTCCCCCATTTTGGGAGTGAGAGAGAAGAATTACCCCCTTGGAAACGTTATATCTGAGTGAATTTACTTTTCCATGGGCTGATATTCTTCTAAGGAAGAAGGATGTTCTAGCTGTTGCTCAGCAGAAAGGACATTTTTTTACTTTATTGGCCCAACATGGTCACAGGCTTGTGGACCAAATTTTACCTTGGGTGAAGCAGGGAGGGTTTCACCAGTTTCAGGGGAATTTGAGTCTGAGGTTTGAATTGCGTTGAATTTGAATATGGAGACTTAAAAATAGGGCTTCTAGTTCACATCCCAGTCTCTGAGGTGTTCTTGCTAACGGTGGAGGTGTGTTGACATGGCAACTCCCTAAATCTAGCCCTGAATGCTGTGAGCTTCAGCTCCTGCCCTACCAGGACTTGAAACTCTCCTGAACAAAAGATTAAGTCAAGACTTTCTGTCCACTGAGTGTGACACTTTATCATACAGGTGAAGCTGGCCTATGTGGATTTTTCTCCTGATCTCATGAAAGCCTCAGAAACTTAGCATTTTAATTTAATAAGAACAGAACTGGGCTGCTCACCTGTAGTGTTTGGCCATAATAAAACTGTTGCAAACACCATTTCTTCTCTTCTAGTACCTAAGTACCTAAGCTCGTTGTGATGCAGAATTACTTTACTTTTTTTTTTTTTTTTTTTTCTCCCTCTCCTTTTTGGTGCTGAGCGGAAGTTCTGGTTGGTTTTGGTAGGAAGCTGCAGACAGGCTGTGAAGCACAGTGTGAGGATTGACTGTTCTTCCCAGCTGTTTGTTGTGGATCAGATTTGCTCTTTGCCATGGGCTGGGATCCAGTTGCAGGACAGATGCTTTACGGTTTTGTTTATTGGATTTGCTACACAAAGGGTTGTGCTCCACACTGACAGGGAGCAGGTGGCTTGTAGAAAGAAAAAAAAAAAAAACCACCATAGTTTTGTATTTTTTTGACTGTTTACAGATTCTTGTGACATACTGATTGCAGCTGGATGTGCAAAAAGGCAGGGCTGGAGGTATCCATGCAGCCTGCCATCCCGTATTACTCAGACACAAACACTGATGCTCCAGGACTTCTGCTTTCTCCAGAGCTTGGGGATGCTCATGCCATGGCCCACGGGTGAGCTTGGCTGACTCATAACTTCCTTTCCCGTACCCTTCTCCCATGACTTCTCACTCCTCTTAAAGCTGTGGACCATATGGGTGTCTCTGGCAGTCAACCATATGAGGTCCCAGCAACCCTGGAGAACCCCTTAGGAGTGATCAGAGTGCACCCACCCCTCACCATGTAGTACCTACATACATACGTGTGTCAGGTCATGTAGCAGGTCTGCCTCCACCTCTTGTCATGTACAGGACACCTGCCTGTCATTGCATGGAAGAAACTTTCATTTTCATGACAATTATTTTGCGTGTCTCCTTAGTCGGTCTTCACTGATGTCACGGATGTCACTTAGTGTGGAACAAGAAATTAAGTCATTGAAATAGGTAGGTAAATGGACCATTGATTTACTTGAAAACACAGCAGGAAACTGAATAGACCACTAAAGCCTGACTTTTGGGTTTGGCCCCAAATAGAGCTGAGCAGTGGCCATGCTCCCTTCACGACCTTCTGTTTCCTCCCTCATGTGACCTTGTGTAGCCAAAATTTAGTTGTCTCCCAATTCTTGCTGTATCTCTGACCATACCAGTCCTATAAAGGTCCGCAAAAGAAGTTCCCTTTATGGGACTGAGGGATACCTACATGAGGTCCGTGTGAAACCCCACATCCCCGGGGGCTCCAAAGGAAAGAGAAACAGCAGCAAAAATAGACTAGTTTGGGTAGCAATCCATGGAATGCCTTCACCATATAATTTTAAGGCAAAATCCAGTGGGGTATGGAGGGCTGTCAAAAAATAACCATATAAGAGACTGAGGAGTCATTGCTGTCAGGATATTTCCACGTCTGCGTGATTTCTCCACGCTACGTTGGTTGTGCTGTGGTTGATCACAACTGGTGATCTTCAGGGACTTTTTCAAGCAGTGCTAGCCAGTTATACGGGAATGCTTGGAGAGTGGGACAGGCATTCAGACCCTTGCTCGTATAAACATAAGCTGAAAAACCACACCACCGTGTAGTATGACTGCCATTCTGGTGTGCTTTGCCACGCAATTATTTCTGCGCATCAGAGCGTGGATAAGAGCACTTTCACTCACGTGTTTGTGCAAGAAACACTGGCGAAGCCACGTGAAAAACTCCATGCCCTGTTCTCGGCTTGTGCAGTTGAAGGGTAGGATGAGACACGTGGTCCCAGCAGCATGAAAAGCAGATGAGGAGCCAGGACCCGGCTGCGATTCGTAGCTGTGATGCTGAGTGTGTGAGCAACCCTGATGTCAGCGCAGGTTTGTATAAACCAGTTGAGCTAATTAAGAGTGAATAGGTGCGGATTTGGGAAAGATCAGTCTCCGTTAGTGGCAGAATCACAAACAGGAAAAGGAGCTGACTTTGTGAGACTGCTCACAGCCAGCATGTTGCCTGGCTCCGGGCATGACTGAAGAGCTTCTGTGGAAATTTAGGAACTAAGGAGAGAAATTGCTTTACTTTAATATACAGGGAGGTTAACAAGCACCCACTGGAACCCTTTTAATTGGCAAGTAGCCCCGCGGAGGCTGGGACATGTTAAACAATCGTCCTGGTAACCCAAAGCACAGCTAGGCTGAAAGTGTTCACATCTATCTTGTGAATTCCTTAAATAATAAACACTGGACAAAGTTCAATAAACAACCAGATCAAATCTCGCTGAGGAGGCACTAGGAAAGCAGCTAGACAGAAGCGTCTACGGGGCAGCGCTCTGCAAAGAGGAGAAAATCACAGAGACGAAGGCTGGAACTGATGTCTGCTCTGAAAGCATTTGCTGGCAACGTGAGGTGAAGCATTCGGGGCAGGGCAGGTGCTTTTTGTTCATGTTTTGATGCAGGAGTTCAAAAACTTTTCCAAGGGCTGAATCAGCCTTCCGGGCTCGTTTGGTGGACCGGATATGAACATCAGTCCATATTAATGCAAAAAATTGATGTGTCCATGAGCCATATGAAATGGAATTGCGGCTTGTGGAAGGGCTACAAGTTCTCCATTTTCACGTCTAAAGGATGTAGTATTCAGTGCAACAAATCTCTTTTCTACAGCCCTCCTCACTATTACTTCTCTTTGATGGAGAAAAGTTTAGTGTCCCTAAATCACCATCAACTCAAAGTATGCCCTCCCTGAAGCATCATTATAGTTCCTTGCTAATGAAAGCACTTTTCTAAACTCCTGGCATGAATCTACCATCGTATGCCTTCAAGAAACCCCATAGCTGGGATGACTGGACCAGCCAGCTTGGTTCCAGCTGAGTGTCAGAGATTAGACACTGTGGTAGGACGAGCCCAAGCAGAGGCAGCTTGGGGGGACTCACGGGAAGCAGCTGTAACCCGTCCCATCCCTCTCTCCTGGTGAATCCCAATCCAGGCCTGGTGGATAAGGTTTATGGGGTGGTATGTAGTGCTGGGAGGAAGCATGTTGTGGTGTTGTGCAGTTGGGTGTATGGGTAGGTGGGTTTTTGGGGGGATGTGAGGGATGTAATCACCATCATTGATGGTTGGACTCGATGATCTTAAAGTTCCCTTCCAACCTAGCCAATTCTATGATTCTATGTGGGATCGTACACAGGAGGGCAGTGGTGCTGTGCATGGGGCTGAGGGAGGTGGGTAGCGCAAAGAGAAGGGCTGTGGGGTTGTATGGAGGGTTTCATTTACAGACATTGTATTGAGGTTGCTGATGTATCCCGGATAAATATTGTGGTGACATTACTGTCCTTGAAAAGGAAAATGTTTCGCTATATCTTTTTTAGCTGAAATGGAGATCTCTGAGCCTTGTGGATATAACACCCTTGTCATGTTTAACGAGATATGTGTGAACTGCTGGCTTTCCTACAGCCTACCTGCGCTTTCGCCTAAGCCGTTGTGCCAGGCCCTTATCATGCAACACTTTGCTGTTTGCACCTTGCTGATGGGTTGTCAAGACAGTGCACGGGAATGTCACCGCGCAGTTTGTCACCGTGCCGTCAGAGTGGAAGCAGGTGGTGGGGACATGCAGGTCTCCTTCCCTGTCCTCCTCCTCCCTGCTGTGCTGCTCACGGCAACATCCCCGTGACTCCTTCCAGCTCTTTCTCACCCCTTGCAGCAGGTAGATGTGACTGGTGGGGGTCTCCAAGTGCTCCAGGTCTCTCCTGAAGGTTGGAGGACGGAGTTTTGCCTTTCCCTGCTATGGCACTGTGATTCCTGACCACAGGGCAGCAGCACTTGGAGGAAAGCCCGGTCGCCACCGTGAGCACTGGAGGGGAGACAGCCAACCCAAACCCACTGCGGATATGGGTATTGATTTCTGCAGTGAAAAAAAGGAGAAAAATCTTCTCTCACAGTCTCATTCTCTGCCATTGTGCCCCAGAGCAAAACAAGTTAAAGAAGGAAATAATACTGCTGCCCTCCTGGCAGGTGGATATTTGGGCCTTGCAAAGTTGTTTCTGTTGGGATGACCAAGCAGCAATGTGGGCCAGGAACCAGACTGATATTATTACGTTTATTCACCAAAAAAAAAAACAACAAAAAAAAATCCCGTTTCCCTAAATGCAGTGGAGGCAATGAACAGGCAGCCGCTTTGACCTAAGAAGCTCTGAGTACAAGCAGCTTGTCTTTTCTTAAGACCCTGCTTTCATAAGACCTCATGTCACCACTATAAATCCTTGGCTAAGCATGGCCAAAAGCAGGGAATTACTCCTTTAGGAGGCTTCAGACTCAGCCAGAGGGAGCTGGCTCCCCAGTGCGTGCTCGTGTTGTTACAGCAAGTGGCAAGCAAGTCCCTGGCAGAATGGGGAATGGACCCTGTGTGTCCTGCTGCCATTCATCCCTTCACCCAAAACACTTGAGTATGAGCAAGGAGGACCTTGATGCTGCAGATGAGCTCTGAAAGGTAGAGCAGCAGTGAGCTGTAGGTATTTATAGGTGGAGCCTTAATGGAGGAGCAGCACTCATCAGATCAGCCAGGTTGCTGGTGGGGCTGGTTGTAAACAAGCTAATCCTGAATTGCCATCAAGTCTCAAAAGGACAATAGCGTGAGTAAAACATCAGTTTATGGTTGTGGTGGGCTTTGAATGAAGTGACCTCTACATTGGGCCTCCAGGAAATCCGAGAGGGGAAGCTAGATGGGAGGTTTCAGTTGTGCCTTCTGAACATACAGACCACACCAAAATACTACACTTAGAAGGGTGAAAGGGAATACTTGCCATGATTTGAAACTCTCTCCCCTGCCTCCTAAGTGTTTTTAAAACTGAAGGAGAATATCAGACCCTTGTCTTGTGTGAAGAATGAGTTAATTCCTATAGAATTATGAACATTTTGCACGACCAGCAGAGCCAGCCTGGAAAGCACAAAGATGTCTGTGTAACACTGGATGGTACGTGTACTCTGCTGTATGCAGTTTGTCCTCCAAAAAGCTCTTTAGCCGCTTCCCAAATCTTGGTCCTAGGAAATTCACTGGGATCTCTCCTCCTGCATTCAAGTGGGTGAATATTCATGCTCTTCTGCCTGGGTCTACCTCTGCAAGGTGTGTTTGGTTGTCCTGTGGAGGTGGAAGAAGAGTGGTCACTTTTAGGAAAGCCCCTCCAGGGCTGGTGTTGCCACAGGGGAGCAAGTTTCTATGAGAAAGAGAGTGGAGGATTTACACCCATCTAGATTCAAATGGGATTAATCTGGCTTAATTTTTTACTCTAAAAGACAGTTTTAGATGCAAACTCAGATAGAATTTGAGCTTGAAGCAGTCAGTTCAGGCTTGATTCTACGATCCTTTATAGCCAAGTGAAGGGGGAAAGGGAATTCAGCTCCTCCAGAAGGTGCCCACAGAGCCCCTGTACCATTTGAGCTCATGTCTGACCACCATAAAGAGAAAGCTCTGGCCCAGACGTCTACTTTACAGAAGCCTAAGGTATTAGTGATCAGACCCAAATCAGCCTAATCAGGTCTGGTCGCCTTTTGTCTTAATGGTACAAATGTGAGGAGGAAGCAATGTGTTGCAGCAAGAATAATGCCAGCAGGATTTCTTCATTTCTTATGTTTTCTAGCTCCACGGGGGACAATGAACTGCATGGGTGATGAGTCAAGATTTCTGATGCCACCTCCCTGTGTCAGCATGGATCCAGTCAAGTGCAGATCTGGATCAGCTTGCTAGGAGGGTGAGAGGGACCTGAAGTGGATCTTGCTTAAACAAGATTGAATGACCCTGGGGTGAATCAACACCTAGAAGCTTCTTCTCTCTGTTTTTTTTACCTAAATCTGGCCATTTGGAAACACTGACTCGTTGCATTACTGCAGGTAGAGCTCATCTCTCTACGCAGTGCAGCTCAGCTGGTCCTTCTCAGAGCTCTCAGCATCTCTTGTGGGCGCTGGTGGCTGGTCCAGTGTATTCATGTAAAAGTTTTGGCCTCTGTGGGATTGTATAAATGCGTCTTTCTCAAGTTTCCCTTGAAAACTGGCCAGATCCCTGGATTCAATTTGCCTGGGCCTAGCAGACAATGGGATGACAACATGAAGGATTTATGGGATGTGCCTCGCAGGTCTCTGAAGTCAGCATCCTCACAATACAGGGACAAAATCTGGTCCTGGTTGCAGAAACCTCGGGCTTGTCGCTCTATCTTCTAGCACCATCAGAGCCACACAATGTAAATGTTTATTGCCTTCTTTGCATGGGCCTGTGGCTTGTGTTTTGAGTTTCATGCAATGCAGTGAGGAGGGCCTCCGGAGAGCGGTGTTATAAAAGAGCCAGAGGCCAGATGCGTATGAGACTCCATCCCAGAGAAAAGTCCCCGCAGTTTGACTCCGTCAGGGCGGCCGGGTGTTGAGAACAAGGGAAAATTGAGTCGGCCATAGGATGCCATCCGGTCTTTAGGGCGGACGAACGCATGTAATCTTGGTCGGGGCTGTAAAAGCTGCATTGCTAGGCTGGAGGAGAGGAATGCGTGGCCGGGGAGCTGCGATAATGGAAGGAGGAGCTCGGAAGAAAGAGGAGAGGAGAGGCATTCGCCTTCGCTATCTGTGAACTTGATGCAGAGAGACATTCGTAGTTTCCAATAAGCAGTTCATTTATCTTAACTTAATACCTTTTTACTCCATCGCTAGAAGAGTGATCCCAATTAAGGCAGCACAGCAGGGCTTCCTGTATAAACCTCCTAACACCGCCAGTTACGTTATTTGCTACAACCAGCCAGAGTTATGATCACCAGTGAAAAATAAGCTTCCTATCTGGCAGCTGGCCAGATTCATCCTAGCAAAGCGGCAGAGTAGAAGGAGGACCGGGAGCGGGAATGCATTGAAATGTAAAACAGTTAACATTTCTACAATATATGTCAGCATCCACCAAGCAGTGTGGGCAATTAAGTAATGTTACATTGTACACTTCACCTTGGAAGAAAAGCTCATTTTGGTGGAATAAAATACCCAAATGCCACAGACTCTGCTGCCGATTTCACATCTAAAGCAGTGTTTTCCCTTCTATGCACAACGCTTAGCACAGAATTAAGAGAAAAAAAAAGCAGCATGATTTTAGACTTAGAAGATAAGTAAAAGTGTGGGCCCTCTGCCAAGTTTCTCACCATTTAGCAGTGCTGAGATGGGATAAAGAGCAGATTTCTGACTGCTTCCCACAGCCACTTTTCTAGTTTCGCAGAGCTGTTTTATATTAGAAAATTGTTGAAGATCTTTCATTGCGTCTTTTCTTTCCCCTGATTTAAGGGATCTTCGTGTCTCCTCCTCCCCCTGCTTTTCAGTGGAAGCAGTCTCTATAGGGGCCCTGACCTCGCACCGCATGGGAGCAGTTTGCTTGCAGGAATGATAAAGCTCTTCAGCAGAGTGACCGGGGCAATTGGTTGTGGTTGCATATGTCAGTCCTGCTGCACTGCTTTTTTTTTTAAGGTAGAGGTGTCCCAAAATTAAATGTGATAGTGCTGCTGGAAATCTTCCACCTCACCCTATGGACAGGCGTGAAACTGGGTGGTGACTTCACTGAAAAATCAAACTGTGTATGTGCATCTGGGCCATTAGTCTGAATAGCTGAACTCGAGAGATGAATGGAAATTGCCTGTTGCTTGGGTTCACCAGAAGGGAAAACCTGTCTTTCAAAAAATAAAAAAAAAAAAAAGAGAGGAAAAAAGGGACATAAGCAAAAAAAATGTAGTCTCTAAATTCCTGTGGGTTCTATTAAAATTCTTCCTCTGCTGGCATGTTATTGGAGAGCCTTTAGCTTTGAGAACTGATTGTCCAGTACTGCTGGCTTGTCTTTTGTAAAACCTGGATGCTGACTGGAACCAGATGAAAAATTTTAACTGAAATATCTATTAGGGAACTAATTCTAGGAGGAATTCAACAGACTTTCAGGCTCATTTCTGATACACCCAGATGCCGAATTGGTAAGGAGATACTGCATATACTGCAGAGCGATAGGAGGAGAGAAATGGGCAAGGAGAGAACAAAAAAAAAAAAGTGACAAAAGTGTTTGCAGGGCTGGTAGATGCAGGAGGAATGCTTTAACCTTCTTTTTTATGTCTTCTTTTAACTTTGGTCCATGAGTCTCACGCATGTTACTGTTAGTTTAGTGATTAAACATAGCAAGATCATGAGATTCAAGGAGGCAAGTTCCTGTTTGCAGCTCTGCAGAAGTTTCTGAGAGGTATTTTGGATACACAAACTTTTGTTATGCAAATATAAGATGGCTATTTCTTTTTTTCTAAACCTCCCTGTTCAGGGCATTGGAGCCTGGTGCAGCATCTTCCTTTGGTGCGGTATTTTGGAAATTTGTTGGGCTCAAATTCTGAATGCAGGCTCTGCTGTTAACACTTTGAGGGTGTAGGAGGCTGGCTTTGATATTTTGCATAGGTTCTACTGAACCTATTTCAGGCTGCAGTTTGATGGTTTACACAAGAAAATAGCCTGAAGAAAGTGACATTTAAAACCTGATTGTTCATGAACCACCAAAGCCAGGAGAAACTGTGCGTAATGGGAGAGCTGGGAATCCCAATTTTGTAGAGATTCCCTGGTGGCCGTGAATTTTTTGCCTCTGAATAGTTGCTGGTCATTCATACTAGCCAGGGAATCATGTTTTCAGACCTCTCAGAATACCCCGAAGAACAAAACTGGGTTTCTCAGGCAGCCAGGACCAAAGTACTCCCAACAATGCCATGTCTAACAGTGGGACAATTATTCAAATGGCAACAGAAAATTCCCCTCGAAAGCATCGCTGTGACTTCAGTGGATTTAACTGGCAAACACAAAATGTCCTTCTGCTACTGCTTCACCGTGGGATACGCTGCCTAAACCTGTTAAACACCTTGCTGTTACAGACAGGGGTGCAAATTGTTTTCTGGCCTTTGGCTTACCATTTATCTAGAGCTTTTTTGCTAGCACAAAGCCTCCTGTTCTATGTTTGAGGTACACCTCTGACACAGACAAAATGTCCAGAAGGTGTAAGGCACCAATCCTGCAGGGACTTAGCCCCCTAAACACATTGACTCAACTGGAACTAACAGAGCTTATTGTTAAGTATACACCCAAACCTTTCCTGGGCTGAAGCCTCAATCAGTAGCCAGGACAATAAACTGCTGGCGGTGGCTTAGAATGCCAAGTAGCTGGTTTAAAATATTTAGATGTCCGGCACCTGAATTCAAAGAAAACAGATTCTCTATTTCCATATTCTGAACTGACCTGTATGATATGGGATCTTTTTTAGCGTTCCTGCAGCACTCTCTGAGTCCTTATTCCTTGTATGAACTGGAAAATGAATGTACTGCCTGGGGTAGCAGCTTGATTCTGGTTGCACGCTAGCTCAAACAATAGGCTAGCAGAATCTATGTCTTTCCTGGGTTATTTTCTACTGTTTTCACTATTATCTTGCTTATTTCTTTGTCCTTTTAATGTTTGTAGTGGTCATGTTTGTTTGTAACAATACTCAAAGACCATTATGTGTCTTCAAAAATCTTTGGATATAAATCACCAAGTTAATTGCATGCTGCAGTTGTCAGCATGCCCTGTGACACCCACATCATAAACATTATGACTCATATATTCTTCTTCCAAACTTCTCTGTGTCCAGCTAATACCCTTCTAATGCCTTCTTAACCATCTGAGGCTCTTAATGGTGGCAACTCCAAGAACCTTTTCCTGCTGCTTTTCCCATATGGCTTCCAAAATGGGACCCAGGAGCTTGAATGGTGTCTAGCTAGGGGAAATCCCTACCCCAGACAATGGGAGGTGTTCTGTGAACGAGACTAGGAGATGGATCAGCCCAAAGGAACTAGTCACTCGTGTGTATAAGCACAAATGTGGCAGATATTGGGTGACTCGTGGTCGAATCCTGCAACTGTGCTTGTGAGGATTTAGTCCTCTCCCTTAAAAAGCAATTCACATGCTGTTCCTCAGTAAGATTCTTGGTCAGTTTAATGGGATAAATTCATCGTCTACCTGACCTCGTTGAGTTTTACAGCAGCACTGCATGTAGCTCCCCGTGCTAAGCCGAGACAGCTCTGGGTAAAGGCATCAGTGGGAAGTGCCGCTCTGTCATTTGCTTAAGGATCACTGGTACAGGCACAAAACATTATCAGCACAATGTCCCTGAATATGAAATCCTATTATGTATTCTGGAGAATGAATATAGAAAATACCCCTGTGTAAGCTGAGGTACAGAATACCACGGTACCAGTACCCTGAGTTCCAGTTCCATGTGTGGTGCCCCGGTGCTATTTTAGTCTGAAATAATCCATGATGACTTCTGTGAGCAAGGGGTTCTTCTGTGTACAAAAAGCCCGTGTTAATCATCTGTGATACGGAGAGCAAATTCAACCCATGGCTCAAATGCACTCCGCAGTCTCTGGGTTTCCTTAACCCCTGCTAAATTAGGTAAAGAAAAGCTCTGACAGCCCCAGCACAGTGGTCACCCACCAAGAGCTCACACTGCCCTTGGTACAGCAGGTTTCTACCCAAGATACGGAAAGTTGCCATTCCTTCTTGTCCCAGTTTCAACAAGAGGAGAAATGAGGCTTAAAGCCTGTCATTGCTCTCACTAATTCTCGTCCTCTTGGCTAGACGGGTAAAATTCATCTCCACTATAAACATCTTCAAATATTTACATACAATAACAATTATGGGCATTTTGATTTAAATGATTAAAACACCAGGCTTGACTAGACACTAATTGCTATTGATTGTTTAATGATATTGTGGAATGGTAATGCAGGCTTCATATTGACAGTCAAAAGCAATTG
The DNA here is from genome assembly GCF_965231255.1 of Vanellus vanellus. Taxonomy (NCBI): domain Eukaryota; kingdom Metazoa; phylum Chordata; class Aves; order Charadriiformes; family Charadriidae; genus Vanellus; species Vanellus vanellus. The sequence goes on along the minus strand of NC_138906.1, from coordinate 7,507,689 downwards.
ACCGAAAAGTCATTATCCATTTTTAGCCTTACAAGTAAACTGCCTGAATTTTGATTGAAAAATATTGTACTAAATGTAGAAAACCTCCTAAAGAAAAAGGATGAAAACTCTAACCTCCATATTATTGAAAGCATTTAAATTACTCTTCTGACCACACAGCGGGAATACAAGAAGAAATTTAACCTTCATTTCCAGAAGGAAGCTTTGACTACAGTCAGTGGTTAGAGAACTAATCTTTTGGTTCTGGGACTGGGATTTAAGTTCCTTCTCTGATTTTTATGTGCAGTATGTTTATGGCCTCATCTCACTCCTATAATTGGCATTGCATTTCATCACAAAACCATTATACATAATTTAGCTGTGTTCTTCATAGGTCAGACCTGAGTAGAAGGTCACATTGGAGCTACCTAAACCATATGCATTCTGAAGATAAACACTGAATCTTGATTTTCATTTTGCTGCCAATTCTTTTTTTTTTTTTTTTTTTTATGCGAAAGGGGGAAGGGAGGATGCAAGGAAAATCCTGAAAAATGTTGTGTTTTATCAGCAGCAGTATACTTTTAGTGTTCTCTGTGTATATTATTATTCATGCAACTTGCAACATAGTATAGAAACCTACTGAGTAAGATCAAGGGTCCACAAACTCACTATCTTCTCTCTGATCATGACCAGTATGGGAATTGTGATGATATTATTGGAGTTAATGTTCCTCAAAGGTGTATGCGAATTAAGCCAGAATCGAAGCAGAATCATGGACCTACGGGATGCTAAGCCACTGGAAGGATCACAGCTGGACCAGGGCTTGCACAGAGCTAACCAGTTCCAAAACAATCATCCTGAAGTTGGCCAAGCCCGACTTCTGCATCTCATCTCTCCCACTCACGTTAGCAGTTGTCCAGGTTTCAATCCAGATCCAAATTCAGGAACTCGATTTTTCATTTCCAGAGAACTGACCTCACTGGACTTCAGTTCAAAAGTTGAATTTTGCTACTCCTAGAAATAGGAAGACATAGTTAATGTGAAACAGGAATGAACCTTGAATTAAAGGAAGGATCTGAAGAAGTGAGGATTTCGTTTGACCGAGTAGTTGTAGGGTTGGCATCAGCTAAACCGTCTGAATGTCCAGAAACCTCCAGCAGTTCCCCACAGGGGTGTTTTCCAGGACTTCATTATGAAGAGGTCAAAACGCGGCTGGGTGAATTGCTGTGGTAAGACCGGTGGTCAGAGCCATGAGAAAACCCAGCCACGTATGCAACACGGAGCCGGGCACCCGCGAGGGGTATATCCGGAGGATTTCTTTGTCTTTCAGCTGTTTGCACTGGCATGACTCCCATGCTTAGACAGACTTGATCACAGTCACCAGAGAAAACAGAATGGCTCCACCAATGAACTCAGGGCAAAGACGCACAATTTGTGCACTTAAATTAATTAAGAAAAACATACTTTTTCTGTATCATTTATTGTGATACTCAGGAGTCTTTTCTAAGAAACTGAAAACAGTCACTATTCTAATTAGTACACTGAAATCTCATCTTCTCTCCTTGTTCGAAGTACGAAGCTATTTCGTTACAACTCCAAGAGGATGGGCTGCTAAATAGGATGCCTCAATCAATATTAAATCACAACTGCGTTTCAGGGCTTTATGAACAAAAATATACACTTTGATAATTGCGCCGTGACCCCATTATATGACAGGTATAAACCACTGCTGCTAATGACTTGTCATAAAATAATATGAAAGCAACCAAACCAATTTATAAATAGTAATATTTTTTAAACAATTCTGAATATATTTTCTTAAATGGCATATTCAAAAATTACTTTTATATACTTTTCTGCAGGAAATGTGGAAAACATTTGCATATGCTACAATTAAGAAGGAAAATGAATATTAACAGGTTTTACCTGTCCACCAAGAACAAATCATATAATCATAGAATCATAGAATGGTTTAGGTTGAAAGGGACCTTAAATATTGTCTAGTTCCAACCCCCTGCCATGGGCAGGTACACCTCCCACCAGACCAGGTTGCTCCAAGCCCCATCCAGCCTGGCCTTGAATACCTCCAGGGATGGGCCATCCACAACTTGTCTGGGCAACCTGTTCCAGTGTCCTACCACCCTCAGAGTGAAATTTTTTTTCCCAATATCTATTCTAAATATGCCCTCTTCCACTTTGAAGCCATTACCCCTCATCCTATCACTACATGCCCTTGTGAAAAGTCCCTGCTCAGCTTTCTTGTAGATGCCCTTCAGATACTGGAAGGCATCTATCAGGTCTCCCCAGAACCTTCTCTTCTCCAGGCTGAACAACCCCAACTCTCTCAGCCTGTCCTCATAGGAGTGGTGCTGCAGCCCTCTGATCATCTTTGTGGCCTCCACTGGATGAGCTCCAACAGGTTCATGTCCTTCGTATATTGAGGGCTCCAGAGCTGGACGTAATATTCCAGGTGTGGTCTCACATGTGACCTCTCTTATTGTGATCTTACAGCCTAAGAATGTTCTGAAGTTTTCTTCAAGGTAAGACCAATGTTTTCAAATGTCTATTTTCACTGCCAGACCCCTAAAATCTAAACATAATCAGCTAAAAGCAACCTGATTTTTATAAGACCATTGAATCTTTAGAGGCTGTAGAAGCTGAGAACAAATGTTATTAATGTTTGAGTCCAGAAAACCTTTAGAACAGCTCAGGAAAAAAATAAAAATCACACAGTTACCATCCCAGTCCTAGTGGTATATCCCGCTAAAAATTCCCTTCCAGAAAGAAATCTAGTTTTGGCTGGGGTAACTCAATCTATGGAGAATCTTTCTTCATCCTTAGTATTTCGCTAAACTTCTGCATTATTTGGCTTTTAGGAAAGGAAAGGAGAGGGGTCATTTTTCTATTTAAAATGAGTTTAACTTCCAGGTGCTGAATCTAGCTGATAAAGTTCCTTTGCTAAAAAGCCCTTTAAGGACCTGGTGGTGTCTCGCTATGAAGGTGCTTGGTGATGCATAATTATCATGGAGATTGCTCAGTTTTAGGCTCAGTTCTGGAAACGTTGGTCCTTTCTTGCAGCCTTGCAGAGACTAGTGGCCTGTTTGGGAAATGAAGGGAAAAAATGACTTCCTCTAGTGCTCAGTGGCACTGAGAAGCTGAGAGTCAGGAACTCTGCTCCCTGCTTTCGAATGATAAAAGAGATGAGCTTAATATGGGATGACAGCTTCTCTGATGTGTGCAGTTCTTCTCTAACCGGGCTCATTCCTTGTGCTGTTGTTCTTACGTGAAGAATGCACATGAAGCAGATGGGCTTCTCTTCTCTGTGAGCATTTAATAGTAGGGTGGAAAGTCATTGGCCAGGCTTGGCTGCTTGATTTGTATGCTATTTCATTGGAATTTTAGGTGCCTTATCCTGAGGAAGAAGGGAGGTGATATAATCCACGTTGCCTAATGTACCTAAATACCTCTTCTTATAACACAGTCTGACCCTTCTGGTCAACTGGTCCAGCCTACCTGATTTTGATGCTTTCTTCCTCCATAATTAGGAGATCTTTTCTGGACCACACAGAGGTCCAGAGGACAATTCAATCTTCTTTTGCCCCTTTGCCTGACAGTACTGGGAGGCAGTGGGAAGCCCTGGATGCCACCACTCAGCAAGGAGTCTGGTCTGCCAGGCTGAGAAAAAAAAAAATAAATGTGTGGTGTTGACAGTAGCAACACTGCTATTTTGTACAGTACCGTATCCAGCCAGGAAGAAGACCCTGGTCTCTAAGCTGTGCTCAGCGGGAGGGAGATGGCAGCCCTTGTGTCCACCCCAGTCTATGCCCAGTGGCGAGGGGACTACCACCACTCTCCCAGGGCTGCAGAGCAGCCTGGACTGGCCGAGTCATAGGGCTGTCCAGAAAGAAAGAGAGGAGAAATCTAACTTTAGCCTAACCGTAAGGGCTCTTAGCTGGAGGAAATCAAAACTGGGCTCCAGGCCCAGCTTCCTGGTAATCCTGTGCAATTTTCTTTAACTCATCAGTGGTGTAACAGTGAAAAAGAAGCCTGTAGCAGGGAACTGAAGCCTAGGTCTTTTCCCTTGACCACCAGCCACTCTTTTCCCCATCTTTTACCTAGTCCTTGGGAAATGTCTTTCGCTCTCTTTTCTCTCCTGGGAATTTTCTCATTCCTGCTTGCCAAAATAGCCCAGCTGCAAGAGAAGAGTGCAAGAGCAGTCACTTCTAGACTATCTTATATCCTAGTGGTTAAGGACCTCTTAGGAAATAAGAAACAAGGAGATTAGTCTTCCCTGGACTGAGCAGACATAAACTACGGCATCGCGCTGTGGGTGAGCATTTAATTGCCAGAGAAATGGGCCAGAGGCTGGGGACACCTCCACCACCGTGTACTGCCATCTTCACTGCAGCCCTAACGACCTACCTGCACTCCTATTAAAATACGAGACAGCAGCCATCCTCCAGACGAAGGATGTCTGGTGATGGGTAGGTGACCACAGCTATGCAGCCAATGATCTTTCAGGCTTAGTGTATTTAGACATTTTCAGGGCAAGGCAGACTTGGTGTATACACAGGCTATTTGGGAATTTTGATGAATTTCAAGTGTTTAGGTCTCATTTGAGTCAGGATTTGAGCTAGCTAGATCCCTTTGTAAATCACTAAAATTGGTTTATAAGTTTGTGCCTTAATATGTGATCTTTTGATAGGGTTCACAAGTATCGGGCTGGGAAATTAAATACTTTTGAAAAGTCTGGCTAGGAAAATGCAGTGGCTTTAATTCAAGTCACAGAGTCTTTCTCTGTTTATTTTAGAACACTCAGTCACCACTTCTGGTATAATCCTATGCACACCGGAATTACAGATGGAGATAAGAGCTTTATGTGTTTCTCCAAGATCTCTTTTTTGTAAGTGATTGGTACTCTCACCTTAAATTGAAAAGTTTCTATTTGAAGTGTGAAACTTCAATTATGGGTAGTGGTATCTTCTGTATACACATTCCATCTATATATCTGACCTTTCTGGTGTTAACAAGAGATTTACTAAGCATCTAATAGGTAAAGCGCTCTGAAAAAAAACGCATGTAGGTACTTCTACTACGGCTTTGTTTTTACTGCAGATTGAATAAGCGGGAATGCAATGCAGGTATTAATTACAATCCCTTTTGCTGTGTAATCAGAATAATATAGGAAATACTTTCCACTTTCCTGGCTGTGGCCCTGATCCAGCCAAGTACTTAGATGTAGGAATAGTCCCGTTCAAGCAGGCAGGAATTTTATAGGATCAGAGTTGAAGCATATGTGAAAGGGATTTTTTCGTATGTGTGTGAAAGCACATATGTACACATATATATAATCCAGATGAATTTTTTTTGTTAAATTCTTAAAAGGCAATTCTCTAATTTCTGAATATTAGGGACAGATCTAAAAGGAAATACTAGGGATGTATCTAAAACTTCACAGCAGTTACTGTGAGGCCTCTGTCTGTTTGGTAGTACTCTACTAACCCACGTGCAACACCATGCCAAGGTGGCCATATAACCCCTGGATAAAAGCTGGCTGGTGGGATGAGTGGGAAGAAGTTGTTCGTCCATCCATGTAGACATGCCCTTAGTCATGCGGAGTGAATCACATTTTAAAGAGAAAACTGAATTCCTGGATGAGAACGTCCAGTTCTTTTGGATTTATGATAGCACAGTCTGAAGTTAGGTCCAAAATTCATGGCTGACTCTTCCCTCCAATGATTCAAGCCAAAATTCTGGATAGGAATAAATATCCTGTAACTCTTGGAGAGTTTGAGATCCAGACCAAACTTCTGCAACTCACATCCCTCTCCAAGGGATTGCAAGGTATTTTTTAATTGAATGGTTGTTTTCTTTAAATAACGTAAGGCTTCAGAATTTGTCCTTTTGCCTCCGACTCTGTTTTGTCACTCGTGAGCAATCTGTACTAACGCATTCAGGTCAGGCATCCAAGGTTTACAAATCTGGCTTTGCATACCTCTCTCTCTTTCCTTGTCCCATCTTGAAACAGTAATAAAAGCTCTGCTTGCCAGTAAAGTGCAGGGAGCCGGTGCTTGCAGTGGGGCTCATAGCACATGGGATTTGTTGATTTTGGGGGTTTTTGTCAACTAAGAATGAAAAAGAAAACAATCCTAGGACTTGTATCTCTGAAGGTCTGATTGGACAACACCACCAAGACAGGGAGCAAACATGGGTGATTAGGGGACCAGAACCTTGGCTTCCTCCCTAAACATCTTCTGATTAACCATGTAGACATTCACTTGCAGTATTAAGTCCTCAATCCTCCAAAAATATACAGCTTTTCTCAATTTTGTGCAGACAAACTTGATACATGAAGAAATCTGTGCACAGTCAGGGCCCCAGCGAACAAGGCATAGACTGAGAGAAGTGCAGCAACAGAGCAGCTTGCTTGTGGCCAAAATCAATTGGGAATAGCACCAGGAACAAAATTCTGTTCTCCTTAGCATCAGTCCACCAAACCCTCCCAAAGTGACTCCTTCGATAAAGAAGTGTTGTCGTCCTCTCCAATGGACACTGTGTAGTACTGCTACAGGTGGTTCTTTACACCTGGAAATGTCAAAAGACAAACTCTGGAGTGGACAGGCAGATGGCTCAAAGAACATCTAGAGATTGAGAGAGACTGCTGCTGATTAGATCAGAAATCAGGGACGCTGCCTTCTTGCTTCTCCAGGAAGAAAATCCTACAAGACCTGCTGAAGTCCCCTAATTTTGTAACACCTGGCAAAGGGTTAAGCACTACAGAGGCTCCAGCCTAACAGCCACACTCGCTGAGAGTAGTTAGGAGCTCTTTGGCCCATTCCTCACACTTTAGGAGGCCCCTCTCAAAGCAAACATACGTCAATAGTTTAAAGGTAGAAACTATCAAGTCATGCTGTGTTACTCAGAAACAGAGAGAAGAAACCGGTATAATGGGAAAAAGAAATGATCTCACCTGCCTCGTGGTAGAGAGACATTTCTCACAACATTTAATCTAAGAACTAGTCCTAGCCGCTGGCCATATCTATCATTCATCATGACTTAATGAGAGAGGAATTGTCTCGCACTGGGTGCAGAACTGTTCAATGGCAACAACAATAAACATTTTTGCACTTACAGTGGAATTTTCTTATCTTTCTTTTTCTTTCTTTTGACATATTCAGCACCACGCAGCAGGGAATAGTTTGGCTTTATAGAGAGCTGTACGCTGGCTGTGTGCTTTGCAAAGTAATGGGTTGGTATAGTCGCAATGATACAGCTGTGCTGCTTGGACTGTCAGCTCAGCAAGGGCTCACTGGTGGATGTGCAGCCTATGGAGATGCGGAGTGCTGGTCAGGGCATCAGAGATATCCTTCTCCTTCAAGCTTTTCAGTGGTAATTTACCAGCAGGATGAAAATATAAGTTGCTAAAATCCCACTGAACCTTTGTGATCCTTTGCATTTGGATGCTGTTCCTGACGCTGGGGTGCGATACTGGATTCATTTTAGCTAGAGCAGCGTCAGGGTCCATGCAGACCCATAACTATCTGCTTCTCTGTCATAGTCCTACAGCAACGCATGTGTCTGTGAAGAGTCCCAATTTTTCTGCTGCCCTACTTGGGAAATGAGGTGAAATGTCATCCTTTGGCCACTTCTTGTTTTCCCTATGCCTCCTGCTCATGTCGGGTGAGCATGGAGGTATACCTCATGTCTGAGCATGTTTGCAATAAGTAGAGGGCCTTCCAAAATTCTCTCTCTGTCCAGCCACTGTATGATATAGGACGATGTGCAGTCATGACTAAGCCTATCAATATGAAGATCTGATACAGGAAAGACAATCCTAGCTGAGTTACCATGAAAGTTTACAGAAAAAAGTACCCCACAGATGTCCAGACCAGAACCAAAGAGATATCAAAATATGTTAATGGTTTTCCAGTGATATTAAATCCAGCTCTGCAGAGATTTTACCTTCTGACAGACAAATGGAGTCAGAGGAATGACAGCCTCAGGTTTCGGTAGAAAAACACCTGGCAAAATAGCAGCAAGGTGAGTGCTTCCCAAAACGTTCTGCCCACCCCGGGAAGGGAAGGGGATTCAGAGCACTCACAGGCTCTTTATGAAGAAGGTGTTACCTGCTGCGTAGCCTGTGCTGTCCCTCCAGGGCATAGGGACCACAGTGTTTGCCAGATCTGTGGTCCACCTGGACCAAAATACAAAGCAGCAGTTAAATGAACAAAGCGTGAAGTAAAAAAAGGATCCCTGTCTGAGTGAATGGTGCTTTCTTTCTCTCCCAAAATATACACTTCTCTAGGCAGAGATCGGAACAGAGGATCAAGAAACAAGAGGACATCTAAAAGTCACAAGCATTTATAGGGTGGAAAAGATGCTATCAAAAATGCCACCTTTGCTCCCAAATATGAAGTCTTTCATCGTAGGGAAAGGGGTGATGGGGAGTCTTGGAAAAAAAGGATACCAATATTTAATATGAGCAAACTGGACTTCCCTCCCTCCCCCCCCCCCTTTTTTTTTTTTCCCCCAGGAGTGCTCTCAGAAAAGTCTGGACTGCTTTTGATTATATTGAAAAGAATCGACCTGAGGCAAACACTCTGTGGAAAAACTTTTCTTATACCACCAAAAGTTTGCAGAGTTGTAAGAAATGGAAAGCAGAACATTTTAATGAAAAGCATTGGCTTAGATTAGTAGTAGGTAGCGCTAGCTTCCCTAACAACGATATTGTTTATCCATGGATGAGATTACAAATAACCACATTTCTAAGTACAAATTATGGCGTAGGCATAGGAGCTGCTCCAAAACCCCTTGAAGTCCATGAAAGTCTTTCCACTGATTTCACTGGATTTTCACTTGGATCAAGCCCAAGGGGCTGAATTTGTTAAAACAGGAGAGTGTTACTTTGAGCTAAAATTTGCAAGGTAATTAAAAAAATAGTTGGCCGTTGAAGTAATGTACAGGGAAACCACTGTTTGTTAATGAGAATAGCAATGGGCTTAATATGTCTAACTGGAGGTAATAAATAAATCAGTCTCAGATTGAGAGTCTGGGTAGTTACCTGAAGCCAGGGCAAAAGAAGCTCTAATGTTCTTACGTATGCTGAGTAATAGGGATTGAATTTGACGAGGATTTTGGAGATTTGTCTAAAGACAGCGGAGATTTAATAGTTGAGTGCTTTTTTATAAACCACCTTAAACCAATGTTACTTGAATATATTACTGGATTACAGGCATCAGCTATAGATACTTTTATGAACAAAATATTGGATTTAAAATAAGAAATTCTGTCAAGACTCCAGTTTCACATTGTTTGACGTAAAGCATCAAAACTCAGATCTCTCTAAGTCCTGTTCTTATACATCTTGTATGTACAACCCTTTTGAACTTTTAGGTGATTTTTGATCTAATTCACATAGCTTGCTTCCTTCGTCCTATAAATTTCAATCTGTTTTGATCATACTAGTGGAATAGTACAGGTTTCTTCCAGTAGATAAAACAACTCTTTTAAATTCTTGTGGGTGTTAAATATCTACTACCCCAGTGCCAGTTGTTATAAAAACTAATTCTAAGTTATGTTCCACCTTGAAATGCTTTCATTTGAAATTTCTTCAAGACTTTTTACAGTGAGCAGGTTATTTGGAAGTTTTTCCTTTTCATTGCCTGTATGAATTCATAGACTGCGCCTAATTCCTGTCTGAAGGAAGGTACAAGTCTCACCCTGATGATGTCTGGAACTGATTCTTCAGAGCATCAGCTCAGGGTTGTTTTGCTTGTACTGGGCTTATCGGAGGGAGTTTTTCACCATAACCAATGCAGTGTCTGATTCCTCAGGCACACGTTTCTATAGCTTGGCAAAAATAGAGTTAAGTGGTGGCCAAAACATTGAGCAGGTCTGGGTAACGGTGCAGTGCACTGTGTGGTCGCAGACGCTGGTGAGGACCCGATCTGCAGGTGTGGGTTGAGCTTCATGAATACTGTGGGGAAGAACATGCACATGTGTCTGGTGTGGTGGTGTGGTCAGTCAGCTGGCTGGATGGAGCACCCGTGGCATCCCCATCTACCTCTTTACTTGCCAGACAGCGATGAAGACAGTCTTTCTGGAACATCCCACCATTGCAAGCTTGGGTGGGATTTATAGGCCACTGGTGCTTTGTGTGGTCTGTCCTTTGTGAGGACAAGCAAGACTGCTTGGAGCCACGGCAGGGGACAGGAGGGACTGGAGACAATCTGTCTTTCTGCAAAGCCAAGGGAAGCTCTGTGTATCCAACAGGTGCTGTGGACCCTGTCATCAACAGGAGATAAATTCAGACCTGCTTGCCCCCATCTGAACCTGAAACCAGCTCTCCTTCCTTCTCCTCTGGTAGTCTTGGCCTGAAAACAGAGGAGAGGATGTATGAGTACTCGTGTCCTGAAGCTGTCCTTTCCATTTATGAGCCCTACACACACACCCACAGGCAGAAACACAGAGATTACTAAATCAGGAATATTGTCTCTTTGTAGGTGGGAGAAGGGAAGGAAGAAGATGTACCTGGAGACAGGGTGGGGAAAAGCTACAGAGCTAATTTTGGAAAGATGTCTTACTTAGCACAGCACACAAACACTCAAAGGGACAGCATGCGGAAACACTTGCCATCCTGGGGTGGAAGAGAGAGCTCATTCAAAAGAGCATTTCCAGAATAGGACTGCAAGTGAGGACACAGAAAAGTCCTTCTTCCTCTGTACCTAGAGTAGTTCCCTCTCAACCATCTTCCACCTTCACCCCCACTGTTCTTTTTTAAGGGTAATAATTAAGGTGGGTGAGGGACAAAAAAAAGCCTAGCAGTTAGGATGGGTCAGGGAGGTAAAAGATATGCTTCTCCCATTCTTCTCTTTGGAGCAATGAGTCAATGTTGAGACATGTTGAAGTTGGTGGTGGAAAAGGATGACCTTTCTGCATCAGTCCCAAACCAGGGAGATGCGATGTGAGGCTCTTTGGGAGGAAGGGATCTTGAGGCAGTTTAGGGCATAATTGATGGGAGATGACAAAGGATTTACTACTAGGAGGTGAGGACACAGGGTTAAGGTGGGGGATGGCAGCAGCTCTAGCTGTTGGGCAAGGAGAGAGGCAGAACTGTGGGCGAGCAGAATGATGGAAACTGTGGGCTTTCCAGGGCTTTCCGGATAATTCTGAAGACACGTGTAGTGAAAAGAGTTGTTTATTAGAGATGGCGGACTGACCTTTGCAACTCGGCCAGTCTATCCCTTACAGCCTGGCCCATCCCACTGCATGTATAGGATGTTTGAAAGAAAATAGGTAAAATCCACAGCTTCTGAGGGGCACTTGGCACAGCACAATGAGCAGCACAGCCACAGCAAGGGCAGCCTTAAAGCTTGCTCTGATCCTTCTTCTGAGGGAGCATGCTGCTACGGAAAGATCTGCAGCTTCTGCTTTGGCGTACAAGTATCTAAAGGGTGGGCTGAAGGAGGATGGAGCCAGGCTCTTTTCAATGGTTCCAAGTGACAGGACGAGGGGCAATGGGCACAAGTTAGAACACAGGAAGTTCCGTTCAAATACACGGAAGGACTTCTTTACGGTGAGGGTGACAGAGCACTGGCACAGGCTGCCCAGGGAGGTGGTGGAGTCCCCTTCCCTGGAGATTTTCAAGACCCGCCTGGATGCAGTCCTGAGTAATGTGCTCTGGGCAATCCTGCTTTGGCAGGGGAGTTGGACTAGATGATCTCTAGAGGTCCCTTCCAACTCTGATGATTCTGTGATTCTGTGATTTTGTGATTCTCAGATGGGCAGGATTGTTGGGAAAACAGCAAGGAAGTGGTTGAGCCAAAGATTTGAAGCGTTAGGAGTCAGGAGAAAGACGTCTTAGGAAGATGGGTCTGATTTGAATATCGCTGAGCAGCTGAAGTGCAGAGGCACCAGCATAAACAGAGCATCTCTGAACACCCAGCTTTCCCCTTTCTCCTCCAAGCTACGCGAGCATGGTTCACATGTAGAGCAGAGAGGAAGCCCTTCCAGCTGTCTGCCTGGCACGTTCACAGGAAAACAGAAATCATTTTGGCTTTCGATTTCTAGAAAACCCTCATACTTAAAAAAATAAGAAAAGATCCTTTTGTGGCTGAGCAATTTGGGAACAAACTCTGAGTCTTTTCATTGTTTCAGTTGCCTTTATTAATAAGTAAAAATACTAATGGCCTAAATGCATGTGTTGTGGAGATGGCTAGTGTCATTCGGCTCCATCATCTTGCTGATGCTAAAAGGACGCAGTAAGGGACAGCGATGCAATGCTGCATCCAACATACTCTGGTATTATTAATATTGCATTGTGAAAGGCCTTTATCAGCTAGATTAGAGCAGCAGTAGCGGTAACACTAGGAAATGCCTGCGCATTATCAGTACAATAATAATTATATAATTGTGCCCCAGAACTACGCTGCCATTAAAGAGAGCTCTGAGATATAGAAAAATCCAGCGGCTGAATTCTAAAGAAACTCATTTGGCCTAAGTCCCTCTCATCAGTAACCTATTTTTCTGACTATTGAGGAAAGAGGCTGATGATTTCCCTGCTCTGCTCATTTAAGGATCACCTCCAAAATAATGCCCTTTATGAAAAATTTCAATCAGGTTTCAGACCTTATCATAATGCGGAGGCAGCTCTTCTCAGGGTCAGCAACGATTTACATATGTATAGCGTGCTGATCGCAACTTACTGTCAGCTGTTTTATTTTTGGATTTCTCATCTACTTTTCACAGGACAGACCACACAGTCTTGAGCTCAGCTTGGGGAAAAGCGACTGTACGATTTCCACCATGGCTTTCCGTGAGTTCAGCCCTTACATTACCACATCCACCAACTGATCTAGCAAACAAGATGGGATATTATTATTATTATTATTATTATTATTATTATTATTATTATTCCTCCCACAGCTTTGCCTAGCAATTTCCTGAAAATCAAAGATTTGGGTTCATGCTTTAGTAGAGATAATATCTTTTGTATTGGCAATTAAGCAGCAGTAGGACTGAGCTGTGTGTGAAGTTCAGCTGTGTGTCTCAGACCATTGACACCAGTGTTAATGTATCACTGAAATACCTCTCCTTCCAACACAAAGCAACATACCAACATACTCCTTGAATCTTCCACATAAACAGCATAGAAATGGGGCTGAATTTTCCTCTTTGCTTCACCACTTTTGTGTTGTTTCTCTCCTTTTCCTCTTTTAGCACAATTCAGCTGGAAAAATAGGATCATATCACTGAAACTTGAGTTCCTGTTCATGAAATCATTGTGTGGTTTGATGAAATGCCATTTAATATCAAGTGCATAACCAGGACCGACAGCAGGCTAGGACCCCAAAATACCTTATTGCTGCCTGAGTATCCTAACCAACAGGCTGCAGTATAAGGTTCCTTTTTGACTCATGAAACTTGCATTCATGAAAAGGGGTCATTTTCAAGTCATTTTCTTGGAGCATGTGGACTCATACCCAAGCACTAGTAGAGATAGAACGTGGCTCCCATTTAGGGCCTTAACCCCACTGCTGTCACTGTTTTTGAGAGAAAATAGTTATAAATGGCCTTAATTTTGAGGGTCTGAGCCTTTTTTATGTGAAATAGGAATACTCAGACATATGAAGCAGGGCCAGGTAGGTATCCAGCAGTGCACAGGACAGTGCTTGTTGACACAAGTGGAGTTGGGATGGGCACCTGCTATCAAGATGCCTGTTCTGGGTGTGGGTCCTTTCTTTGCCTCATTTACACTTCTGTAAAAGGGAGGTGATGACTATGAAAGGCATTTCAGGGTTTGAGCGAGTCAAGGGCAGTTGTTTTTCATCTTTGCTGCAACAAAAAGAAACTTGTTGGACAATGGAAATGTTTTCCCTCACAAAGCCTCATCTTTGTGAAAATTGACTGTGATATCAAGCAGGACATGCCTTGCATTGCCCAGTGTACACAACCTCTGATTAATCCCATTAACTTCAGGATCCTGCTCACATGCTTAAATCTAAACACATGTTTAAGTATTGTGCTAAACTGGGATCTGGTGCCCTGCTTCTCGACTCGTAAAGCCAGATTGGTTTTACGGCAAGTCCACTTGAGCTTCTTGAATCCATTTGGAGAACAGCAGCCTAACCTGGAGTACTTTGATTTTTTTTTCCCCTATGTCTCTTTGAGCTGGGTTAGGATAAAGACAGCGAAGAGTTTGTGACCACATAGCATCCAAATGCAACACATCAGAGGCTTTAACATTGTCATTCAACAAAAAAATAAAAACCATGAAACCAGTTTGTGTGATTTTTACTTTCTCTTGTTAAACCTCTCTTATCCTCCTGTTTCTTCTTCTTCTGTCTCACGATAGCACCTCAGGGCTTCGGTCATGACAGAGGTCTCTCCCACTTATGCAAAATGCTAAGAGAGGATTTCTGCTTTGAAAAGATTGCAGTCTCATGGAAGATGATGCAGGAAAGATGCTGCAAAGAAAGAAGGAGAGGGAAAGAAGCAACACTGAGAGGATGAGGAGAACACATGGTGGCTTATCTGGACAATTAGATGTTTATAAAAAAATCAATAAGCAAATAGCGTAAGAGCTGACGGATCTGTTATGGCTTTTTCTTTTCTTTCAATATTTGTTCCCTTACTTTAAAAGGTGCTGAAGCTAGGTTTGGAGGATGTAACAGGCTGAGTTTTGTCCTCTTTTGAAGAGCAGAATGTTGTTGTTCTTTTTTTTTTACCCTTTCATCTTTTTAACACCTCTCCAGGTGTCTAGAATTTCTAAAAAAATAAGTCAGTAGGACAGCAAATTCATCAGTAAAGCTCCCTTTGATCTCCTCAGAATGGATGTCTGCAGATATTCCCTCAAGTCCCTTGTCCACTTCTTATTGACAGATTTGACTGCAACTAAACCGTAGGAGGCCAGAAATAATCTGTCAAAACTCTTTCTTTTTTTTTTTTTTTTGCATGTTTCAGTAAACACGTCTCTTTAGGGATAACATCTGCTTCCTGGAGAAGACTTCCACTTTGGAAGAAAAGCACAGGCATTACGGGCAAATTCCCTTTCACAAGCTTTCTTAGGTGTTGTGGGTTTTTGGAGGATGCATATTCCAAATTACGGTTTGATTGTGAGCCCTCTATATCAAGTGACGCGAAAAAATAATGATTTTAAGTGGGGTCCTGAGCAATGACAAGCTTTCAAACAAATTAAGCAGGAAATTGTTCATGCAGTAGCCCTGGGGCCGGTCAGGGTGGGACAAGATGTTAGAAATGTGCTCTACACTGCAGCCGGTGAGAATGGCCCTACCTGGAGCCTCTGGCAAAAAGCACCAGGGGAGACTCGAGGTCGACCCCTGGGGTTCTGGAGTCGGGGATACAGAGGATCTGAAGCCCGCTATACCCCAACGGAAAAGGAGATATTGGCAGCATACGAGGGGGTTCGAGCTGCTTCGGAGGTGGTTGGCACTGAAGCACAGCTCCTCTTAGCACCTCGACTGCCGGTGCTGGGCTGGATGTTCAAAGAAAGGGTCCCTGCCACACATCATGCAACTGATGCTACGTGGAGTAAGTGGATCGCACTGATCACACAGCGAACTCGAATGGGAAACCCCAATCTCCCAGGCATACTGGAAGTGATCATGGACTGGCCAGAAGGCAAAGATTTCAGAATATCACTAGAGGAAGAGGTGATGTGTGTGGAAGAGGCCCCACCATATAACGAACTGCCAGAAAATGAGAAGAAACATGCCCTGTTCACTGATGGGTCCTGCCGTATTTGTGGGAAAGCATCGAAAGTGGAAGGCTGCTGTGTGGAATCCCACACGATGAGTTGCAGAAGCCACTGAAGGACAAGGTGAGTCGAGCCAGTTTGCAGCGGTAAAAGCCATCCAGCTGGCTTTGGACATTGCTGAGCGAGAGAAATGGCCGGTACTTTACCTCTATACTGATTCATGGATGGTGGCAAATGCTCTGTGGGGGTGGTTACAGCAGTGGAAGCAGAACAACTGGCAGCGCAGAGGTAAGCCCATCTGGGCTGTTGAACTGTGGCAAGATATTGCTGCCCGAATAGAGAATCTGGTTGTGAAAGTACATCATGTAGATGCCCACGTCCCCAAGAATCGGGCCACTGAGGAACATCAAAACAACCAGCAGGTAGATCAGGCTGCTAAAATTGAAGTGGCTGATGTGGATCTGGACTGGCAACGTAAGGGTGAACTATTCATAGTTCGGTGGGCCCACGATGCCTCAGGCCATCAAGGAAGAGATGCGACATAGAGATGGGCTCGTGACCGAGGGGTGGACTTGACCATGGACACTATTGCACAGGTTATCCACAAACGTGAAACGTGTGCTGCCATTAAGCAAGCCAAGCAGTTAAAGCCTTTTTGGTACGGAGTACAATGGCTAAAATATAAATATGGGGAGGCCTGGCAGATTGATTATATCACACTCCCACAAACTCGCCAAGGCAAGCGCCACGTGCTCACAATGGTGGAAGCAACCACTGGATGGCTGGAGACATACCCTGTGCCCCATGCCACCACCCGTAACACTATCCTGGGCCTTGAAAAGCAAATCTTATGGCGACATGGCACCCCAGAAAGAATTGAGTCGGACAACGGGACTCACTTCCGAAACAGCCTCATAGACACCTGGGCCAAAGAGCATGGCATTGAGTGGGTATATCACATTCCTTATCACGCACCAGCCTCGGGTAAGATAGAACGATATAATGGACTGCTAAAGACTACCCTGAGAGCCATGGGGGGTGGGACCTTCAAACATTGGGATACCCATTTAGCAAAAGCCACCTGGTTAGTTAACACCAGGGGATCTGCCAATCGCGCTGGCCCTGCCCAATCAAAACTTCCACGTACAGTAGAAGGGGATAAAGTCCCTGTAGTGCATATGAAAAATATGTTAGGGAAGACAGTCTGGGTTAGCCCTGCCTCAGGCAAAGGCAAACCCATCGTGGGATTGCTTTTGCACAAGGACCCGGGTGCACTTGGTGGGTGATGTGGGAGGATGGGGAGGTCCGATGCATACCTCATGGGGATTTGATTTTGGGTGAGAATAGCCAATGAATAAATTTTATTATGTTAAATGTTAAATAACCTTGCTGGTGTATGTTATCATTATTATTGCTATCAATGGTACTACAGAAGAATCACCCAAACCAATGACAGATGGACTTTGATGAGACTGAGTAAAGTGCAGTGATGATGTAATAAGAACTGATCTCAGCAGCTGGCACCCAGCAATTTCCTTGAGATCAACATCTTCAACCTGTGGACCATGGGCATGGGCTGTATCGGGTACACCAGTCACGAGCTTCAAATACAGCACACACCAGTTCAACATCACACACCATCTTATGTGCCCTGAGAGACTGTTCTCACCGATGGAGCCTACCGTCATGGACTAAGTGAGCTTAATGGACATTTTTGAGGGATGGCCCATAGACTATGGGAACTGTAAGATCTGGGTGTGACATAGATGGTATGGAATAAGGGGTGGATAATGTCCTGGTTCCAGCAAGGATGGGGTTAATTTCCCAAGAAGCCGGCAGGGGAGGCAGGTATTCCACCCCAGTGACCCATGCCCAGCTACAAGAGGCGCTAGCCGGGGAGAGGGGGGCAGTCGCCACTGGGGGGGAGGGGCTGCGGAAGTGCGGGTCCGGTCCGTGCGCTGCGCGGCGGTACTGTAATCGCGTTCTTATACTCCTTTATCGGTGTGATTGTTTTTCTTTCTTCTTCTCTTTGGCTGTTCTGTTAAATTACACTATTTCAACCCACGAGTTTTGCCTTTTTCTGCCGATTTTTCCCACGGCTGTGGGAGTTGAGCGAGCGGCTGCGTGCTTCTTTGTTGCTGGCTGAGGCCAAACCACGACACCTTGTCTTCCCTTGATGAATTTTTCTCTTGATATCCTCATGAAGTCCCTGTTGCTGCCCATTACCCATAACTCCATCCTTACACAAGAGTTACTTGGCAAGTGAAGCAATTCAGAGGGTACAGCTCCAGCTGCTCTGACCTTACAATGGAATAAAAGGCAGCGGGAGGATGAAATTGACTGTAATACAGTCTCCCAAATGGATAAATAAGCAAAGTTTGGGGTCTATGACTCTTCCCTTGTTTTAAAACTGGTAACCCTTGCTTTCTGTGCATTTATTCTAAAAAGTATGGGGTTTAAGGTAGGCTATTGTGTTCATCTGACTAACCACCTGAATCTCAGCCAGTCACTCTCAGCTCCCTCTGCAGCCGGTGGAGATCTAGTCCAGGGAGCAAGTGGTTCATTGTCATCCTGAATTAGATACTTAAAATGGATGAGAGAATCGTGCCTTAAGTGCCTGTGTGTCTCCATTGTCTACGAGGGAATGACTGTCCGAGTGACAAACTCGCCTGCAGCCATCTACTTATAGATGGCTGAAGGTTGGTAAGGCAGACCCTGCCTTTTCTGACTGATTTCTGAGGTTTAATTTCATTCTATCTCGTTTTGTGCCACTTCATTCATTCTTTGTTAGCCAATGGACCTAAATTCTCTCTTCGGATGTTGCGAGATGGGCTTCGGAGGATTGGATTTAATTACTGTAAAAGTTGCAAATATTTACATTTCTACTAGTGTACACTGGCAGGTGCGTCTTTTCTTGTGGAAATACATCATTGCATTTGTGATATAGACATCAAAAAATCTGTTTCATATCCAAGTGGTTTTATTTAAACCAACTATTGAGAAAATAATCATTTACCGAAGAAATAGTTTGTATTAATATTCATTATCATATGCCTTGAAAACCCATACACAAAATGCAATCACAGCCTGTATTAGTTCTGTAATTTGTGCACCTGACATGCAGCTGTTTGAGAACCATGCTGTTAGTAGCATTGACAGAAACTCTCCGTTTGCAATGTTTCACAGTATCTGGATGGGAAAGGAAAAAACAGTGGAAAGATGTGGGATGTTTCCATCGCAGCCTAAGAGGTGCAGCCAGGTCAAGCTGACTGCAATAATGGAGAGCTTAAAAAGCTTTACATGAAAATTGGAGGAGTCAGAAGGTCCTAATGCACTGCTGAGGTACACATATACTGAAGGGTTTGACTGAAACTGAAGAAGGGTTGGAAGATTTTGAGTTTGACTCCAGTTTGGAAATGGAATTTGGAAAAAAAAACCACCAAAATGTATTAGTTTATGATGGTTCATTTGGAGATGGAGGAAAAGTGAAGTAATAGCTAACTCGAGCAGCTGATTTAGTGTTACAGCATGTCGAAAACTTAGCAGCAAATACAAAAAGGAGGAAAAAGACTTAGGGGTGAAATTCATCTCTCCTAACTTCGGGGATAGGCTCCATCTCACTGAAATGTGGGCGTATAGAGAGTGATTCACTGACCAAACGTAGGAGTCTGCTTTACAGTGAGACAAATCGCTTCCTAGGCTCCGCCGACCACGTTGACTAGATCCCCAGTGCCGGCAGTGGGAGTGCAGACTTCCAGCTCATATGTAGACTCTTGCATTGCACCATCCTACACTACCTCCTACCCAGGCTGGCTTTAGGGATGGGATTCACTTCGTCTAATTTCAGACATCTCCACAGTACACATCTACATCAAGCTGGTCACCCTGGGCTCCCTGCACAGTCAATGGAGAGACTCAGGTATTTTTAGGCAATGAGTCATGACGATGCAGATCTGTCCCTTCTAACTTTTGGGCTACAAAGCCAAAGCCCCTCTTGCTTGGTCCTATGATTCCTGTACACTTGCCTATATTAAAAGAAGGAAAAGGAGAGGCCATCACCCCCATCTTGCTGTAGGGAGCTGGAGGCTCAGTTTTGCAGAACAAAGCTTGGAAGCTAGTTTTTCTCCCAGCTCCCTTTCCCAAGCTGCAGGTCCTCCTCAGCTCAGTCTCTGTGTCTACAGCCAGTTCTAGACGTACAGTCCAGAAAGTGGCATTGCTGTTGCCTTGTCCTCAGCCCTGATTCAGGCACCAATGTCTGCAGCCCAGTGCAATTCCACGCCTTTTGTGGTGCCCCACTCCATTGGTTCAGAGCTTGTAGTACGTCTGGGCTCTACCTAAGCGATGCTGGAGCCCAACTCTGTACTGTGGCTTTCACACCATGGCCCGGTACCCAGAACTGTGTCACCATGCACTTCAGCCAAGGGCATGCACATCCTTTCTGGGTCTCAGAGCTCAGCTAGGTCCCAGTCTTGCTGAAACTGTTATTTCAGCAAGGTATTTGCCAGAGGGAATTGGTTATGGAAAAATTAATTGTGATTTTGGCTTTATTTTTGTAGAGTTATTAATTTGGGGAAACGCTGCTTTACCTCTTCTCAGCTTCTAAGATCTTGTGCCAACAGTGCTCCCAGTTGAGAGACCAATAAAAAAGACTCTCATATTGATTCTTGCCTTTCCCCAATTCATGAGGTCCCAAGGTACCTTGCAAACTGCATATACATGTGCACAGAGAAGACATCTAGCCATCATTCAAAGGACGGTGATTATTCAGCAACCAGTTGGACTGTTAAACTGCTGTTTTGGACAGGAAGGGAAGAAAATTGTTAAATGCCAGGGAAAATTGAGGAAGAAATTTAGATAAGTGGGACATAATTACCTGAGCTGGGACTAAGCCAGGACACTGGAGCAAAATATCTTCATTGTTTGGGTTCGCCAGCACCATCAAATCTTCCTGGATGAGGACTTTGGTCTTTTACTACGCATGAAAGGGGTCTGTTCTCCCTGAGCGATGGCACTGTTGGTGGTCTACAGTCTGAGCCAAGAGCCCCAAAATGTTTCCTCATAGGATTTTATCCCTGCCGCCTCCCCCAGCCCAAATTTGCTTAGCTCAAATAGATGCTTGGAATCACTTCTTTTGAACACGCAACTGTTGATTTAGTACCAAGCCACAGTTTTTCCAAGTGCAAAATACAAAATATAACAAGCTACACATCTGTCTCTGCATGGAGAGATGCAGTCCAAATCCACTGGAGACAGGAAGAACTAATTCGGCACTCTTGCTGAGCTCCATTAATCCACATATTTAATACAAACACAACATTAGAACTAATTCTGGCTCTGATGTAGAAAGCAGATGTAAAGGGTATGTGTGTGTCAGAAAATCCAGCTTTTCAGATTACCCATCATTTGTGGTTTGGATGTTAATGTGGTAGTCAAACCTCTTAGGATTATCTACCTGTCAAGAAGAGAAAAGTAGTACTATTTTCTGTTAGGCAAATGTTAAACCACATAAATGAAGTTAGTCCATTGCCAGCTGCCTTAGAGGATTGTCTAAGGATCCACTGTGGTTATCCTGTTTCAGAACTAAAACTTGTTTATCTAGCTAAGTGAATTTAATTATTTGGATTATGTATGGAGGGCAAAATCATCAAAAATGACTCCATTTTCTGCGCTTCAGTGTCTGGGTGCTCAGCGAGGTTACACAAGAGGAGGCCAAAATTTGGAGGCTGGCAGCATACCCAGGGGCTCTACCCCACCGAGTGCTCTACAGGCTCAAATTCTCGTGCAGTTATCTGAAAAAAACCTTCTGTTCCTGAGCCAAAGGCACGCAGAAATGTGTAGGGCAGAGAACGAGCAGTGACCACCTATAAATTTCTTTCCCATCCTTTAGGACCTGACCTCTTGAATTCTCTTTGTGTCTCAGCTGGCAGGTCCTCAGTGAAATGGAGTGCAGTTTGCCCTTGAAGCAACGTACGCGACAGTGAGAGGGGAGGGAGTCGTCTGCTGGGAGCAAAGCTGGGGATGGTACAAGTGGCAGTCGGGAGGAGATGGGATGAGAAATACAGCTGGAGTATTCAGAGGCGGCCAGCGCACGGTTTCCTGAGAAGTCAGTGGAAAAGGTTGTCCTTTCCTCTAGCCAAAATCTACGAACCCCTCCTTGTGCAGAGGCGACCGCCCCTGTGCAGACTATCCAGGGCAATAGATCAGTCCCTGTGCTCTGCAACACGCGCCTCTGCTCCTGGGAAAGACAGGGAAAACAAAGAGCAACATTACCATAAGGTAAAAACTCTTCGGTGGGGGAGGGATATTTAGTGCTGGTTCTTGTGATCTTTACCATCTGTAGAACAGATGGAGCTTCATTATGAGGAAGGGAACACCTTGAGAAGCATTATAATCTCACACCAGCCCGGAGAGAAGCAAAACCTGACTGTAGTCAAGATCTCTCTCAGGGAGGATTTTGGCTTGTGTTTATGAAGGTTTAGGGAGAGGGGAAAAGAGGCTAATGAATGATTGGCCAAAAAAAAAAAAAAAAAATGCTGCCATTAATTTTTTTTAGCATCTGAGACAAGAAGAGCAGGAGTGGCTTTATTTAGTTCACTGTCTGAAATAGCAGAGTGTATATTTTTTAATCCTGGGAAGCAAGCCCCAAGCTCGCGCCTCAGAGCTGAAGTTAGCTGGGTGGTTTTTGTTTGCAGGGTTTGGCGCAAATGCTTTTATTTTTGTTTGTCTAACCTCTGTGCCTTCGCCCTCCGTCTGCCCTTCGGAGCGTCTCTGAAACTGGCATTCTTGCAAACCCCAAACTCGCAGCACATCTCAGCTCTACCCTCTGTGTTTTTCCTGCGTTGGCATCTAAACTCCAGGAAAGCGCGAGATTCATCCAGCTCGTGAGCATCCAGCTGTGCAGCACAGACCCGCGAGGAGGCTGTGCGGGCGTTCCTGCCCCGCACGGCCAGGTGAGAGCTGGCTGCGGCAAGCCCTGGGACAGGGACAGGCAGACCCTTACCCCCTTGGCAAGTCTGCACCCGGCTTCTGCACTGCGAAGCCCTAAATCAGCTGCGGGATGCACCAGCGGCCCTTGGGTTCCACCACCCTCCTGATGAAACACAGCCGAGCTTCAAGTGTGAAATGAAACCCAGGTGAGTTAGAAGGCTGCAGAAACAACCCGACGAAGCTCCAAATCCCTGAGGGTGAAGAAAAGCTGCTTTGGGAGAGCAGCCTTTGCTCTTCGTGACTTCCTAAAATTCCCCTCTGCTAGTTCCCCTGGTCAGATATTCCTGAACCTGCAAACTGTAGCCGCTCAGATAGCTTGCCATGTTCTTGTCACCCTTGCAGTGATTGCGGTGTTTGCCTACTAGAAGTCTGAGAAGCTTTTTTTGTGGAACAGCCTGGTCCACTGGGTACAGAGCACAGGGCTGGGCAGCAGGAGCCCAGCTACAGTCTTTCTTCAGCGTCTCCATACGGCTTTTTTTCCTTACCACTCCTCAGCTGTCTCATCTCTTCCTCCGTGTTTATGCAGTGCCTGGCACTACAGGGCTGGGGTCTCAGCCGAGCCTCTAGCAGGCAGCACCATAATACAATAAAGACACACTCCTTTAGAAACTCTACCACCTTCCGTGAATAGCTGCAAGTTTGGTTCTGATCCAAGCAACCTTATCCACAAAGTACAGAGAGAACCTGTCATGGTGTGAAATACTGAACTCTGCCTCTATTTGGAGAAAAGCCACAATTTATCAAGCTGAACACCACTAGGAGCAGATCCGTCTGCCTACCTAAATCTTCCTTGCGAGTTAATAGCTAGGCAGGGAGTTTTGTCTCATGGGTTTCTTTTTTTATTTTTTATTTTTTAAAACTCAGATCATTTATTCAAAGTGTAATGACTGCAGTAGATGGGACTTGTAACAGATTCAGAATTAACATAATGATATTTGATAATAATCATAACATTTCATAATATTGATTGCCGGAGAGAACTGACAGCAAAAGAATGTACCAGCTGTCTGTACGTGTAACATCTCCCAGCTTTTTAACTTTTTGTCTCCTGACGAAGAATATCAGACAGAAGCTTTACTTATTTATTTATTTATTGGGATTTGTTCATTCATAGAGAGGGAAAAGAGAGATGGCAGAAATGTGAACATTAAAGTATCTTCCCAGGAAGGTAAACACCTTAAAACCATGATCTTGGCCCAGATACCAAGTGCAAGGTCCTGCACATGGGTCAAGGCAATCCCATGCACAAATACAGGCTGGGTGGAGAATGGATTGACAGCAGCCCTGAGGAGAAGGACTTGGGAGTGTTGGTGGATGAGAAGCTCAACATGAACCAGCAATGTGCGCTTATAGCCCAGAAAGCCAAGCATGGCCAGCAGGGTGAGGGAGGTGATTCTGCTCCTCTACTCTGCTCTGGTGAGACCCTGCCTGCAGTACTGTGTCCAGCTCTGGAGTCCCCGAGATAAGGACACAGACCTGTTGGAGGGGGTCCAGAGGAGGGCCTTGAAGATGATGAGACGGCTGGAGCACCTCTGCTATGAGGACAGGCTGAGAGAGTTGGGATTGTTCAGTCTGGAGAAGAGAAGGCTCCGGGGAGACCTTATAGCCCCTTCCAGTACCTAAAGCAGGCTACAGCAAAGATGGGGAGGGACTCTTTATCAGGGAGTGTAGCGATAAGATGCAGGGGAATGGCTTCAAAATGGAAGAAGGTAGATTTAGATTAGATATCAGAAGGAAATTCTTTACTCTGAGGCTGGGGAGACGCTGGCCCAGGTTGCACAGAGAAGTTGTGGAGGCCCCATCCCTGGAGGTGTTCAAGGCCAGGCTGGATGAGGCTTGGAGCAACCTGGTCTAGTGGGAGGTGTCCCTGCCCATGGCAGGGGGGTTGGAACTAGATGGTCTTTAAGGTTCCTTCCAACCCAAACCACTCCATGATTCTATGTATTTTCTGACCTCACTGCCTTTTGTTTGGCCATGCATGAGCACTCTGAAGAAAAAGCCCTCATCCAGCCCATCTAGATGCCTGTTGGGACCCCAAGGGCTCCAGGAAGCTGTGCCCAAGCCCATGGATGGTGGCTGTGGCTGAAACTGATTTCGAGAAGGGACTGCTCCCTCACCTGGAAACCGAGAGGGGTGGCACACTTTATATCTGTATTGCTAAACCCTTTTTCTCTCTATTCTCCTTCCAGCCTCAGGGTGGCTGTGCGCAAACCGCCTCCTACCCACGACCGGGTACACGAACCCCTGAGCCACACCGGGGACAGAACCAGAGAGCACCAGCCAAAATACACCCCAGGGACGGTGCGGCCATGGGGGTCACTGCAGGCCAGCCCAGTGCATAAAGCCATGATTTTATTTATGGGTACACATGGAGCCTGGATGCTTCACAGGTCCGAATTCAATGACACATTTAATCCTTTGCTAGACAGAGCTGCTGCAGTGGTGGTGTGGCTTTTCCAGTGGCCAGACGCTTTGAACTTCTTCATTTTTACTATAGTAGATCCCTGCAGATGTCAGGCAGGGATTTAACTTTCCAGGTGCTTAGCAGTTTCTGAAAAGCTACGTATGTCAAGAGGAACATTCAAAATCACTAGTCACATCAGCTAGCATTGTCTGGAAAAAGTGAAGTGTTTCCCGAGACTATGCAAGTTTGAAGAAGGGAAATCAGCCTACCTCTCTCAAATCTTATTCCAGCTCTTTAATTATAAAATCTTACAGTTGGTGAGCTTCTTTTGACCACTCAAAGAAGAATGAATTGCTAAATTTCTACTGCGGGGAATTTGTATTGTGGGAAATTATTGCCACTCCTACCACAACTTAGAGGTATGAGTGTTTTTCCGTGCTAAGAAACTACTCAGAGGGTCTGTGCACAGGGATGTATGTGTATCGGAGAGCTCACTTGAGCTGCCATCCCCCTGCTTTAACTCTTTGCCTACTTTCTGTGATATGTTATATTGCAACCCTGGAAATTTTTGCTGAGGAATTTGTTATGCTCGTGCAATGGAATGATGCTGTGGCAACATCTGCGGCTGGCATTTTCTGCCATGCGATGGAGTTTAACAGCAAAGCGAAATCAGGGCTGAGAGGCATTATCTGAGAGAGAGGTGGGCAAGGAAGGAAAGAGAGAGAGTCTGTTGACTTAAGAATCCCTCCAAAGAGCATGGGATAAGAAAATAAGGAGACTGGTGGAACAGTCAGTCCCTGTTTGGCTGGCTGGCTGCAGATTGAAAAGATCAAATATTTACCGGTGCTCCCAGTGCAGAAGAATAGGTGGATCTCTGGCTGATTGGAAGCAAAGCGATACTGAGCGCTGTTAAAATAACATAATGCTTAATGCATAATGCAGTTTTTCAGCCAGTACTCTGGTATTCAGCTATACCTGTGCTTGGGAAAACTGTTCATCACTGCAATAATTTTCTCCTTGGAGAAAGATGAATTGGGGAAGAAAATACATATTAGGTTTGGGGAGATGAGTGATTTTGTAAGAAAAAAAAAAAAAAGCCACTGACGTGAATGGAAAGGAATCGCCTTGGAGAAGAGTTTATCTGTTGCTGGCAATGCCATCCCCCTCTGTAGCAGCTGGCTATACAATGGTCAGGAGAAGATGGACAGACTTACTCAGCACCCATCCTCTGCCTGGTCCCCACTGCAATGCCCGTGGCTCCAGGGCTGCCGTCTTCCTCCTGCGTTGAGGCCCTGCAGCAGGCACAGGCAACCAGCTTACGTGAAAACCCACTTTTTTCCGAGAATACTGGAAATTTTGACTGGCTTTCAGTGATGAACTACCTAAACCCATGAAAATGAAGGGTTCATGAATGACAATGTGCCCCAAGCAATTGCATTTGTTTTAGGGGCGGCTGGTTTAGGAGATGGCAGCAGTGCCAAGGTACCAGCCTGCGAGTTGTGAGCAGTGCATAATGCAGATGTTACGTGTCTGAAGATCCCCTTTGTAGTAATCGGGAAAGCAAAAGGACGTAATAAAAGGCACACCCTGAATTTCAGAATCGCTGAGATCCTCTGGTCTAATGGCTTCAGCTAGATTTGCAGACATTTGGCACCTCTACAGAGTCAAGCTTTGCTTCTTGGGATGGTGGATATAAAACCAGGAGGACTGCATTAAGCGTGGTAGGTGAAAGGAGAATGCGGCTCAAAAGACACATGTGCTTTAGCTTGGTACTTTCCAGCCTTTTAAAGCCTCAGCAAAGTCCTGAAGCTTTTACCTAACGTTGATTCGTTCTTGCTCAAGGAAAACATTCTCTTGTTGCAGTGGATAAGTTGCCAGAGGAAATTCTTAAGGATTTGTCTGATAATGAAAAGATGATCGGAATGGTTGTGTAAAGAGCCTAAAATGGTGAGAAAGTAGCAGCCGAGTGGTTTGAGAATAATACGTTCGCTTCTCTGTGTGTATAGCTCCACTGCATCTTTTGTGTAAATTCTCAGCATTCCTGGAAAAGAATATCACCCAAAGGTGGCATTTTCCAGAAAACTCTTTGAAAAGAATCATCCTCATATTCATTCACTGGAGACCACCAATATACTTGTGTGTGAAATTGTAAAGCCTTTTGAGAGAGCAGTTGAATTAAAGTTTGCAGTTGTTGATCCGTGAGAGAGAGTTTTCCCAAATACATTGTGCTATAATCCCCTCCTCCCCGTTTCCCTGTTCCAAAAGTTGGTCATTTTATGTAATTGATAAAATTGATGATTTTAAGTAATTAGTCTGCCCAACACATTTTCTTCTAAGAACTAGAGTTGAACGAATTCCTAAACATAAAAAATGGAAAATATTGGAGCAGAAGTGTTTAAAACATTGTTCAGAGGTCATATACCAAAGTTTAATGCAGTGATTCTTTCATGTGCTGAAAGGTGAAAATTAATATATTAAACATTTCCTATGGTTATTTATCTGTGGATCCAACAACCCAATAACTGACTTTTTGCGGTGGTAGAACAAGAAAACGAAGGAGACATGAATGAGAATGAGGAGAGTGCTCTGCTCTGCAACAAACTGCTCTATGCTTAAATTCCTATAGCAGATCATCGTCAGGGTCCCTGCTAATGAGCTACAGCCTACAGTTTTTCATCCAGCATGCTTTTAATTCCCACGTGTTTCATTTCTCTTGAGGGACTATGGAAGAGCCAGGTGAGAAGTTCCGCTGCCGTTCAGCCTGCATGCAGCTGCAGACTTTGGTCTGTCAGCCCATCCAGGAGACACTGATTTATTGAAGAGGATTGAACACATTAGAGATGGTCTGCTGAAGAGGTGAGAATATGTTAAAACACTGAGAGAAAATCCAGGGTCAACCAGATTGAAAATGGAAATCACAGCTGATCTTAGTTAACAAACTGTTGGGAGAATGGCAGGAGAAAAGATGTTTTTTGATCTTGCCAAGCGTGTAGACTTGTTGGTAGGATGGCCAAAGTGCCTCAGATGCTCTCCATAAATGTCAGAGAGAAAAAACGCACCTGCTGAGGAAACATTTGGTGTATGTGAGATCTGAATGCCTCGCTGGAGAGTCCTGTCTCCCTCAGTTACAGAAGCAGCCTGAGGTGATTAAGTGTCCGACTTAGATGCCCTAATGAGATGCCCAGTGAGCAATCCTGAAATTGCCACGTCCACAGCTGGTTCCTGGAGAGGGTGAATTTAGCTCATTGCTTTTCCATGCAGTGAAGGATGGCTCCCCGGGAGAGGGAGGAGGAAGGCTAAAGTGATGCAAAGGAAAGGGAGGTTTAGAGAGGTGCTGAATGCACCCTGGTTTCTGCTTCTCATGCTAAGAAGCAATTGAAATATTAAAGGTAATAAAACATGATTTAGTTCATGCTGTGAACTTCAGTTATTTACTTCAGTTCACGCTTTGCATTTTATCTGCTGGGCCTCAGACTGTCTATGTTGATAAATCACCATGTTCCAAGTACAGAAGGGGGGGAAGAACACTTTATTTCATAACTATTCAATTATGAAAGCAGGGGAGGAGGGAAAGATGCATGAATCAATATCACTTTTTCCAGAGTTATCAATATCTCTAGTGTCATCCTTATTTAACACTTTCCCAGCCAGGCATCCTCATCCCCACTTTAAGGACAGGAATAGTGACTTGTCCGAGAAGCCAGGGATAAAAATGAGGTTTCCAAATATGGTTAACTTTTTCCACTCCACAAAACTGCACAATAACACTGTGCTACGATTAAAAAAAAAACCACATCCCCTCCACGCCAGGGAGCCTCTGGACCCAAATCCTCCCTGCTGAAAATCCCAAGCCGCAATCACAACTTGTAGCATGAGGAGGTTGTCAACAGCAGCACAGCGATGCTCAGAGAGGAACAGTTATTTCAGCTTTAGGGTCCTACCCTTAAAATGACACTAATTGACAGAGTCCCCGATAATTAAATGGAAAGTTGAAAGTTATTTCCTTTTTTTCCTTGCATTTCTATTCTTTTGCCACCCCCAACAAAGGACAAAACGTCAGTTATAACTTGGACTCAGCAGAGCTTTGTCAACTTATCTCGGTTTTAAATGTTATTTGAATGTTAGCTCTTTACATTTGCTTTTCTTTATTTAATAAAAAAGGCAAAGCAATCATAATAGGCATAAAACTGTCATGAGAAGGTCATCAAATGCATATTGCTTACTGAAATGAAGGGGTCATCTCCCATCCTATCTGGCAAATAAATGCTGAAGGAAGTTTCTCTGTCTTGCTGTTGTTTATACATTTTTAAGTGTACTCCGAGCTGGTATATAGTGCCAGATTGACAACTCTGCTTGTTGCCAGAATAGTGACAGCATAGACCGCAGGCAGGGTGAGACACTGTCATGCTAATATGCTTCAAGCCTGTTTTGGACCAGACTGGGATGAAAGAAAATATGTGGAGTGAAAGATCCAGTGTGTGGCTCATGTAATCTTTTGTCTCTATAGTCTAACATAGGTGGTGGTTGTACGTGCCAGATTACAGAAGAAAAAAAAAAGGGGGAGTGGGAAAGCCTGTATTAAAATAATTACAAAGCAAAGACTCGGCCAAGATTTACAAATACAGTGATTTTTTTGTGGTTGGATGCCATAATTTCTGGGTGTGCAAATTGAAACACCTTAGAGAGCCGATTTTTGCAAAGCATGGAGCGCTCCTCTGTGAAAACTGTGCTTCTTAAACAGCATGCCTCTCCCTCAAAACCTCAATAATGCTTCTGAGTATCCATCTTACATACAAACAGGACATGAAAATGCCAATAGCTTGTGGCAAGTAGGAAGTTTGTCTCTGTAAATTGCCTTTGGATTCTACCCAACCAAACATTCATTAAAAGGGAAAGAAATCCTTAGACCCACAGGTTGCTAGGAAGTCCTTTTGAAACCTGAACAATTACTTGGGACCTGATAATGCTCCCAGCCCATGAGGCAAATAGGTAGCTTGGGTGCCTTTCCTGCTGCGCCCGGTTTTGTCAAGCTGGGGGAGATTTAAAACTGTCCAAAGCCTCATCAGTTCTCACTGATCCAGCATGTAACACCGAGCCAAAAATCATATCAAGTCCATTCTGAAGATTGCACAGAAAAGTATATGTATGCATCTATCATATGTATCTAGACCTTATAGCTACCTGTGGGAATTGGAGAAAGGGAAAATTGCCTTCACCTCCACCCTCAATTTGGGAACAAAAAGAATGAAAAGTACTTTTTTAAACAGACAGGTTGCATGACAGAAACATCTCAGCAGAGGTGGGTGTATGCACAGAGGCTGGTGCTGGTGTGTTCCTGCGAGGTCTGTACCAACCAACACAGCTGTGGGAAGGGGAACCCAACTGTGTTGCTTCATCAGCTTGTGCAATTAGTTGCATCTAATCGCAGGACCAAACAATAGCAATTGATGAATTAATGAGTTGGCAAGAGATGATCAAGAGAACATAATGTAGCTTTCAGAGCCTTATGACTGACGTTGTGATGTGAAAGGGAAGGAAAGAAAAGAAAGAGCGAGCTAATGTTCCCACCCACCCAGCTTACCTTCTTGTCCTCAGGAACTGGAAAGGTTAGTGAGTAAAGAGGAGAGCTCCTACAAGAGTTAAGACATGTCATAGGAAACAAACCTTGCACTGAAGAACCTGCAGTAGATAAAGGAGCAGAGATGGATGGGATGGGAGAAGCACAGTATCGTTTTCCCCATAACTCAGTGAAGCCGCAGTTGGATTCATGAACTTGAACTTCTTTGTGCAGGAGATGCATGGCAGAGCCTTGAACTGAACCACAGCTCCACATCTCAGACAACTTGTAGAGAAATGTTTAACTTTACGCATGTGCTGAAGTTCCCTTCAAATGCTTAAGAGCTAGCCTACGAACTCAGAAAGAGCAAATGCAGTTCCCTGACTTTTTAAGTGACCACACCTCTTTCAAAAACTGGTTTCAAGCCATCTTCCACCCACTGGATATTTTGCTTAATTCCATTCTTGGCCACCACTGACCAGCTACTTTTATAGCAGGAATGTCCAGCTTACCTTGGACAATCATACTGCCCCGAGTTGGGACTATGTGATATTTATCATAAAATCTTCTCTCTGATTCATTTTTGTCCTTTTCTTTTACACATTATTCATTTTATTTCTAAGCTTACGCTG
Source organism: Vanellus vanellus (assembly GCF_965231255.1). NCBI lineage: Eukaryota > Metazoa > Chordata > Aves > Charadriiformes > Charadriidae > Vanellus > Vanellus vanellus. The sequence continues at coordinate 7,476,415 of NC_138906.1, read as the reverse complement.
CTGGGAAACACTCTGGGCTTGGACACCATCACCATACGTATTCATATGTTGTTATACATCTACTTTCTTATTTGTGATGGAAGGAGTCAGGGAAGCTTGTGTCCATGAGTGAGCCTGAAATGAAAAATGATCTATTGCCACTTCAGTTTGGAAGAGGAGCTGTAGACAAAATGCTAGCCTTCAAAAAGCCATGAGCTTTTGAGACCCCATAAGGCTTCCCATCTTACAAACCACATGGTCTTTGGGGAAGGCAAAGTTTTGGTGCCTTTCCTGGCATGTATCTGGGTGATTCCAATTCAGATGTTGCATTAGTACCCACTGGACATTAGTCAGGTTCCAGCGAGCCAAAGAAGAGCTTGGCTGAGATAGAGAGTTATGTGGGGCTTGAGTCATGGTGGAAATGAACCTCTCTGAACCTCAAAGCCCCAGCCAGGATTGTGAAATCGCTGTGTGTCTGGAGATCTCTCCTCTTCCGTGAATAACAGCTTTGCTCAGTTGACTTTTGGAATCCATCTTTTCTGTCCTAATAATTCTACAACAACATCTTGGGGGAATTTATCTTAATCCACAACATGCTCATGTTTCTGTTCGTCATAATCTAAATTTAGGCAAAGAGAAAACTACAGTCCACTTATTCACCCTACAGAAAGAGAGGCTGAAAGGGAGCTTTAACTATTTGCACAAGCTAATGGAGATACACCTCCTAATTCCTGCTTTGCTTCACAGACTTGAAGCTGCTTCTTGCTTGCTGTTAAAGCTGGTAACTGATAATAAAGGTAGCATTTATTTTTACATTGCAAGATGCCCAGTACAAAGGCTATGCAGGAGCCTCATTACTAAACAGTATTCAATATTTATTCATGTATGTAAATTCCACTGGTTGAAATCTTGACACATTCACAGCATCACATATTTCATTCAGTTTATCCTCTGTAATTGTTCCCAACTGCTCAACAGCTCTGAACGATGGGTCCCATTGAGAGCAGGAGGTACAATGAGCGTAGTGGCTGTTGCTTCATAAATAATCTCAGAAGCTTGAGGACTGCAAACGACCTTGTTGCGCTTGAGCTTGGAGCAAGGAGAGCACTGTTGAAGAGCTGTTCAGTGGTTTTGACTTTTACACCCCGTGTTTACATATGTGTTTCATTACTCTGTCTTCTTGAGGCGAAGATGGATGGCACAAAGGGATACAGAGAATGCGAGGTGCAAGAGGTCTGTGAGAGTGATTGCTGTAAATAATAAATTTGATATTTTGACTCTGGTTTAGTTTTTTTTGACTATTTATGAAACCGAATCACATTGTGCCGTTGGTAGGAGCTGATCTGGTGAATTACATGCATATCATCTTCTTTAGGAACGAAAATGTTAAAGAAGATGCACCACAAGAAAGGGTGGAGATTGAAGAGCAATAGGTTAACGTATGTTATGGATGTTTCTTCATCTCTGCCTGGAAACCATTTTGGCATGACTCTGACTACATTCCAAAGGACTAGTTCAGTGCAAGATCTTTCAAGATCTTGTTAGTTCAGAGTCTGAAAAGATGGGCATAGCAACACTCAGATTTTTTTCTTAAAACTGTGCTCACATTAACGGCCCCGGAATAATTAGAGAAGCTTGGTAGCTATTCCTGAACTGCCTGGCATTTGTGCTGCAGAGCGAGTAGAGCTTTGCAGTGGTGCAGTCAAAGATAAGCCCAAGAAAATGGAGTTCTCACATGTTATTTGGGCAACGTGTTGTTTACTTGCTTCCTAGATGATACATAGATGCTGAAATTTCACTCTGTCCTCACTGCTATGCCTCAGGGCGCTGCCTGTCTCTTAAAGCATCAGCTAATTCAGCCGAGGGAGAGAGACCCCTCTGAGAGATCTGAGCGTTAATAAGACACAGATTATGCCTTCCACCTTCACACAGGGCAATTTGGAAGACGCTACTAAACATGTTGAAAGACGAAATGAAGAGACTAATATTTTCACAAGGCAAATCAACACCAGCACAAGGAAAGGGGGAGAACAAAACGCCCAAGGTTTTTTAACATATCTGCAACTTGTTTGTTGCTTTAAGCAAGACTTGAGCATTGAAATGAAGCCCAGAGAGGAGGTGGAAGAGTACAAACATTATTATTACTACGTGTAAATGTGGATGTTTTTGAAGGGAGACTTGCCACAAGTAATCACGGACTAGAAACTTGCACTGGGGAACCAAAAAGTGAATGGCTGGAGTCCCAAGCCCAGACAAGTGAAAGTTAATCAGCAGGCTCAATCTCGTAACAGGAAAATAGTGAGGAGACTTGCACTCCCATTTAAAAACAAACAAAACTGATCTTGGCACAAGACTGATCTTGGCCTTCTTATTACTGCCTAAAGTTTAAGAACTGTGTGGTAGCGATTATCGTTTCATCGTGGAAGGAGAGGGAGACTGCTCCAGGCTCCGGCTGAAATTATAGCATCTTGTCTTCCACATACCACGGCTCTGCATCTCCAAGATCGCTGCCTATGTGGCAAGAAGCTGTCGTTGAAACCTTGGCACGGCCACTGCCTGCTACAGACAAGACACACTTGCTGAGCTGATGTTCATGGTCCTTTGACATTTTTTCTTTTTTATTGTTTTCTTTGAACTAGGTGATGTTAGACTGAAAGCATATGTTGGCTGTTTGTATAAAGAAAATCATGACCAACCAGCACACATAAATTACAGCTGGTCTTGTAACTTCTTATTAGCAAGAACAAATTTGAGAGGATGTGGTTTGTCCTCACCCTGACAAGGTTCTTGCATCGTGTCTGTCTCTAGAGCAGGCTTCGGAGCTAAGGAGTTTTGTATTTCTGCTCTTCCGTGATGTAACCTGGCCCATCCACGGAGTTCAGGCTGTGTCACAAGCTTAGCAGGAGTTACTGTGAAGAGAGGAGAGTATGAATGATTAAAAGGAGCCTTGACCAGCTAAGCTGCGAAGGCATTTGACAAAAAAAAAGACTGTCGCTGTCACAGTAATTAATGCTGAAGAGCATTTTGGTGCCATGAATATTGTACTCAAGGAATTATATCAGCATGTTAAAAATGCATCATGAGAGGGCACGTTTCATTTGACTTAGTTTCTAAAAGGAACAACTAATAATACAAAGACATAAAGCCATGCCAGCAGGGAGAATCATCCTTTCTTCTCTTAGGTTGCTGTAACCAGACTCTTTCAAATACAGAGATCCTGAGAATGTTCCCAGTTATTAAATTCAAGCTTATCAAGATTCCAGCAATGCTGCCAGGTGTTGCCAACAACTTTTTGGGTGCCTCAGATGGGCACACTTGACAGAAAAATTAAAGCTTTCTAAAATCCGCATGCTGAAGTGAAGGTGTTTGACCACATCTCTTATACAGTGTGCAGCTCTGCTCCTCCAACCCCCCCACCTCGAGAAGGATCCCTTAGAACTACAAATATATGGTTCTAAAAAGGTGAGAAGGTTGCTTACAAATATAAAAGGGCTGTATTACAAGGAGGCTACATCTGTGCTAGTAAGTGAAACGGTCTGGGGCCCTGAGGACAGGTAGCCCAGCACAGCTTTCATGTGTGTAGCTAAACACTTCTTCTGCAACAAAACTGGTGGGTCTGCTCCCTGCTGCCTCTCGGCAATCCCTGTCTTGATCTGACCTGGGGAAGATGTAGCATCTTCATTATCGGAGAGTTTAGAGAACAGGTTAAAAAAAAAGTCAGGAAGAGTTAAGCTCTACCTGAGCCTGCCTTGGGGATGGCGTTTGGTATCTTCTTTCCACCCCCAGTGCTTTCAGTTCCGTTAGTTTATAAATATATCACATCTTGCCCTAAGATGTACTACAATTTTTCTAGGCATTTTTCAAGTCTTACTTTTACCTCACTTCTGAAGGGGCTGCAGGAGGTGGTGAAGTAATCCTTGTTCATAACAATCTTTGTATTGTATGTCTGCACACAATGTCCCTTGGGATCCAGCCCCGGTACTGGATGAGTACTAGACATGACTATTTTAGCCATCACTTTTCTATTCAAGCTGTAGGATGCTGCTCTACTCTTCCTTTCATTTGATGATGTCATTTGTCCTATTCTTCCAGCTTTTTGTTTGTTTTGTGTTTGAGGAATGTTCCTTGATTCTGAACTGAATAGAGAGGTCACTAATGGAAACCCTGCATCCAAAACACGGGGAGTTTCGGAGTTTTTCTCTCACTTGAAAAACTCTGTCCTCCTTTGAGGGACAACTTCTGGTTGTTAGGATATGTTATGAAATTGTCCTTCATTCTTGTGCCTGTGGCAACGGAGACCACCTTGGAAGCACAGGGATAGAGACTAGTCTAGTCTGTGTGTGTCAGGTCTGTGGATTAATTTGCCGATGAGCTGTACCTTCAGCAGTTATGTGCACCGGCGTGTGCCAGCATTTTACATCCACCCCATGCGGCTATCGATCTTCCCAGGGCAAAGGGCAGCAGCCCTCTGCTCCCATACTATATAAGGATGTAGGCGGAGAGGGAGAGTGACACCAGGGGACAAAGCTGCCATCTGGGGAATGAGGTCCCAAGAGAATAAATGTTCCAACTGAGCTTTGTGCTCTTCCCCATTAAGTGTTAGATGCTAAGTCTGATTAATATAGCCTTCTCTTGCCTTGTCATCGAAACCTTTGGTGTTGTCTAAATTCATGAAAAACATGTTTCTTTTACCAATAAATTGATTTGATTTTCTTTGATAAATTATGAGTTATCATAAAAGAAGAAGCACTTTGTGTGCCTGGTGACAACTTCCTTTGAGGTAGAGCATATTAATCTGCATACCGCATTTACTTTGAAGTCAGAACAAAATCCTGAATCGTGATGTGTGTGCATGAAAAAGAGACAGACGGCAAGCTCAGCTCTGCTCTGCTACATCCGTGTAAACCCGGATCAATGCCAAAGCTGCAACAGAGGTAAGGATTGGGCCCAGTACATTATCTCCATGCATAGCCCATGCTTGGTAGGAAGCAAGAGACAGGCAAGGGAGAAGTGAAAATTCCCCATTTTAACTGTATATTATCTCCCTGGTGAAAGATGCGTTGACCGGAGGATGATCTTGCACATTAAAGGTAATACTGTGTATCTATACAGAACAGCTCAAAGTGAACTAGAAATAAAAAAAAAGTCAAAGGAAGCAGTTATGATGGTAAATATCAGTGTGACACAGATGAAATAACTCAAAACGCTTTTTACTGACACAGCGTCAGCAAGATGTAGAGCCTGTTTCTCCACTCGTACCAGTTTTACAGCGACATAACTCACCGGGTGGCAACAGAATAATCCTTGATTTGTGCTGGTTCAAGAGGGTCGAGCAGTTACCCAAATTTCTTAGTCCAGCCCTCTCGTTTCCTCTTGCCGTAATCTAACCTCTTCCTTCCCACAGCTGCCGTTGCTGAAGCCCGTGGGGCTCCTGCTCTGACAGCCCCGGTTGCTGCAGGACTGGCTGCCTGGGGGAAGGTCCTCCTGCACTACGTTAGCATCCCTGAGAAAGGAGTCAGACCCCACGTGCGGTTGTCAGCATCCCATTTACAAAAATCCTGTTCAAAGGCAACATGTACAATGCTGAATTTAATGCTGCTGTCCATGGAGACCTAAGTGAAGGAAGCGTTACAGTGGAAGGGAGATGTCTTACCTGTTTTTCACCATTCATCACTTTTCTTGCTCTGATCTCCTCTCACTCTTACTTCTTTGGCCAAAGTATGGACCTAAATATCACCCTTGAATTTGACTATCTTATAATTTGGCTTATGAATTTTACTTCCCAGTTGTCTACGAGCATACCTTGGTAAAGGGAAGCTGCTGGGTGGGAGGCGGTTAACGCAGAGAGGATAGTGGAGCAGGAAAAGCAATCACAGGCATCTGTGCTTGGATAAACCACATGGGAAAACCACAGAATAAAATAAAGAGGTGGTGAAATCATTGGAAAGGACTGGTTTTACTATTGTCATTGTTGGAGTCTGTACCACGGCCTATAACACCCAAAACCACAGAAGCAGCTGGTCCACTTCTAGTGAGAGATCTCCCTGCATCCAGCATGGTGGAGTTGTGCTCTGTGATGGATGGAGACATTGCACCCCCCACCCCCCAGCACAGAATCACTGAGGCGCTGAGGCTGGGAGGTGCCTCTGGAGATCGCCTAGTCCAACGCCCCTGCTTAGAGCAGGATCAGCAAGAGCAGGTTGCCTAGGACCTGTTCTAGCCAGGTTGTTAATAACTTTGAAGGAGATGCCACAAACTCTCTGGGCAACCTCTTTCAATGTTTGACCACCTTCACTGTAAAAAAGGGGTTTTTGAGTTTTAATGGAATTATCTGTATTTCAATTTACGTCCATTGCCTCTTGGCCCGTCACTGCATAGCTCTGAGTAGACTATGGCTTCATCTTCTTTACACCCCCCGTCGGGTATTTATGCACATCGGTAAGATGTCCCTGAGTCTTCTCTTCTCCAGGCTGAACAGTCCAGCTCTTGCAGCCTCTCCTCTTATGTCATATGCTCCAATCCCTTAATAATCTTTGTGGCCCTTCAGTGGACTCACTCCAGTATGTCTACGTTCTTCTCATACTGGGGAGCCCAGAACTGGACCCAGCACTCCTGATGTGTCTCAGTGGTGCTAAACAGAGAGGGTGGATCAAAACTCCCTTGACATGCTGGTGATACTCCTACTTATGCAACTGAGGAGGTTGTTGGATTTCTTTGCTAGAATGGCACATTGCAGGCTCATGTTCGACTTGGACACATGGGCCTTCTCTGCAAAGCCCCATTCCAGCTGGTTGTCCCCCAGTGTGTACTGGTGCATGGGATTGTCCCTCTCCAGGTGCAGAAGCTGGCATTTCCCCCTGTTGAACTTCATGAGATTCCTGTTGGGCTACTTCTTCAGCCTGTTGAGGTCCCTCTAAATGGCAGCACAACTGCCAGCCACTCCTCCCAGTTTTCCATCATGTGCAGACTTACTGAGAGCATCACTCTGCCTCAGTACTTAATGTAGATGTTGAAAACTATCAGCCCCAGTATTGACCATTGGGGTACACCACTAGTGATCATCCTTGTTTTGTGCTGCTTCTCATCCTTTGAGTTCAGCAGCTCAGCCAGTTTTCAGTCCACCTCACTGTCCACTCATCTAGCCTGTACTTCATCACTTTGTCAATGAGGGTGTTATGAGAGACGCTGTCATAAGCCTTCTTAAAATGAAGATAAACAGCATCCACTAGTCTCCCCTCATCCACCAAACCAGTTACCTCATCGTAAAAGGCTATCAGGTTGGTCAGGCACGATTTCCCCTTCAGAATTCCATGCTGGCTATTCCAAATCACCTTCTTGTTCTTCATGTGTTTGGAAAAATCTTCCAGGAGGATTTGCTCCATCATATCCCAAGGATCTGACTGGAGGCTGACTGGCCTGCAGTTCCCCAGATCCTCCTTCTTGCCCTTCTTGAAGACCATAGTGACATTTGCTTTCTTCCAGTTCTCAGGAACCACTCCTAGTTGACATGACCTTTCAAAAATAATTGAGAGTGGCTTCACAGTGCCATTGGCCAGGTCCTTCGGCACTCGTGGGTGCATACCATGAGGTCCCATGGAGTTCTGTGTATTCAGCTTTTTTTATATGTTCCCTAACCCGATCCTACTGTACTGAGGTCAAGTCTCCTTGCTCCATACTTTGATACAGGTCTCAGGGTCCCGGGATTCCTGAAGGCAAGACTTACCAGTAACGACAAGTAAAAACCAGCATAACACGCAGCAACAAATAACAAGGCAGCCTGCCATCTTTTTTTTCCTTGTCAATAATTACAAGAAATGGTGTATAAACTGAGATGAAAGCAGCTAGCGTGTAGAGGCCAATCTGAAGAAGATACTAATGCAGCTCAGTCCTTCCTAGTGTTCACGTGATTGCCAAATAAATGCTTTTTTACTAGAATAGCAGGCTCTTTGACCTATCAAAAATGTTACAACCACTAATGCCACAGCTTAGTCTTGTGCATATTCCTTAGAAGCCTATAAATACTGTAGAGTCCTGCTTATAAATACTGTAGAGTCTTGCCTATAAATACTGTAGAATACTTATGCAGAAGGCAACTGGGGTCTTCAACTAGCTTCCCTTTAAACATACCTCACTGTAGTATTTGGGGTGCTTCTCAGCATGTGATAGTGAGTGAAACACCAGAAAGGAAAAGATGCAATCTGGATGGTGTTGGATCCATTTCAACATTTTTTTGGTTTGTGTTATATGTAAGAGATCATTTGCATCTGCACCATCTTTGGCTTTTCTTAAAAAAAAAAAAAAGAAAAAAGGTGCTTTTTTTGTGGAGGGAGGGTAAGAGGGGAAAGAATTGTTTCTGAATCTTATCAAGAAATAAAATAACACAAAGTACATCTTACGAAAGAAGAGGCATACTGTGCCTTTTTTTCCACTGGCCTACTGCCTAAGGGAAACATTCACTGGCAAATCTAAAACTTGTTCAAAACCCTTTGGAGAAGCAGACTATTATTAAATTATTTATTTTATCTTTGAAGTGTTTCCATTTTTATACTGTTAAGGATTTCTCTGTAAAAGCCGGGGTGCCGGAGAATATTTGGCCTGTAGTGATCTTTGAAACATAAGCCTCTTTTTTTTTCCTCTCTGTCTTTTCTTCTCCCCCACTCTTTCCCTCCCAGTTTCTTCCCAAAATGAATGAGGATCTGTCTGATGCAGAGAGGCTGTACTCATCGGGGAAATTTAAGGAGATCTTTAGTAGCAGGAAACTAGACCTCGGTTTGCACTGTGTTGGTTTAATATTTTTTTTTTGAGAGAAACAAACCTGACAGAATCAGAAAGGGTGGGAGACATATTCAAATGCTCTCAAGCGCTTATTAAAATGTTATGTAATTAAATGTTAAGATCACGCCTGTAGCAGTGTCTTTTGAAATAACTGTACTAGCTGGGCCTTCTGAAACCAGCACAGGAAAGTAATTCATTCGCAAGGTTATCAGCCATTGAGGCATATGCCCCAGGGACCTAATTTAATGGGAGAACTCCCATTGACTCGCGTGGGCTTGGACAGGGCCTGAGGAGAGCCCTGCTGTTGTTTCCCAACATGGGCCTTGCAGACTCGGAGGATAAAAAATTGCTTAGCTGTATGATGAGCTCAGTGCTTCGCGTTTCAAGTGAGGTTTTGGGGTGACCCTGAAGGGGGGTTAGCAGCAGGGAGGGCTGAGCCCTCCATGGGTGGTGGGTACGGGGCCTAGGAAGGATGCTCTGCTGGATGCTGGATGCGGTACTGCTGACAGCGGGAGCTGCACTACGTGAAGACACAGGGACCATCATTGTCTCTGCAGGGTTTCTTACCGGATAGCAGAAAAAGAGGATACAATACACAGGGCTAGCGTGTGAGCCTGGTAGAAATGCGCTTTTTAAAACAGCATCACAGGGCTTTCCAGTGGTGGCTTCTCGGTTACCATGAGGAGGGCATCTCTGTTAATGCTGCTTCAGGATCAGGGAACAGGAAGGGTCTGAGTGTTGGGTGAAAGGGGTGCAGAGGCGCAGCCTGAGCAGGGCGAGCATCCATGTGTCAGCGAATCCATCCCTCAGTGTGGGAGGTCCCACGCTGAGAGGGTGAGTTGTGCAGAGTTGCATGTATGGAGGAGTTAGTAAAAGAGACGAGTTCTCCCGTCGGTGGGATTAGGACCATGTGTGCAAGGAAGCGTTTCTGTGCAGCTGAGCTAAAGCTGAGCTCAGCGGTGAGGAGTTATCACAGTGGCAACAGGAGGGGAAGGGCAGGTCCCGGTGCAAAGGGGCTGATGAGGCTGTTGGTGCTGCTTCCTGCAGCGGCTGACGTGCCAGCAAGTACTAACCCATAATGCTCGATGATCGTCATGGGGAATTCCTAGCTCCCAAGATTACTGGTAGTGAGATGTTTTCCCTCTTAGCTAGCTCTCTGATTGAAGGGCACAGCTAAAATGCACTGAAAGCCTGTACACACCACTCCATTTATATTGCTGAACTTTATTCCACAAGGGAGGGCTTCTGTGTTGGTCTGTTTTGTCTTGTGCAACCTCCTTCTTGCTGTCTTAACTGCATATGATGATTAGGCAAATGAGCCTGTTCTTTCCAGTAAGTAATGGGCTTCTTCACTCTTCAGCGCAGTCTGGGTCGCAGTGGATCATCTCACACTTTTTCACTCAGCATATTGCCTGTCATTAGAAATCTGCTCATCTTTCCTTCATTTCCAAGGCCAGTTAAGTGCACATGGCTGCAAATGCCTCCAGGTGCTGCCTCTGCTCCCACGCCTCTCCTTGTACAAAATATTTGAAACTTAACCTGCTGAAGGGGCAACTTGTGAAGGGGGACTCTGCTGCCACAAATTTAAAACCACACTTCCATGATCGCTAGTGTCAGGGTTGTGCAGCGCCAGATGAGCCACCTCTACAGACCTGAGTCTGGGCAACCACATACCTGCACTTCCATGGCCTGCTGGGAACGGGACAGGATAGAAATTACGTTCCCAGTTGTGGGAAGATGAAACACTTGATCTGGCAAGACAATTCCCGGTATGGGGTGTATCTGTGAATAGTTTTAAACAGATAGTGAGCCCCTACCAGACCGATGCTGTATGCCACGTGGTCTTGCAGATCCAGCACTTTGACCCCAAAGCCAGAAGTGGCGAGACATCAAACCATGGCTTAAACTTGCTGCAGAATCCATGTTATGATGGGAAACCATAAGTCTGTAATCCCAGGCTGTCCACTTTATATTTTTTTTGCGAAATAACTTAAGTGAGTGCAAATAATGATTGTTGGACTCCAAAGCAACATCAAAATGTTAATAATTGAGAGGTTTGTGTTTTTCTGGGTAGCCAGGACAACAAGCCATCTTGTGGTTCCAGGGAAATCAGTGGAAGCCAGTGAAGCCACATTTCAGCCTTCAAAAAGGCCAAGTTTGTAAGGGCGCCACTAAAATCAAAGGAATTGTGTGTGCCCGGGAGTGTCCCTGAGGCAACTGCTTCTGCTAGACTGAGGGGTTTGCAGAACAGGGTACAACGAGAGAAGGAAAGCCGTTTTCCTTGTGTACAACGTAAAAAACAGATCCAGTAAACAACATTATTTTTATGTCCCCTGAATAACATAGGGTTTGGGTTTTTTTTCAGGCATTTAACATTTTAATCTACTGCTTGTGAAGCCCTACACTCTAGCTCCCTCCTAGCAGATGGAAATTGGAGGAAAAAAAAAAAAAAAAAGGCTGTATGTGCTGGCATATCCATATGGCATTCAAGTGAGAAATCACTTGGAACATGGGGCCTCGTGTGGGGTCACAGCCTCCATACGTTCTTTGATGGGTGCAAAGGGTCCTGAAACTTGTTGCTGCTGTAACAGCGGGGAAATGGGGTCGGTATAGCACAGGCTGAAAATCCCTGACAGAGAAGGAGGGGAAGACAAGAGGTATGAACAACCCCCAAGGTGTTTTGTTACCTGTCTGCCCCTGAAATCTCAGGCGCTGCTGGGAAGCCGGGCCTGAGCGCTTCTGAATGATTTGCAGCCTCTTGCTGTAAAACGATAATCACATCAGAGCAAATATATGCCAGCTTTATCATGCATAATAAACTCCATCTGAGCGAAACCCTCTCCAGCACGCAGGATCTTGCAGAGGATGCTGCGCGACGTGTGGGGAGGGTTTAAGTGATACAGGAGCCTCGTGTGGGCTTTCTGCCTGACTAGAGGGACATGTGAGGACTGCACACGCGACGGCAGGAGCACCAGGGGATAAAAGAGACATTCGTGCACGGTTCTGAGGGGCTCGGTAGTCTGCTTGAGGCGTCTGATCAGCTACTGGAATGCCAAAGACTGACTTTGAGCAGGGTCTTTTATCCCTCGCATTATCTAAACCTGTTCTGGAATCATCTGGTACATCCATCTTTGGCTTTTCGTTGACTTCGGCAGGTTTGGCATCAGCCCTGTGTGCACCTGTAGCTGTCTCGGTAATTCTCCTAGCTGTTTACATACCTGTCGTATATATTTATTTTCCCTAGTACCCACCACTGCAATATATAAGGCAGGAATCATCCTCCACAATGCCAATTTCTTTTGGCTTCTTTCCTGTGCGTGTTTGGCTCTGCACTTTTCCTCTAAATTTACGGCTGGGATTCTCAGTTATTCTGCAATGTTGCTTTAGCTCTGCTCAGACGAAGGGTCTACCGTCAGCTTCAATGGGACTAAACTCAAAGCAGGGCTGAGTTTTTCTGGGTAACCTGCCCCACGTGTACAACAGAAATAGCCTGGAGTTGCAGTGTATCCTCTGACATGCAAACAGTAGGGGACCATGACTTTCCCAGAAAATCAGAAGGCCTTCAGAGACCCGCCAGATCCTTTCCCACCTGGCCAGGCTTAAATGTCAGTTGTTGCCTCTCTAATTAGGAGTTAAAATAGCTAAGATGGATATATTTTTTGAGAATAGAATATCATGTACGAAAAGAAAACTAGCTGTATTCAAAACTTTATTCAGAATCATACCCACAGCCCTGAATTCCCATGTGCACAAGTAAGTCAAGGGAACAATCCATTTGTTCATATGCAGAGTGCCAAGAGGGGGCTGTGGAGAAGTCACAGGACTGCAGCACTTGCAGACCTCAGGATCTGCGGAGACCAGCTCTGGTTTAGCCCGTGTTCGGCCTCTCTCCAGCCGGTTGCTGTGATCCTTCCCAAGCTCCTTCACAGGGAAAACCACACAACCGATGCTCCAAAACCCACTGAAGCGATGGGGATTCTTGGGCTGAAATCCAGCTCTGTGCAAGACATGTCATAATGACATTAGCTTTGTGCCCCTCAGAGCTCTTTCCTGAAAAGCCGCTAGTTTACGTGCCCTTTTATTAAAGACTAATCTTAGTTACAAGCTCTGACACGGACTTCTCATTAGCAACCACCTATGAACTTGAACTGCTTCAGGTCAAGTCAGTTGTTGCTTCTAAATTTTCAAAAGGAAAGAGCTTTGTGGAATATCCCCCTTTCTTTGATCGCGCCTAACCGGCCCTTGGAGAGCCTTACAAGGGGTGCGCACCTGTAAGGATGTGTTCCGGTAGCGATGAAACAAAAGACAACCAAATCCAAATGCAGCTAACTCTTGTTAATCTATAGCAAGTACAAAGAGGCAGTCATTACGTATGGACAGCTTTATACCAGACGTAAGTATTGCTTGGCATGGGCCCTTCTTTAATTGCATTATACAAACATAACAGAAAATTGACCCAAAGGGGGAAAACAATTTTATCCTTAGAACACTCTTCTGACTAAGTACAGAGCTTTTAATTAAATTCCCTATACAAAGTGACTGCCTGTCTCTCATGTTGAGCCTAATTGATATCAAAGCCATCCTTAAAATCAATATTTTTTTCTGGAAAAAAGAGCAAATACCCTCTCCACCCCAACAGAATTCAATAAATAATTTGATAGTACTTGACTCCTAACTGTAATCTTTGTCTCATTTGAGCAGAATATAAAGTGAGAATTTGTCCCCACCGCCCCCCAGCATTCCCGTCGCATCACAAATCAGGCGCCACAAAATGTCAGTATTCCTCCTCAGCAGGTCTGCTGTTTCCATTTATCTCAGCGAACCACGCTGAGCCGGGGAGGAATTCGAAATCTTCGAGTGGCAACACATTTATGCGGCTTTTGTTACCTATTTTATATTTTTCACTTATTTATGATCACGGTCGCAATTGGATCCCATTAGAAGGCTCAGTAAGATCAAAGGCTTGTTCGAGCAGGCAGTAGACAAACCCATACTCTTTCAAGCCTGCTCGGGAGGGTTTGCAGTGTGCCATACCCCTGCCGCAAACCCGTGAGCAGGCGCTGAACTCTACTCCTGGGAAAAAAAGGCGTGCGGGTCCCTGCAAGACGGGGCCCTGCTTTGATAAGACAAACACACAAATCAAAGGAGCAGGCCGCGTTCGTTACCTTTGCTTTCTAAACAGTCTCCTTCGTCTGTCCTTCTTGCTTTGTGCGGGAACCCTGTCAATCTGTCTCGTCAGAGCCGGCAAGGGGGTCGGCCCCCTTTGCCAGGAGCACCTTAGAAAGCCGAAGGAAAAGAGCGAGAACAAAAATGAAGTTAAACGTTCGGGTGGTTGGGTTGCGGGGTTTGTTTATAATGATTGAGCCGGATTTAGTGAAGTGGGGAGCTGAAAATCTGGCGTCGGTTACGGCCCCATCAAAAAGCTGGTCTAACCGTAAGTCAAAGCAGAGTTAGCACGTGCGGTCCTTTTGCATCGCCTGTTCCTGATAAAAGCAGGAATAATCTCTGCAGAGACCACTGCCTAGCGAGGGAGCGTGGACTTGAAAGCTCAGCCCTGATCTTCGGTTTCTGCTCTGTAATGTCTCTCTGTTGATATTGGCCCTCGGGGACTCTTGCTACAAGCACAATTTTCTTTCAAGAGCGTATGCTAATTGTGGCATTAGGGGTGTATTTATGATCTTTAGCTGACTGTGGCAGGTAAGATTGGGAGGGAAGCGATACTGAATCTGCAGACAAATCACACTCATAAAGCATGATTTTGTGCTTCCCGTACACTGTGACACCGTGAAGCACGAGGGATTAACATAAAGAGAAACCTGCCTCGGCATCACTGGAATAAAAATTGAGGTAGCTGAGCCAGCTCCATGGGTCTCACAGCGTGCTTGTGCACCGGGATAACAACCTGAGACCTGGTTTCCATAAGCAGTCAGCAAGGCAGGCTGCTGTCCTGCGCTTTGGGAAGAAGGACAGGCTGGGGGTAGGTCGGAGGCATGGAAAGATGATGCTGCTTTACCCCATTATGTGTGGTCCTTTATTGCAAAAAGCACCATTCATTTAGTCTGGAAAATCAGTTTCCAGAGCGACCCTGTTCCTTCACACCTTCCCTCTGATCCATCTCAGAGGCAAAAATCTGGTGGTTGTAGAAAGAGGTAGCCCTCCTGAAAGATCACCTTCTAGGTGGTTTCTCATTTGGGATCTGCATCCCTTGGTCTTTTTAGTGTCTTGCTGCTGGCTTTGGAAGAGGGTAGATTTAGAATAGATATTAGGAAGAAATTCTTTACTCTTGAGGGTGGGGAGACACTGGCCCAGGTTGCCCAGAGAAGCTGTGGATGGCCCATCCCTGGAGGTGTTCAAGGCCAGGTTGGATGGGGCTTTGAGCAACCTGAGCTGGTGGCAGGTGTCCCTGCCTATGGCAGGGGGTTGGAACTAGATGATCTTTACGGTCCCTTCCAACTTAAACCATTCTATGTTTCTATGTGATCAGAGCACCGGGCGAGTGCGTTTGTGCACACCTAAGTCACGTCCTCAGCTGGGATTGCAGCTGGCAGTGGGGAATCGAGCCAGCGCCCGCCATGGAGCACAGACGGCCCTTGTAGATGGCGTGTGTTCAAATACGCCACCATTTCTCACCTAACATAAACTTGTTTCAGCTACACGCAATGCAAATAAAATATTTAGCAGAGGCTGGCCCTACATCTGAATGCCAGCGGAAAGTGAGAAGGGCTGGAAAGAAATATCGACATGAAGGTGCCGAGGCTCACGGTAAGTCAGGGCCATGTGTGGCTATTTTATAGATTCTGCTAAATGATCAGAGCCTGACGCAGAGGCATTGGTGTAAATCTGAAATAACTGCCGATGTTGGAGTTACACCACCTCAAAACTGGTGTGTATGAGCCTCTGTCCAGTGGGGCTGAGCATTTCAATGCAGTCAGGAAGGTCCAGACCTCCTTTCCTATTAATATTTACACAGGACTCCTCAGGCGTCTTTGGAAGAGTCACCATAAAATTTCTGTTGCTTCAGGGAGGGCCCTGAAAGAACAATTCGCAGGCAGTTATTATCGTTATTAGACATGGTAATTGAATAGTAGTTATTTAATTATTATTATTATTAGTGTAATAAATAGTTCTTGCCCTCCTTGGTCCTGCAAAATACAGCCTGAGGAAATCCCAGTAAGAGGGAAGAGCTCCATTTGGAGACAGCTATTAGAAAACCACTGCAGTGAGGGAGGAACCAGAGGAAATATCCGTACACACCCAGAAGGCAATTTCTGCACACTCTTAAATATTGCAGAAGATGCCACTTCCAGAGGTTCAGGTTTTGGTTCAGGGAGAAATTATCCTGGGAGATGAAATTGTTGATTTATATGTACATATATATATTGGGTTTTGCTTCATCAAATATGTGGCACAGAGGACCCTGGTGTAACCAGTTAACTTTTCCATAGATAAGTCGCTTTGAGTTATGAGAAACATTTACTTACTGATGGGGAATGTGTGGTGACAACACAGCCTGTGAGGCAAAGCAGGTGGAAGGAAGGGTCCGTCTTGGCCAGTCTGTAACACGAGCCCAAGAGATAAGTGTTTCCAATACAGCACGCCAAAGCGATGCAGGGAGATTTGTCTCCTACCCAAGCTAATGATGGAGCCATGTCACCATATGTGTGGTTAGTTTCCAGCAGCTCCTCACTTTTTCAGCACGAATGGAGGATGACAGATTGTATATTAGACAAATTACTCTTCTCTCGAAAGCAGCAGTCACAGTGATATCCAAGAGCCTTCTTCACTCTCTCTTCACTGAACAATTTCTGCACCATCATTCAAAGCTCTTTGCAATAAAAAGGTGGTTGGTAAGCAAGAATTACAGTGCAGCTCCTTAGCTCCCAGCCAGCGCTTCCCGAGGCTATGCCTTGTACCAGCGACCGCAGCAGGCCGCCATCCATCCTCTGATCTTCCTGCCAACTGGCACGGCCATGCTGGCACCCACACGGACAAACCCTCTTCTTCTGAAAAAAACAGGGTGGCCACATCCCAGCTGCCCGCTGAGAGCAGCCCTGCAGGCTCCAGCCAAATCCCCGCTGGGGAGGATGCTTGCGGGGACAGTGCTGATGTCTCCTGGCTGGGGCTCGAGCCAGGCGGTGGACCTGTGTCTGCCCTGGGACAGGTGGCGGGAGGTGGTCTCCAAGCATAGCAGGTGAATTGAACCCCTGACCTCAAGGCTGCTCCCAGGAAAGTCTCCAAAGAAGGAGATCCATCAGCACTGTGGGAAGGAGATGGGGGATTGATGTCCTCAGGGGAAGCCGTAGGGATTGCCTCAGACAACAAATTCAGTAGTTGCCTTGGGGGCAAAATCTAGAAGGCAAACATGCTCCTTAAAAACATCATGTCCCTGGGCATGCTTTAGTAGAGATGAACCTTTTTTCACCATGTTTGCAGCTTTCAGGGACAGAAGGTGATTCCCCTCGCAAGCTCAAATTTAAGGCATTTTTGACATGAAAGACTCAGTTATCAGCTGAACCCTGAGTTCACACTGGTCATTGCCTAAGGATAGTAAGGGTGACCCAGCTGGCGATGACAACTGGTCTGTAAAGAAGTACCCTCTTGGCCTACACTTCTTTAAGGACAAACCCACAGAATCCGTCAGCCACATGTTGCTATGGGTCAGGTGCTCCACATTACACTCCGTTCGCCGGAGTTTGCTTTTGCCTCCCATCACCCACCTTCCGGCACATCTTCCAGGTACCACCTGAATCACACACCTAATTCTTGGATTTGCTCCTTGGCTATCAATTCTGCCCTTCCTCCCATCACCCACCTTCCGGCACATCTTCCAGGCACCACCTGAATCACACACCTAATTCCTGGATTTGCTCCTTGGCTATCAATTCTGCCCTTCTCTTTGCCCCCTCCTCAAACTCCTGCTGCTGCTCTCTGTCTCTCTGGATTGTGCATTGCCCTCTAATGGATAGATTTCAAACTGAGCTCCGCCACCGACCAGAACTGTTGGTAGGATGCTTTGACCCACTAATGAGGCAGAAGACTTGTTATCCACATCCAGGCTACTTTCTATCCCCTGCTTCCCTTGAATGAAAATAAAATACTTTTTTTTTTTTTTTTTTAAATAGCACAGACACTGGACTGAATGTTGCAGCTATTTTTAAGAAGAGGCAGAGGAAATCTGTGCCAGTATGAACCCTGGTTCCTTCATGTCCATGAATGCTTTAATTGGCTTCAGAGTTAGGAAAGCATTAACAAAGCTGATTTCTGTGATTCCACGCATCTGGATTTCAGGGTGTGTTTTTTTTTAGCTTGCCTAATCCTGCTTAAAGTCTTAAGATTTATTTGTATGTTTATAAGATGCTGCTTTTCTCATTATATGTACATTATAGTCGCCATTAAAATAATACAAACAAAAGGAAAAACAGAATGGACTTGCAAGCAGTTGATAATTAATTACGGGGAACTTTTGAAAGGGCGGCTTAGCATCTTAAGCAATTCCTTTTGCTGCCAGATACATGGGCTTGTTTTATAAACTACAATCAATCTGCCATTGGGGGGAAAACTGCAAAATGAACTTAGTCATCTGAGCTCATTTTCAGTTTCAAAAACTGAAAGGCTTTGGAGTATAAAGTACCCTCTTCTTTTAATGTCAGTAAATAAGTTGATCTGTTTATATGGTTTTCAATACAAGTAAACTGCCTGCCATTTAAACAAGTTCAATCAGCTGTGAAAATTGACATTTTTAACCATAAAATCAGACTTCATCCTACCATGATATTAAATATTAAGGAATCATTTAAAGGACAGTATATATTTCAGAAACCTGCCTGGAGAGATGAATGCCAATTTCTGCCATTCACAAATAACATACCAAAAAAAAAAAAAAAAAAAAAAAGGCCCCTTGGCTTGGAGCCTGCTGCTCTGTGAAAGCCACTTTACAGACTTATTCCAACATGGTAAATCATCTTTGCTCTGAGAAGATGTTCAAGCCTCACATTCAGCCCTTGTGTGGCAAAAACAGATCCTCAAAGAGGACGGATGGAAAAAAGGGCATCGTACGCTGATGCGCTCCCTGGTGATGGCATGTCCATGGGCATGGCTGTGGGAGGCTGTGGCGGGGCTCAGCCTCCGCTGTACCCGCAACATGGGAGGGGTCTGCCCGGCCATGCCCTACCTGTGGGGGCAATCAGTGGGATGTCCATCTCCCCTTGCTCACACACAAGTGGCATTCGGGAACAGGACATTCCTACTATCATCAAGACTTCAGGAGGTCTGCATATACTCCTCTGGCCCCTGCCTTCTTTTTTTTTTTTTTTTTGGCTTTTCCTTCCTTTCCCCCCCCCTGTTTTTACCCAATTTTGGGGACAAAAAATCCCGCGCCGCTTCTGACCGGGTCTACAAATGACACAGCTCTTCACAGCTCAACACCCCTGGTGTTTTGCCCGTGCCAAAGGGGTCTCATTGTGTAAGGGGTTTCCTTCTGAATAGAACAAAGCAAAACAGTGAAGCAGTGGGATTACTGGGCTGCTGAAGGGAGACAATGGGGAAACAAAACTCAGGCCGGAGAGACATTTATTTTTCGGAGGGGGCATGGCTGCCCTTACACAATCCCTTTTAAAGCGCTGTGAAGTTTCTCTAACACAATCCAGTCCCGCAGCCAGGCAGAAATCCAGCGCATTTGAAACCTTTTAATTCCATCTTTAATTTAAAAAATGTGCACCCATTTACTACCACCAACTGCTGGGATATTAAGGTATAGGAAGATCTATCAACAGGCTTTGGGGTTTCTCTGCTCAAGCACCTCTGGATGTTTCAAGCACCGAACGATGACGGTGGTCAATCCTTTCCATGCTGACTAGTTGATGTGGAAATCCAAGGGGGTGCGTGATCTGCTGACCGAGCACATCTCTGTTGTCCCCTGGCCTGTATTGGCTCACTTTTGGCTTCCAACCTGAATTTTAGCTCTAAGTCTCCACGAAATGGCCCGAGGCTTTTCCGCTTGGGGGCAAGGAGAAGGCGCAGCCCTCTCTTTGTGGCTGTGGTAGTGATCTGCATCCACGGTGGGGTGAGATTGAACAGGGGGTGTTAACTCTGGGGGTGATGGGCGTGCTGGTCGGGTCCAGGTTTGCTCCTCATTGGGGATTCAAGGCTGTGGCTGTGGTTGTCTCCCTTGCAGGAATTTTCTTCAGAGCCCCTCCAATGCTGGTGTTTGACCTTACCCATACAGGACCACTCCAGGCTGTCTCACTTGTCACAAGTGCTGGGTATCAGCCCCCTGGATCAGCCCAAGGGATTAATTTCCTCTGTTTCCTACATGCCAAGCTGTGACCCTCTCCCTGCCCTGGGCATAATGGGGAAAATGCTGGAGAGAGAGCACTAACGCATCCCATGGGGCTGCCTGCTATAGGGCTAGCTCTTGGTACTCCTTTGTTCCCCTACGAAGGCATGTGGGATGGGGAGAAGCCAGTCCCATCATAAGTAAACAAATGCACTGAGTTAAATTTTTTAAATGGAGTCATAAATAAAGAACTATCATTGGAGAAGTCCCTAAAGACACTGTTTTTGCTAGGGTTTTTTTTTTAATGTTGGCAGCTTCAGCAACTTTTACAGAGATGTCAGAGTAAATAGCCTGAGATCTTACAGCATCTTATAAAAGTCTTTAACAACAAGAAGATTTTTATGCTTTCATATTAGACGGGTTCCTAATAGACATTCTGTTCATGTCTCCTTATTTTATGTAGTGTAGAAAAAAATAATAATCCCTGTCTGCAGCATATCTTAAAATGTACATCTTTAGCAATTTCTGAGTTAAGGAAGAAAGAACTAGATGCCTTTTGGACAGAAGACGATCAGAGTTTTCTGGGATTTGGAACATCCTGTAGCTTCGGCACCAGCTATAAAGGGGGAGGGAGGGGAAGAAATGTTTATTCTCTTTAACTTAACAAACAGAAATTTAAGTGAGACTTAATCACACTGTGCAGGTAAACTTCCTGATATGCTATTAGAAGGCTCTTTCATCTTGCAGATTAAAGGCTACCTGGGGAAGCTGTTGCACAGTGAGGTAAAGGGTGCATTAACTCTCCTGGCTCAGAAAGTACAGGGTGGGCCATTTCGCTTTCAAAGTGGAGTAAATTGTCTCTCATGAGGAGAGTTACTACAAGGAGCATTAGTACAGTGCGCTAGATCTTTACAACTCGCATTTGAGGTAGGGTTGATTTTCCCCCATAGAAGAGGTCAAAAACATGATGAGATACTGTAGCTGAAAGCTGAGTCTCTAAAAATTCAACCTAAAAATGAGCATACACTCTTAACCGTAGGCATTTTCAGCTCCTGGAGCAACTTACCTAAATTTTCCATCATCTGACAGCTTTAAATCAAGCCTGGATGCGTTCCTAGAAAATATACTCTAAATCAGCTGAAAGTCAAGAGCCTTATGCGTGATTCCCGCAGGGAGGGTCTACAGCCTACATTATGAGGGAGGTGAGATGAAGTGAGCAGAACGGTCTTAGAGTTGCTAAAGCCAAGGAACAACATGTCCCACACCACTCTCAACCAACTGCTTCTGCCTGAAGAGTGAGTACATGTAATAAATCATGTTTTTTTTCCTTTCTGTATCAATCACTTGTTTCAAATCTGGAGCTTTCTCAAAGGGAATGTTATAAGGACTCAAACCCTTCACCCGTAGCTGAAGTGCAAACATGATGATGGGGTTTTAAAACATGGAGGTGGTTTTATTGAAGTCTCCGTTCTTCCTCATGCCTGGAACTCACCCCTAAAACCTTTAGACTCCATCCTTTTCTAAATCTACTTCCAAGGAGACAGAACTCCACACAGACTGCCTTTGGACTTGTCTACATTGCAGATGTTCACCTAACCCAGTCACTATGTGTAGTGGAAGGAGAGAAAGAAACCTTTGTAAAGAGTGACTCTTTTGACCAATGTTAGGGCGAGGTGAAGAGTGCCCTGGACTCCTTTGGCTCTACCAACTGGATTGGCAGTAAATGTAGGAGGACCTGAGGGTGATGAGCTCAGATAGACTTAGACCCAAGAGGGTGTTGCTTGTATTTTGAAACAATCTCCAAATGAGAATTTAGTGCAGCCCAGTTGGAAGGGGGAGGTGGTGGTGACAATTTTTTATTAGACCTACAGATTCCTCTGGGGGAAACCCCAGACAAGCTTCTCAGAGCTGTGTTCCTTCACCAGGCCTGGCAAGAAACAGCAGGCTCCAAGGCAAATACTACTACTTAGCTACTTAGCTGCTGCTACTACTACTACTTAGCTACTACTGCTTATCCAATTCTCTGCACTGGTGCAGCTTGAAGGCTAGGTGCTGAGGGCTGTCAAGAGGTGCCCACTTCCTAGGAGCGCAGTTCCCCACAATTGCAGGAGCTGTGCTGGCTGTGTATACGGGCAACTCAAGCCTTGCCCTCTGAAAGTCGTCTCTGAAAACTGGCTTCCTCTTTCCTTTCCGTGTATGTAAACCATCATCAGAAGCTGAGTGTTTCCTTTAATGCTGTAAATAGACAGCCTGATAGTTCCATGACTGTTTGGCCTGTATACTTTTCAAACATTGCTCTCATGGACCTCTATTCTCTTTATTTCGAGCTATTATCAAATCAGCATGAATGCATGATGGAGATACTTACACCTCTTTAGAATGAAGTAGGAATCTTTCAAGGTGCAGTTGCATCTGGTTTTGCCACAGAGGTATGTCCTTTGTACTGTCTCTACGCTGATAACCTTGGAGACTTTGCTAAGGCAGAGTGGAAGTTTGGAAGGATAAAGAGTGCCTATAACAAATCTGGAGATGTGACTGCAACTGAGATGGGGGCCTAATTATCTTGGGCAGACCGCCACACTCCTGTGGGTACTGTAAGCTTAATTCAAGCTAGTGCACCAATGTTGTGTTGCACAGTGCTGTATAGTCAAGTCAGACTATTCAGAAGTAGGTCGGGCATCTCACATTACATGATATGTCCATACTATAGTTTTTATAAGATTCTCTAAAGAGGGCTAAGACTGGGTGAAAGCAATGACATCCTAGAAATCAGGATAATTTCTTAACAAGCAAATCTCTTACACTATGGAACGATTTCCAGTGGCAGCTCTATTGTTTGGGACATTTAAATCTACATCTGGAAACAATAAAAATCAGCAATAGTATACGACCATCCCAAAAGCATCTTCCAGCTCCTCTTCCGCTGAAACCATGAAGGGGAAAATGGTGATGGACTTACCACCCTGAGTAATTCTGAGACCATTCCTGGGAGATGGCACTGGACCTGATCTGCAAGACTCTGCCTGGACACCACCCTCCCTGCTCCACTACAGGACATTGGTTTATGGCTGCTACTAGCTGGTAGATGAGTCACGTTTCTGAAGCCAGGTGAACGAGATCTTCTGCTGAGCCAAGAGGAAGTCATTGTTCCACCAGGATGTAACAAGGGATGCTTTAGATTATTCTGTGCATATCTGTGTTGGCCCTGCTACTATGACATCCAAGGGTGCTTCAGCATTAAGGGGTTTTTTTTAGGCAAACAGCAGGGTAATAGACAGGTTTTATTAAGTGCTTCTAAAATCTCTGCAGACAAATTTAATTCTTTACTGCACAGAGCTTCAAGATTTATCTTGGTGGTTATTGTGTCTTTGAAGCGCAGAACAGCCTGGATACCAAACGCAAAAGGCAAGTACCAACTGGAAGTAGATGGAATTAGGGTTGCTTAGTTGTGAGGAGATGTGAAGTGAGGCTGGGTTCAGACAAGGACCTTCTTGTTGTTGGATTGTGGTTTTCTTGTTTACATTGTTCTGCATTACCTCTTTCTGATCCAGCAAATCTGTTGTAGCTAAGCCACATGTGTGCCTGCTTGTAATAATTGGTGAAAACAGAATTGAGAGAGTTCAGCAGTAACTGAAGGCACCAATATCCCTCGGCCACTCCTAGAACTGCTGTGTCCGGGGGATATGCAGCTGGAGCAACACACTGGGGACCCATCTTACCTTCCCTGGAAAAAGCAATTTTTGTATACCTTAGTCCTAGAAGTTACAGTCTGCAGATCACGGCAACTCCAGTGTGTCTATAAAATCACAGATCTTCTTAAAACAGAGGAGGGCCTTTGAAGAAAGCAGAAACAAATAGGCCGAGTACGAGTTGACTTCCTGATTTGTCTTCCTCCTGTTTATCAGGGCCCACACCCTGTCTCAGTCCCTTTATGCTCTTTATACATCAAATGGCTGAATAGCTACTGTGAGTAAATCTGTCATTATAGCCTTACTTAGCATTCAGACCAACTTTCCTGTTGGATGCAACTTGTGGGATCCTGACTTTGCAGACCTAAGACAACTTGCGTAATTTGTGTTCATATGAACAGAAGCTTGTGCATTTTGAAATGCTACAGTCAAATAATCCCATCTGTACTTGGGAGTCTGTAGCAGGCTGACTTACAGTTGCCTTTTCTCAGCAATTATGGAACTTCCTTGGTAGAAAACATTCCGGCTGAGCTAAACCTCGGTCCTCTCGACATTCAGCTTCCTTGCAAGATGAGAGTTGTAAACGCAGTGGAAAATTCAGCATTTTGCGTTTTAACAATCTCTAGGAAGACTGACCACTTAGTGACAGCATCTCCTACCTTCTTCAAAACATCTCCAATCTCCTATACTTCAAAATCTCTGTGAGCTTCCAAGGTGACAGGAAGGTATTTTTATCTCTCGCCTTTCCCTGACTTTCGGGCATTTTCAATTTTTTCATTAAGTACGGTGAAGACCCAGAGAAGATTGCTCTCACCTTCCAATTCGAGCTTTGCCCATCCTCCTGATAATGAAATACGGTGCTGTCTGGTTTCTCCCTGCACAGCATTTCTGGCCACAGGTGGGATACAAGGAAGTCTTCAACAACATGAACAATTAAAATGAAATTTCCCTGCTGCTTATTTGTACTGTATTTTGAAAGTATAGGTGAAGATTTTTTTACAAACTGGATTTTCAAGGATCTGTCTTTGAGGTCTGAATACGGGTTAATAAGCATTTCCTAAATGCCAGTCTCCTCCTCCTGACACTGGTGAGGGTTGCTTAGTATTTCCGAAAAATCAGATCCATTGCTAAAATGTGCTGCCAGACAGAATTTGATATCTATTGTTAAAGTTCATTAGACTGAAGCCAAAAAAAATCCCCGTCTGGTTTGGTGCAAAGCTCTTTTTCCCCTGAGTGCCTTTGGCTACGAATTCTGCATATTCTAATTTTAAGTATCATTCATTTTCTATTTGGTGATAAATGCTTTCCCGTGTAAGAGTCTTTTGATTGCTCTGCTAATTAAAGTGGATAGTTTCCTTTTATGTTAGGTGACTGGGCTTCTGGGTAACTGCAGTTCGCAGGGAACAGCCAAGGTTACGTGGCAGTGTTTATTACCTTCACTCTCATCACCAGCGGGTACATGTTATGGAGCTCCAAATTCTCAGGAAGGAAATGAATTAAGAAAATGAGGAATTTGTCATTTTGGATGCTTTTTGGTCCCCCTTTCCTAGGGATGGTTTTTTATCCATTTGCTCTCCCAGGTTCATTACACTGTGAGAAAGTTTTGATGACTTAAAGGGCACAGAGACAGAAGTAGGAATGGAACTTCCATGTTGTCCCTTTTTTTCTCCTCTGAGCCTATTTTGGTCAGCAGAGATATTTGTGATGGCACACAAATGTGTGCTGGGAAACTCACTCTTTTTGTGAATGCTGTTTCAATTGCCAAATGACACTCTGCCTTCACTTCTGCAAAAAAATGCCTCTCTTTTGATCTGAACTGCTCTGGCAAGTGCAGGGGACTTGATCTGAAATATTAGAGAAAACACAGCAGAATGCCCTGAGCAGAACAGAAAGTGAATAACCGCGGCCAGTCAGGGCAATCTATTCAGGGGAAAACCTCTGTAGGTGAAGATCTAGCCGCCACCGAGGTGACCATTGTTCTTCCAGGCTGGACTTCACTGTGATGGGTATCAGTAACAAGCTACCAAAGAAGGGCCTCGAAATAGCTCAAGTATCTGCTAAAGGGCACTACTATAAGCAAAGCGAACTACTATATAAGCAAAACTCTTTCCACTGAATGGGACTTACAGAATGCATAGCAAAAGATCAATGGGAAGATGTGGAAGTTTTGGGGTCTCTCTTGAAGGACTTTGCTCGCATCTTTGGGATGCTCCTGCCTGTCGTGTGTGTTCCTGCGGGTCTGTAACTGTCATGGCGTGTCTGTCTCAACTGTGCACATGGCGTAGGAATGCTGTTAAAATGTGACATTAGGATCGTTAGCTGTTTTCACACTGTCAGGGTGACCAGGAGCTCTGCTGATGGTATGCAAGTGTTTTTGATGAGGGGGCGGAGGTTCCTGTTGTTTCTGAAGTCTATGGAAGCTGGTCTTCAGAGCTCACATGGAGCAGGAAGGGGTACAAGCCTTAAAGGCCATCTTCAGAGCTAGTGTCTAAAGGGATCTTAGACTCAACAGGATCAAAACTCATGGACAAAAGTTTGGGTTTAATATAACATCATGATGACGGTTCTCAGGGAAGCTCTGCCAACTGTCTCACTTCAAGTGAAATTTGGAGATATCTGGAGACCCAGCCTGACTGCTCTTCTCTGAATGCTAAATATCCCTTTCAGATCCCAGTTTCCTCTGTCCTGAGTAGCAGCAGAACCCGTGAGCCTTGCAGGTCACATCACCATGGGAAAGCAACCATAGATGTAGCATCCGTGTATAGGGTAACTTGTTTTAGTCAGAGCCCTGAAGCAGCAGGAGCCATAAACCGAAAACCTTGTAACAGCACCATTTTCAGACTCCACAGAAAGAGAGGAAACCCAAAATGGAATTCTTTAGGCTTGAATGCTTTGATCCTCACAGTACTCTACATCACCTGAGCTGGGAGCATTGAAATCATTCTCCCAAACAGAACAGACCTTTGAGGTTAAGAAAAGCTTGGAAGGCAATCCGTGCTGATACCCTCAGAACCATGTCTGCTGGGTATCATGTGAGGGAAAAAAATAAAATAAAGAAAAAAAAAATTGCCATGTTGTTGGAGATGTAGCTCTCTGCCTGCCCTGGTTAAGGTGCTGGGGTGTTGGACTAGATGATGCCCTGGTTAAGGCGCTGGGGGTTGGACTAGATGATCTCCAGAGGTCCCTTCCAACCCTGACTATTCTGTGATTCTGTGAAGCTGAGATCAGTCCTACCACACGTACAACCTTCCCCTGTGTACCCAGAGCAGTAGACTGCATGGCACGCTGCATTAGTTATACAGCTACACTACGCACACTACTTTGACTCGTCTCTAGTAACCAGGATTTTCCTTTTATAGCCCAGACAGTAAATATTGTCTATATGATTTCCCCAGAACCGTCTCTCCTGTTGTCTCTGAGGCAGAGCCACTGGGTGAATCACCAGCAAGAATAAAGAAGCTGCTATAGTCTTCTTGTTCTTCGTTTCCGCAGGTGTGCCCCTTCCTTATAAGCAGTGACAGACATGAAGAGCCCAGAGCTCAGGCAGCCGCACAGTGCAGCCTCCCGGGCCTTGTTCACCCAGCATTTCCCATCTCTAGGAGCTGGTGACCTGCAAGAAAGCCATCGCCTCCACCTGCAGAGATGCTCCCGTCTGGAAAGCAGAGCACATGTAAACAGGGAGAATCTTGGCTTTCCTAGTCCATGTTTTGTACTTACATTTGCAATGACAGATGGGCATTGCCCCGTCCTCAAAGCCGGAGCAGCCTCAGGCGGGTGCCTTTGAAACCTCTCCTAACACTGCAGGGCTTGGATCCCAGGATTTTGCCTTGGGTCCATCCGTACCCAGCAGCTGCGTTGCCATCGTTGAACAGCGACTCTGATTTTTGCGACCCTGTTCTGAAACCTCCCTTAAAAAGTGGAGGGAACCAGGGGAAAAAAGACACTGCAACAGACGGGTGACTAACACTGGGCCACTCTGGCTGTAATGGCTGTAACGACTTGTCATTCGTTACCGGGCAGTCTTACATGTGAAACAAATGTTGTTCACCTTCCAGGTATCCCCTTGGGGGCATGATGCTGACTGCCCTGTGGAGGTTAATTGGCTATTTAGAAGTACCACCTTAGGGTAATACGCTGCTAATTGGTAGCCCGCAGGTCCTGAAAAATAAATATGCAGCCAAATAATTCTAGAAAGCAGAATTTCTCTGGACGTTGTGGAGTCACCATGAATCCTCTTAATAATGCATTTTAAGCCCGGCCGCATTGGTTCACTGCAGTCGTAATTCCGGAGCTCCCGTAGAGCTGATGTGGATCTGGGGAGTTGTTTAACAGATGGTTTCTTTTGGAAGCTGGATAAGAGGAGCTGCCTGTTCGGTACAGGACAAGCAGCTGTTGAGGATATTTTGAGTGTTCAGGTAGCCTTCCAGCTCAGCACTTCTCTGTCTGAGGCAGCAAGGTTAGGAATGGGAGAAGAGACTCGGGCCAAAAATCTGCCACCAAGATGCAGAATAGAGGTAGTTGCAGACTCTGGGGACGGTCCTGTTCTCGAAGTCCTCTGTCAGGGTTAGTTCTTTTCCGTGATTCCCTGATCTTATCACGGGATGATTGCCGTGAAGACTGGGAGAAACACTGTGTCATTCCCTACTTCTTTTTAGTATAGCCAAGATCTGCGTCCTGGTAGGTTTATTCTGAATGACTGAGCCCCGAGGTCATTGGGGAGAGCCATTACAGTCATCCGCAGTTCTGCTAAAGCCAGAAAAGTTGGACTTGCTCAAACCAGGTTCAAGATTTCTTGGTCTTGTAATGACTGAGAGGATGTGAGTCCCCATGGTAACTGTACCACCCATCACTGAGATTTTCAACAGAGGCTGCGTGAAGACTTTTGGTCTATTTCTGCCTTGTGAAGTCCTGGAGTTGAACTCACGGTCATCCAGCTGTGCCCTTCTCTCCTCCAGCTTTTGTAACCACATCTCATTGGCAATGAAAGTCTTGTGCTGTGGTGGGCTTTTTGCCTTCTCTGTGAGAAGATCAACTCATGGCAAGCCCCACAGCTGTGTGTTTGTGATTAAGGGGAAAGGGTTCTCATCAACTTTGATGGACATTGGTTTGTGTTTCATGTCATGCAGCCCAAGAGGGAAAAGATAGTTTTGGAAGAAATAATATTTGCTGTTCATATCACATCAGTCATTTCTCATTATGGCATGCATAACCATGTGAGTCGGATGCCGATGAGCAGGTAAGTTTTACTGTACTAGGAGAGTAATTGTAAAGAAACTCAAATCAATAGAGGTCTAATCTAAGTTAAACTGAGCTTTAGGGATTAATCAAATCTTAATTACAGACCAAACCACACAGCCACAGTTATTTCTAAATTCACTGGCTGAGCATTCATGTGGGTGCTAGAAACTAAATATCACCTTTTTGCATTACTGTTATTAAACATTACACATTCATAACCTTTTTGGTTGTAAATTATTAATGTGTGTAGTTATACTTTTAATTAAGACAAACTCTTAGGGACAAATTCTACTACTGTTATTTATCTTGTGCCTTTTTCCACCAGGAGTTCCCTTAACTTCAATTGGATGGTTCATGTGATAAGGTTCTATTAACTTGTATTTATTTTTGGAAGAGTGAATAGCGTGTTAGACCATATATGCAACGAGGGAACATTCATGTCCGAAACAACTTGAAACTTAAGACCGACAAGTGAGAAGACACAAACTAAAAGAGAAGAAAGTGATACAGAAAAAGGATGGACAAGCAAGGTGGTGAGATTTATAGCTAACGTCACTCCTGTGTCCAGAATAGGTGATAAAGAATTTCTGAAGGTCATAACTGAATTAGGTGATTGGACAGTTACATGGTACATGACAAGTTAGTATTAGCAGTAGTATTATTTTGTGGGCTTACCTGTGGATCAAGGTCTTACATTGTTAGGCACCATATAAACCCAGATCAAGGCGAGAGTCCTTGCCCTGTTATCCTTCAGTTAAACCATTGCTTGTAACTGTAAAATAATCCATATAAGAAGAGTGGAAAGGAATTTGAGTATGCTTATTAGTTGCAGATGCAGCACTATCGAAAGACTGCTAGATGGCAGGGGATCTCAGGTAATTTAAAGGGACTTCAAAAGGTTCACAAAAATCTTCTATTAATTAAAAAAATATTAATTAAGGCAAACCAAACTGAGTTATGTTGACTTACGCTGGCTCAATACAAGTCCTCTGTGGGGGCTGGTGAATGTTTACCTCTGCAGCCACTAATTACAGGTGCCTCTTCCACCCTGGAGGACCTGAGCTGCTGTCAGCAGTGAAAAGTAGTTAGCAGCTCCCTGTTTGGATTATTGCAGAAGGAAAGATGAGCTCAAAAGGGGAATGCACTTGCAAAAAGCTTGAGAAACAACGAAGCACCTTAGGAACAGCACTGACCAGCAGGAAATATCTCTGAATCATTATTGCACCCTTCTCACTTAAGTTTTCAGCTCAGGGTACAGCTTCTGTCAAACAGGCAAACAAAAGGTTAGGATGTGTAAGAAATGGGACGGAGTAAATTTCAGCGCGGTATAAAACCAAGGCTTCTCTCTCATCTGGAATGCTATATGTCACTGCCAAGGGAATTAAAGGATGTTCAGATAAGGATGACAAGAATAATTTGAGACCTGGGGAAAAAAAAATCTTATATGGAGAGAGATTGAAAAGATAAGTGGTGTTTACGGTGGAAGGGAGCTAAATAAGAAGGGCTGTGATAAAAGCTCGTGCTGTCAGGGCTGTGGCAAGCGAAAGAGGGGGAATGGCGAAAAGGAACCCGGGAGGTGTGAGCGTGCCTGAGCCTGCGGGCAGAGGTGCTGCCGAGCGCGCTCGGGGAGACATCAGGCAGGGTGGTGGGAGAGCCGGGGGCATCAGGAAGGAGCCAGAAATCCTGCTAAGGCTGAGGACAAGACTTGGGCTTCAAAGGGAAGGGACACAAGCTGGCTGCCAAAACTTCCCGCCCTAACTCTCTGCGCTATCAGGAACAGTGAAAAGGAGGCTGTCTCAGCAATTTTTTTTCATGTCTCCCAACACAAGGCATAAAATAAAAGAGTAGAAGGCGGGAAATTCAAGATTAGTAAGAATTGACACTGTGGGAGACACGATGGGTTTGTGGAGCTCAGTTCCGCTGGATGTTGTAGTGGCCGAGGACTTGAGGAGATTCAAAGAGGGACTGACCATTCTTGTGGGGACTTAAAACCCAGTACTGCCATAGTGAACTTGAACAGACTATTTGGAGCAAACAGGACTTCTCCAGCTCCAGGCGCTACACTGTCTCCTTATTATCAGGAGCTGGTATGAGGCCTTCATGCAGAACATGGTCTCCAGAGGGTTTCCTTGGACACAGCCTGACATAGCCTGAGACAAGGTCCAGGGCAGGATGGAGGCAGGTTGGTTTTGCTGTCACCAACCGCCTGCTCCTGAGAAACAGCATGTGTGAGAGGGGTTGTCCTCTGAGAAGAACAGCTCTCATGCAATTATAGTTTTCCCTAATGGCTTGGGAAAAGCACAGTGGCTTGGCACTGCAGCTCTGAATGAAGAAGACGAGCCCTGGGCTGTGCTTACAGCTTCACCGCTGGTTCCTTAGGTCCACACCACGGTTTCCTCACGTGTACAATGGCAGCAATGACACTGACCACACTCAAAAGTTTGATGATATACTACTAAAACGTGCCACACAAGCGCTAATAACCTGTATTTTTTGGTCACATAATGTGTGCTTAGCTCCACAGGAGGGATTTGTTCCCAGCGAGAAGCTCCAGCTGCCTTTAGTGTCACCATCCTAGCTCCACACAGGAGTTAAGCATTTTCTCTACCTCACCTGAGTCAGGAAACCATTCCAGCAAGAGGCTAAATTAAGTTTACCCAAAAGCATTTAATTTAGCTTCACTAAGACAGTTATCCTATATTAGATAAATACCCACTGGGTTCTAAGAGCATATTTATTTGAAGATTAACTACAAGGCAGAGTTGTTTATCCAGTGGGGCAACTGGATTAACGAGGTCAAAACTGAAGCTCATATCCTATTATACTACAACTGATGACATAGTTTTGATATTTCGGTCTTTCTAAGCACTCCACCTTGTGCTTCTCCTGCTCCTCATGTCTAGGCAAAGCTGCTGACCACAGTCTGCCCAACTTCGGAACGGGGAACTCAGTTATAAATAGGTCAGTGGGGTCAATAATATTAAAGGAGTCTTTGGGATGCAATCTGGGGTCTTTCTCACTCTTCCTCCTTCCCGCCCTGCTCCCAGGACCCCATCCTCCTGCAGTCTTTCTGCATTACAGGCTTTCTGCTTATCTCAAATCTCTACTCTTCAGCTTCTTCGTAGAATCATAGAATCACAGAATGATTAGAGTTGGAAAGGACATTAAAGGTCATCTAGTTCCAACACCCCTGCCATGGGCAGGGACACCATCCACTAGACCAGGTTGCTCAAAGCCCCATCCAGCCTGGCCTTGAAAACTTTGATCTTTAAGGTCCCTTCCAACCTAAACGAAACTTTCAGGGATGAGGCATCCACAACTTCCCTATTCCAGTATCTCACCACCCTCAGAGTAAAGAATTTCTTCCTAATAGCTAATCTAAATCTGCCCTCTTTCAGTTTAAAACCGTTACCTCTTGTCCTATTGCTACACTCCCCGATAAAGAGTCCCTCCCCATCTTTCCTGTAGGCTCCCTTTAGGTACTGAAAGGCTGAAGTGAAAAAATAGTTAAAAAAATAGTGAAAAATTTCTTCTGATATCTAATTTAATCTCCCCTCTTCCAGTTTAAAGCCATTCCCCCTCGTCCTATCACTACGTGCCCTTGTGAAAAGTCCCTCTCCAGCTTTCTTGTAGGTCCCCTTCAGATACTGGAAAACTGCTATAAGGTCTCCCCGGAGCCTTCTCTTCTCCAGGCTGAACAACCCAAACTCTCTCAGCCTGTCCTCATAGCAGAGGTGCTCCAGCCCTCAGATCATCTTTGTGGCCCTCCTCTGGACCTGTTCCAACAGTTTCATGTCTTTCCTATGTTGGGGGCTCCAGAGCTGGATGCAGTACTGCAGGTGGGGTCTCACCAGAGCAGAGTAGAGGGGAAGAATCACATGCCTTGACCTGCTGGCCACGCTGCTTTTGGTGCAGCCCAGGATGCGATTAGCTTTCTGGGCTGCGAGTGCACAGTGCCTGCAATGGTCCAGCATCTCCCACTTGCTGCTGCAGAGGAGCACAAGTAGACTTTAAATCATACCTACCTGCCTCAGATATCCTGGATATCCCTACATCCATTTACCACATACCTATTTTTTGGCAACTGAGTCCTATATTTTTGTGCCTGATTGGATTCCTCCTCCTTCACTTTGGGATACGAGAAAAAGAAATGAGGATGAGAAGGCATCATGGCTGTAAATTTAGACTTTTGAAGCAAAGGAGCTACGTGTCAGCTCCTGTTGACTTTCAGCATATTCTCTGACTTTATTTGAAAATACCAGCCATGTTTCTTACAAGGCCACAGGTAGTGGTGCTACCCATAGCATTGCCAGCACGGCATCCCAAACCAGCCATGGACAGTCTTGCCTGAGCCAGTCTTGAAGAGATGCTTTAATCACAAATCCAGCAAAAAAGTTCACCTTTCCAGATCAGTGATAAGGAAATCAAAATCTCTAATCTACCTCTAATCAGGGAGACATGAGTTTTTTTGCTGTTGTTTTCACAGAAAAGACAACTGATATTCTAGCCCAAGGATGTGCAGCAGACTAGTCCTTATGGGCACAAATAAAATGGATCTAACTCCAAATTCAGTGCCAGTATGAGTGGGGCCTTGATCAGAGGCCTTCCAGTGTTTCACATCAACCTAAACAGTCGTCTCATCTTGGTTTTTGGTGCAGTGACACATGGGAAATGAGGTCGTTGGAGAAAACAAGAATGAGCAGTAGACTATCAGAAGGGCAAGGAACGAGCTTGAGGAGAAATGACCATTGGTTGTGCTGAGCAGTGACCTCTTCCATGGGACAAGAGATACAGATAGAGCTTGGCACCAAAGGTAGAAGGGGGGAAAAGAAAATGTACTGGTGACATCAAGTTGAGAAGCATTGTCAGGACCAAGGGAGCTCCAGATATCCAACGTGAAAGCCTGGATGACCTCACAGATTGAAATAGCAGAAATGGGATGAAACTGTAAAATCCTGAATGCATGACCTTGCACTTTGCAATAATTCCTGCCATAATCGGAAATTCTGTAGATTCGCTGAGATTGCAGAGGAGAAAGACCCAGATGTATTGGTTAATCATGACAAGTCTGAGCTACCAACATCATGTCATGTCATGTCATGTCAGACCAATGCATTCCTGAGATGTATCAAGAGACACATTTCTAGCAAAGATACAGCTGTATTAATGCCATCGTACAGGCGGCTGATGAGGCCTCTTCTGGAACAGAATGTACAATTCCCGTCACTGGTGTTCAAAACTGAGGGATTCAGATTGAAACAGGAAGGACCACTGATCAGGGAAACGAACAAACTGCTTTGCAAGAGGAGATTACAAATGCGACTCCTTCAGCTTGGGAAAGACAAATATGTGTAAGGACCACTTATAAACCTATCAGGGAGGTAAATGTCAAGGTGGGGACAGACCTATTAGC
The DNA here is from genome assembly GCF_965231255.1 of Vanellus vanellus. Classification (NCBI taxonomy): domain Eukaryota; kingdom Metazoa; phylum Chordata; class Aves; order Charadriiformes; family Charadriidae; genus Vanellus; species Vanellus vanellus. The sequence continues at coordinate 7,442,046 of NC_138906.1, read as the reverse complement.
CTGAAGGACAACATTGGCACAAGAGTAAAGAAGAATGAATTGGCCATAAATTTAAGCTAGTAAGTAGGAAGAAGTGTGCAAAGGACAGAAGTGAGGCTGTAGCAGCTTCTTTGAACCATGGAGGGGAAAATCCCGCTCAGGTTTAAGTTGGAGAATGAGAATTTCTGAAAGGGGAAATATGGAATCTGCCACTGTAGGGACTTAGTAAAAAAAAAACCAAACCAAACCAAACCAAACCAAACCAAACCAAACCAAACCAAACCAAAACAAAACAAAACAAAACAAAACAAAACAAAAAAACAAAGGCACCTTTTAACCTGGAATCACTTCTTTTTTTTTTTTTTTTTTTTGCAAAGCCACTGCCCACAATAATGTAATGCTGCATGGATATGAAAGGGGGTGTCAGCTGTGGCATGTCTCCTAGGCAGAACTCTAGCATCCAGACTAAAAGAAAGTCCTCACTGACACGTGGTGTTCCTGTTGTTTAATTATTCTTCAAACGTTGAACCCAAGAGCCCCATTTCTGCAGGCATTCTGCGAGTGCGTAGGTGCAGTCCCTGCCCCGAACGCTTACAAACTAAGGATGGACTTCTTGTTTTGTTAAAAATGTTTTATGGTGTCTCAGGATATTTTCCAAAGGAGGCCAAACCATTGAAATAAATTCACAATATGCTTTTAGTGTTCAACTGATATATTAAACTGGATTATAGACTTGTATCATAGGAAATTATACTCGCGCTTTAGTTCCATTAGCCTACTTTAAACATTGGTATTAAAAGCGGATACTTACTTAAATACCAAACCGCGACTGGGTTATAATCTGTTTCTCTGATATCATAGATCATTTGCAAACCACAAAGCCCCTTTGATCTTGCAGAATGCTCAACTGAACTTAAAAGGAAATTAAATGCAGAGCTCAATTTTTCATTAAATTGTCACCCACTGTTTTAGAGTTATGACTCTTCAGATCTGCTTCTTCTAACAGGTGGACAAACAGAATGTTAATACCATGGTATCTGTGGAGTTATAAAATCTGCACTGAGCAAGAGATTTTCTAATTATTATCACTTCTTTATTAGCAAGGCTAAAATCTCATTTTTCCAAAAAGTCTCAGGACACTCTAAAACACGACTGAAAAATCAGGGCTTTAAAAAACTGGGGACAATTGTGTGGCCTCAGATGGTTTAAGGCAATAAAACCTGAAGAGGTTTTATAAAATTGGAGCTGCAAATATCAGGGCTTGTGTGCAATTAAAGAAATCCTCGATGAGCGTTTTGCCTTTATAAAACCAGGTATATACTTCTTAAGATCTGCAACACAGTCGCAGACTTTGATTATGAACCCAAAACTGCAGCATTATATCTTGCAGGTGCTTCTGCCAAGGACACCAACGGGTGCAGAACCAATCTCCGTGAGAAATTCCCGACTCGCTGTATCTCACTGAGCAGGGTCGTAGCCATCCCTTGGCACCCCAGAACTGCAGCCCCAGCTCCTGCTCCCCGAAACACCGGCTGTGCTGGGTGAGCCAAGCCATAGGGGTGTGTGGCATGACTCTCTCGCTATCTCATTCTCAGAGAAAAGATCTATCGCAGCTCCATCCAGACAGCCTTTGGTGTCTTTAATCCAAACGGTGGCAGCTCACCGTTTTCGGCTTGAAAGCCTCCGGGTTTGGCAAAGATTGTGGTCCTAAGAGATAGATTTATCAAGCTACCTATTAAGGTCACAGTCTGATGCTTCAGCTACAGCAAAGACTGGCTGGAGGGAAAGGAGATTAGGAAGCTGCCTGTTGAATGCATCCATTGGTAACATCCATTCTTTTGGATCAGGATTAGGGTATAGTTGTGCTAAGAGCTAAGTGGAATTAGGAGCTGACTGGGATCTGTGAATTACCTATGCTCCAAATTCCAGTTTATTCCTACGAAAAAGCTGCCGGTGAAGGGGAATGACTGCAGTGAGCGAGGCTGCTCTGTGTAGGGCTTTGTCTGACTTGGGTACATTTCTCTGCATCTCATTTCTTTGTTCTGTAGCTGGACTTTGCTTACAACTGGGATTTTTTTTTTTTTTTAACTTTTTAATTACAGCAGTTTTTTAATTGGAGGAATTTTGGGTGGGTTCTGTCAGGTCCAACAAGTCCTGTTCTTGGAAATCTGTTTTTTTTGGCAGGGTTTTGTATAAATCTCACTCTGGTCTCAGGAAACTTTCTCTTTCGAGAAGTTGGCTGAGCGTTTGTTTGTTCGCACAGTCATCCCTCTCTCGCAGGAAATGCGTTCGGATCTAACGTCTTCGTCTGTGAACAGCCTGGTTGGCTCACCGGGCTGTTAGGAACAGCGTGCTGGCTGCAGTCACTGCTTTTACACCAGAGCCTTAATGCTCTGACAAGTTGAGAAATGAAGAGCGGAAGATGTTTGCGAACTGTGGAAGGGAAGAAACGGTGAGGGTGCCTGGGCCTAGGTGGGGAGACAGACACCCCTTTTTCATCCCGAATTTCAATGAGACTGTGAAAGCACAGCTATTATGTCCCAAAAGAGGAGTTTGGAAATACTGGGCAGAAGCTTTTATTATAGTAATACAGTCAACGCGAGAACAATAAAAATTAAAGGCAACCATTCCCTCCGAGCCGGGAAGAGAGAGAAGACAGTCTTTGCATGTCCTCTTTCCCCAAACGCTGGCAGAAGGAGCAGTACTTCAGGGTGTTTTGAAAAGCAATGGATTAAGACAAAAGTGTATGAATTTCCATGTCCAAGACCTATTTCAGAGCACCATTAGTGAGTACTACAAAAGATTGCAACTGAGGTCTGTTGGCCCAGCTTTGTTTTATCTGAGCCCTGCAGAAACTAGGGGGTTTAACTGTAGCCTAGTGGAAAAAAAGCTAAAAAGGTTGCCTTTTCCAGGTATATATCTTCAAGATCTTAGTTGTCCTGAAAAAAGTTTCCAAAACAGAGAGTTGTAAGTGGATCACCTCTGAAAAAATGCCCTCTCCACACTCTCAATACCTGCGTGAGAGCAATCCTACTGACATAGACTTGGCTGATCCTAAAAGATTTCTCTGTTTGATTGGTTTGGAAATCTTTCCTTAGTTGTTAAATTGGTGCACGAAGGAATAGCTCCAAACTCCTTCTGAGATTGTTACGGCTTGGGTCAGGCTCCTATTCTTCTTCAGTAGCCGTAAAGATGCGGCAAGAGTAGGAGAAAGTTGAGATCTTGCTCATTGACCACCCATTGAGCCTCATCATGTCATGCACACGCGTACATACAAAGAGGACATCCCTGGCTAGAAGGTAAATATAAAAGGAGGCTAAAAAAACCCAGAAGAGTGCAAACATAGAAGGGAAGCATGAGGCAACAGCAGGATAGCTAAAACTAGCTCGGAAATACCTTCGACCTCTTGACCCCTACCACATCCCCACTGTGGTGTTTTAGGTATTGTGTGCAAACAAATAGCAGGAAGGAGAAGCTTTAAAAATGGCACTACAGTCAAAGAACTTTTAAAAATTCTTTACACTTAGCCTCCATTAGGCTTGTAATGTTAATTAGGTCCCCTGGGAAGTAAATGTTCTTCCAGGACAGCCTTTTGCTGGGAGGCAGAGTATGGATTGGAAGGAAGATGCTCATTCTTTGGGAACAGAAGGCTCAGAAATCCCCTTTGATAATTGGCAGGTCTGGCTTACTTAAAGACTCCCCGTCATAATATCTCTCTGTACGGTTGGGAGAACCAAAATCCAGGAAAGCCAATCGCGAGGGTTACGTCTTCCTTTGTGCAGTCATAATTTTTTAACGTCAGAAAATGATGGGGCCTTACAAACCAACCCCTAGCCTCCAGCAGTTTGTTGTTGAGGGCTCCTTAGGGCTCTGACTGTCATCGATGATGTGTTTGATACATTTAATGCTTAGATTCAACAAGCTACCTACCAATAATTAGCCATTAACCAGCAATACTCAGCCTTTGAAAGTGAAAGAAGAGATACAAATTGCACAGGGGTTCTGCAAGCTTCCCTGTGTGTTTCTGTCTCGGTACTTCAAAACCTGTGACAGCAGGAAAGGCTCCGTCCAAGGGGATGACCATTTGCCTCATGGTGCTTCCAGGGTCTTGATCCATTTAAGCAGTTCCAAGGAACAGCTTACTGTCAAGTAAAAAAACTTTACCCCATCTTCCAGGCTCGGGAGAGCAAGGCTACCACTATGTTATATGACTACATCACATAACCTCCAGACAGAATATGTTACTAGGATTTATTAGGTTATAATCCTTTTTTGATTAAAAATTATAAATCAGCTCATGTTTGATGTTAACCCATAAATGCATAGCACATGTCAAGCAAAGCGTAGTATACGTGGCCCCTGGGTGTGCATGGAGGAGCCCACCCCTCTGCTTCCATCGCTTTGCAGAAAATAATGGTCCCGATCAAAGGAGCGTGGCCCGCGCTGTGTCGGGGACATGGCTTTCAAGAGGTTAACTCTCAGAGATGGAGCACGCTAAGCTGTTGCGTTTGATTTATTGTCCCTCCTTTCTTCTTGTTTCTCCTTGAAACATAAAAGCTTGCAGCCCACAGACTCTTGACATTTCTTTTAAATGCTCTTGTCATTCAGAAATTGCCACAGTCATCTCCCATAACTTTGCACTTAGTGTTCCCAGCCTGTTTGGGGTTACTTGCAGAAGTTGAAAAGGAAATACAAATAGATTACAGGGCTCAATCCTGCTTGGTGGAGAGTCTTCTAGCTCTGAACCAATAAAGCACTTAACCATTTACTTAACTTCAAGGGTGGGAGTAGGCTGACAGAACTGTGTTACCGCTAACTGAATTATAATCTTGAGAATGAAATTGTGAAGATGTCTGCAAAATAAACAGCCACTCTAGCTCCTGAGGGCAGGTGACACCATGTGGGATTTTTAAAGGATCTTCTTGATTTATGAGCACAATTATGGCTTGCACTGGAAGCTGCCACTTAAATGCTTTTCTAAAAATCTGCCTCCCTACGATTTGGGGTTAGGTCCCTGGGCTCCTCTTGCACAGCAGGACTGTTTTTCTGCTCATCCAGACTGCACCATGCAGGTGTCCCTCCCTCTAATGCATGCTAATGAAGGATGGAGAGTCTTTCAACGTGCAAGACAGTTCAAGAAGTTTGTGACGACTTATCCCAGACCCAAACAGCTCCGTGGGAAACTCAGTCTCTGGCCTTTGTAGCCATCTCGGGTTCCCAATAAAAGTTGAGGGTTAAGAATAAAAGTTAAGAAACTCCTGGGCTTTTGGGAAAGCACCTTTATTTACTTCAACACAATGCAGGAATGACAGGTGGAGCTTTCATCCATTTATTGAATTAATAGCACATTTTTTAGCGCTATTAGCTACTCATATTAACAGGGATAGAGACGGTCACCTTGTAAATGGTGCTACATTTGATATGAAAACCAGCATAATACCACCTTCAATATTGCCTCTTGAAAAGCAGCCAAACAGAATGAAAACACCTATCAGGAACTCCACCAACCTCTGACTGATAGGAAAGGTCCAATGGTTCTGACCTGAGTGGTGCTGTTGATCACAGATAGCGCTTGGGTTTGGTTTCCTACCTGTTGTGAACTTTATCCTCCATCCAGTGCTCATCTCCAGGAAACTTTCCCCATGTTATAGTCCCTGTATACATTTTTTTTTTCTTTTCTTGGAAATTTTCTTGATTTATCCTTTCTGGTAGAACTTATTTTTTTTGTGACTAACGCTTCCAAAGTCCTTTCCTTTCAGCCCTGAGCACCAGGGAACCTGAATATTAGCCAGCTCTTCCAAGGACACGTGGAACTCGTATTTCCTAGCTGAATCCTGACAGTTCACTGGGCAAGAAGTCTTTTTTTTTGTCTCACACATGTTGTAAATTGGAATAAAATTCTTAACTTTTTCAAGTTGCTTGTGGCTGAATGTAGCAGTTGTTTCAATGAAAAGGTCATGCAAGAAAAACATGACAGGGCGGTGGCAGATGGGGGTTTCAGACCTCCCCAGACAGAGGAAGGAATGGACCCAAGTTTTCAGCTCCTTGGGTAAGTGCTTGAAGATGAGGTTACTGTGGAAAATGTGATCCCTTCTGCTTTCACTGTGCCCTTTCAAATGCAGTGTTGTTGGAGTCCAGAGAGCATCTTGCCTTCTGGCTAGGGCATCCCGGGCATTTTGGGCAAGCAGCAGTGCTTGTGGACACCAGAGCACAGGTATGGGACCTGGGTGGGCTTAGTGAAGACCGGGACATCCCCGGGCATGGGGAACAGAAAAACTTCAAAGAATCTCCTCGGAAGCTTTTGCCAGGGAAATGAAGACACTTACAACTTTGCAGGCACCCGAGTGGGACGGCATTATTTTTTTCACAGATCTCTCAGCTCAGGCGAGGTGTCTATGTTCTGTCCAACTGCTGTTTTAAATGTTGCCTTTTGTGATTTGCAAGATGAGGCCTCAGGTGGCTTCAGGAAGCCGTGCTGCACCGAAGAGGCACAGCTTTCTCTCAGTAATCCCGGGTAAGATAGCAGCGACAAGTGACATGAAAGGTGCATTTTGCATGACGTACATGGAGAAGCCAATTACATGTAATTAATGTTGGTTAAATGCTTTGAAGATGAAAAGCTTTTATATAAGTGTGATTAACATCTATTCTGTCAAAATGATTGTCTTTCTAATGTTTTAAGAAGCTTAATAGCATGCTTCAGCTTTTCAGTGTTTATCTCTGAGATGCGATGACCCCATGTAAAGCATTCACTGGAAAACTACATAAGAAAGGCCTTCAGTGGGAGTTGATGTTGGCCACAAACCAAGAGTAAAGATTGAGACACTGTGGGACAGAGATGATTCACCTGTCGACAGCTCAATCTCTTACAAAGGTTCCTAAGCAGCGAACCAGTTGAGCGATGCTAAAGTATTGTCCTGATACAAGGTCCTAAATTGTGAGCGCTCGCTGCGGGATGGCTTATGAAAAGATAGTCTGTGCATGCTGGATCCAGTTTTAGAAGACGCATGGTAAGGCGCATCGCTTATGCTTAGCAGGCGCCCAGGACCTGGCACAGCACCGAATAGACACCTCCAAGTGGGAATTTTGCCACCGATTTCAATGAAAGCAAGAAATGACTACATTTTAGCATGCGCACAAATAAGCTGTTACTGACCGAAGGCTTATAGTCGATTGTCTTGCTCCGACATATTTTGCTTTCCACTGTAAATAAAGTGGATTTCATTGTAAACCACTCACAGGAGATGAGAAACAATAAGGGTCGGACACTGAACAATAGGCGTTCTGAGAAAATAGTGAGTTCATACATTGGCAGTTGTTATTTTCTGAAAATGAGTGCAGATGTTTTAGTATGCTGAAATCACTCAAGACTTTTATGGCAGAAAGAGGCCATGGAGTAAATAAACTGGTGACAGGTATAATGAAAGGCATTCAGTTTATTTGCTTGTTCAGAGTTATTTTATTCAAGGGAGCCCTGTTTTGCCTACCACAGGCAAATCCTCGAGACCGTCTTGAAGAAGTATCTCCCTGGAAAAAAGAATCATGCAAGATCATGTAGCAAGCCCAGGGCTTCTGGATGACAATCAAATGGGTTACTTAATTCTTTGTAAGCAATTCCTAGAAAGCATCGGTTCCCAGAAGAGACATATATGAAGGCTCTGCTCTTTATTTGCTGGTGGGGAAACACAAGGGCTGTACCTCCAGCAGCGAGAGGAACGCCATTTGAGTCGTTTGTAGTGCTGTTGCCAAGAAAAGTGTCCAGATATCACCGAACATCACGCTATTAAATCAGCCAACTAAAGGTCAGGGAGGTTCGCAGGGCTATAGGAATGGGTAGAGATCATGCTCTTTCCCTCCACTGCTCAGCCCCCCAAGATGAATTGATCACCTGGTGGGTTAGAATCAGTCCCTGCAGGTTTTCCGTATATGGTGGAGGTTGCAAGATAGCTCTGAGGGGTTGCTGGGATCACCTTTTTCTCCACTGTTCAGGCAAACCCAGCAAAACCCTTCCCTGCACTGCCCTCCCGGCAGCGGGTGCCCGAGTCAGTATTGGCATCAATTGCAGCCGTGTTTGCTGTCAAGCACTGAGCTGTCGTCCTCCAGGACCTCTCTCTTGAGGTTCTGCGTGTCCCTCTGAAGTACCAGTGACGTGGCAGTGGGGGGTATTCAGGACTTCCAGTACCTAAAGGGCCTACAGGAGAGCTGGGGAAGGACTTTTTACTAGGGTATGTAGCGATAGGACGAGGGGGAATGGCTTTAAACTGGAAGAGGGCAGGTTCAGATTGAACATTAGGAAGAAGTTTTTCACTTTGAGGGTGGTGAGGCACTGGCCCAGGTTGCCCAGAGAGGTTGTTGAGGCCCCATCCCTGGAGGTGTTCAAGGCCAGGCTGGATGTGGCCTTGGGCAACCTGTTCTAGTGGGAGGTGTCCCTGCCTATGGCAGGGGGGTTGGAACTCCATGATCTTCAAGGTCCTTTCCAACCTAAACCATTCTATGATTCTATGGCTCACAAAGTACCACCTTTATCCAGCCACAAGGTCTGTATTCACCGCGTCACTCTACATGTGGCAAACCAGGTGAGACAACCCAAGCTTCACTTAGACCTGCTAACACACACGGAAGATGGACGAGGTCCTCAGGGCTTATCTCTGTCAGTTCACATGTATTAATACTTCAGCTGCTTTGCTTTCGCTGGGATTTTACCTCAGGTTAATTACTCTGTATTTGCTAATGCCATGTAGGAACATGCATTTTTCCCCCTCTGGTGAAGAGAAGCTGGATCCAGGGAAGCACTCACCTTTAGTGCAGCTTGCTGGAGCGCTGGCAGCTCCGTCTTTCAGAAATGCAATTGGTAAAAATGTCAAAACCGTTTCCACGAGGCCGTTGCGGCAGGTGGGGATTCGCACGCTCCCCCACCGGGCTCCCAGGTGTACCGCCGGAAAACGGGCATTGCTCAGGCTGTACCCCTCCCTGGCACTTACCCTGCATCAGGTTTTCAAGTCTACCACCTTTCATAAACACTAAATGCCCTGAAAAAGAGTTTTAGAGGAGAGAGCTGCAAGGAGACCAACCTTTCCCTCAAAGGGAAGCGTATGATAACTTCAGCTTTTGTTCCCGTGACCTGCCCTTGCAGGACTGAAAAGAGCTTTGAGCACACACCCAGGAGAGCAGGAAATCTCTCCTACGGATCACTTGTAAAAAGGCCCGGTTTGAAAAACACACTGCAGAAAGAATGAAGCCTGACTGCAAAGGAGAGTGTTGGGGTTTTTTTGTTGTTTTTTTTTTTGGTTTTTTTTGCCAGTGAATAGGATTTCAAACTAGCAGCCAAAGTGAATCATTATACATCCTTGCCATATGCCACTTTCAATCAATAAGGCCTTATGCTCTGCTAACAATCATCCTAAACTACACCTATTAACAAGAATGCACATTTTCATAGTGATATTCCATGCACGTCACCGGGCACAGACTGCAAACAGTCGCGAGTGATCGCAGCCGAAGGGAGACGGAGTCCCTGGAACAACGGGCTGAGTGTGTGGACGTACACCACGCTGTAGAGGCTGCCGCTCTTACACGTGTAGGCTGGTTTTCGCTTTTAATGGCATACGCTCCTACAGACTCATGTGGGTTTTTTTACTCTCTTTCAAGCGTACGCTTCCTTGATGACCCAGCCGGTTTCTCTCCAAGACCCAAGACTTTCTCAGAAGTGGCCGATGCACTGAGGATGCAGTGCAGCAATAGCCAGAGGGGGACGAGATACGGCTTCAGCAGCACCCCTTCAGGTTGGAGGGAGAGGGATGACAACAATCATCATGAACTAATCATCAATATGATTAGTCCGTACCTGAATTAATCTCTCTGTGAAAACATGGAAACCTGTTATAAAAGAGGCGCAGGGTTTGAGGGACGTGGCGCAGGAGCAGGAGGCACAGACTTTATTTCCTACTAATTCCGGGGCACGGCTGTTTCCCACCCGCTATTCCTTTTGTCTACGTACATTGCAAACTCCTCCTTGACGGGTGTCGCTTCTCCAAAAATACTGTGCTTGCTGCAGAAAGTTATTGACTGAGATGCCACAGCCCGAGCCGCTCAGGGCAGGTGAGTCTTACACTATGGGCACGAAGCACTCGGTAGATTCACCCGGCTAAAGCAGAAACCTGCACTTGAGCTAGTCACCCGTGGCTCCCTCGCTAGTCAATGGAGAGCCAGTCAATACAGTCGATGGAGTCTACGGCGATTCATCTCTTCCTAAAGTAGACGGTTAAAACAGAGCAGATGAATTGCATAATAAAAACACTTATTTTTTCTTGCTGCCTGGAAAGCCCAAGTGTGACAGCCCGCGTTTCGAAACCTGCTCTGTACACACCTGAAATGAGGTGACCCCAATCCCACCACTGCCTTCACAACCTCCCCCTGCCCTGACGTTCTCTGTGCACCTCAGGCATCTGCTGGCGCAGCTCGCCCTGTCCCCTGCCGTGCGCACAGAGTTACGGTTGGGTTGAGGGACAGCAGAGTAGGGTGGCAGTCCCACACTCGGGCAGCTAAAACGTCCCAGCCCTGACCATCAGCCCACAGCCCCAGGCCCTCCCGTGTGTCCCCAGGCCCCGAAATCCCCAGTCCCACATATGACTCAAGATGCAGAACGTGACCTGTGCCTCGGGGTTGCATCAGCCCTGGGGGTCCTGCCGTGCAGGAGCTCCGGCCAGACTATACAAAGTTCCTCTGTCTATGGATCCTGGATTAGCAGAGCATGTACAGTATGGCACGTCCCAGCACAATGGCCTTCAGACGCTACCACATCAAAAACCCTTCTATCTTTCTCTCAAAGGGTGAATTTAATCTTTGCTTATTTATAACGAAAGGCTGTTTCTGCAATCCTTGAGTAGATACTTACATGTGGTCTACGTGAGACCCTTCATGACTAATCCTGGTGTGTTTTGCAAGGTTCAACATAAAAATTCTTTGCTAATCAAAAGGCATCACTGCTCGGATGTTTTTGCGCTGCAAAATAACCCCCAGTCAATCAAACCCCCTTCCAACAACCCCTGCCTACGGGTATGGCTTTGCACCCGTTTCCTGCGGGTGAAGGTGGGAACGGAGAATGTGTTTACCTTTGAGCAAAAAGCTGTGCAGCTCTGGTGTAAGACCACCAAAATACAGCTGAGGTGCTGCAGTGCCCTTTTGCTGGCTTTCGGTGCAAGCGCATATCTGTAACAGCGTCGTTTGTTGCAAAGATTTCACTTCGTTTCTTCCTCTCTGGCACAGCGTGCACTCATTGAATCTTCAAGTCCTTATTCCTCAGACAATTCCTCTTGCCTTTGATGAAGATTTGTAATCCTGGAAGGGCTGTGCAAAATTTATACTGCTAATTTTTCATATTTGGAGATATTAATGATGTACAAGTTACTGGATTCAGTACAACATAACTGGCCAAATTGCTGTAGTCTATTTTATATGTGAAGTAAATATAAGTGATCAAAGGATAACTTCTGGCTTGAAAAGGCATTAATACTGCTAATATCAGCTGAAGTAATTAAACTGCATGTGTTTGTTTAAACACTTAGTGTAGCTGTTGACCCTATGGCATTCTCTGCCTTCTTTTTAACATCCATAGACATTTCAACATCAGTGGGATCTTTAGGAACGAGGGCAGTAAAGCTGGGCAAAAAGTAAGTTTTCCCATCACGAGAATGCTCAAGATCATGAAATAAACACATTCTTATTCCAAACTGGGATGAAAGCTCAAAATCACAGCCCCAGAATCCAGTCCCAGAAATGACAAAACCACACACGCACACGGTCCCATCTCGTTTCACATCTGGAAAAGATAGACAAACACCTCCTAACATTTTTGGCCGCTGCTTCTGGCCGATGGAAGATGCACCTGCTCCCAAAGCAGCCCTGCATCCCTGGGGATCCCGTGAAGGCACGCGATGGGGGCGCGAGTGCTCCCATACAGCGGGTACTTGGGGATAAAGTCAAAAGATGACCTTAGCTGGGTCTGAGCAACAAGGTGCCGGATATTTCACACAGAAAGGTTCTTTTTAATTCTCTTTAAAGGGCTGTGGCTAGTTGAAAGGCAGAGTCACATCCGTCATGGCAACTCATCCCTACGCTGTCCCCAGGCACGACGCGTTGCGTGGTTTGAGCTGCTTTCTTACACGTGTCCTCTGTGTTTTTTTAGGAAGGCTGGCAACTGCCAAGATAATTATTTCCTTCCCTGTACGATATCCAGAAATGCAGTGCAATCTCATGCTCTTGGCCTGTTGTTTCCGACACAGCCAGTGGGACCGGCTCTGCACGGACATGTTGAGCTGAATTTAGAGCAAACTCAACTCCCTGCGCCGCAGCTAATGAGAAGGTGCTTCCAGTGGGTGAGATGCTGGAGAAGAGCTTTAGCCACGGCAAACCCAGATCTCCAGCCAGATTCAAATCCACACCACCCCGCAGCAACTGCAGAAGTGTGTTTTCTACCCTGCGCAGACCACATTTATTAATATCTGTGTCTTCAGTTTTTTCATCCTTCATTTCCCTTTACATAGTTTTATTTTTCCCAGTCAATAAGAATGATTTTATTCTTCTTAATTAGATTTTTTTTTTTTTTAGGTTTCCCATACTAATTAATGCACTTTTCTTCAGCGGTATAACCTATTACAGTAGTTAAAATATTAAATCATGACTGCTGCCAGATCTAAGAGGCCAAGAGACATAGCTTTTTCAATAGCCACTTTGTCTTCATCTTTTGAATCTGTTTGCAGCCTGCTTTACATTTTTGGGTAAGTAATAAGTTTTGTTGATTTGAATGAAGAACGATATAAAAATAAATTGCATTGTACTTGTAATTACATAGTCTTAATTTTTGTGGTGACACTCCAGGCTCTCATATAATGTTGTTTAATGTTTATGTCTCTTTATTGATTTGATAATTTAAATACAAAAATGTCATTTCATTTGCAAATTTCTACATTCATGGTTGGGGTGCTCAGCTCATTAAGGAATCGGGGGAATTCTGTCTTTTCCCCCATCTCTCTCATGTACACGCAGCAACAAATGGTCCATATTTGCTTTTTCTTAGGCACCAAATCCCAGCAACAGAGATGCTTTTCTTCTCCACTGCTCTGAGACCGGGATGATCCCTATGCTCGACATTTCGAACCAGGGGGCTTGGTGTGAAATGGGCTGCTTGCTCCAGGGACCCCTGTTCTGGGGACTCCTTGGAGGTGGCTGAAGATAGTGGTGGGTAGGTCAAGAGCCACCGCTGCACATGCTAGGCTTGGCGGGCTCTTTCTTCACCTGGGAAGTCAAACACCCTCACAGCACTGAGAGTCGTCTGAGTCCACCCATCCCCTGCAGGGGACATGGTGGAAGCAGGTCCTGAAAAAGTCCACAGAAACTGTAGGATAAGCCCAGTTAGATCTCCCTTGGTTTAGGGTGAGGATGATGCCCTTACTGCTCTCCAGATGCCATTCAGAAAGAGCTGTGAGAATGCAACCAACCAACAGTAAGCCTTCAAACCTTCCTTCCTCCATCAAAACCAACATATCTGACCTACCTCATCCACTCAGCTCTCTCAGAGAGGAGCCATGAACATTGCTCCGTCCTACCCCAGGCAGCGTTAGCCACTTGGCTAAATCCCATCTTTGTAGACTGATTTTGAGGTGTTTGCCTTTTAGTTTTAGAGCTTCAGGCATATTTCAGAGTTTCTAGAAGTTAAGCAAAATTAAACTTTTCTTTCAAAAATTCATCACCATAAAACTGTTTCCCCCCCCCCTTCATTAATGATTTACTTTCTGTGGAATAAATGCACCAAGTGAGGACAGAATCATTATTAAAATCTCAGTTAACAACACAATATTACTTTGGTCCTTTCATTTCCTACACTATTATAAAATTCAAGATTCATTTCATCTATTAATATTAGCAATCTATTTTTTTTAATTTTGACCAGGCACAAATTAAAGGGGGAACGATATTATGGAAGTGGCACTAGAACTTATTCCTTTTTTTGTAAAATCTATTTTTTCCCTTCCATCAGTTCTTTCTTTGCATCTAATATTGGCTTCTTTTGCATTGATGTTCCCAGTGACTTCATTTGATACCTGGCATTACTCCCATGGAAGTCAATTGGAAGAGGCCAAGAGACTTCCTTGAAAGGTGATTAAAATTAAGCATCATTGAAGAGCTGAAGGCTGGCACGTGGGTCTGGGAGCAAGGGAGCTGGGTTCTGGTCCTGGCCCTGCCACAAAATTGCTCTGTGACCCTGCACAAGTCATTTTATTTCTCTGTGCTGCAGTTTCCATGCGTTTAAAATAGGAACAAGAGTGTTTGCTGCTCATCGTTCAAGTCTCCTAGCAAATAAACGCCATGTATAAGAGTTAACTGAGCAAGAAGGCACAGATCCTTGTGTCACGAAATCTGTGTCCCAGAGTAGCAGCAGACAGTGAGGACAGGGGCAGAACAGAGGTGCACTCTATTTTTCTGAGAGTTTACGAATTGCTCCTGTTCCCTTTATAACATCATTGTTGGGGGATTCTAATGAGATTTCCTGTGTCCCTCTCTAACACGAAACATAACTGAGATTTCTTTGCAACATTTCACATAGAATCATAAGATCATCAAGTCCAACCATCAGCCTAACACTGCCAAAACCACCACTGAACCATGTCCCTCAGCACCACGTCTTACCCATCTTTTAAATACCCCCAGGGATGGTGACTCCACCACTTCCCTGGGCAGCCTGTTCCAATGTTTGATAACCCTTTCCATGAATAAATTTTTCCTAATATCCAATCTAAATCTCCCCTGGTGCAACTTGAGGCTGTTTTCTCTTGTCCTATTGTCTGTTACTTGGGAGAAGAGACCGACCCCCACCTCGCTCCAACCTCCTTTCAGGGAGCTGTAGAGAGCCATAAGGTCTCCCCTCAGCCTCCTTTTCTCCAGACTAAACCACCCCAGTTCCCTCAGCCGCCCCTCATAGGACTTGTGCTCCAGACCCCTCACCAGCTTCTTTGCCCTTCTCTGGACACGCTCCAACACCTCAATGTCTTTCTTGTAGTGAGGGGCCCCAAACTGAACACAGTGCTCGAGGTGGGGCCTCACCAGTGCCGAGTACAGGGGGACAATCACTGCCCTGGTCCTGCTTCGCTCATGTGCAGTGTTCCTTTGTCAAAGAAACACTGGGTTTTTAATGCCGTAGAATAACCAACTTCTACAGTTACAGCACAGTTATTTCTTAGCTTGGTTCTGCACTCCTACAATCCTCGGAGCTGTACACCAGCTAAATATGCAGGGGATTGCTCTTGCAATCTCCTTGATTGCAAACAGGGGATTGCTATTGTGGCAGGTCTTCCCAAACGCTGAAGTGCTGAATTCCAATGATTTCAGTGGCAGCTGGAGAAAACAGGAAAAGAAAGTTGGATAAAACCTTCTAAGAGGCCCCCGGAAAATCAACAATACCTCAACCATCACTGCAAGATCTTTGTCTAACACCTTCCTGCAGTGACAATTCCACAACAGCCTGTGGGAACGTCCCTGTGCTGAACTATCCACAGCACCGGGAATTTTTTCCCCATCTTTTACCTACATCTTTCCTGCTGGAGCTGAAGCCCGTTACTTGCCCTACTTGCAGAAGGTACGAGGACACATTGTGCCACTCCTCTTTGCATCAGCCTCGCACGTTTTTGGCAACTTGTTTCGCCTCAGCTTGGTCCCCTCTTCAGACCACACGCTTCTCTCTCTCTCAGCCTTTCCTCAAAGGCAGGTTTTCTACACCTCCAATCACTCTTTTTGCACCTCTTTGGGCTTTTCCCAGCTGAGCCGTATCTTTCCCGAGGCGTGGAAATCGTTCTTGAGCCAAGACCCCACCGGCGCCGTGCTGAATGGAAAGGTTGTCCCATGCCTTCTGCAGTGTGCCCCTCTGAACAGGCAGCCCAGGAGGACTGCCGGATTTTTGCAGCGCTGGATTTCTGCCGCGCTCCTCCCAAGCATCACAGCCCCGGATCTTTTTTCCGCATGGCAGCAGCCTGGCCAATTGCTCCTCATCTTGTATTTGAGAAATTGATTTTAACTCCCCTGCCAGGGAGTGCAACATTTTAATTACTTCTGTGGATAAAGCCCGGTGTTCCCATTCTGATCAGGACTTAAGAGATAAGTAAAGCAAAGCCTATCAGAGATCCTGCAGAAGCTTGGGCTGGAACCCAGGCTATGGGAATACCCCCAACCAGTGCCTCAGCCATATGTCCTTCACCTTTCTCATCCCTGCCCCACGCCATCCTTGTTTCTTTTTAAAATCTTTCTTCTCCTCCATTATTATTGAATTCTTTTCAAATCTGGTGCTAGTAGCCACTTGCAACCATTTAAACTATGGCCAGTGAATAATGAAGGGTCTGTGCACTATCCCACAGCATGGATAGGCCATGAAAAACGGGAAACAGATCGGGTACTTGCTGGAGTATTGATAATTTCCCTGCTGCCAGTTCCTGCTTCTCAACACAAACGAGCGGCATTTGGTGGCAAAAATAAAGGACAAGAGCAGTGGCCTTCGGGAGCAAGAGAGGGTTGGGTGGAAAGTCAAGACATGAAGCGCGGTCTTCCTGCCAGAGGACCTAATCCTGATTTAGTGGACACAAAGACACCTACAAATAGATAAAAACGTGAGGTTGGCTCCAAAAATATTTCTTCTGAGACGTGTGGAAAGGCACTGCCCATGCCAGGAACCCACAACGCCCCGGCATCACAGCCTGCAGGGCTGGCTGCTCTCGCTTGTGAATACATTTGTCACTGATAATATGCCCAAATGTCTAAGAACGTGAACGCCGGGGAGCTCTGGGAAGGAAAGCAGGTTCTTCTCACAGGCATGACTGAGCGCAGCAGGACTTTACCTGCATCTGTATCGGTTATGTGTCACTCCTGTCTCTCTACAAAATTGATAGACCACTGGTTGGATTCTTAACAGAATGGTTTTTATATTTTGCACTTTTTATGACATGTGGTACGTCGTATGCTACGAAGCTGAGCAAATAGTCTGAGAAAGGGCATTAGGACAGCTGGGCGAGAAGCAGAAGGGCAAAGAGGTAAGACCAAGCCCATGAAGCCCAGAAATTGCTTGGACAAGCCCAAAAGGGAGCCCTTCAGCAGCCCGAAGACCTGCAGTGTAACTGGGAGGGATGAAAAGAGAGAAGTCCCCCAGAGTTGAGGAGTATGCACCAGAGATGGTGGCACGGGGAGACTAGGACTACACCAACTGTGGTGGCTATGGTGAATGTCGTGAGGCCCAAGGGCCTGTAGCGATAGGACAAGGGGTAATGGTTTTAAAGTAAAAGAGGGCAGATTGAGCCTAGATATTAGTAAGATTTTTCTTTATAATGAGGGTGGCGAAACACCGGCCCAGGTTGCCCAGAGAGGTGGTAGATGTCCCATCCCTGGAAACATTCAAGCTCAGGTTGGACAGGGCTCTGAGCAACCTGATCTAGTTGAAGATGTCCCTGCTCATTGCAGAGGGTTGGACTAGATGGCCTTAAAGGTCCCTTCCGACCCAAACTATTCTATGATTCTATGATACAGGTCGAATAAACTGCCAAAGGGAGGAGGATGCACTGAACAACACCTGAAGATCCCTTCCAACATTAGCTCCCCACTTGCACATCGCCAGCTGCCAGTGTGTGGGATAAGTTTCCTCCAGGCAATTTCCCCAGGGTGAGCAGCAGAGACAGACACTTTACAGTGTAAAAACAAACTCTGGTCCCATTAAAGACAAAAGACAAACCACCTTGCTCGTGATGCCCAATTCATTACTCAATACCATGTAACACAATAATGTTGCACTTTAAAGCTCAGTGCATGTGCCTTGCTCTATTTATACTGTGGTCTTGGGTGTTTATCACCTCCGCTAATGGCAGTAGGGTATTTGCCACAAAAACTTAATTATTTGCCTGCTTTGAGAGGGTATTTTTCCTGATTAAAGCCTTCCTGAGCGCAATGCAGGAAGCACTCAGCCCCACCGGGTATTCTTATACCCTAACCACTGAAATCTGGGACAAAGGCCAATAATCTGGGACAAACTCTAAAAATACACCAAACACACCAGGAGGTATTTTATTGGGCCTTCCATGCATGCCGCGAGTGTGTCAGGAGGCACAAGGCCACAGGTAAGAGCAGTGAAAGCAAAGCCTCCAGCGTGGTCCAGCCGGCTGCAGGAGGGACACAGCTGCTCTTCTTCGGAAAAGGCATTTCAAAGAGAGACACGGCACCTCTGCATGAACCTTCCCATTGTCAAAGCTCAACTGCAACCGGTTTAAAACCCCCGGCTCTAGCTTTTTAAATAAAAAATTGGAATTTGAAAGATGTTCTTCTGCCAACCAAACACCTGGGGAGGGAGGAAGGAGAGGGAGCTGGAGAGATGACAGGCCTTGGCTCTACGCTGCTGTAGCCACCGTAGGCACTTTAAAACACCTGCATTGCATTTGCAGGTAAAACATCAACAGCTGAAGACAATGTGGGTAAATACCTACTGTAGAATCATAGAATGGTTTAGGTTGGAAAGGACCTTAAAGACCATCGAGTTCCAACCCTCTGCCATAGGCAGGGACACCTCCCACCAGACCAGGTTGCTCAAAGCCCCATCCAACCTGGCCTTGAACACCTCCAGGGATGGGGCCTCCACAACTTCTCTGGGCAACCTGGGCCAGTGCCTCACCACACTCAGAGTGAAAAACTTCTTCCTAATATTTAATCTTCTTTTAGAGGATGGTAACTTAAACAGATAGGGTTAGGGAACAGTCTAAGGGCAGCGATGGCACATGCTGTTCTCACTCTGCAGAATCAAGGGCTGTTGTATTCCCAGGCTTTTTTTCGGTGTTGCAAAACCCCATGGGATCTGCTGGCAGCCACCCGAAAGAGCGCAGCACTTAAGGCTGCCCCAATCTGGTCCAAACACGCCCCAGGCACAGAGGAGGCTTAACACCTTGTCCTTTGCCTGCTGCCCCCAGCCGGTGCCGGCAACGCCGGCTGTTGCACAAAGCAAAGCAGGATGACCGGGGCGACTCAGCAGCTCCCGAGCCCCAAGCTCGCAGCGTTCCTCCTGCCCAGCCGTACCCTCAGGCTGAGAACATTTTCTTTTTGCCCTTCTGCTTGTCCATCTCGCGTAGAGGCTTTGTTGATAACACAGAATCACAGAATGGTACGGGTTGGAAGGGACCTTCGGAGCTCATCTAGTCCACCCCCCCCTCCAAAGCAGGGTCACCTACAGCAGGCTGGACAGGAACGCATCCAGGCGGGTTTGGAATATCTCCAGAGAAGGAGACTCCACAACCTCTCTGGGCAGCCTGTGCCAGTGCTCTGCCACCCTCAAAGGAAAGAAGTTTTTTCTCATGTTGTGATGGAACTTCCTGTGTTCCAGTTTGTGCCCGTCGCCTCTTGTCCTGTCGCTGGGCACCACTGGAAAGAGTCTGGCCCCATCCTCTAGACACCCACCCTTTAGATATTGATAAGCAATGATGAGAGCCCCTCTCAGTCTTCTCTTCTCCAGGCTGAACAGACCCATGTCTCTCAGCCTTTCCTCATCAGAGATGCTCCATTCTCTTGATCATCTAGGTAGCCCTCCACTGGATTCTGTCCACCAGTTCCCCGTCTTTCTTGAACTGGAAAGCCCAGAACTGGACACAGTACTCCAGATGTGGCCTCACCAAAGTAGAGGGAGAGGATGACCCCCCTTGACCTGCTGACCAAGCTCTTTTTAATACACTCCAGTATACCACTGGCCCTCTTGGCTACAAGAGCACATTGCTGCTTCATGGTCAACTTGTCCACCAGGACTCCCAGATCACTCTCTGCAGAGCTGCTTTCCAGCAGGTCAACCCCTAACCTGTACTGGTGTATGGGGTTATTCCTGCCCAGGTGCAGGACCCTACACTTGCCCTTGTTGAACTATGCACACAAAATGACCTGATGACGGGACCTGTATTTATTTACCTTCAGCTTTTAATGGAAGGAGGACTGAGTGCTTTACTGGCACAGAGCAAGAGATTCATAGATTTCCATTACTGGAGGCTGTCACAGTCACCAGGGTTGTCACCAAGAAGCGATTCTGGTGTTGCTACCACCAATTTGGGAGCACATTTTCCTGACAGGCATCCAGGCAGTCTTAAACATTTCGAGCAGAAGGGATTTTGCTGCCGTGGCACTTGGTAATCTCTTTGAATGGTTAAGTACCAGAAACATCTTCCTTCCACCAAATTTAAGATGCATTGACTTCAACCCGCTGCAACACGCACTCTTGGAAGTTAGAGAGATACTTATTTTTTTCAGGAGCTCAGCACCGCCGATAGTGAAATGACTGTATTTGTGTTTTACAGAGACACTGAGGCAGAGAGCTTGGAAGCGGGACGTTAAAATGAATGTCTACATCCCGGTACCACAGCCCACGTACTCTGCTTTTCCTGACTCCTTTTTGCAACAGCCGGAGCTTTCGTACCTGAGGTTCAGGGAAATCCCTCTGCGAGCTGAGAGCAGCACAGTTCGATGTTTCAGGGGGATGTGAACGCTGGTTTCTCATCACTACGAAGCAGAATAGTGCTCAAGGGCACAAGACAAAGCCGGTGGCCACAGTAACCTTAAATACAGTGAATCTCGATGAAGAAAATACCTGAAAGGAACCTCAAGCATTAGGCAGACCTTTGACGCCATGTCCTGGGTTAAAAAAAGATAGAAAAACGCAGTCCTTTACCAATTAAGCATATACCGTCATTGCAGAATTAATCATATGATGTCCGTAATCCTCCTTGTCGGAGCACAGAAGTCTCCAACTCCAGCGTGGGTGTGCTTTGGTTCCCGGCGAGCTGGCATGACTTGGGGGTATGGATTAGAGCCTGGATGTCCCTTTTTTGGGGGAGAGGGGGGGTAACATGCTAACGGTACAGCTGCCATCCAGCGCCGACCGTCCTCCGGAGCCTTCTCGCAATTAAGTTCGCCGCTCAATAGGCCTGAGAAGTTCTCGGGGATTTAAAGGGAAACAATTATACGACAACTCTGCCAGTTACAGCGGTAAAAATAATAAGCTATGCCCCAGAAGTCCTAACGAAATTCACGGACGAGTAAAGCGACGCTAAAGATCCAACCTGAACAAAGCTTTGGCATGCGGCTCTGAGACCGGGCGACACGTGCCAGTTGCTGGTATTTACACTTTAATCAAAATAACAACCAAAAAAAAACCAAGGGAAGAGTTCAAATTCTGGAGGACGGCAAAACTGCCGGTTTATGGGCATCTCGGGAATAGACGCCTTTGCTGGGTATATTCCCCGCTATCTGTCAACATCTGATGCTTCGTTCTTTAGTCTGGAGCTAAGAAAAGCTACCCCAAAAAATTCCTTCGTACGGTTTAGGGCCCATTCTGTCTGCCGTATCACCCGCTATTTTTACCGGCCACACTGAAGCCAGACCGCAAAGGGCAAATTTGTCAAGGCGGGGTGGGCTTTTTTAGCGCAAAACCCGAAGGGGCGTACAGACAGCGGCAAAGAGCATCCGCATCCATGTCTGGAAGTTCAGGCTCTAATTTAAAGCTGCTTCAAATATAGAAATTCCAGCAAAGTTAATTGTAGCCGCATTATGGAGAGGTGACAGCAGCGAGTCCTTAGAAAGCCGGGGAAGGTTTAAATCCGCCTCAGCTCCCTCCCCTTTGGAGGCAGGGAAAGCCACCGGGAGCGGAGTCAGGCTAATACTGGGTATAAATCCCACCGGGAAATTCTGCAGGTGAGACAGCGACCACACAGCAGCGGGATTTCTTCAGAATAAGGATAAAGTTCTTTAGCAAAACCACCATGTTGAGAACCGCGCAATACCGCCCTGCTGTATTAATTGCTCTGTGCTTTTAAAAGCTGCCTAATTCCGCTCACAACCGACAACTCCGCTTACTGTTATATTAAGAAACCGCTTCATAGTGTGGGATGGTTATTACTGGGAAGCACTTAATTACAATAAAATGTGTAACTAAAGCGACAATTTATTTACTCAGGGTTATGAATACAAATTGTTTTTCCTTACCCATGCGTTCGGAAGCGGGAAGGTAGAGGCTGGGATCCCAGGAGGTTCTTTAGGCTGAGCGATTTCCTACAGGCAGCTTTAGGAACCGATACGGGAACCGGAGCCTGGGAACCAGTTTGCGGTCTCGGGGCCACAGCACACATTTCTCACCTGTTGCAAGTTAACGCAAGTTTCGCGTAAGGAGACTGGAAACGGGTCCCCTTTAACCGCACCGGAGCGCTGTAACCTGCAACGAACCAACACCGCGCTGAAAAATGAATCCCCGTTAGTGAATACTTGAAGCAATAAAGGAAACGTTGGGTCCCCCTCCCCCAGTATTTCCCAGGTTTTATAACACCTCTGTCAGTATAAATTTCCATTCACTGAAGAAATTACATTTCACGAGAGCTACAATAGGATTTTAAGATAAATGACATGCGAGCACTGCAGTTTTGTACAGGCTTAAGTGATCCAAGTATCTTTATCACGTGCGGGGTATCAAAATACATGAATTTGACTTGTTACAACAGTCACACGAGAAAGATTGAGTGTCATACGAGGCTGCGAAGCATAAAACCATCCCAGCTAAAATTTATTTTAGCGCGGGAGGGTTTCTTAACTGCTGAGTATAATTATTTAAAAACGGGCTGAGCTGTGCGGCTCTAATGATAACTGGAAACAGAAAAAGGCTCTTGAAAACACCGCTTGTGAGGGCACTTGTTGCGAGCGCTGCCGGCTCGTAACACTTGCTGCCTTCGTTCATGGTGATTTCCAAAATTCTTGGAGGCTGACGGAGTTTTTAAGTGTCACCTTACCGAGGCTGTAACATTATCTGCAGTGACAATACTCACTCCCGGGCTTTTATGTTGCAAGCAGGGAAAACATTTTAGCTTTCCAGGAGGGGTAAACATCTCCCTGTGAAACAATGTAAGCAAGACGGGCTGCAATTTAATAAATGAATATTCAGGGTATCGGTTATCCCCTGGGCAAAAATGGCAAAAATTCCCCCCCCCCCCCCGGGGGCGGGGGTCCGGTTCTCCATCGGTTCGCTCTCTGCAGCATCGCCCGCGCCGCGGCGCGCTGCCCACGCGCAGAAGGCCCCGCTCCGCCCGTCCTATTGGGTGGCTTTAGGACAACATCCCAAGAGCCCATCCGGGCCCGTTTCCTCAAAAGCGACGACGGCCGCGTGACAAACGCGCTGCCAGGTCCCTGCCTGTAAAGCGCAAACTCAGGTACCGCGAAACGGGGCTTTTCATAGCGCAGCGATTAAAAACAGGAGCAGCGCTGGCCAAGGGGGCGTTTGAGCCGGGGCAGGGACGCAGCCGGAGCGATCGCGCCGTTAGCCACGCCGCCCGCTCCGTTAGCCACGCCGCCCGCTCCCGAGGGCTGGTACTTTCTTGGTATGGACTCAATGTCTCGGTTTAGCTAATGACGGGGATGCCGGTAGAGAGAAACACTGGGTCATATTTTATCGTCCCACACGTTTCTCCGTACTTCAACTTGGTAGCTGTTTAAGAACTTATCCCTCAAATGAAATACGTGGAAATATTGACTTGTTATTTGCTTTCGAATGACCCGTTATTTGCTTTCCTTATAGGAAATACTGACCCATTATTTGTCTCTTCTCTTGAGGTTCTGAATGACCCCGAGCTGCTGCAGCCCCCAGGCGGGACATTTACTTCTTCGACCACTGTTTTGCGTTCCCTGTCACACCCTGCGTGGCCTTCAAGGTCAGGTTGGACGGGGCTTTGAGCAACCTGGGCTGGTGGGCGCTGTGCCTGCCCCTGGCAGGGGGGTTGGAACTCGATGATCTTTAAGGTCCCTTCCAACCTAAACCATTCCATGATTCTATGATTCTCAGTGATTCGTCCCACAAGCTGCCTCCAGATTAAAGAACCCAAACCCCACCTGTGAGTGCCTCTTTCTGAATAAAGGGGGATCATCCCTGATCCATCCCTTTGACAGACACGTCTCCTTATTTTCCATCCGTGGTTTGACTAGCTGGGTGACACGACCCACCTCGCTTTTTCCGTGCCACAGACCTGCCCAGCACTACCTCTTCGCAGGCTGCTTTTCGTTCCAAAAATTATTTTCTTGAGCAATTTTTTTTGGCGGCTTTACCAATCGCGTTGCCTGTTGGTGCATGCATTAGCTGTAACTTTCCCCCAAGAGTAACATTTTTAAAGTCGCAACCGTTATATTCCTGCCCGTGTATTCCTCTGTACTTATAGTAAACATATGAATGAGGTATGATACCGTGAATGGTACCATTAATCAGTTTATTGCGACTCCACCCAGGAATCCCATTCACCGTTAAGACTTCGTTATGCAATTGCTATACATATATATATATAAAAAAAGTCTCCAGCTTCAAAGAGGTTACAAGCGCTTATAAAAACCTCCTGAAGTTTACCGCGAGCTTCTTACTGTAAAAAAAAATATACATATTTCTTCTTGGAACTAAACACTTCTCCAACTTTTAAACGAATGATTCATATTTACTCTTATCTCTCTCCAGAGGAAAAAGGCGAACGGTTTTAGAAATCTTTTCAGCCTTCCTCCCCATCGGACAAATTAGAGGATTCAGGACCGTGCGCAGGAGCTCTGCCGGCACGCAGCGTCCGCGCCGCGGCCCTTTCTCCCGATGAGTCCGTGGACCCTGCAGACCCAAAGTCTTGGGAATGACCCAACTTCAGCATCTTCCTTTCCTCTTCCTTCCCCGTAAGATTCCTTTGGTGCTCCCTAATGCCGTGTTATTTAGTTATCATTAAAATAAATTGCGGAGAGAGTTCAATTCCTGTAACCCTGGCAATAAAGAAAACCTTATTAACCCTAAAACAACCCCAAAACATTGATGCTGCTGAGGTGCCCCTTCCTCCCCGGACACCATCCTGGAGTCATCGCTCCTACAACATCTTGGGGACAAGGGACTTTTTTTGGGTGCAGGGGGCACCGGGGCAGGCGGGGCACGAGTAGGGAAAACGCATTCCACCGCCCTGGATGAGGCGGATTGTTTTTTTCTTGCAGGGACCCGCTTCATTCCTGCCCTCCCCCCCCAACCCCCGGGGGGGGACACACACACGCACTGCTCTCCCCCCCCCCCCCCCCCCCCCCCCGGGAAGGCGGCGGGCGCAGGGGGCTCCCCGACGGCCACCCCCTTTCCCCGAAAGGCCGCGGTGGCTTCATCCTGCGCCTCTCCATCCTCCATCCTCCTCCTCTCCCCCCCCTCCCCCCCCCCGCGCGGTGCGGTGCGGTGCGGTGCGGTGCGGTGCGGTGCGGTGCGCGGGGCGCGGCCGTGACGGGCAGCGCCGCTCCCCACTCAGCGCCCGCGGAGCCCCCGCGCCGCTCCGCCCCCCGTCAGCCTCTTTGTATCAAACATCCGGGTTTCCCCCGCTGGCTCCGCTTCGGCTTCTCCCTTTTTTTAGAAGCCATTTTGGACTCGGTTCAGGTTTTTTTTTTTTTTAATTATTAAAAAAAAAAAATCCAACCAAAAAAAAAACAAAAACAACCCAAACCTCCCCTTCCCCCCCGTTTTTTTTTTCCGCCTTTTTGTTTGTTTGTTTTTTTTTCTTCCCCCCCCTCTTCCCTTCCCCTGTACATGGCAACTCCCGCCCCAGCCTCCGCTCCCGCCGCCCCCCCGCTCCGCGCCCCGCGCAGCCCGCGATGCCGCCAGCCCCCCGCCGCCGCTGCTCCGCGCCCGCTCCGCGCCTCCTCCGCGGGCTCTTGCCTTCCCCTCCGCAGCCGCCCTGGATGCGGGGTCGGTAACCTTGCAAAGTTTCGCTGCCGCCGGGAGCGCCTGTGCCGTGCAGGGGGGGTGTGAGAGTGTGTGTGTGTGTGTGTGTGTGTGTGTGTGTGTTGCACGCTTTGCGCGGGGTTGCGCGTGTATTGCGCGGGGAGGGGAAAGGAAGGGGGGGGTGTGCGCGCAGGCGGGCGTGTGCGCTCGCCCCTGCTGCTGGGGGAGCCGGAGGGGCTGGGTTGGGAGGAGGAGAAGGAGGAGGAGGAGGAGGAGGAGGAGGAGGAGGGAAGGGGGGGTGGGGGGGAGTCGGTGTGTGGTGCACGCCGCGCTCCCAGCACAAAAGCCCAGGGAAAGAAACTCTTGGAAAGCTCGGAGCAAACGCCGGGGCCGGGCAGGAGCAGGTCGAACCGTCTGGGGCTGTTCCTCTCCACTTGGATACATTTTGCAACTGCGAAGGAATTAAATCCGATTTTCTTCTTTTTTTTTTTTTTTTTCTTTTCTTTTTTTTTTTTTTTTTCTTTTTCTCCCCCCCCCCCCCCCCTCCCCCCCAGGATTTTTTTCTTCTTTTTTCTCGTTGAGAGAGAGGGCAGAGCCTCGCTTCTCCCCCCTCCTTTCACTCTCTCGAGCTTTTTATTTTTATTTTTGCTTCCCTCGGGGATAGAGGGGCACGCGAAGAAAAAAAAAAAAAAAGAGAGAAAAAAAAAAAAAGTAAAGGAATATGATTGCTTCGTGGCTGACTTTCGCCTTGCTTTGTGGAACTTTCTGTGCAGGTAAGTGCATTTCTGCGTGTTTACCTCCCGCTCGGGCTTTACGGTCGCTTCTCCAAATGCAGAATTGAATGGGCCGTGCAAATTACTTGCAGCCAAACCCCCTCCAAAACAGCAGAGCAACCCAGCGAGCCCGCAAACTGGGGGGATGACCCCACCGCTGCCATCTGCTTCATTTCTTTATTGTTGTTATGATTATTTTTGTTTATTTTTGGCTTTTCACCCCCCCGACCCCC